>NC_141149.1:42397367-43053415 GCF_053477565.2 Lygodium microphyllum | reverse complement strand
AAGCTTCAAGATTGGTCTCTACCATCAGATAAGCAAGCTTCTTGGATTATTTTGCTAACATTGGACAACCGGGAGCCCTATCAAGCATTTGGCAAGTTATTTTCAGCCATGTCAAGGTATTTCTCTTCAATTTTTAATCTCTCTCATTAATCCAATTGCTGAGCTTAAGCCATTTGACTGAGAGATTAAAGAATTGAACATTTTCATCAAATTCTCAGCCAACCTTTGCTTGAATTCATCTATTCATGAATGCAATGCTTGTCTAATGCATATTAGTTTCAATCAGTGAATGAAGGGCCTTAATCTGAGATTTCAGCATAACATTTGAATCCTATAGACTGAATACATTGATTGATTCCTTTGCTTACTCTAATCCAATTGATTGGTTGATTCTCTTTTGCCTAAATTGGAAAATTGTAAAGGGTAAGTACTAGCAATCAGTGAGTCACTGAATTGCATAGGTAAAACCCTTCTCCCATCTCAAGTTCTTTTATCTCAATCAATTGCATCTCATGAAAGGCTGAATGAATATTTTCCAAATGCATATCATGCTGATTGCTTAGTACACTAGCCTCTGCCATGTTGATATTCCCACCGAGGAAAAAGGTGGATGCCGGGGGAGATAGTGGGACAAAAGAGAGGTGACCCTCCCTCACTATCGAAGATCCCGAAGGGGTGCAACCAACCGACCCGGGGGGAACTTTGCCCACCTCCCGGTGATTCGGAGCCCGTGTAGGGAGCCCGTCCTGCCGTTTTATCCCTCACACAGGTACAGCGAGTGGATAATTGAAGATTGAAGACTTTCCAACAACTCAAGTACCTATTGGAGTAAAACAGGGTAAAACAGGGCATTTTCAGGTTACCCACAGGGTATTTACAGGTGGATACAGGTACACCCTTTGATACTGAAGTACAGGTGCAGGTACTACAGGGTACCCACAGGTCCTATATACCCCTTTGCAGGGTTTGGTAGCCTTTGGAGGTTACTTTCTTGCATTACAGGGTCAAAACAGGGCACTTACAGGTTTAAACAGGGTGCAGGACTGGACAGTTCAGACTCTGAAAGTCAGTTACAGAATTTTCTGTCCTAAACCTGTTATAGCGTGCTATAGCTCATCTCGAAGAGGGCATTGTAAGCTTCGATTCGCACAAAAAAGTTTTGCAATCGGAGTTTTCTAGCCAAAGTTATAGCCGTTTTACTGACAGGGGGTACTGCAGGACTGCACTAGTATGGCAGGGCATAAAGGCAAAAATAAGGTCCAGGAGGACTATGCACAGCAAATCAGGGATTCTATGATGGAAAGCACATTTCAAGAGAACCCTGAAGAGCCTCAACAAGGAGAAATTAGCATGCTCAATGATACTTTGTGTGCCCATGAACTAAGGCATAGAGAGCGACATGAGGCCATGCTATCAAGAATGGATCAGATGGTTCAATCTACTGATCAGACTAAGGCTTCCATTGATAGATTGGTAATGTCCAATGAACTACTCATGGCACAAGTCTCTAAACTTTTACAATTACAAGTGGCATCAAAAGAAGCTAATGAAAAGGCCTGTTCAAATACTGATCCTTCAGTTCCACTTCAGCCATCCAACCAAAATGGTCATGGAGATGGAATCATAGGAAGAAGAGGCATACCCAATAGTCAATATGAAGTGGGAGAAGCTTCACAAAGGCATGATGACTATTTGGGCAGTTTGAACGGTGCCAATACTCAAGCTTTCGGACTGCATACACAGCATTCTAGGGGTGCTTTACCAACAGGAAGATTACAGGGTAATTCTCAGCCACCTGTTGGAAGATTTCAATCTCATTTTGGGGGTTCTGTACTTGGAAATTCTGATCAGCCAGTTTTGGGACAGCAACCCTTCCATGATAGAGAATTCAAGGACAAAATTATTTTATCCAAATTCAATGGCCAGTCATCTTCACCATCAGAATTAGAGGAATGGACCTCTAAGATGGAGTCTTATTTTGATATATTTCCTAAAACTGATGTTATGAAGATACACTTTGCCTCCTTGCACTTAGAAGGATTTGCTCACACTTGGTGGAGGTATATCAAGAAAGAGAATGTACTTATTGAGAATTGGGAAGCTTTCAAGGCACTTATGGCTGAAGTCTTTGTTTCACCTCTTGAAAAAGAGAAGTTAGAACGAAGATGGTATAACTTGGAACAAAGGAGCCTAAGTGTAAGAGATTATACAAACCAATTCCTTAACTTGACCATGTATGTGGAAAACATCAGTGATGAGGCCAAGTTACACAAGTTCATGTATGGTTTAGAACCATCCTTGTCAGCTGATGTTATGGCGCAAAATCCTACTTCACTTTTCAAGGCTATTGAGCTTGCAGAGCGCTTTGGAAGGAAGTATAGGAAAGAGTCTTCATTTCAGCCAAGTTATGGACAGCCAAGGACTGTTTTAAAGCAAGGGCAAGTTGGTAACAATTATGGCAGCAACCATATGCCTAATGGGAGTTTACGGATACCAACTTATCCCCCATTTAATGCTTCTAGGCTTCAAGGCAATTTCAGGACAGCAAACAGTCCAAAAGTTGAATTTAAGCAAGGTGACAATAAGCCTAAGTCTACTTCAGCCAATACAAATTTCAGAAATATTCCCATGGATCTTTATAAGGAAAGAAAGGACAAAGGCTTATGCTTCAAGTGTGGAGAAAAGTATACTCCTGACCATGCTTCAAAGTGTGTATACAAAAATGCCAAGCCAAAAATTCAGAGTATGCTAGTTCTTGAGGACCTTGAAAATGACACAGATGAAGTGAATGCAGTCCCAATCAATGCTGAAAATGAAGATTTCGAGGATGATGGTGGACAGGAGTACTTCTATGATCCATCTGACTCTTTTCCTTTTGATCCAGGCGGTGATATCCCATTTGATCCTGGTGGATTTTGTAATGAGTTGCCTGCTGCCACTAATTGTTCTATCTCTATGGATGCTTGGACGGGATCTAAGAACCCTAATACACTTCGTATGAAGGGAAGCATATGTGGAAAGCCAGTGTTCATCCTGATAGATAGTGGCAGTACTCACAGTTTTGTCAATAAATCCATTTTGTACAAGTTGAATTGTGTTCCCACCGACTTACAGCAGCCCATTAGAGTACAAGTGGCTAATGGTGAAGAGGAAATCAGCACACAGATTTGTCCACAGGTTTCTTTGCAGATGGCTGAAAATTTTGAAGTCAAAGTAAACCTGATCACTTTGGAAATGGGGCCCATAGATATTGTACTTGGTTGTGACTGGTTGATGACCTTAGGCAGGATTACTATGGATTTCTCACAGTTATATATGGAGTTTTTCTCCAATGGACAGCTCATCCGTTTACAGGGGATCCCTAGTAAATCTGATTTTCAGCTTATCACCATTCAACAACTCAAGAAAGAGTACAAGAAGCGCTCACAGATATTTGTATTGCATTTGAACAAAGAAACACAGGATCAGCCCAAAAATTCAGCAAACCATCCAGCCTTGACAGCTCTTCTTGAGGAGTACAGAGATCTATTTGAAGTACCTACTTCATTGCCTCCTAAGAGAGCGGTGGATCACCCCATTGATTTGGAACCCAACTCAAAGACGATCAATAAGCCACCTTACAGACTATCAAAATGTGAACGAGAGGAAGTAGCCAAGCAAATCAAAGAGCTTCTTGAAATGGGATTCATTGAACCAAGTTCTTCACCGTATGCATCCCCAGTCCTGTTAGTCAAAAAGAAAGATGGATCTTTCAGAATGTGCATTGACTACAGGGATCTTAACAAGATAACAGTGAAGAACAGGTATCCTATACCCAGGATAGATGATTTGCTTGATGAGCTTAAGGGGGCTCGATTCTTCACGAAGATTGATTTGAGATCAGGGTATCATCAGATTCGCATGAGAGAGGGTGATGAGGTCAAGACTGCTTTTAGGACTGATCGTGGGCTTTACCATTTCTTGGTGATGCCATTCGGCCTTACAAACGCTCCAGCTACCTTTCAAAGCCTGATGAATAAGATTCTACAACCTTTCCTCTTTCAGTTTGTCTTGGTATTCTTCGACGACATTTTGATCTACAGCAAGACTTTTCAGGATCATTTGTCGCATATGAGGAAGGTTTTTGATGTGTTGAGACATCATAGGCTTTTTGCTAAGGAGAAGAAGTGTTCTTTCATGCAGACTGAAGTGGAATACTTGGGACATATAGTCAGTGAAAAAGGAATACAGGCTGATCCCAAGAAGGTGCAATGCATAAAAGATTGGCCAATGCCTACTACTACTACCTCTCTTAGAGGATTTCTTGGTCTATCTTCATTCTATCGCAGATTTATAAAGCATTATGCGGCAATTGCAGCCCCTTTAACTGACAGGTTGAAGAAAGAGGCTTTCTTTTGGGATTCTCTTGCAGATGGCAGCTTCAACCAGTTAAAGGAATTACTTACCTCCGCTCCTATTCTTGTATGCCCGGATTTCTCTAAAGAGTTTACTATACAATGTGATGCTAGTGGCCGTGGCATTGGGGCTGTTTTGCTTCAGGAGCATGGAGTAATTGCATTTGAAAGCCGTAAGCTTACTGATAAGGAGATGGCCATGAATGTTTATGATCAGGAAATGTTGGCTATTCTGCATGCAATCAAGAAATGGCACCATTACTTATATGGCAGCCGATTCAGAGTGCATAGTGATCATCGCGTACTCAAGTATTTCCTTACTCAGTCAAATCTTACTCCAAAGCAACGACGATGGGTAGCAACATTACAAAATTATGACTTTGACATCACTCATACAAGGGGCAAAGATAACATAGTGGCTGATTCTCTCTCTCGTATGTGGGCCTGCAAAGTATCAGCCATGACGGAATTACATAGTGATTGGATTGAAGAGCTACAAGAGGCATATCTCTTAGATGAGGAATTCAGCCAAATCTTTCAGAAATTACAGCAAGGTCTCATGGAAGAAAACTCGCACTACCAGCTTAAAAATGGTCTTATTTGGTGGAAGGGCAAGATTGTTATTCCCTCTACTTCTTCCTTCAAGCGAAAAATTATGGAGGAGATGCATTCTTCGCCTTTAGCTGGACACTTGGGAGTTTTCAAGACTTATGACAGGATTAGCAAGAGCTTTTATTGGAAAGGACTGTGGAAAGATGTCAAGGACTTCGTTATGAAGTGTATGCCTTGTCAGCAAAATAAGGATAGCACCCATAAGCCAGGAGGTTTATTGCAGCCATTGCCTATTCCTACGGGTAAATGGACTCATATTACTATGGACTTTATCACTGGCTTACCTACTACCAAGAAGGGGTGGAATAGCATTTATGTGGTGGTTGACAGACTCACCAAAGCAGCTCATTTTATCCCAACAAAAATTCAGTTTACTGCTTCTCAGGTGGCCAACCAGTTTATGGAGCATATTTTCAGATTGCATGGATTACCGCAGGTGATTGTCCATGATAGGGACTCAAAGTTTATGAGTAACTTTTGGCAAGCGGTATTTACATCTATGGGTACCAAGTTGGCTCCATCTACGGCTTATCATCCCCAAACTGATGGACAGACAGAGAGAGTTAATAAATGGTTGGAGACTTATCTTCGCCATTTTTGCTATGATGTCCAAACCTCATGGGATTCTTGGTTACACCTGGCTGAGTTTGCTTATAATAATTCCACTCATGCGAGCATAGGAGTTTCACCCTTTGAGGCTTTGTATGGTTACAAGGTGCCCCTACCCACAGTCATTTTTAACGAAAAGATCAACCCTCATGGGAAGGAAGAGTTGGATAGAATGCAGACCCTTCTTCAGCAATGCAAGGTGAATCTAAGGAAGGCTCAAGATCAGATGAAGATGTATGCTGATGAGAAGAGGAGGCCTTTAGAGTTCCAGGAAGGAGAGCTGGTTTTGTTGAAGGTGCCCAAATCCAAGTATTCTACATTGAAAGATGGATCCAGTAATAAGCTTGCCCACAGATTCTATGGCCCTTACAGGATCCTTAAGCGGATTGGAGATTTGGCATACAGACTAGAGCTTCCCTCTTCTACAAAGATTCATAACGTCTTCCATGTTAGTCAGCTCAAGCCCTATTATGGTGATCCAGTGGATTTAGTTGATGAGCTGCCACCTATTGATGAAGATGGTATTGTTCAGTACATCCCAGAGGCTGTTATAGGTCAGCGTGAAAAGAAGCTTCGATCACGTTCTATTGTGGAATATTTGATTAAATGGAGAGGTTTACCCTCTGAAGAGGCTTCTTGGAGACCTGATTCAATATTGGATGAGTATCCATACTTGAAGGATACATTAGTGGCTGAAGCCTATTGCTTATGGAGCTAGTATTGGTGCAGACTGGTTCAGGACAGCACTCTGTTTTAGAACAGTTTTTGTCGTACTTCATTTTCAGAATTGAGCTATCTACATGAGCTTAAAGTACTCTTCAAGAGCTTCGTTTTGATATGTGGTACACTTCATTTGGACACTTCTATCAAAAGTTATGGCTGATTTGGTCCAGCAGGGACTGTTATTCCAGCAAGCTGTCTACTTTCTTCTGGAACTATTTGTTGAAGATTCTATGGCTCCAATGGCTTCTAAGGTTCTTCAAATCATGTATATAGCAGGGTCCACTTTTCGTACTTCAAATTCAGCCCTTGTAATGATAAATTCTTCACTCATTCCCTATTTGTTAAGCTGTAAAACAGAGTAGTACTCTGTTCTATCCATCTTTTCTTTAGCTCTTTCTAGTTTTGTTTTTGGGGACAAAAACTTTTGGGAAGGGATGGATTGTAAGAAGCTGGGAATACTTAGAATGTTAATAATATGCCATGTCACACTGACACTGGTATATAAGGAGAGAAGTTGTAATTTTTCATATCTTTTTGACATATCAATACATTTACAATCTTTCTCTCCCTTCTTGCTCCAAGCTTCCATGGTTACTTCATCTTTCCTGTCTTTCTCTCTCCAATTCTAGTCTTTCTCTCTCCTCGTCACTCTATTTCTCTCTCTTCCTGCAGTCTTTCTCTCTCCTCTGCAGTCTTTCTCTCTCCTCTTCTTCTCTCCCTAGTTCTCTCTCTGACATATATTCTATAATTTTAAGTTATTTTTTGGGATTTTATTAATAGGCATACTTAATATTTTTAATTGATTTATAGTTTCTTAATATTTTAATTATGATAAGGTATTTCAAATTTATTCATAATTTTAAGCCATCTTAGTATATTACTTTTTGTGTAATTGTCTTATACTAGTCTAATTAAAGATAGATGTTTAAAAGAAAATTTCTAAAACATTTAGATTATAAGAAAAATATCTCACATATATTGATGGAGTTAATCGTATAAGATTGCTTATATCTTGCATATATTGATCTATCTAATCTTAAAAGATTTTTATAGCTTGATCTACTTTATAATCTTGATTATTTGTTTTCAATATTGTTAAACAATCAATTAGAACTTTTTAGAGTCATTTTACACATGAAAAACTTTTCTAAAAGTATTATTTTCCAAATTGTCTAATAATTGGCTTTTTAAAAATAATATCTTATAATGTGATTATATTTTAACATTTCTATATACATATACATACATATATATACATACATATATATATATATATATATATATATATGTATATATATGTATATATATGTATATATATATAGATATATATATATATATATATATATACATACATATATATATATACATATATATACATATATATACATATATATACATATATATATACATATATATACATATATATACATATATATACATATATATACATATATATACATATATATATATATATAATCATACACTATAAATCATTTTAAGAGTGATATTATTTTTTATATTTGTCTCAACTTTTTTCAAATGAGCCAAAGTTTGTGAGCTAACAAGAAGTGTGACAATAGTATGCTCCCACATTTTCAAATATGTAATATATCCCATATAACTTTAAGAAATATTTCCATAGTTTTCTAAAATTGTATTGTTTTGATTTCTAAAAATATTCATATAAACTCAAAATTTCTCAAACTTCTTTTAAAAAATAAATTTAATTTTAAAATATTACAAGAATATTAATTTATAAATTTACCACTATAACATCTTTTGATTCAATTCCATTAGCAACACTAAGCTATGAGTACTTGCTCTTTTAAAAATTACGTAAGGACATTATCTAAAAAACATAGTGTTGCAAGGTTTCTATAGTTTTTGATACTTTTTGAAGGATAGCACAATGAAAATGAATAAATTCAATCATGCGTTTCACCTTTACTAATGGTTTAAAAGATAAATTATATTAAAAATTATTCCACGATGTTTTGATTTTTTAAATAATAAATCCCAAAGTCATAAGCTCTTATGTAGTCATCCAAGTTTATAGTGTTTACAAAACTTTAAAATGAGTTTTCATTATAGAAAATGTGATTGATCCCTCTCCATGTGTATTAGTAAGATCTAATTTAAGTTTTTTCGTATAATCAATCGGGATTAGAATGCCTTATATACATTTTTTTTCTTAAAATCTTTCCAAAAAATAATTGCTTTGAATTTTAGGTCTTATATTATAGATGCTTACGACATTATTAACTAAAGTTTTAGTGATTGCAATATCATCACCATTGAGAGTCATATACTTGTTAAGATTATCAACATTCTTCGTTGATTATATTTCCATTGGTGATATTATGGATGCACCTTTTTCATTATCTTTTATAAGATATTTAGGTGTATGATTCACTTGCTATTACAATCAAGGATATGTACTCTCTTGTGTGTGAATATTTTGGAGTTAAGTTTATTGCAATGCCTTTATCTATTTTTTCAAGATGACTTGAAAATGAATATTAACATCTTTTTTTCTTGTTTGTAGTAGTAGTGGTGGTGGTGGTGGTAGTGGCGAGGTCCGGTGAGGTCCAGTACAATACCACGAGATGGAAAACACTCCGAGATACGTTAATTTGTGGGTAGGTGGACACTTTACATACATTAAATTTATTGAGTTACAAGAGAATAAATCCATTCTCAAATAATTTAAGAAAAAAAAAAGAATGATAACAAGAACAATTTTTTTGTCATAACATAGACGAAATGGAAAACAATGAAGGTCGTGATGTTCAAGATCATGAGGTGTATCTTAATCAACATGTCCCATGTCCTTGCTCTCAATGTAAGCTAGCAATTAGACAAAAATGTCGATTAACTATAGAACACGTACGATGCTTTGGCGAGTTTCAATCAGAAATCATTGATCAGGTGATCTCAAATTTTGAGCAAATGATAAAAAAAGTGTATATCAATTATGTATTGTATTTGCAAGCTAATTGAATACCATATACAAAAACATTGGGTGTGACTGCCAAATTTTTTTATCCAGGGAGGTGACGTCTCATCCCAAGGAGGAGTGCACCCTTTGCGGTCAGTTAGAAGAGTTCGTGGGCATGCGATGGATGGAGTGCATGAGCCAATCCACCACTTGGAAGGTACTACCCAATCTATACCATCAATACTAGAGTAGATAGGCAACCTTCCAGACTTTCCTACAATCTTGGAGCCTGAGATGGAGGCAATGATTGATGCATTGATGCCCATGGATGTCGAGAAATCTTATCCGCTTAGAGAGGAAGCATCCATACTATTATATGATGGGTGCCAAGTATCTTGCCTGAAGACACTACTTGCACTCCTAAGTGTGCAAGCAAAATATAGGTGGAGCGATGGAGTGTGACCGAGTTGTTCAGGTACCTTGTACGTATGCTTCATTGATTTCTTTTCGGCACTATCATAAAAAACATTTGTGCTTTTTCAAGGTATTTTATGATTTTTTTAAAGGTTACTAAAGTATCATATATTACCACTTGCAAATACCATGCCTAAGTCTCGTAATGATGCGTGACATGTTTTACGAAAGCTTGGCATGGACTACAACAGCATTCATACATGTATCAATGATTGCATACTGTTTCGAGGAGAATACAAGACTATGGAGACATATCCAAAGTGTGGTGCTCACAAGTATCGATAGGACTTGCAAGAGCAAACCATCCCTCAAAAAGTTCTTAGACACTTTCTCCTTATCCCCCGCATAAACCACATGTTTCGTACATTCGACATGGCGAGCTTGACAATGTGGCATGCACAAAATAGGTTCACATATGGAGTTCAACAAATATCAACGGATTCATGAGCATGGAGCCACATTGACTCTACCTTCCCAAGCTTTGCCCGAGAGCCAAGGAATCTTCGGCTCAGTCTTGCTATGGATGGCATGAAGCCATTCTGTCAGCACTCAACTTCTTACAGTGTCTGGCCTATAGTCCTTGTCAACTACAATATCCCTCCATGGCTTTCTATGAAGAAAGGACATCTCATCCTTAGCTTTCTCATTCCCGGCCGCTACAAAGTAAAAAATATGGACGTGTATCTTCATCCATTAGTCGATGAGCTTAAGATTTTGTGGGAGGAGGGGGTCACCGTGCAAGATATGAGCAAGCGTGATGGTCGACGGTCCGCCAATATTCGAGCCATTCTCATGTGGACCATGCATGACTTTCCGGGATTCGGAGAGTGCTCAAGTAAGTAGGCTTCCGTTCTCATTGGTAATATCTATCATAGCTCGTTCAAGTTTGTATTCATTGGATAGAGGTGTTGGGACACGTTTGGTTACCTCAAGTTATCATGCATGTCCATTGTGTGGGCCACAATTAGACTTCCTAAGGTCACGAACCATGAAGAAGATGGTATATCAAGGACACGCTGCTTTCTTGCCAAAGGGTCATGAACTCAGGGAAGGTTTTCTTGGATAACCTCCAGCACGTATGAATGCCCAAAGCTAGTACGAGCTGAAAATGGTCCACATGGAGTCACATCCAAACAGAATGTGATGGTTCTCAGTTTTCTACGAGTTGTCATATTGGACCCACTTACATATGAACCACTTGTTGGATCCCATGCATATTTTCAAGAACATGGGCAGCTTACTATGGGACCACATCACAGGAAAGAGAGACACTATAGGAGCACGAATGGATTTGAAGGAGGTAGGCAAGATTGAGGCACTTTGGTCGTAGTCGAGTGTTGATGGTCACTTGCAACTACCTCATGCTCCTTGGGTTTTGTCCACTAAAGAAGAGTGAATTGTGAAGCAAATAGTCAAGTCTATCCGCACTCCGACGGGTATGATGCGTTCTCTCAGGTCCGCGTTTTCTAAAGACGACCAATTATCATGGCTAAAATTCTATGATTGGCATAAGATATGTCAGATTTGTACTACGAATGGATTGTAAGTGGCCTGTGTATTTTGCTATTTGGAGTGTAGTCGTTGTTCATAATGCTTCCTCGTTTGTGGCAATTTGTACTACCGATCGCGATCGCAAGATGTCTTACTCTAGAAATACTCGGGGCGATTTACAGATTGTCAAATTTAGTGCAATGGATCTCACAGAAGGAGATTAAGACATCCTCTATTAAATCCGCAAGGCGAGGAGCAGTGGAGACGGTCTATCTCTTTGAGAAATACCTGCCTGCCAACATGCTCACGATACAAATCCACATTCTTGTGCATCTTGTAGATGAAGTGGAGATTACTGGACCTATCCATACGTGATGGATGTTCTTCTTGGAGCGCTTCATGAAAACCCTGAAAGTCTTTGTGCGATAATAAGCTTGGCCAGAAGGTAGTATGGCTGAAGGTTTGTTGGTGTCTGAGGCATTAGTGCATATTTCACAATGGCTACCAATGGTGGATTCAGACAACAGTATGCTTGCTGAAGGATGATGATAGACTGACCGGAGATGTGGTGGTTGGAAATGGGGTAGAAAAAAGAATGGATGATGTAATGGAGGAGAAAGTGAATTGATTTTGTAGGCTGCACCATGCCTCCATGGAGACGTGTCTTGCTAGGTACTAGTAAGCTAGGAAAGATCGGGAGGAAGCACGATCTGAATTTTGACGTAGTATGTGCCATTGACCGTTTCGATATCCCTAGGGCATGGAGGAGATGCCACGGTTTATGTCAACATGATAGTTGCATGGAGCTTTGACCGCAGCTTCTCGTGAAGGCACGAAGGTATCGACTGAGGAGTGAAAATTCTTGAGGGGATGTAGGCCAAAGGTGATGACGTGTTTAGGGTTTGTCATATCTATATTTTATATGCAACAACTAATTGAGTGTTTCAATGTATAGTACAAAATATATAGTGCGGCGTGGTCATGCGGACGGCATTTTCCCGTGGAGCGTATTGACAAAATGCATTCCACAACAGATTGTGGTATCATGGCAAAGTTTGAGCAAGAGAGTCAACAACGAGCAATGGATCCAAACACAGTTATAGATGAGATGGAGTATTTTGGGAACTTGCAAAGTATTGTCACGGTGGATTACCGTAGCTTCTCCATGATCCTATTCGATGTGCAGTGGTTCAAAGTGGTACTTGAAGGAGCTAGAGCAACAGTTTGACGAGGTCCATCTGGATTTCTTGAAATAGATTCCGAAAAAAAATTGACGGATTTGCACGACACGTTTGTGTTGCCATCCCATTGTGAATAGGTGCATGAACTCATGTTTTTTTAAATTGTATTACGACATGTACATATCACAATAGTTAAATCTCTCTTGTATGTGATTTTGAACATGTAATTTTCTATCCAAACCCCCACAAACCTCGATGGTGGTACGTTATACCTTCAGCTCCCCGGAGTGCGAGAGTATATGATCAAAGCGATGTTCCAAGCATAGACAAGGACAGTATGCAAATAGAGGGGTCAATATTGCAAGGTGTGGAGGCCACCGAAAGCTTGGAGCATGTAGAGGAGCCAACATCGGGTAACAATGATGGAAATATAGGAGTCCAAGAATTCTTTGAGAACAAGGTGGACTCCTCCTTTTGTGGTGACATGTCTATCGACCTTCCAGTGTATGCGGAGTTGTGTTAGGAGATTGACATGGGACCATAGGGCACTTCATACTTGGAGCATCCACCTACTCAATTTGTTGACGAATCTCTTATATGAGGATACATAAGATATGCATTTTAAGTAAGATCATTTTTTAAAGGTTTATATTAACTTACTTTGTATGATTTATATTGATTATGCTAACATCAATTTTTGTCTGTGCAGGTGAACTTGTGGATATTTAGATGATCACGATGAGTCGAGGGATGAGCAATGAGGAGCTACAGGAGATCTTCGTGCATATGTATCCATATTAGATGGCTCGATTCAAAGATATGGCAGACTAGGAGTTGTCTCGGACACCATCAGGCTGTTCTATTAGATCTACTTCGATGCGCTCTAATGCTTCAGTTTCCAGCAAACAAGATCGATGCTCTAGACTTGGGCCAGATGGAGGGAGTGGTTTAGGGTATGATGCGGAGACCTAGATGCAGTGAGCCTGTGGTCAGCTCAGGATACAGGTGCTACTCCTTTCTCTCATGGTGATATAAGAGAGCGTGGCTGAGATGGTTGTTGTGGAGGTACTAACGCAATGTGACCGTCTCGTCATTCTGCTGGAGTTATGTCACTCGTAGGATTCATCACACCTGTGGGGACGTCTACTCCAGTCACTCGAGCTTTTGCTCAGTCGTCCGCAGTTGGCACCCCTATGGGTGCTACTCCAAGAGATACTACCCCTGTATGTATAACAAATGTATAGGGGTCTCCTGGATATGCCCAGGAGAGTGGTCGCAGGTGGGAGAGGGCACATCTTAGGCATACCCCAGAGGGGTATGGATACCTTGTAGAGATGATAAGACTGGAGCCATCATCATGAATGATGAGGGGAGGAGGGTGATGGCTCGTATGAGAGTTGTGCCAACAAATTTTTCGGCAAAACGTCTTGGATCATTGGCAAAACATACCGAAGGGGAGCAAGGACTACATAGTAGCATCCTTGCATGAGGAGTTTCCGAGTCCAGCCGTAGGAAAATAGGTTTTCCATGGGTTGGATGATGGAGTGCATGCGTGCGTACATATCACACAGACGATCAAACGCATGCAAGGCACTTAAGAGTGAGGCCTCAAAGCCCAAGTGGCTAGACACGGACGATTGGTGCCGACTCGAGGAGAATGCTACAAATTCTCCAGGATGTTGAAGACAGGAATGCGAGGCGGCGAGGGCATGACTGGAGGCCGGAGTGGTCCATCATCTTGGGAGTGGCGGCCACAAGACATATCTGGAGGACTTTGTAAGTTTTTCTTTTGTTCTGCTTGCTTATTTTTTTGCAATATCCCTTGTACTGACAATCGTGTTTCTAACAGTTGTATTTTGTTTTCTTTGCAACACTCCATTACAAACCACAATCCCACCGTCCTAGAGACTTGATATGCAAAGAGACACAGTCTCACTACATTGATCGACCGATTGTATGGATGCAGCGGCCCTGTAAGTCACTCATCTTTCATGTCCGTAGCTACTAAGTTTAATTAAAATGCATTATTGTATGGTGGATTGATGTGTAGTTGTTTATTTTTTTACAGAATCCGTTCGATGCTCCTTTGCAGCGGGGCGAGGTTTTGGATGGCAAGGATCTATAACTCCCCCTTGGATCCCTGGAGCTCACATACTCTTCTTTTTTGGTCATGTGATTTGTGTAGTCATTTTCTATGTAGTAGTAGTATCTTGCCATGATTGTACCGGTCATTTTCATTACGCGATCATGTATTTATTTCATGTATCAGTATTATGATTCAAATACACTTTGCCTTTATTTACACGAGCATTGTACACATTACTGAAACTATTTTATATGGCCCAAATAAAGCACATAGTGCTATATTTGCCACAAATATTTTTTTCTATGTTGTCATCACTATTAGCATCGCAAATTTACTGCACGCATTGCTATCAACGTCGCAAAGCGTCGTTATCAACGTCACTATTTGCGATAGATATCAACGCAAATAGTGACGTTGATAATGACGCTGATACCGACTATTCTATGGCGTCGCCAATACCAACGTTTTTTATGACGACGGGGGCAATTTTCTTTATGAACGTTTTCATCGTTTAAACGTCGATATAAGGCCTGTATCTTGTAGTGTTTTTTAATGAAAGTGAGATATATTACATTTGAAAAAAGTCATTTCTATTTCTTCCTACAAATCAAGGGGAGAGATCTTAAGAGATTTTCCAAGATATGATAGCATGAGTAGTATCATCCCATGACATCAAGCCACCATTTAGACATTGAAAGCTGATAGTGCTAATAAGAATCACAATTAAGGATATTGAAAGGTGATAGTGCTAATAAGAATCGCAATTAAGGATATTGAAACCTGATAGTGCTATTAAGAATCAAAGTTGAGGGTACGATGAGAAAAAGACTCCGAATAGCTAATATCAAGTAAAAATTTGTATCCTTCATATTCTCTGAAGCATCTTGCACACATAAAATCCTCTTAGTCCTAAAGTTGATCCATTAGTGCTTGCTAAAAAGTTGATATTAGAACATTGTATAATGAAGATATTCTATTTTCAAGTACCAAGATCAAGTTGAAAATTTTCACTTTCTATTGCTGATTAATCAAATGTGATACATGTAGTGATAAATATAATATCGGTTGCTCATACTTACCACTAGATACATGGTGGTTTTTATTATAACAATTTAGTATTATATTTTACATGAACACAAAATGTTCATATAGGTGTAACCTATTGGGATCAATCTATTCAAGTTGGTGAAATTTGAGATGTGGCTCATGCAATAAAATTTAGATCCTACATGTAAGAATGCATTTACAAAAGTATATGATATTTATGCATTAGTATGGATAATATTGCAAATATAAAAATTCAGGGAAGAATTGATATACTTCTTATTTCACACAAAATTAGTCAACCATGAAAATGCAATGCTTATCAAACGATTCGAAATGTTGGTACAAAATAAAATGTTTGTTCTAGATATCAACCTCATTATATACCTTCAAATCTAATTAATAAAAATGAAAAGTGATGAACTAAGCCACATCTTATAATGCGACCAACATTAGAAATGGGTCCTTGTTTGTAACTTTATTGGTATACATATTTCTTGTATAAGACATGTAAAAATTATAAGTATGCTTATTTTTTTATATGTTCTTTTTATAGAACATATAGAAATTGTAAATGTAGTTGTTGTCTTACTTATTATATGTTGCCATGGAATTACAAAAATATTTTAAAAATTACATTTTTAAGTTTATATATTTGCTCATATTTTTAAAACCATTTGTAAATATATAAAAATTATTGAATTATATAAGTAAAAATATATTATTCTATCATGTAATGTGACTAGAATTAAAAAATAAGTCATTTTTAATAGAAGTCCATTACTATTTTATTTGTTACATATTATATTATAATTCTAAATTTAAAAAGTATAAATATCTTTAAAATTTTATTTATTGTGTTATATAATAGAGTTACAAGAAATATTCTTTTATTTTATTTATAATTTAATAAAAATATTTATATAACTTAAAATATTTGTAAAATTATAGTTTTATTTATGTTTATTATTATTTTAAATTATTTTAAAGATTTAAATATTTAAAAATTAGAAATTTAAATTAAAAAAACATTAATTTTGTTAACGATTGAATTAGAATATATATTCAAAATTTTAGAGTAAATATGAAAAACTAATCATTCAAAGATATTGAACTACTAACACAAGGATCTAAAGGTATTCTTGGTATATTGAGATTGTAGTAGTTTTTTATCTTCCATCTCTCTTTCTCTTTCTCTTTCTTTATTATGTTGTATGTTTATTCCCTCTCTCTTATTCCTTCTTTCTTTTTCTCTTCCTCTCCCTCTCTCATTTTCTTTAACAAAACATCTCTCTCTCTCTACCACTACCACTACCACTACCACTACCACTACCACTACCACTACCACTACCACTACAATAAATAAGAAAAGAAGAAGAAGAAGAAGAAGAAGAAGAAGAAGAAGAAGAAGAAGAAGAAGAAGAAGAAGAAACAACAACAACAACGAACAAAAAAACTAAATAACAATAAACAAGAAAAAAAAAGAAAAAGAAAAAGAAAAAAAACAACAACAACAAATAAGAAAACTACTATTACTACTACTACTACTACTATTGCTGCTGCTGCTGCTGCTACTGCTACTGCTACTGCTATTGCTACTGCTACTGCTACTGCTACTGCTACTACTACTGCTACTACTACTAAAACCACGACTACGACGACTACGACTATGACTACGACTACCACAACAACAAACCACTACCACTACAATAAACAAGAAAACAAGAAAAACCAACAACAACAAAAACTACAACAACAACAACAACAACAACAAACAAGAAAAGAAGAAAAAACAACAACAACAACAACAACAACAACAACAACGAACAAGAAAACTAAACAACAATAAACAAGAAAAGAAAAGAAAAAAACTACTACTACAATAGCAATAACAATAAACAAGAAAACTACTACTACTACTAGTACTACTAGTACTACAACTAAAACCATGACTACAACAACTAGACAACTATGACTACCACAACAACAACAAACAAGAAAAGAAGAAATTAAACAACAACAACTACTACTATCACTGCCACTACCACTAATACTACTACGACTACCACAACAACAACAAACAAGAAAATAAGAAATTAAACAACAACAACTACCACTACCACTACCACTACTACCACTACCACTACCACTACTACAACAACAACAAACAAGAAAAAAAGAAAAGAAGAAATAAAACAACAACAATAATAACAACAACCTCTCTCTCCCTCCCTCCCTCCCCCTCTCTTTCTCTATTATGTTTAATGTTTTCTCCCTCTCTCTCTCGTTCCTTCTTTCCTTTTCTCTCTTCCTCCCCCTCTCTCATTTCCTCTCTTTCTCTCTCAATACATGTAATTTTTAACAAAAACAAAGCAAGAGGGAACAATGCACTCACCGCAAAGGCCCGAGGATGGATTTGGTGGCTCCTATTCTCGACCGCGGCTCCTCTTTGCCCTCCATTCACTTCCTTCTCTTCTTTGCCAAACGGCGGCGGCAGTGGTGGTGAGAAGCTTTTCTTCTCCCTCTTTCTCTCTTTCTCTTTCTCTCCCTCTCCCTCTCCCTCTCAAATGCATGATGGAGTTCACTCTCCCTTTTGCTCTCTCTTTTGTTCGTTCGTGCAAAATAACGCGCTCGGGTTTCCGCCTACGTTTTTTTGCCTGAGTATCATCGCTATTTGCGTCGCTATTTGTGATGCAAATAGCAACGCTACTAATTTACATCGGAAACCGCCGTCGCTACGCGCCTGTATCCTTGTAGTGAAAAAGGCCATCATGATATGGCACGAATAAGGGGGTTGGGTCATCAAGCAACCCCCCTATTCACGCCATATCATGATAGCCTTCAAATGTAATATAATTCACATTCACAAAAAAAATGGGCCATCATGATATGGCACAAATAGGGGGGGGGGGGGGGGGGGGTTGGGTCATTACGTAATCCCCTTATTCGCACCATATCATGATGGCCTTTTTTGTGATTTTTTGTGATTTTTTGGGGTTAGGGTTCCCCCTTTCCCTCAAGACCATTCACACATCTCCCCTTATCCTCTTTAGCATAAAGAGGATTCACATGCATACACTCTCAACACCCCCCTCTCTCAATGCCAAGTGGCATTGGATTATAAAGCATTACAAGATGCTCCCCCTTAATCCACAATAAAATACCTTTATAAGTCAAGCTACAATAATATGCAATATATATCCAAAAAGATAGCCTCTTTTGGATCTAAATTATGTAATGATAGGCTTTAAAAAAAGCAAAGAATAGCCCAAAAAAATTAAGATGTAGGATAATGGTCACATGTGACTCTATGATAATGTTATGATATTTATTTTTAGTAAGACCTTACACCTATCAAATTTTTAAAAAAATTCTATAAAAATATTAGAATTTAAAAAAAATAAAAATTATTAAAGGATTTTTTGAGATCCTTTGCTATTTTAAAACTATTTTTAAGCAAAAAGGCTTAAAAATGACAAAAATTCACAAAAATCACCCAAAAATAGCATAAGTAGTTGAAGACTTTGTTATTGACATTATAAATTATGCTTATATTGTTGTTTCTTATGGTTGTAAGATCACCTTGATGAACAAAGATTTTAGTATGATTAGTAGAATAAGGTACATGTTCAATAAGGTATTAAGGCCCTTGCCCACTATTGATAAAAAAGCCTTTGAGATCCTTAACATTCCCCCAAACTTGTCTAGGAAAGCAAAAGGTCCAAATATTGAGAATGTGATACATCTATACCCAACAAGGACTGCATCCCAGCAAGAGTTTGTCCAAGAAGAAAAAACACAAGAGGTCACAGAAACCGAGGATGATGTTTGCAAGAGAAACATTGATGTGCTTGGCCATGTTAATTATAAGAGAATGGGTGAGGTGTATGGACAAATGGTTATCAATGTTTCTTGCACTTCTGAGGAAGAGGACTATCTTAGCATATCTCTTGAGGACAAGTACATGCTAGTTGTTAAAAAGGATATTGCCAGATTTTATAGTTTATTGTTGCATATGGTAAGGCATTTGAAGCCTTTGCCAACTACTGATCAAAAGGCATTTGAAATCCTCAATATTCCACCCAAGGTATCTAAAAAACTACTGATCAAAAGGCATTTGAAATCCTCAATATTCCACCCAAGGTATCTAAAAAATGAAAGGAGCAAGAGGAGCCACTGATGCCCAAGGTTGAGGATGTTACTCAATTGTATCCTACAAGGGTTGCAAGTGAGTGAGAGGATGTCTTAGAGGAGAAGAGAAAATAGATAAAGATGTGATTTGACAAACAAAGATCGAGTCTCTTGGCTCTGTGAACTATGAGAGGATGGGCAAAGTGTACGGCCAAATGGTTGTAAATGTTTCTATTAATCCTAAGAAAGAAGGGTAGATCAACATATCTCCGAAAGATAAGGCCCTATTCGAGAAAAAGGATTGTCAACTAATAGATTCAATAGTTTTATATTGTTTGAGGTGAGGTCTTTTGCTTCTGTTTATTTATATTGAAATTTTTCAAGGGTCCTTACATTGCATGCATTCTCTTATTCGTTCTTTACTTTGTATATAGATCATATATTGCTTCTCTTAACAATGATATTGCTAAGAATATATTTATTATTGATCCACTTCTCTCTATGGATTTGTGTTCAAAATCCAGTTCAAATATTACAAAATTTTCAAAGCACTTTGTGTCACAAACCATCATATATTTTTTCCATATGTTGAAAGGTACATCCCTTCAACATTCTATCTATTGATGATTTGTCTTTAAGGTTTTTGCTCACTAGTGTTTTGATTCCCAGAGAGCACTGGAGCCTAATCTATATCAACATTCCCGCAAGAGAGGTCATCTTTATGAATTCTCTTTCAAGAATTCACGGCCAATCAAAGATGTATTGTTAATGGACCCTCTTTATTTTGTCTTTTATTGGTTAAAGTTTATACTATTTGCTAATAAGTTAATATTTACAGTGCTACTAAACCTGTTACTACCCACTTGTACACCAACTTTGAAAACATTGCTGATCCTCAAAGGCCTTTCAAGTTTCTCCTTCAAGAGGTCCCCTTGCAAAATGACATATATAGTTGTGGGTGGATTAGTGATTTCAAATGCTTCAAGGAAAATAGATTCAAAGTTATTGAATGTAGAGGGGCTCAAGGTAAGTCTCCTATGTCTTGTCTTTTTTATTTTGAAAGTCTCTTTCTAATTTAGATAGCTTATATATTTTGTTGTAGAGTGCAGCAACTACCTTGCGTCATATATGTGGTGGATACAAGAGAGGTGCATCGAACTAGTTTTGGATAGGGCAATTACTCAAGTGGACTCTAACTCCCCTCTCCCACCTAAAACTTCCAAGGAACAGGAAACAATGAAGGGCAAAGGCAAGAAAAAGACAACCACAAAAAAGAAGAAGTCCTCAGGGTCGAAAAGGAAGGGGTCCAAAAAGAAGGGGATACTTGAGCTTTCTCCATTGAAATTTAATACATCTCCTCTAAAGCCCTACAAGAAAAGAGTGCTCGAGAAAATCAAGTTCTTTGAGCAACCAAAGAAAACACCTATTAAGAGGAAACTAGTGATGGCGAATGAAAGTGATGAAGATAAAGCAACTATTCCAAAAAAGGAGAAAAGTCTTGAGAGTGGAGAAGTTGAAGATCAGAGAGAAACTTAACCTAAGGGTGGAGAAGTTGTAGATCAAGGAGAAGCCGAAGAATAGCTTGAGGGTGGAGAGGCTGAAGATCAAAGAGAAGCTAAAGAATAGCCATTTTTCTATTTGTACATCAATACATTTTCCTTCTATATTTGTAGTACAATATTGTAACCCATGATGTAATGAAATCTCATTTTGGTCTTACCCATGTAATATGATTTTTTTTCTTAGAATCATAGAGAATTGTAAAGTTTATGCCAAGTGTTTCTTGTAAAATTGTACTACAATTTTGTAACCCATGATATAATGAAATCATTTTGTTCCACGAAAGATGATTTGTAATTTATAGAATCAGTGTAAAGTTTATATCAAGAGTTCCTTTATAATACTATCAATAATAATGTATAATTCCATGTTTTTGGCAAAAATATCTATGAGAAAAAGAAAAAATTGAAATTATTTATACGTGTATATTCATGGTCCGAAAGTCACAACACTAGGAGACAAAGAGCTCATACATGATAAATAGCACTCAGCTCTTTTTCCAATTATAGCACAATTTACCTTAAACTTATATCCAGGAGTAACATTTTCTAGAAACTCCAAGGTGTCTCTTACATCCTTAAGACTCCACTTTGAAGTAATGTTCACCTCCTTTACTTCTTGTGTAATAACTTTGATTATAAGTTTCAATGTCTTACAATCAATCTCTGATGATTGAATGATTGATGTATCGCTGCAAAGGCTATATACTCTTATGAAAAGTTGAACATGTGACTTGAGTCAATGCAAAATTCAAAGAATCTACAATGAAAGAAGTAATAAAATTTTAGGTTTCTATGGGAATCGAAAGACTTTCTCATGTGGCTATGTTTAATACTCACATAGTCTAAAATTTTGCAACTCTTGAAGTTTTATAGATTTCAAAGCTTTGTAATCTTTTATGATCAAGGAATATGCTAAAATATATGCATTTTTGCATTAGGATAAAAATTTGCAATTAAAAGTTAGAGTTTGCTATCCCCAACCTTACAACTTTTGCAATGATACTTGCAACTCCATAGTGGCAGCCCTATAGTGGGTCTTGAAGCTTGCTAGTATTTTATTAGAGAAGAGTATATTGAAATAATTTTAAAAAAATATTAAAATATATGTTTGGAATGGAAAGAGGGAATTCACAACTTGCAACTTTGTAATCTCCACTATAGTCCTATAATTTTTGCAGTTGTAGTTCCTATAGTGGATCTTGAAGCTTTGTAATATTTTACTAGGGAAAATATATCGAAATATAAAAAATTTCACACTAAGATGCAAGTTTGGAATTGAAAGAGATTTTTTGTTAGCTCCAACTCTATACTCTATCCAATAGTGCTTACAACTACATAGTAGCAGTTCCCACACCAGCTTTATAACTCCTATAAAAAACGAAGTTTATAAACCTAAAAACTTAAGTTGTTAAAAGAATGGATTGAGCTCTCAATGGAAAGAAACTGATATAGCAGATATTTTTTTATTTTATGTGGTATTTGTTAGAATATTTTTGTTAAAAAATATTCTTAGATTTTATCATGTGGTGTTGTCATGGGAGTCAATAGATGTCGACCATCCAAATTCACCTACCATATATTGGTACCCCTACTGAGGATCTCTCATTGTCCCTAATCATATTAATTGGAAAGTGTAAGATTTGGAAACCCATGTAAATAAACTCAAGTATGGTTGTGATTGTGTATGAACCTTTTTTTGATATTGAAAATGAGTGTGCAAATAAGTGTATTAGGAAATTAGACTCGATGGCCTACAAGGATCATAAACACCATATTAGGGACTTTGGGAATATCTCAAGTCCTACTTTCAAATAAGGGGTAAAGATTTGGCCATGTGGCTAAATCTTAACCCATGCTTCAAAGTGGGACTTGGAAAGAAAACCTATATAGTAATTAGGGTAGACTTCACTTTCAAGTAAGGGGACAAGATTTGATCATGTGGCCAAATATTAACTATATTGGGAATTTCCAAACTAAAGGAGAATTCCCAAATTCCCTAATATAGTGTTCATAGAGATTTTGATGCTAATGAGCTTTGAATGATTGATATGGTTGCTTGAAGGTTCTACAAGATTATGGTGGGATTCATTAAATGAGAAAACAAATACAAATTGGAATGAAGTTAGAACTAGGTTTATTACCAAGTTTGCAGTGACATCAATTTTGTCTTGTTCTAGTTTTTGTCTTATATGAAGTCTTGCCTTGTAAGCAAGCCATGCTCTTGTGAGCATTCTCTTATAATCAAGTTATCTCCCAATCAAGTTTTAGTTCAATTTCTCTTCCATTTTTTTCTCTTGTAAGTTGTGAGAGCCGCCTCCTCACTCTCCAAGAGCACTTGCCATGCTCATAATAGTTTCACAAGACTCCTACCACAATCTTGTCGAGTCGTGATGGAGTTCATGATGGAAGATATTGTTACTTTTTTACAAAGCATATAGTATAAAATCCAAGAGCTTCAAGAAAGTAATGCAAAGGTATTAGCAAAGCAACCACAAGCTTTGGGCTTAATAGTGCAAGAACTACAACGATAACTTCAAGAAATTCAAGAGACACAAGCCAAAGATTTGGCAACCTTCATGTTCAATGTAGGAGAGAACTAAAGGCTAGTCTTCTAGAAAAAATTAATGGCACAAGTTGAAATTTAGAGGTTTTATGGAGCAAGTATGATTGTTTATATATATGCAAACAAATAATTACCCAAATGATGCTTCTTGGGTCTGCCTCATTGGAATTCTCCTCTCAAGTATAGCTCTCTCTTGGTTTTCCCACTTGCTTTAGAAGGAGTCCCCATTTCTATATAAATTTGAGGCCTTTATACAAGAGTTCTCTACCAAATTGGGAGAAGTAGACAGAGCAAGAATAGCAAAAAAAAAGATGGAAATCTATGCTAATGGTTAAGACCTACCTTGGTCTATGCATCAGAATTATAGCAATTCATAGGTGATTTAACATGGTGTGAGGATTATTTCATTAGCCAATTCCATTGGGCTTAAAAGATGATATTAAAGATTTTTTTCTCACCATGCTAAAAGTACATACACTTCGTGAAATTATTTCTCGAGCAACTGAATGTGACAATTGTCTATTTGAGATCAGACAATAAAGATGTCAAGCAACCACTTTGAATTCAAGCATGATGAAAACTTTTGAAGACCCAATTGTCTAAGAAGATCAAGTATCTAAGGCAGTGCCTATGCAAATTGATAGATGTGGTTCAAGCCATTGAAAACTCAAAAAAAAAAAGGGCGGTGTATTAATGAATTATATATGTATTGCGGGAAATGAGGTACATAACTAAATAGTATCTTAACAAAGGAAGGATGAGAATTCATGGCACCACTACTCCATCACTATTGGGAAATGTCAATGTCCAACCTCAACAGAGACCATAAAGAAGGTCTCCTTCCATCGATAGATCCAACATTTAGCTTTATGTTACCAGTACAAATTCACCTTGAGGGAAGATAGATAGATAGATAAGCTTTGTTAGACTTTGGAGCCACATCATGCTTCATGGATGAGAAATTTGTAGAGCAACATGGCATACAACTTCTAAGGAAAGCAAAGCCAATATGTATAAAAGTAACTGATGGTTAACCTCTTGCTTCAAATATTAGGTATAAGACTCAACCCATAAAAGTTACCCTAAGGAGCCTTATATATGATATAACCTTCAACATCAACCATTGCCCAAATAGTCCCATTGCTATTGGGTTATATTGCCTAGAATTACGTAACTCGAACATCAATTGGAGGTCTACAAAGACTAAGTGCAAAATAATAAAAGGAAGAACTCTTGACCAATATACATTGGGACAAAGGTGTTCATGCATTGAGTAAAGAAGAATCCAATATTTTTCATTTATAAAATTCCAAAGGATAAGCCAAAGGATGAAATCTTGGACACGCTCCACTCAATATGCAAAGTTTAAGAATATGTTTGAAAAGAAGAATGTGCATATGCTATTGGAACTTTGACCTTACAATTCTGTAATAGATTTACAAGAAGGAGCTCAATCTCCTTCCAGTGCCATCTATAAACTAACCCAACATGAATTAGTAGAGCTCAAAAAATATGTTGATGAGAGTTTTGCCAAGGGATTTATATATCATTCAAAATCTCTACTGGGTGCTCCAATTCTATTCGTCAAGAGAACATATGGATCCCTCCATATGTGTGTGGATTATAGAAGGCTCAATAAGATTGGTATCAAGAATCGCTACCCTCTTTCCTTGATTCTAGAAGTACTTGAATGACTCGAAAAATCCAAAGTCTCCACAAAATAGATCTTTATGGTGCTTACAATATTGTTAGGATAAGATAAGGCGATGATTGGAAGATAACTTTTTACATAAGGTATGGGATTAATGATGAAATAGCTAAATATTCAACCATCTTTCAAACATATCCAAAGCTATATTTGTTGTTAAATATTATCAAATCCTAACTAAGGGTGCCAATAGTATTGTGCATCACATCAAATTGAAAGAATAAATTAAATCTAAAGCTTAGAAGCTAAGAAGACTTGATACAATTGAAGAAAATGTACTTAGAGCTTAAGTTCAAAAAGTATTGGATGCAAGGTTTATTTACCCCATTGATGATGGAGAATGGGCTTCTCATGTTATAATCAGAGCAAAGAAGAATGGAAAATGGAGAGTATATGTTGATTTTAAGCCTCTTAATACTATGACCAAAAGGGATTAATATCCTCTCTTGTTTTAGGATGAGATTCTGGATCAAGTTTGTAGGTCATGAGCTTTATAGTTATGTGATGGGTATTCTAGATACTGGTGCGCAGATCGGTCGCAGATAGCTCACGTGGTGAATCCCGGAAGGTCCCCAAGAACAAAGTACTCTACCTTTTTGCACAAAAAACTATGTAAAAGCATGCACGACAAGAGGCAAGAGACAAATTGGGTTCAATCTCCCCCATGCCTTGTGTGAGCGCTTCACAAAGCATGTATTTTATGTATATTTCCAATCTTCATGCTCAATAATAGCCCAATTACAAAAATATGACAAGCTTTTAGCTTTTGAGTTTGCTTTCTACAAAAATAGGAAAATAAAGCTAATGGACGGTGCCCATAGTGTCTGGCACGCCCAATCTCAATGTCCAAATAGAAATAACATATTCGGGCGCATAAGCGCATACAAAATAATAATAAATAATCGATGTCTCAATAGACATAACAAAATATAGGCGTAGCGCCTATCAAAATATAGTCCAAATGTCGAATACCCGCTAGACTCCAATGCTTTCCTCCGCCACTGCTGCTATCTCTACACATCAACTGAAGCATTCACAATCGTTAGTAAAATAATACAATTAAACCGACAAAAGTGAATACCTAGCAGTCTTCAGCTACATAAATAAATCAAATGGTTAGAAATAAATCCTAACCTTAATTTATTACGAGTGCGCACTCTAAACTCATAAACGTTTATTAATTTAATATGCATTTTGTGGAATCACCCGCTATGGAATCACCCATGTACACACTAAATTAATGAAACGCCCGAAAAGGACAGGCATCCCCATCAACTTCTCGCACAAAGAATCCTCTTTGTGTATGAGCCCTGGTCATCTAAGTTTACGGAATCCACCGTAAAACCTCACGGTGCACAAAGAATCCTCTTTGTGTATGAGCCCCGATCATCTAAGTTTACGGAATCCACCGTAAAACCTCACGGAATCCACCGTGGAATATGCCTCCTGGCATCATACCCCCGGGGTGGGATAGCAATTGACCTCAATTGCTATTAGCTCAATGTGGAGCTAACAGAGTGGGGAAAGCATTTAAGTCTCTAGCGTGCATCCATTGTGCTTCCTCTACAGGATGGTTTTTAAATTTCACTAGATATCTAGAATACATTCGGCCAGTTCTAGTGGTCATGTAGTCAGTGTCTATAATGGCTTCTGGTTCAAGTATTTCAGTCTCTTCTTCTAGTAAAGGTGGGTTTTCATAGACAGGGTGGAGAGGTAATTGGCCTCTAAATGGTCTCAATAAACTAATGTGAAATGTATTATGAATTTTCCAATGAGATGGCAATTCTAACTTGAAGGCATTGTCATTAATCTTATGAATAATTCTAAATGGTCCATAGAATTTAGGGGCTAATTTGACAACTGGATGTCTATCTACACTTTGCAGTCTACGCTTTTCTATTCTAAGCCAAACATAATCATCAACTTTGAAATTCATAGCTTGTCTTTTCTTGTTGGCTTGTTTAGTATATGATTGTTGGGCTTTAGCAATCATATCCTTAACCTCATCAAAAATACTATTATGCATAACAGCAATATCATCAGCACTCTGTATTCTATTAGACAAAGATGCAATAGGTGTAGATAATCTATATCCATAAATAACTTCAAAAGGTGCTTTCTTTGTAGATGTGTGAGGTGTATTATTGTAAGCAAACTGTAATAAATGCAAATGAATATCCCAAGTCTGAGGTTTAGAGATAGTGTATGCACGTAAAAGATCTAGAATGGTGCTATTTGTGGCTTCTGTTTGTCCATTTGTTTCTGGATGAAATGCAAATGAGAAATCAATCTTTGTGCCTAGATTTGTAAACAGTGTAATCCAAAAATTATTACAAAATCTAGAATCTCGATCTGAAATAATCACTTTTGGCAATCCATGGTTAGTAAAAACAGTTTTCAAAAATAACTGTGCTGCTTGTGATGCTGTTAAAGTTTTCTTACATGCAATGAAATATGCTTGCTTACTAAATCTATCTACAATTGTCCAAATCATGTCATGGTTAGATTTAGTATTTGGTAAACCAGTAATGAAATCCATAGAAATATGTTCCCAAGGTTTAGATGGAATAGACAAAGGCATTAATAATCCATACTGTTTACCATGATGTCTCTTTATTCTTTGACAAATCAAACATTCAGAAACGAAATTAGATACATCTGCATCCATATGCGACCAATAAAAATCTTCAGTTAACATGCGTAATGTAGAAATGATACCTCTATGACCTTGATATGGGGGACGATGAATTTCATTCAAAACAAAAGATCGGAATGGAATAGTAACACACAGTCTCTTTTCAAAGAACATAAATCCATCATTATATGACAATGAATCAACAGGAATGAAATTATTTTGAACTAATTTTTGCTAATCAGAATGAAAAGTAATATCCTGGTGATATGTGTCTTTCATAGCAATCAAAGAATCAAAAGATATGATGGAAATGTTATGAATTGCAGGTCTTCTACTCAATGCATCAGCAACTACATTTTCTTTTCCAGGTTGGTATTGAATGATAGGATGAAAACTTTGAATGAAGGAAGCCCATTTGATATGACGGTCAGAAATTTGGGGCTGGCTAAGTAGATGTCTAATGCTTTGCTGGTCAGTCTTTATCATAAATTCTGAACCCATTAAATAATGCTTCCATTGTTTTAATGCTTATACAACTGCTAATAGTTCTTTGTCATAAGTGGAATATTTGAGCTCAGAGGGTTTCAGCTTAGAACTAGAATATGCTATTGGATGGTTGTCTTGCATTAATACGGCTCCTATTCCTTATCCGCTAGCATCAGTCACAACTAGAAAAAATGGTCTATTAAAGTCAGGCAATTGTAGAACAGGGGCATTGGTTAATGCATGTTTCAGTAAGTCAAAGGATTTCTGCTGATTTTCAATCCATTGATAAACAATTCCTTTCTTAAGAAGTTTTGTTAATGGTAAAGCAAGTAATGAGAAATTACGTACAAACTTCCTATAGAAACTAGCAAGACCAAGGAATGAGCGTATTTCATGTACATTTTTAGGAACAGGCCAATGCAATATTGCGTCAATTTTCTTAGGATCAACTTTTATTCCTTCTTTTGATACAATATGACCTAGATATTCTATTTCTGTCTTAAAGAATTCACTCTTTTCAGGATTTGCAAACAATTGATTTTCTTTCAGTAATTGAAAAACTAAGGATAAATGCTCATAATGCTCTTTTTCACTTTGACTGAACACCAAAATATCATCAAAGAAAACAATTACACAATACTGATATTTCAGAACGATACGGTTCATCATTCTACTGAAAGTAGCAGGTGCATTAGTTAATCCGAATGGCATGACTAAGAATTCGTAATGGCCAAACAGTGTCCTGAATGCAGTCTTAAATATGTCGGATTTATCTAACCTCACCTGATGATATCCAGACTTAAGGTCAATTTTACTAAATATAGAAGATCCTTGCAGTTTGTCCATAAGGTCATCAACTCTAGGTATAGGATACCTATTCTTTACAGTGATCTTATTTAATGGTCGGTAGTCAATACACATACGATAAGTATTATTCTTTTTCTTGACTAAGAGCACAGGTGCACTGAATGGAGAACTGCTAGGTCGAATTAGGCCTCTATTTAGTAATTCTTCAACTTGACTTTGGATTTCTTTTTGCTCTATTTGATTGTGCCTATATGGTGCTTTGCAAGGTGGTTGTGTGCCAGGAATTAGATCAATCTTATGGTCTTCTGGACGTGATGGTGGTAAACCTGGTGGTAGGTCTTCTGCAAAACAGTCCTTAAAATATGCAAGAAATTCCTTATGCCTAGGGTGCAGATGATTTTCCTTTGCGTGCAATTCATTCACCCAAATGAGATATGATTTAGTATTCTTGCGTAGTGCACGTTTTGCTTGAGTATGCGAAAGCAGTGGAAAAATATGAGATGCAAGCATTCCAAATAATGTAATAGATTTTCCTTGAAAATTAATATTCATTGTGTGTGTGGAATAATCTATATTGGGATTATGTTGGTGTCTCCATGGCATTCCTAGGATAATGTCGCTTGACTGTAATGGGACAACTAAGAAATTTCTTCTTTCAATATATAGACCAATTTGAATTTCTAAATCTTGTACTTCTTGTGTGCCATTGTATCTAGTGCCTAAAAATGCAGCTTTTATGCGATAATGCGTAGGTACAGTATGCAATTTCAATTCCTTTACCAATTTTGCTGAAATAAAGTCATGGGTACTACCGTCATCATGCAATATAGTTCTTTCTTTTCCATGCACCATACATTTCATAGTCAACAATGAATGTGAAGTAGGCATACCTGGTAAAGTGTCGGAAGTAGTAGTAGGATCATCCTCATCTTCAGTGAAATCTGGCATATCCTCATGCTCTTCTTCGTCCATGGCTCCAAGGTAGTTGATATGTGCTGATGGCTTCTTTGAATGACAATTTGCTGCGAGATGCCCTGGCTGGTGACACTTGTAGCATACTATTGGCTTGGCTTTGGTCACATTATTTGCAATGGCTGGGAGTCTGGGTATATTTGGATTTGCTTGTGGAATAGGCTTAGGATTTGGATTGACAGTGGATGGTAATGCAGATGGTTTAGACCAATTCTTGCGGAAAGATGGTGATGAGAAACGACCTGGATTAAACCTTCTGAAATTGGAATTGAATTGTTTAGATCCATAATTACCGTTTGCTTGGAATTGCTGTGGTCGTCGATCTCTTCCGCGTAACTTATCTTCAGTGTCGTGAGCTAAGGAGATGGCGTCTTCAAGGGTAGCAGGCTTGAACATGTTCACTTCAGCGTAGTAATGTCCAAGAAGCCCAGACATATACTTCCGCTTATGTGTCATCTCTAGTACGTCTTCAAGCATGCGTAGTTGTAAGAGTGCATTCCAAAAACGCTCTGTATACTGTGGAATAGGCTCACGATCTCGCTGTTGAAGTAAATCCCATTGCTTGATAGCCTTCTCATGAAATTGCAGTGGAAGGAAATTTTGCATGAACTTCTTCTTGAATTCTTCCCAAGTAGCAGGACATTCTATACTCTTGCGGACTATAGTCCACCAAAGTGATGCTCTGTCTATCAGATGATTAGTAACACACTTGATTTTATCTTTTTCAGGATAATTTTCCTCATGGAAATAGTCATCAAATTGGCTAATGAATGATAAAACAATCTTTCCTTCTCTTATGCCATTGAAAGTGCGAAACTTGAAACTTCGTTTACTTATCTTGGATTCCTTGCAAATGGTTTGTGCTTCAAGAGTGGCATCGATGGTATGGCGAATCAAATCTTCAGCTTGAGGTTCTTCTTTATCGGTGGACGCTCCTTGTAGCTTTGTCAATTGCGCTTGCAAGGCTTGCCTAGCTCTTCACTCTTCTTCCAATTGTAGCATGATTAGATCCAGCTTTTGTTCCATGGTAGGCTCAGGTAGGTCGTCTTCAGCCATAGGTTCATCCATATGTGGGGTAGTCATCCTGTAAAACTCAACAAACCTTTCTCACTCAAAATCAGTTAGCGGGATGAGCGTAGCTCAAATTTGGGGTTACAAGGCTGTGTATTTTTGGGTATTTTCTTCTTCAATTTTTAGAAATTCTGCAATATTTCTGTCTCCATTTGCTGAAAGTACTTCAACGAACTTGTAGATAGGTAGAACAACTTGCTGCGAACAACTTTCCAGTTCAGAGTTTTTGCATACGAACAAGTCTTCTATGAGTTTTAAGCACTAGTCAGTTCTGATTTAGTCTGACTTGCAGAGTTGCAGACTTAGCAGACTTGCAGAGTTGTTGACTTGCTGGACTTAGGTCGACTTGCAGAACTTGCAGAACTTGATTACAGTCGACTTGCGGAACTTAACTTCAGAAGTGCGAGATCCGGAGTTTGCCGACTTGTCTGCCCTGTGTGACTTGCAGTGGCTTAAGCTTAAGTGATTAAGCTTAAGCTTAATAAGCTTAGTGACTTAAGCTTATTAAGGGGAAAGAGTCGTCAGTAATCGGCGCAATTCGTGGAGGACAAGAGTATATGTTTGCTGACGTCGCGAAGATTTCGGGCATTCTCAGTTACTTCGTTGACGAATTTTGTGGAGCTTCATCACTTCCTTAAGCCTTTAACTTGTAGACTAAGATTTTTTTGAAGAAAAAGATATGAGCTTCTTACTGTTTTATCCACGACTTGTTTATGGAAGTGTATGAGTGGTCCTCCGCCTGCAGAGCTTGGTCCTTCGCGATCTGACAGTGGAAACAGGGGTTCTTGATCGCTAGAAGTCTGCCTGTATCGAAGGTTCGCGATGAGATTGACTGTAGAGCCCGTTTGTCCCTAGAGCTCCGCCTTCGCCCGAGATTGCTAGTGATTGGAAGCTCTTGATCTCTGCTCCGCTCTGATACCATTGGTGCGCAGATCGGTCGCAGATAGCTCACGTGGTGAATCCTGGAAGGTCCCCAAGAACAAAGTACTCTACCTTTTTGCACAAAAAACTATGTAAAAGCATGCACGACAAGAGGCAAGAGACAAATTGGGTTCAATCTCCCCCATGCCTTGTGTGAGCGCTTCACAAAGCATGTATTTTATGTATATTTCCAATCTTCATGCTCAATAATAGCCCAATTACAAAAATATGACAAGCTTTTAGCTTTTGAGTTTGCTTTCTACAAAAATAGGAAAATAAAGCTAATGGACGGTGCCCATAGTGTCTGGCACGCCCAATCTCAATGTCCAAATAGAAATAACATATCCGGGCGCATAAGCGCATACAAAATAATAATAAATAATCGATGTCTCAATAGACATAACAAAATATAGGCGTAGCGCCTATCAACATATAGTCCAAATGTCGAATACCCGCTAGACTCCAATGCTTTCCTCCGCCACTGCTGCTATCCCTACACATCAACTGAAGCATTCACAATCGTTAGTAAAATAATACAATTAAACCGACAAAAGTGAATACCTAACAGTCTTCAGCTACATAAATAAATCAAATGGTTAGAAATAAATCCTAACCTTAATTTATTACGAGTGCGCACTCTAAACTCATAAATGTTTATTAATTTAATATGCATTTTGCGGAATCACCCGCTATGGAATCACCCATGTACACACTAAATTAATGAAACGCCCGAAAAGGACAGGCATCCCCATCAACTTCTCGCACAAAGAATCCTCTTTGTGTATGAGCCCCGGTCATCTAAGTTTACAGAATCCACCGTAAAACCTCACGGCGCACAAAGAATCCTCTTTGTGTATGAGCCCCGGTCATCTAAGTTTACGGAATCCACCGTAAAACCTCACGGAATCCACCGTGGAATATGCCTCCTGGCATCAGATACTTATCAAATTATAATAGAAAACAAGGGAAAAAAAAGATAGCATTCATTAAACAATGCATTAGAGAATTTGGAAAATTTTCAAGTTCTAATTTCAAATAAGTGATAAATAATTGACCATGTTGTCATGCCACTACGTGGACACAGTGCGAAAAAATTTGGAGTGCATCATCATTCGACTTTCTTATTGATCTAGAGAGTCAATGTCATCATAGTCATTAGTGCTAGCGTCGGTAGCATGGATGGCTTAAAAATACTAGATTTTTGGACAATTTTAGCATATTTTTGATATTTTGAATATTAATTATTGTAAATATCCTAAAAAGCTAGGGAAACTTCTAGAATAGGGTGTCATGCAAAAAGCAAGTTACTTATTCAGCCCGTTTTGGATTTTTGATGAAAAAAGAAAGAGAGGAAAAATCATGCGCATCACGATTGCAATTGATAGGTAGCAAACGTCACTTTGAAGTGGGACAACAAGGAGTGATCTGGGAGATTCCTGACCAAGTGTTGAAGTGTCCTACAATTTTACCCCCCTTTCGGAGCCAATGGAACCATCGGATTTCGGTTCTGAGTAGCAGAGAAGAAGTTAATGTTTTGATGCACGTTTTTGGTCTACAAGGGAGCTCCAGGAGATCTAATGCTTGGAGTTTGCTTCTGAGTAGTGCCAGACAAGGGATTTCAGGTTCTATCAATACATACTAATTTGATTCATTGTGCTTTGTCTTTATCGTGTTTACCTCTTGTCCATTATTTTTCTTCTCTTCCATCTCCTATCCTCTACTTCCTTCTATCTCTGATCCCCGGTGGATACAACCTTTCGACTAAAACCCCTCCGACATTGGTGAACTGAATGTGAAAGATCATCAGAAGGAAAGAAAAGATGGGAGAACCTTTGAGCACAATATCTAGTGATATTTTGCAGTAGTTAGTACAGAATATGAACATGCTTATGTAGGTACAACAACAACAATAGGTGATGCAAGCTTCTGCTCAAACATAAACTATTGTGATGAATATTCTACAAGTAGTTGAGTGTGAGATGAAGTTGTTCAATAGCAAAAATGTATTTGCATATGTACATACCTATGCTCAAAAGATGAAATTATTTGGGGTGGCTCAACTTACATGGAGCTAGTATTTTGTTCAGATCATTGTACATGAACTGGAATCACAAATTACTGGATTGTACATGCAGGATGATGACTAGGTAGCTTTCAAGAAGACACTCAAGAAAGAATTTTACATTGAAGACACCAGTTTGATTATGCGCAATACTTTTCAAGAGTGGGTTTTACAACCCAATAAGGGTCTTGTGGTTACAAAATTATTAAGAGAATTTGAAAGTCGATTTGAGCAGTTAGATCTTGCAAAATAGCAAGCTCTTGCAAGTCAAAAAATTGAATTGTTTCCACAAGCAGTAGATCCTGAGCTTCAAGAGAAGCTTGATGATTTGCTAGAGGATCAGACTACAGATATGTGTCTTAAAATAGAGTGCATGCATGTCAAGGAAGCTGTTACTGCACTTGTGAAAAATCATAGAAGAAGAGAAAGATTGCATGTCTCTACACTGTTGCCCATTATTATGGGAAAAATAGTTGATGTATCCAATAAGCCACCCACTTCTGTGGCTCAACCTATGGTTATGTCTTTTATTCCCAATGTTAGGGAGAAATATATATTAGATGAATTGGTCAAAAGCATGCGGGAACTTCAATTGAATGTCACAAAATTGGATGAGAAAGGACAAGAGGAAAGGGGACGGACAGCAACCCCTAAACCAAGGAAAAGATTTATGTGGTGTGATAATTTCCAACATGAAAGGAAGGATTGGGCTGGTTATCAGGAGGCCTTAGTACAATAACTTATCTTTTGGAAAGATGGCAAGATCCATGCACAAGAAATGGGATTGCCTCTTGCTTTGATTTTTGGAAAGGGAGGTATGCAAAAGTTGTTGGAAGACTTGGTTGTCTGAAATGCTTATGCGGTTGTACGTGCTTCTACTTTTGGTCTACAGTTGGATAGAATGCATGGCCAAGTGATGGGTCCAAAGGCTGCAATATGGACACATACTTTGCATGGAGCTAAAAAGAGGAAAGTTACCGATAGTTAAATGTCTCATGCAGGGCAAGAAATTCATCACATAATTGGTTGGGAATCACCGGTAGATGCATATTCAGTGGATCCATATTCAACAAAAGCGAAAAACACGGATGTACATGTGGAAGAGAAACAGAAGAGAGATGAAGATAATGTAGGGATATCTAAGGAAGTGACAAGAAGAGGTGTGGATTTGTCTAAAGCTGCAAATCAACCACCTCCTGAGCATGTTATGGAAGAGATTGGGTAGGAGCAAAAAGAGGATAGCAAGCAAGAGGGCAAACAACTGGGATATAAGTTGCAATTTGATATTGAGACAACCACGAATGCCTTGGAAGATCTTGCAGTGTAAGAGTCAACCATTGCATTTGTAGATTTTCTTAATGCATCTAAAGAGGTTTACAAAGATCATGTTTAATTTCATGCAGGGACTCAAAGGGAGATTGATGAAGTGTTGGATGCACTTGATTGGCATGATACATTTATCATTTATGAGATAGTTCATGAGCTCGAGGATATGATTTTATAGGATATTAGATATAATGCTTCACAGCAGCAGCTGGGAAATGTTTCAGATGCTTTGTTAGAGGCCTTGATAGGAAATTCTAAGATGCTTCAAGATATGGACTACTTCACTATTTTTGGTGATGGTGAGAATGTGTTGGATGCAAGTGAGGCTCAGTTTATGTTTGATGTGGTATACAATTGTCAATATAAGCTAATTTCCATATGCTCGACTTTGAAAAAGTAGGCATGCTACTATGTATTTGTTAATGGATACATTGATAGCATGTATATGGAGATTCAACAGCCTCTAGTATATGATGCACACCCAAGGCCTTATGACCCTAGAGGGGGTACAAGGTATGGCTCAAGAGCTATGCAGATGCTGAGCATTTTGATCTATGATCCAGGGGGATGCCTTCTTATATGCATGATAAGCGACAAGTTGATGCTATGGGTGTTTGACTCACGTGGTGCATTGATGGCATATACCAGAGGATGTGCAGGTTCAAAGGGGGTGGATGTCGTGCCACTGTATGGACACAGTGTGAAAAACTTTGGAGTGCATCATCACTTGGCTTTCTTATTGATCTAGAGAGTCAATGTCATCATAGTCATTAGTACTAGTGTCCTGGCATGGATGGTTCAAAAATACTATATTTTTGGATAATTTTAGCTTATTTTTTATATTATTTATTGTAAATATCCTTAAAAGCTAGGAAAAATTCTAGAATAGGGTGGCATGCAAAAAGCAAGTGGCTTTTTCAGTTAGTTTTGGATTTTTCATGAAAAAGGAAAGAGGGGCAAAATTTCCAAATTTCCTAATATAGTGTTATTATCTTTGGAGATTTTTTAATTAAAAAGTAATACCTTTTTGTTTGATGAATTCATATGCTAGCTTTCAAAAATGGGTAATTGGATTTTTCTCCTTCCATTGGGAAATCCTTGTGAGTGTTTATGGATGACTTTGCATACACAACTCTAGATCTTTCTATGTTGAAAAGCTAGATGATTTTTTTTGAAAATTAAATCAACATGGGGGATAGCTTTAGGTCAAGAAATATCTACTAATGGCATCTCATCTGAATCAAGTAAAAACAAGGCTCTGCTTCTTGTGGATTGCAAGAAACTACAAAAGAGTTGATGAGCTTTGTCTAAAAGCTGAGGTATTAGTGAAAACCTTTTCATATGCTAGCTAAATATTTGTATCTTTTACAAGACCTAATTCAAAAATATCATTTAGTTTGATATAAATTGTAGAACACAATGCCAAGACCCATGGACTGCTTATTGCTTCAAGTGTTTCAAGTTGAGAGGTATGGCTACCTCTCACATAGCCATGCACACTCTCCTACACACAAGTGAAGTTATCTTACCTTTGAATCTGACCGAGTTACCTCCTCCCACAAATCTGCAAGTATAGCTACATGATCCAAGATGCAATTTCAAGTAAGCTTCATCTCCAAGCTCCAAACTTCAAGCTCCATAGCCACACATGCAAGAAAATAGAAGATAAGAAGAAGATGATGAAGAAAGGATAAGACGAGCTTCTCCATAGTCCCTCTCTCTCTCTCACATACACACTCTCCCTCTCTCACACTCCCTCTCTCCCTGTCTCATACACAAGAATGAAGTAAGAGCATGAAGCAAGAAGAGAGCAAGTTTGGCCACACACTAAGAATGAGCTTCTTCATTCACTTTTTGACTTTTATACATGCCCTATCTCTTGCTTGGATGGCCATTCCCTTTTTAATCTGGCCTTTGTTCATTCCTCCACTCTTTTCCCTCCTCCTTTCTTATTAGCATGGCTTTAACCAATGCCTCTCATTCTTTATACCTAACATGGGAGAGAGCCTCAATGTTTTTTTGCAAAATAAATTACAATGCACTTGGCATTCTTTTTGCAAAAATATTGAAGTGTGCTTCTTTTTGTGTGCCTCCCTCTTACATTTAGAAAATTTTCATGATCTACGGGTCTTGAAATTTTTCTTAGTGTGCCTTTATCATCCATCTTCCTCTCGCCTTAGGACTTTCTTTTGCTTTCGATTTTCTAGATTTTCCATCTTGGTCTTTCAAGAACCCCCCTCCTAGTTGAGTGTTAGTCCCATGGCACTTGATGGTACATGCTAAAGATATTGAGAGTTAGTGTGGAATGGTTCTTAGAGCCTTTGGGGGAGGTTGGTCATGTAGGAGATACTCCGTGAAGCAAATTTTAAGATTGCTAATGTCGAAGATAGATTGATAGTTGAAGAAGGTCTCCACAGTTGTTGGCTTGCTGTGCCATTGCATAAGATGCCTGAAAAGGAAAAAAGTACACTTCTTAAGGTTTTGTGTCTACCTTACTATGTAGTGAAGTGTGCAAGTAATGGTGGAACTGGGAGATGGGTCAGAACCATAGGCAAGTCTAAGATATTGTCCCACAATTGAGGACCTAGTTCATGTAAAGGGAGGCGCTATGCGTGACTTAGGGAGACAGGTCTATCAAAATGTCTTGCCCTTGGAGAGCCCTAAGTTGTGAAGTGGGGTAGGGGCTAGGGTGGTCCATAGGTGTAGTGGTTAAGACACTCATAGAGTACAAATGAAGATATTTCATTTTTATTTGATTTTATTTTTTAAAATTTTATTTTATTTTATTTTTATTTTTTTTAAATTACAAGGAAGCACATTAAGTTCCATCCTATTCATGGGCATGGACCAAGCTACTGGGAGGCTTGAGGGATTTGCTTAGGAAAGCTTTGCTATTTTGTATATAGCCCTTCAAATTGATTCTTAGAATATTGAGGGGTGTCATGGAAAAAAATGAGTGGTTGCACCCAGTAAACCTACTATCACTTATATCTTCTAATAAGCTCATATAAAACACTAGCAAAAGGGTGGCTCTCATCATGAGGCAAGTCATTGCACAACTATCGATCCCTATATTAATGTCAAAAAAGAGGGGTAGTACCACTCTATTCAAAGATAAGAGAGACAGAGTGGAGCCAAAGAGTGAGCAATACTCATCTCATTTATCTTTATTATTCAATTTCTATTAACATGAAAGAGATAGTACAACTAGGTTACCACTAACCATGATTAACTGTGGTTATGTCAACATCGACTTATTTAATGTCCCACACATGAGTACAACTAGACACAGTTGTAGGTAATGTTGATCACATACACATACATATGAGCGGTTGAGCTTGAAGTCTCAACACTCCCCCTCAAGCTATTGAACTCCAAGTAACTGTCTAAAGTAGATAAACTTCTCTTTACCAAGTGATTTGGTAAAGATATTTGCTACCTGGTCTTTGGTCTTCACATGCAACAAGTCAATCTTCCCTGCAAGTACTATTTCTATGATGAAATGGTAATGAACACCTCAATATGTTTGGATCTAGCGTGATAGATGGGATTTCTAGCTAACATCACACTGCTAAGATTATCACAATGCAATATGGCTTTGCTATCCAATTGTATCCCCAAGTCATTCAACAATTTCATCAACCAAACTACTTCACATGCCGCTAATGCTGCACCCTTGTATTCTGCTTCCCCGCTAGACAAAGCAATAGTAGACTATTTCTTACTACTCTAGCTAATCATATTGCTGCCCAAACAAAATGCACAACCACTACTTGACCTCTTGACATAGGCACAACTAGTCCAATCAGCATTAGTGTAAGCTGTCAAGTCAAGGGATTTCCCATACTCATAAAACAACCCATAATCCATAGTACTCTTCACATACTGCATTATCCTCATGACTGCATCTAGATGTGGCTTACAAGGCTTCTACATGAATTGATTGATCATCCCCACTGCATAACTCAAGTCAGGACGAGTGATAGTAAGGTAGATCAAGCTGCCCACTGTACATAGTTACATTCTCTATTTCTGTACCAACATCAATTGCCAACTTGACATTTTGATCCAAGTGTATCTCCATAGCTTTACACTCCATCATGCCATACTTTTGCAACATATCATGAGCATACTCTTTTTGCAATAGCCATATACGCTGCGGTGTAGGTATAACTTCAATCCCAAGAAAATACTTCAGCTCTCTTAAGATCATCTACATAAACCACCTGAAAAACATAACCATGACTTGTCTTCTTCATGAATAGACTATGATTTGCATGGGCAATCTGAAATCCTTGCTTTTGTAAATAAGTGCTTATCCAAGCATTCCATGCTCTCGGTACCCATATTAATCTTTTTTTAGCTTACACACATATGCCAAAAAATCAGGATGAACATAGCCTTCAGGCTGCTCTATATACACTTCTTCAAGCAATTCACCATTTAAAAAAGTATTTTTAACATCCATCTGCCATAATTTCCAGTCCTTAGATGTTGCCAATGAAATGACCATTCTCATTGTTACCATCTTGGCAACTAGAGTGAAAGTCTCTTCATAATCTAAGCCATACTACTCTGCATATTCCTTTGTAACCAGGTTGCTTTATACCATTCTAGTGAACCATCTAACTTGCATATTACTTTGTAGACCCATTTGCAACCAATGGGTACTTTTCCTTTAGGCAACTTGACCAAATCCCATGTTTCATTTTTAGCTAGTGCTGCATATTCTTCATCCATGGCAGCACACCTATTCTCGTCTGCAACTGCATCATCAAATTTCGTATGTTCTTTGAAACCTATTACTCTAGTCATGTAAGCATAATGATGAGTTGAATATCCACTATATGTCAATTGGTTTCTGACTATTTCAGACATCTTAACTACAGTTCACTTTGAGCTTGCCTCTCATGAGGTGGCACATACCTGCTATGCCTTACACCAGGTGTCAACTAAAGGTACTCCCTCGCTAAAGAAGAATTTGCAACATTAGTAGTGCTGGCTGATCCATTAGAAACCATTGCAGTAGGATTACCATACTATGCAGTGAGCTCGTAAAAAATGACATCTCTATTGATCAAGGTCTCATGAATGGAGATACATAACATTTGTAAACCTTCACATCTTGTGCATAACCTAGAAAAACACTCTTGATAGCTTTTGGATCCAATTTCTTCCGCTTTTCATTAGGAACATGCACGTAAGCAATGCAGCCAAACACCTTAAGATGCCTAATGTTAGGCTTGTGCCCATATAGCTTCTCATAGGGAGTTGCATCATGAATCTTGGCTGTAGGAGTTTTATTCAGCACATAAACAATAGTAACCATAGCTTCAACCCAATAAGCATTTAGAAAACTCTTTTCATTAAGCATTGCCCTTGCCGATTCCATAAGCACACAAATTTTCCTCTTTGCTACACCATTCTATTGTGGTGTATATCTGTGAGAGTAAGCTGTCTTTTTATACCATATTTGGCAAGATACCTGTCAAACTCTCTGGATACATATTCTCTACCTCCATCTGATCTTAAACATGAGATATAATAGGCTAGTTCATTTTCAGTATGCTTTTTGAAGTCTTTAAAAGCATCAAACATCTCATCTTTGTGTTTCATAATGTACATCCATGTGTATCTATTGAAATCATCAATGAAAGAGATATAATATCAAGCACCACCAAAAGAAGCATTAGGAGATGGACCCCATACATTCGACTGTACTAACTATAATTGGACGAGAACTTTGTTGACATGTCTCATAAAAGGAAACCTTGCTTGTTTCCTGAACTGACAAGTAGAGCATACATGTCCAAGATCATTGTATTTGAACTTATGTAACCCAAGTACAACCTCTTTTTGCTGCATATATTTTAGCTTCTGAACATTTACATGGCCAATACGTTTATTCCAAATTTCAACATCCTGTAAAACTCCATCATCATAGGCACACATGGCTTCCTTCAATTTCGAAATAGATGTATCCAACATAAACATTTTGCCATCCCTTCTACCTTTTAGCAATCAATTTGTAGCCATTATCATATTACTCAATAAAGCATCCATCCTTATTGAATCTAACTTGCAGATTCTTCTCTGGTGCCATCTGTCCAACCGACAAAAGATTTTTAGGATTGATGGTACATGAAGCACATCAAGTAGACTCTTTTTCTTGCCATCAAGCAATAAGCAATGGGACCACACTTTTATGTTGAATATCATGCTAGATATGATCCCCAATGCAAAAATATCCATGAGAACCTACAACCAACTCATCAAACCATTCTCTGTGGCGTGTCATATGATTAGAAGACCCTAAATCTATGTACCATTTCTCATATCTGCCTTGCTTAGACACATTCTTTGATACTTGCTGCATAGCAAACAACCTGTCTCCCTCATCATCCTGAGAACCACTGCAAGATGCATAATTTTCATGTTGTCTACCTTTTGCTTTCATGCCTGCTTACTTCTGGCAGAATAGAGGTTCTAGAAAATCTACTATTGTTTTCCATTATTGTGGCAAAATAGGCCATATTGTAGCCCATTGCTATGCTAAGAAGGATGATATCCACAGTGGTAAATTGCAGCAAGGAAACTATGCATCATCTTCATGACAGAATGAAGACAAAAATGAGCGCTTGTTTGTTATGCAACATATGATGAATGCAGTTACAGGGAAGGGGACACATGATGATGTATGGTATGTCAATTCAGGTGCATCTAATCATATGATCAATCATGTTGAATGGTTTGAAGAAGCAAGACTTACAAAATCTAGGTTATGTGCAGACGGGTGATGATTCATGCCACCCAATTTCACACATGTATGATGGCTAGACAAAGAGTCTGACATATGTATTACATGTGCCATCAATCACAAAGAATCTAGTGTCTATTGGCCAAATGGTAGAGAAGGGGTCCGATTCAATGCAAAAGGTTGTTTTGTAGAAGACTTTAATGATAAGTGCAGGTTGGTCGCAAAAAGAAGTAGAGTTGGCCGCATGTTCACTTGAGATGCTGGAATTCTTGCAATGGATGTTGCTATGTATGCTAAAGGAAAAGGAGTAGTTGCAGATATTGAAATATGGCACAAACGTATTGGACATGCAAATGTGTATAGGGTTGCCTTATTTTAGAGTTGCATAATTGCATAAAGTCTATGAAGCATGCCAGTTTGGTAAGCAGGCAAGACAACCCTTCTTGCATGATAGAGAAGTGACCAGAAATATACTTGATGTAGTGCATACAAATGTTTGGGGCCCTACACAGAATGTGTTTGAGCACTTCAAATCTTTTAAGGCAGCTGTTGAAATAGAAACAGGCTTGAAAGTGAAGTGTGTGAGATCAAATAGAGGGGGAGAGTACATCTCTAATGATTTTAGTGGCTTCTTGAGGACTCATGGGATAAAGAGGCAATTTACTTGTAGGTATACCCCACAGCAAAATGGGATTGCAGAAAGAAAAAATAGGCATATTGTAGAAGTTGCATGGGCATTAATGACTGAAAAAAATATGCTCAAACATTTTTGGTTTGAAGCTGTCCATACTGCTATCTATATTATAAATAGAACTCCCACAGCTACGGTTCATGGGATGATTTCTGAAGAATGCTTTACTAGTAAGAAGCCCAATGTATCACACTTGAAGGTATTTGGCTATGTTGCATATGTTCATGTGCCAGATGAGCTACGAAAGAAGCTTGATCCAAAGGCAAAAATATGTATTTTTATTGGATACTCTTTAGAGCAGAAAGGGTATCATTGTTATAACCCTGTCATAGGTGAGTTTAGAGTGAGCAGGGATGTCATTTTTTATGAGATGAGTAGTTGGTATGCACTTGATGGTGATGTATTGGATGATGATAATGATCAGGAAAACTATGTGCAAAAAGATAAACAAGAATCATAGAGTCTTAGTGGACTAGAAACATCATCTGGTACTACACCTAACAGTGAGCCCTTAGTCTGGGAGACTAAGGAGTAGCCCCACATCTTCAGGTGGATCTATAAGTGTTGCAAGGAAGGACAAAGGAAAGAAGAAAATGCTAGATGGCAATGATGCATCTACTAGTCATTTGGGATTTGATGGAGATTCTAGTGGTTCAGAGAGTTTGGATGATGAGCTTGGTATTCCTTCAATCAGGATACCAGGTGTACAAAGAGCTCATAGTAATGTAAAGGCTCCATTGAGTGATCCCTGTGGTACCTAGGTCTAGCAGGGTCAGATACCCTGTTAAAAGATTTGGTTTTAAAGGTTATGCAGCTCACCATTATGCTTATATGGTGAAGGTAGTTGAGGATGTTGAGCCCACTTATTTTGAGGATGCTGTTGGTCATGCTCATTGGGATGCATCAATGGATGCAGAGATGGTTGCATTAGAAGCCAATAAGACTTGGGATTTGGTACCCTTGCCTAAGGGTAAGAAAGCTATTGGCTGTAAGTGGGTTTACAAAGTCAAGCATAATGTAGATGGTTCCGTTAGCAGGTATAAGGCTAGGCTAGTTGCAAAAGGCTATGCTCAAACATATGGCATAGATTATGAAGAGACATTCAGTCCAGTTGCTAGGATGGAAACTGTTAGATGCGTGATTGCCTTTGCAGCAGCCAAAGGTTGGAGCTTGCAACAAATGGATATTAAGAATGCCTTCTTGCATGGTGTATTGCAAGAAGAAGTGTATATGGAGCAATCAGCAGGTTATGAGGATTTACAGCATCCCACATATGTGTGTAGGTTAAAGAAGGCGCTCTATGGGCTGAAGCAAGAACTTAGAGCATGGTCTGACAAGATTGGAGAGTATCTTGTCAATATTGGATTTTGTATTTCTGATGTTGATCACACTTTATGTGAGAAAGGGAGATGCAAGTTTGGTCATCATAGTTATCTATGTGGATGACTTGATTATTACAGGTGATAGTGACAATGGGATTGCCCAAGTCCTTCATTAAATTAGCCCAGGTAAGCAAAGCACTCTAGTGGGTACACTCTTCAAGAGTTTGATGCTTCCTCTAATGGTAAGGACTCCTGTGTTGAATTCTGAGCTTGCTCCTCACGAATTGAAAGCTTTAGGTGGAGCTTTCATGGCTACCCATAAGAAATCCCTGCATGTTGAACTCCATGTCTTCAAGTCAAGTGATTGTGGCCAAGAATGGTTGAAGGACTCCTTAGGGTTGGGATTTTAGAGGCTGGGGAGCTTGAAATGAGCTTTAATAGCTAATCTAAATAAGGTACAATAGTGAACTAGGGTTTTCAAGTGAGAGGATATCAAATGTTGGGGAACTAGGACCAAGATCTGGTCAAGAAGGTACAAGATGATGGCATGAGCGTTCTGGAAACACTAGAGGGGGTGACTAGTGGTGGGAATGGAGCTAGAGGCTAGAGATAAAATGCAAAATGTGACATTATTTTTGGGTGCTTCCCTAGAGCTAATAATCAGCAAGCTTTGTCATCCCACTACTCCATCTACTACTCCTCATGCTTAGGATCTCATGCTTGAAGGGTCTAGTATCCTAGGGAAGGGGAAAGCAAGATTTCAATGGATCATTCGGCATAGCAGCCATGGTAGATCTCTAAAAGGATCTTGAGAAGAGAAAAAGAAGACTCACTTAAAAAGTAACCAAGACAAAACCTTCACTAAGTTTCAAGTGTCTTTCTTAGTAATCCACCTTGAAAAATGTAACTGTGGGTTAACAACGACCTACTATTTTTTACCGTTTTACCTCCAGATTTGTCCAAGCCTCTAGCCATAACCTATCTGGTCTTTAAGAAAGCTACCATTAGATATAGTACTCCTTGCTATATCTATACCTATTGCTTGAGTAACTAGGGTTTTTAGATTTGAAAAGGGAACTATATAGAGAGAGAAAAGGGGAAAAGGACCAAAGCCTAAAGCTCTAATACCTCTTCTAATTAATGAGATTGGGAGAGGAGAGAAGAAGGACCAGAAGAGAGAAAGAGAGGAAGAAGAAGAAAGAGAAAGGCTAGAAGAAGAGAGATAAAGATAAGAAAGAGGGGAGAAAGAGAAAGGAAAACATGGAAGTTGAAGGAGAAGGTGAAGAGTCATTTCTTGATTATGTTTGGATCCCTTTATAAACTAGGTCTTTTATACCTTATATACCCTTGTCAATATGACTCGATATCTAACCCCTAGTTCTCTATGTCCCACTCATTACAATTTTATATGATTATATTTACAAAAGGAGTTTTTGAATTATAATGTGAAAGAAATATGTAAGCTTAGTAAAGTAAAAGGGGTCATTTTATGGCCTTATAGCTTATAAAGAAAGGGTACTTCATACATGTTAGATGATTTCTTATAGGTGCATCCTATGAGGAATCTCCGTACTAACTAAGTAGTTCTTAGTACCTTAATCAAGCATCTCTAACCTTAGCATTCCATGGCTAACTAGATAGTCCCTCAAATAAGATGTCCTTATCTAGCTACTAACAAAGCATCCCTTAACTAACTTGATAGTTCTTGAAACATATTTCTTAACCTAATGCATCCTTTTTGTTTATATTGCTTGTTAGATGAGTGTGTAATTACTCCTTTGGGTAATGTAGCATAATGATCCATAGGTAATATGGGGCCCTTCTTCCATGACACTTTCTTTTATTTAGTGCATGAAAGATGTAACTATGTGGTGGCTATGACAAAGCCTCATCCATTTGAGTGACCAAGATTGGAAAATATTTTGCCAAGAATGACATGAAACTTGTCTTCTCATGTTGATGGGGAATCCCAGTTATTCAATTCCTTGTCTATTCATACTCCATTTAAAATATAGGTTTTTAAATATGTGTTTTCCTCTTGCATTAGGTAAGAAACACTCCCATAATTTTCTAGCCCATGTAAGAAGCACAAGAGTTTTTCATTTCACACTACCTTTTCTTACATGTGTCATAAGGTTCTTTCATTAATTTAATTATATTTCAACCTTTTAAAAGTATTCAAAAAGTATCTATGTTCAAGTAGGAATTATTGTGCATTCATGTAAGTTATGGCCCTATCTCCATTCAAATACATGTGACCTCTTTAGGATGTAAATGTAATAATCACTATGAGTATGAAAATGATATATCAACATATAATGTGAAAATCATTGCATCATAGAAATATAAATTTGAGTAACCTATTTTATATATTATTTAAAGCTTTGCATGAGGGATTCCCAACCAATGAGATTGTTCCCGAGCCTATGTGGCACAAGGAGAATAGGCCTCATATTCAAGAAATAAAGAGAGTTTTCAAAATAAGGCTAATTCAACAATGAAAATGTAAAGAAGGTCTATTCTACCATGAAAATCAATAGAAAAACTAATGAATTGAATTAAAATAATAGAAAATAACATGAAATGCTTCAATCATGGCCATGCCATAGACATCTTCCATTATACTATAGCACAATGTAGCCATTAAAGCTGAAATCAAGATACAAGAAAACAAAGCTTGGTACTCACCCCAAGATGGTGATGAACGAGAAATCTCAAGAAAAAAATAGTGTAAGAGTCAAAAAGCTCCCCACATTAGGTCTTCTTTCCCTTTTATAGTAAACCCTAGTACCATCATGGCTAATGTATTTACATGGTTTTATTTTAGTAAAGGTAAGTGAACTAATGTGCTGATTTGCTTCATTACAAACCTTCTCTTTCCAAAGATGGTTTTGTCCTCAAAACTAAAGATAATGGGGTGATAGACAAGTCACTAATGAAGTAAATCAGGTGGATGAAGATCCAGAAGAATGTGGAAACACTTTCCATGAGGAAATCTCATAATGAACATGAAATAGTGAAATGACTGCTTGTTGTCCAAACCGGACTGAATTCATAAAGCTACCATAACTTTTGATTGAAGTGTCCAAATTGAGTGTTCCTTGTATAAAAATGAAGTACACATCCCAAGGAATGATTCCATACCATCAAAACCACTTCTTGGTCTTGTTAAGGAAATTTAATTTATGATAGGAAATTCACATAGCAAGTTGTCCACTGTCCTGTAACTGTAATTGGTGAGCAAGATTCAGACATTTGGAATGAGGGATCACTGTTTGATTTTCCTTGTATGTGAAACATATTAAGTCATCCTATGCAAGCAATATGTCTTTCCACGAATGTTTGATGCTTCTACCATAGGTCCAGTGAACATCTATTCATCCAGTTGAAATGCTTCATATGTTTATCCTTGGATCAGACTTGTCACACTAGAGTTATTGCAATAATTTTGAACTCATCCAATTGCTTTAATCGAGTTTGCTTGATTGGTAGCAAAAAACTTTGAGGCTATGGCTTGCAGTATTGCTTGGAGTAAAACCTTTCCACCTGCTCTCATTCAAGAGGTTGTGTAGAGATCGTGTGGTCTGCAATGGAACCTTTCAATTAGAGTAATAGTCTTGAATCCTTCTCTCTGTTTGGCTTGGATGGAGCCTCTTTAGGTACCACTAGTGCAGCCATTTTGCTATTTTCTTTTTGTATCCTTAACTGTCCTCTTACTACTCATAGAACCCTTTGACATTGACAGTTTTATCCTTTAATTCATCTCTAGCCTACACCACTTGCTTGCATTTCACTGACAAACTGAGTCCCCCAAACTACATCAGAGAAGAAAATCAAGCAGGCTTATAGGAAATTGGCATTGAAACACCAACCTAATGTCAATAAAGTGCTAGATGCTGAGCAAAAATTCATGGCCATAAAAATTACATATCAAACTCTTGTTGACACGAAATCTTGTGTCAAATATGATCACTTAAGTGGGAGTGTAGATGAGTTCAACTAGGGCTTTCCAAAGTCCAAAAAAGAAGATGAGGATTTTTATGGAATAGGGGACCTTTTTGAGATTTATAAGCCAATTTTGAGAAGGCAGCAGCTTTAAGAAAGCCAAAGAGCCAATGGGAAGAATTAGTTGAAATAGGTGAAGAGTTTGTGGAATTTCTTGAAAAAGAGCTCTTCCCCACAGGACCTTCATGCAAGAGACAGAGCTCTCCTATCTACAATGGTAGATTTAGTTAGCAAGCTCACATTCTCAATATTGCATGAATGCCTTCAACTTTCAGGAGTAGTGATTGTCTCTACACCACAAGATATTGCACCAATAGATGCTTGACTAGGTGCAAACATCTGGTGATGTGCAAATCTCCATATCACAACACCTTCAACTTTCATGATCAGTGATGAACATGAGCTACTTCAAGACTGAAATTCAAAAATATATGCTTGCAGAATGGCATGCCCTTGGTATTGGTGATGCACAGATACAAGCCAGAAAGCTTGTTGATGCCCCTTCTTTTTCCCCTCTCTTGTTGTTCCTGCTGCTCCTTTTTCTGCTACAGCTCTCTCATCCCTTCTTCCCAATAATCATTATTAACAATAGAGACAGCTTGCTACAACTCATGATGCTGATTCCATGGCTTCCGCCCACAGTTGCTTCCTACCTTTACTACGTTCACGCTCTTGTTGATGATGATGAGGATCATTCTACTCCAGATCATTCGCCATGGCTATTGTGGGCTAGAAAGCTTGTTGATGCTGCAAGTTGGAAATCAGAAATGCCTAAGGACAAGAAGAATCTAATAGTGAATTGAAGTGGAAAGGAAACAACACTAGCTTGCATCCAAGCTTATTAAAGTTTGTGTTCTTGTTTGTGATGCAAATAGATCATTCGCCATGCTTGCTACAAGCTAGCACCTTGTTGATGCTGCAATTTTGGAAATGGGAAATAGGAAATGCCTTAGGCACAACTTTAGAATGCAGCCATGGTATGGATCTGCAGAAATTGAACCACCTAGGACATGCAAATCTTCCAGATTGATGACATCCTTGAGTTCCTACCATTCCACAGCAACTTTGGAAAAGCTGGCACCATAACCTTCTTTTACTTCTTTTTTACAACATAATGATTGTAAGCTCAGGTTAAGCTCATAAAGTGGTATGAGCTTCCCCTTCGTGATGTTCACTTGAGCCTTTCATTGATTATTTGTTGGTTTCATAGTCAAAACAATACTCCAACTAATACTTAGAATGCAAGGATTAGTGCTACAGAGGTTTGAAGAAAAGATATTGCCATGGAAGAAAGATCCAAGGTAAGTATCTTCCATGGGAGAAGAGAATAGACCTGGAGAAGAAGAACAAATCCTTCTTTGAGAAAAAGTAGCGAAGCTTTTGTCTTCTCTAAAGTCTTGATGACTCCATTTTATCCATCTTGCCCAAAATTTTAGTTAAAATTTGATCACGACCTGCCAAGGTTCATGCCAAGAACCTCCATCTTGGTTACACTTTGTGACAAAATAACATGAAATGCTTCAATCATGGCTATGCCATAGACATCTTCCATTATACCATAGCACAACATAACCATGGAAGCTGAAATCAAGATACAAGAAAACAAAGCTTGGTGCTCACCCCAATTAGATGGTGATGAACAAGAAATCTCAAGAAAAAAATAGTGTAAGTATCTAAAATCTCCCCACATTAGGTCATCTTGCCCTTTTATAGTAAACCCTAGTACCATCATGGCAAAGGTGTTTACATGGTGTTATTTTACCAAAGGTAAGTGAACTAATGTGCTGATTTGCTTCATTACAAAAAAGAAAAAAAGGTGAGTCTTTGAAGAGTCGTAAATGGTGCTCTCTCTAAATCTGTCTCTCTCTCCTTTTTCTATAGAAAGAGAGTTTTAAGATTCATGAAATAAAGAGGGGCTTTTTTTTTCAAAGGTGCTAGTATGATTATGAAAAGGGGGATGGTGATTGAAAGTTATTTGCCTCTCTTTCTCAATCTCTCATGGAGGGAGATGAAATTATTTTCTAATTGAACATATGTGATAAGATGGGATAATATAGTTTAATGGTTGAGCATGTGCATGCAATGTGTACATACTCTAAAAACACATCTAAATGTGCATGCACTAAAAGAGATACAACTTGTGTTTTAGAGAAATGTGATTATATTTTAATGGTTGAACATGCACATGTAATGCATGCACATTCTAAAAATACCCACAAATGTACATATAATATAAAAATACATATACAATATACATGCGTACATACAAATGTGTGTATCTACACATATGTGTTCACACACACACACACACACACACACACACACACACACACACACACACACACACACACACACACACACACACACACACACACACACACACACACACACACACACACACACACACACACACACACACACACACACACACACACACACACACACACACACACACACACACACACACACACACACACACACACACACACACACACATGCATGCATGCAAATATACACACATGCCTCTATGCAGATAAATATGAGTGAGAGAGAAAAAACTGGAGAGACATGGGAAAGGAGACTAGAAAATCGATGAGAAAGAGAAACGAGAGGAAACAAAGGAGAGGAGAGAGAATGGATACAAACTTATAACACATACACTTACATGCATGCATACATAAACACATGCAAATACATACATCCATAGACAAACATATATCTGCCTATATACACGCATATATACACTTGTATACACAAGCACACACATGGATACACAACATGCACACATATAAGGTGGAGAAAGGTAGGCCAGGGATTCAAGAAAGAAAACAAAGAAGACGGGAGAAAATGAATGAGAGGGAGAGAGTGGATGCATAGTTACATGACCACAAAAATGAAAAAACATGTATTAAATACACATATATATGTACACACGTGCACACACATATCTACATATGTAGAGAGAGAGAGAGAGAGAGAGAGAGAGAGAGAGAGAGAGAGAGAGAGAGAGAGAGAGAGAGAGAGAGAGAGAGAGAGAGAGAGAGAGAGAGAGAGAGAGAGAGAGAGAGAGAGAGAGAGAGAGAGAGAGAGAGAGAGAGAGAGAGAGAAGGGGGGGGGGGGGCAGGAGGAGCAAGAGGGATGTGAGAGTGAAAAAGAAAGAAGGGACATTAGAGTGAAAAAGAAAGGAGAAGCATGATAGATGAAAAAATAGAGGAGAGAAAAATAATGAGCTCATGAGACTACCTAGAGGAATGCACACATGTAAAGCACATACATACATACATATATGTGTGAACAAGTGTAAACATAAATATGCATACATGAACACAAATCCAACTATATTAAATTATAATTTAGAGTAAATAATAGGATAACATCTAGAATGAACATATAAAAAACTATGAACTTCATAATATATAAATCATACTAAAATTTTTGTAAAGTGAGGTTTCAATACGATATCAATAACATTCATTAATATTATAATACTATTATTTATTTTAATATATAATATATTCTCAAAAATTAACTTTTGTTAATATATTAGAATAAAAAGTAAATTGACTATAGTATACTATAGTTCAAGGTAGATAATACAATTATCTTTAGAATAACCATCCAGATAGTACAAAAATAATGATTTTGATTCAATTAATAAAATTTTTCAATGCCATGATTTATTACAACATTAATTCTAAAATTTATTTTACATTTAAAAAGTATAATTTATTTAAAAATAAAAGTTGAAGTTGATTATCAAGTGTAATATAATAGATGATATAAGAATATTAAAGTGTGCATATTAATATTTTATTTTGGAACATTTTCTTATTGCTTTAAGCATCACGTAAAAATAAAAGCATTTGAATGTCTATGATACAAAGTAATAATAGAAGTATTTATTTACTTTATATTACTATTAAAAGTTATGTAATAAAATTTATTATATTTAATAAATTGTATATTATATGTATCTTTAATACAGGGTTGATTATTACATTTATGATACATAATATACAATATATATTATTATATTATTAAAACATTCTATCATACAATGCTTATATACACACACACACACACACACACACACACACACACACTCAAAATTATATTATTATATATTTAATATAAGGTAACAATTTTTGCGTAAACAATTTATACTAGGATATATTAATATTTGATGATATATTATATGCAGTGTATCCTAATATATATAGTACAATACGTGTATGATATTATATTACATAATAAATATTATACTATTGTTCAGATAATTTATTAATATATATTGTAAACTAAGAATTCATATATTAAATTAAACGGTGAGGCCATGCTAGATTACAGTGCATAGCACGTCAAAGCAACTTCTGGAAAATGGATGGGCAAGAATCAAGCCTCAAATTATAAGGTTATTCAGAAGAAGGAAACCAAAATGTGCAATGCTAGGAAGAAGGAATACATAGACCTTCAAAATATACGTACGATCTAGCATACCTTAGATGCCAAGAGATTTGTTTAGAACACTCATCTCATGATAGGGATCAGTAAGACATGAGATGATAGGGAGTAAGAGAGTGTCATCCCTGGGCTATACTTTCAAGGCCTTTGGGACGTAGACCCATGCATGCTGAGGCTTGGCAAACTTTTTGAATGCATTGAGAGATATATTGAAGGTAGACCAGACCGTAGATGGTGTGATGGAAAGCTTGCTTTTGTCTTGTCCGGCATGACCGCATTCATAATGCTGAGACAGGCGCGCTATTCTCGTGCGAGATGGGGTGGTGCGTTTTGTGCCACCACCGATCATTCGAGTTCCTTTAATCGTGCAATGCATGTTGCACAAGCATGTGCATCGCCCACGCATGCAACCTCAAGCCCCATTCAATGACCATCTATCCCTTCCCTTTTTTCGCTAACGCTCTCTTTTCCTTAAAGCGCTCACTATGCTCTCATAGAGACTCTCCAAGCAAAATTATAGTGAATGCATATCCCTTGTTGAATGTGTGTCGCTACCTTTGATCCCCCTAGCGATATTGCAAAGTTTGCACAAGAAGTACACATGGTCATACCTTGTTTAGTTTGGAGACTTAGGATTCTCAATGTATTTAAACTTTTGACACATGCTTTACCCCCTTAAAACACAAAGTTTAGGAATAATGTCTTGCAAACATTGAGTTTCTTACTAAGAATGACTTGTTTGATGAGAGATAAAATGAACTTATATAATAAATACATTTTCATGGGCTCAAAGGTCCACAAAATCTTTGCCAATAACATTTAAAGATCTTAAACTAGAGTAAAAACTTAGTTGTAAAGGCAATTCAAGCTATAGTAAATCGATTTATTTCAAATGCAATGTAGTGTATTGTGGTAGGTCCTAACTTTTGTATGCGAGATCCAAAAGATTGCTACGGAAAAGGGGGTTGGTTTAGTGAGTCATCCAACTAAATAACTAACCACCTTGGATAGTGAGTAACTAACTCACCAATATAAAGTGTGGAATGCGTGAGGGAATGGCAAATTTCTAGGACAAGATTTGAAGGTCTAGTTGATATATCTTTCTCCTTCCAGTAATTGGCTTCTCCTCATTCAAACTCTTGAACTATGTGTTATGGAAGTCTAGTCCTATACAAATTTTACACATAGTTATTGGTGGAGATGATGTGCATTATTCACCTATCTTCAGATCCTAGAGATGACAATACGTCTTCTTATGAATCTTTTTCTATTCAGCCTTCTACCCTAGATTCTTTGTTGCAAATTTTTAGTGTAGTTTTACAATAGTTATCCACCACCAATCCAAAAATTGCCTCTTGTAATTAAGCCATTCCATCTTTGTTGGCTAATCAAGCTACTACTACTACTACTAATGATATTGCTACTGCTACTATTGTTGCTGCTACTACTTCTACTTCTGCTACTGCTACTGCTACTGCTACTGCTATTGATGTGCTACTGCTACTACTTCTACTACTACTACTACCGCTACTGCTACTACTACTACTACTACTACAGCTACTCTTGTTGCTACTACTACTGCTACTACTTCTTCAAGGAGAGGATCTCACTATACGATACATGTTTATCAAACATGACTAATGATGTGCTTTAGAGTACAAGACAACATGCCTATACCCTCAACAAGCATCTTGGTGATGGCCTGGGCGTGGAACCACTTTTGTAGCAAATTATAGCTAGTAATATCCCAAGAGCACCACAAATTGCACATATGGTACATGAAGCAGTGGCAAAGACTCCAATTTTCAAGAGCCAATAAATTTGGAAGGGAACATGGAAACTCTACAGAAAAAGAGGATAAAATCAATAGAAACAATAGGAACTTGTTCTCACAAGCCTATTTTTGTAATGGAAACTAGGGAGCAATGAGAAAAAGGTTGTCCTCGAAATATTTCATTTCATGGGGTGGAAGGAGATAGCATTTGTCCAATTGTTAACACTACATGTGGCAGCTCCAAGGATGAAGAAACTCTACACACATGCAACAATAGCAAAATAAGGAATATCTACTCTAGTGGGAGGGCAATTCACAATTGTGGATCACAACATCAATCTAGCCTTGTTGGCAATATGCAAGACTCCACCACGGGGGATTCACCAGTAGTAATAAGGAGACGTCACCTGTGTGCAAGAAATATATGGAAATACCCCTTATCTTACCCCTATTTACGGGCCCTTACCTTATAAAATGTACATTCCTTCCCTTAAATAACCCCCCTCCCTTATACTCACGTGATACCATACCGTAAACCCTACTGGACCCCCCGGGGACTCCACTAGGTTGCAAAGTGTATGTGATTGATTTGAGAAAAGACTAAATGTAGTAAGATACTACAAATTTGTTCACAAGGTATTGTGGCTCCATACTTCTTTTTTGAAAGACAACATTGAGGGAAGGGTGGGCCAAAGGCTTTGATGATGTCATTTTTTTCGAACAATGTTAACATACTTAATATTTTGTTAAAAATATAGTGCACACCTCAAGTGTTCCTCTTATCTCGAAGGTGGATACTAGTACAAATATCACCCATGAAGAGGTATGCAACTTGATGAATGTGTAGGTTGAGCTAAAAATAAACACAAGGAGAGCATGTCATGTGGCAAGGAAAGTAGGTGCAGCCACGCTAGTACAATACCAACAAGCCCATCAATTTCTCAAATCCTAGTGTCAATAAGGTCTAGAAAGTTGAGGCATGGGGTTTCATAAGAAGCAACCACCAAAAGAGTTGCAAATGAATGAAGTATAGTGGCAAGCCTCATGAATGAAGTCACAATTGAGGATCTCAAAAATGTTGTTTTTTATGTAGCCATAGATAATGGTGGGCTATATGAAGCCCATCTAAAACTTGAGCCTTCATGTACATGTATCAATTTTTAGAAAAGAGAGAGTGGTGCCAAGCCTTATCTCATCTACACATATCTATACTTTTGTATACATCAAGATTTTGAGTCTACATGAAAAGGAATACATGCTTATGTATCAACCTAGGCTTTAGAGTAGGGACATGCCAACAATTCTCTCTTGACCTAGACTGCGCACACCCTAGGGTAATATTTCTAAATCTATCTTTTGCATTTGCCACATAGTTGGACTTCTGTGTTGGAAATTTTATGATCCCCACTCTCACTTTTTGTATCCCAAATATAAAATTATGAATAAATAATACTCAATTTATTTTCTTAAATGAAGTAGTAAAAGTACAACAAGCCCTAGCCCGAAATAAGTATTACATAGTCACATCATGATTATTAACCAGGATGTTGATGTAAAAGCTCATTAAATTTTGTATTTGTCCAACAAAGTTCACCCATGCAAACTTGCTAAATTTTTTTCCATGTTCTTGAGGTCTTCATGAGCTTTTGGCATTTTAATTTTTAATTGGTGATTTGTGTGGGAGCTTTCACTCAATCGTCAAGACCCACGGACCGCTTATTGTTTGGTGATTTGTGTGGGAGCTTTCGCTCAACTGCCAAGACCCACTGACCGCTTATTGTTTCAAGCATTCCAAGCCAAGCACTAATGGCTACCTCTCACATAGCCGACATGCCATCCATATCTATAGGTGTAGTGAGCATACCTCCATGCCGATCGAGTTACCTCGTCTCCCGCTCACTCTAGTAGCTCCATGATCCAAGTGCAAGATTCAAGCAAGCTCCATCCTCAAGCTCCACGCTCCAAGCTCCATAGCCGTGAGAAAGAGAAGAGAAGAGAAGAGAAGAAGAGAGGAGAAGATGGAGAGCTTCTCCTCCCCGGTCCCTCACCCTTACACACTCACTCCCTCACACTCGCACACTCCCTCTCTCAAGCACAAACTCAAGCAAGCAAGAAGAAGAAGAAGAAGAAGAAGAAGAAGAAGAAGAAGAAGAGAGCTACTTTTGTCTACACACAAAAATGAGCTTCTCATTCACTTTTCAACTTTATATACAAAACCCTAAATCCCTTTTGGGCGGTCATCCCCTTATCCCCCTTTTTACATGGCCGGCCGTGGCCTAGGCTCTTTTTCCCATTGTCCTTCTATCTTCCTAGCTTCCTTTCCACCACCCGTCTACATTTACAAATTGCACGGGTGAGAGCCCGGTGCTCCTTAAATTAAATGATGATGCGCTTGGGCTCTTTTACAAAAGTATTGACTTGCGCTTTTCCTTGTGCGCCTTTTTCCCTTATTTAGGACTTTTCTTGTGCTTCTTGTGTTTCTAGATTTTTCTTGGCATGCCTTTGTCTTCCGTTTCACTTTTCCTTGGCCTTTGTCTTTTGCTTTAGCTTTTCCAGATTTTTCACCTTATTCGTCTGACGGTTAACATTACCAGATTTTCCACCTTGTTCATCTGACAGTTTACATTACCCCCCTGAGTGCCAGTCCCATGGCACTCACCATCGTAGGTAGCAGGCTTTGGCCTGCACTAAAGACGTGGGTGGAAGGGACATTAGTGGTTGCTGTGGAGGAGTGTTGGTGGTGGTGTGGAGGAAGGTTGTCGGGGGCACGTTGGTGGCCTAGGTGGCTGGTGGTAGGGTTGTTAGAGTTGGTGGTAGGGTTGTTCTTTGTTGGGGATTGCATTAATGGCCAACACAAGTGTTGGTTTGTTGGGGATTCTGCACATGACGATTCTTGGCGGGCTTGCAGGATGATAAATGATAAGAATTCAGAGTTGGGTGTTGATGAAGAGCGAACGACACTTTGGTTGGAGTCTTCAATACCTGCAATTGAAAACCTCTCATAGGTGGTCTCTTCCTAGGGATAGTGCTAGTCTTCTCTATCATGCACAAGATATAGTTCAATTAGTTTGGAAGACAGGTCGAAATCTAAGCAAGCTGAGAGTATTGTTCTACACTTGAGGACCCAAACTATGTATATATTTCGGTGCAGCTATTATATGAGTGCTTGTGCATACTTAGATATTACGTAGTTAGAAGACCGTGAGCTGGTTTCTCGTAACAATGTGTGGATGAAGCAAAGTTGTCCATGTTGAGAAGAAGTACACGTGAAGGTGTATGAGATGTCCTTTGCGTTGTGACTACACGATCTAGCATAATTGAACACAGGGACACCGCACTTTCAGTAGAGCTAGGAGCTATTGGACTTGCTTAATGAGGATGGTGTACTTTCATGGCCATTCGTGTGATGCTTACCACAATTGATTGCAATGGTATTAAGCCAGAGCACAAGAGGGAATCGTGCGAATGGGTCAGGGTGATAGGTCTGACAAGCTCCCTAGGTATGTCTTGCCCTTGATGTGCCCTGAACAATTGTGGGTGATGCTAAAAGGCTAGGGGACTAGGGATAGAGCTAGCCGACCAAGGTCATTGGACGTACCTAATTTGAGGACCCCTAGGCGCTGTGCTGTGATTGTGGGTGCTTCGTATCTTTTCATTCTTTTCTTTTCTTTTTTCCTTTTCTGTTTTCTTTTTCGTTTCTTTTTCTTGTGCTTTTTTCTTTTTTCTTTCTTTCTCTTCTCTTTTCTCCTCCCTTTTTTTTTTGAACTTGCATGAGTACAACCATTGCAATATGTTGAGGCTATCAGCCTTTCAATGGGTTGGGAAATGTTAAGCTTCAAAGGCTTAGGAAATGGATATTACACTGATGATCGTGTCCTAGCCTCGTTGTTAGAGAAGCACTTGTTGAGATGGGGAGATACACTTGAGATATTGCAAACCTCTTTGGAATGTGTGATATTGGTACAACTGGGGTAACAACTGCCGTGAGTGCTCGGTGTAGAGTGTAACCCAAAAAGAGGAAGTGGTTAAGATCATGCTTTGGGCCATGCGACGTGGGCACTCGCAAGGGTGATTTTCAATTTCGACAGTGTGGTTTTGTTGCGGCTCTTTGTGAGGTTGGTGGTCTTGCAGTGACTTGGGAATTGAACACGTTCGCACGAAGACCTGCGTCGTCCTACATCCACTTGTCACTTCATGAGAGTATATGCAAGTCACATGCCTCAAGTACAACGAATAGATGCAATCATGTCAAGATATTACTTTATCAAAATCCTATAATGTTGATTGCAATGCATATTCCGGTGCTTGTTAAAGATGTGGTATATATTAGCAATAGGTAAGGAAACTGTATACACGTGGGGAGCCTGCCCCTTTAACCATTTAAAGACAAAAAGTTATGGCACGATGGCCTTTGTTAAGTTGCTTATATATCATAGGGGCTACTCTATTTGCATGAGGCGGGGCGAGTCCAGGTGGTCAGGCGAGTGAGGCTCCACCGGTGAGGGGCTCCTGTGATGCTGGGTGGGGAAGATGCCGGCTGGGACCCGGATGGTGTAGTCCCTGGACACAACTATTTCCAGAATGTTTTTAAACAATGCATCAAATTTCTGCTTGTATTGAGTTGCCCTCTCCTCTTTCAAGCACCTGGTGCCCGAGCGTCTGGTGGGAGCCTGCATGGCTAGTGTTGCCACATCCCATGTGCTCTCTTGAGTCCTCGTCCTCTTGGCTTGGGGGGTTTTTGGCCTGCGTCCTGGGCGGTGTCATTTGGGGCCTCTTTTCTGTGCGCACGTAGTGTTCTGGTGGGGGCGCTAGTGCCTTATGCTCTTTCCGATGGCGGAGAGCTTCCTTGTATGCCAACTGCACTATGTGGTCCATGATTGCTACTGTAGGGGGACCTGCAAAATGCAAACCAAGGATTAGGCCTTGAGGCAAGATAAAACTATTCGCATGGAAGGGATTATACAGTGGGTTATCAAGTGTATATGATGAGGAGGAGTGAGGTAAGGCATGCAACATTTGTTGTAGAGGGACAACCCCCTGTTGATGTTTGTTTTGCCTCCAGCCATTAGCAGATCTTGGCTTATGCTAAGTTGCATAGAGTGGTTGTCATGGAGTGGAGTAGGGTTCATCCCTGGAAGGATAGACCGAAAAAGGGGAAAGGTGTATAGAAAGGGACGGTACCATAAAAGATGTTGGTCAAGACTTCCTATCTTCCTATGGCGATAATGAGGGTTGCATGCCCTCCAATTGGATACGGGAATGGTCACACGACTTCTAAATGTGTGGTGAGAGGAGGATCTGAGGAGCTTAGTTTGTCAAACCCAACTCTTCTCCCTGCGCTTGACTATCATTGCTTGTGTGTGTTGATATTATCTATACAAGGTCACAAAATTCATTGTTTATTTATGTACATGTTTACAAATCCATGTCACTTCATGAGGATAAAAACCAATTGTAGAACTCAGGATTGTACTGGAGTGTGGCATATGCATCCAATACTCGTGGTAACCTTCTTAATAACATCAGGTATTTTGCAATGTCAAGTATCATGGTACCTTTTCTGAGTCTACTTGCAACATGTAGCTCCTTCTCAGTGAGAACCTTATTAGCCAAAGAGTTCTCTTGGCTAGTTCTAGCTAAGTCCGTACCCCGAATGGAAGTTAGCACTCGAAAGGAAGTTGGCGCCACATAGGTTGGGTCTCTTAGAGATCGCCATTTGGCCAATCACTCTTCTGAGACTGTCATGATTTGGGCTCTTAGTTTTGGCCATTGCAACACGATTTTCAAACCAACGTTTCTCAAATTGACTTTGACCCTCTGATTGTCGCTTTAGTTGCTCTATCCCTAAGAAATTTGGTTGACAAAGCACATCATTGAATGTTACAATTAAGCATAGTTCGTCGGCTTCCTCGTCAGAGGTGAGTCGTATGCGTTCATGCAGGAGCTTACCATAGTGCTCATCAAGATGTTCTTGCTCTTCCCAGGATAGGGGAAATGGCAAGTATTCTTCAAGATACTCCTTAGGGAATGCGCCCATGTCTGCCAGGACATAGACACGTGTGAATACTTTGAGCTTAGCATCCAACTCAGTTGAGCATTCTGCGACACTTCTATGTTCAACGAGGGCTTGCTTGGTTGCTATCTCATGCAAGGTTCTAGGAGTTTCCCTAGGCTTTAACATAGCTGGGTGCTCAAGCCTAGATGAGCAAGATTGGTCAATGCTAGGGTTGCTTATGCTCTTGGGGTTTTCGTGTTTCTCCTGAGACTTTGTTATTGGGTCATGGTTCTCCTTGGATGTGACTGGTATAAAATTGTCACCCTGTTGTGATAGCGTTGTATCCACTCTTGATTGGTCAATGTGAGTTCTGTTGTCGGTGGATTGAGTTTTGAAAGAAACTGTTGATGGTAACGGATGCTTTGATTTTTCAGAGCACATGGATGTGTTTAAGGTTTCACCGTTATTAGGAGAGACATCAATGGGTTCATTGGTGGATGGACTCGATGCTTTATTCCTCAGCTCTCCAGTGCTCTTGGTCTTAATGTTCTTGGGGTCCACAACCACTTGTAACTACTGTTGTTTTCACTGTTTTCTCCTCTTTTTCTTGGTCAGTGAAGGTGCATAACTTAACGACTCAGGACCTTGAACAAGGTCAGCCGTTGATGTGCTTGGTTGGGCCTTATCTTTCCTCTTCTCTAGTGTGTCCTCATGGGACGTAGCTGCACCCTGCTAGACAACCTTGCTAGGTCGATTGGTCAGATGCACCATCTCCTTGGCCACATCTTTGAGAGGTTTCTCCTCAAGCCTAGGCTTTAGGTGCTTTGGAAGTGCTAGAGTTGTTGAGGATATTGGTTGTGGCACCTTCTCCCCAGGTGAACTACTAAGGACACGTTTCGCAAGGGGCGTTGTCACGGCCAAGGGCTGTGACTGTTGTGATCCCTGATTGGAAGTAGTAGCGGCTAGTCCAGTGGGCTGGCTACTCTTGGTGGATTGCGGTGTCAAGTCCCTTAGGGCGATTGGAAGTGGTTGTGTCTTTTGTTGCCCTTTGAGCATTCACCTATGTAGATCGAGCATGAGTTGATCTAGTCACATTAGGTTGCACAAGTATATCCTTGGGCCGAGAGCTATGGATGGTGTCATGTCCCACCTCTTGGACATTTGGAAGCTTAGATGGAGATAGAGATTGGGATTGAGCAGCCGCCCTTGATGATTGCTGTTGTGCTTCCTGTGTCAGTTTGGAAAAAGAGGGTGTAGGAGATCTAGGACTCTTAGGTGGACTTGGCACTGGCTGAATGATTTGCTTGAGGCTATTAGACGATTGTGCCATTTGCTTTGTTGAGCAATCAGCCTTCTCATGAGCAGCATTATGCCTTTGGTGTGCATTATCCTCTTGGGGAATCAAAGGCTCCTTGGGCACTAGTGGCTTTTGTGTCTCCTCAACGATTACATCTGATATCTGCTTGTCAAGCACGCTAGGCTAAGGATCTACCCTTCGATTAGTCCCGTTTGGTTTCTTGATTTCGATCGTGAGGGACTCGATCACTCCAATGTTTTTGACTTGAGACTTAGTCTTTCATTTAGATCTCCTCCTATGCTTCTTTGCTCTTGATATGATCTGGCCTTCAATCAATAGAGGAGGTTTAGTAGGGGGTTTTGGCCCCCAAATCCATCGGTTACCTGCGTAATACCCTTGAGCACGTAGCAACGCTTTGGATATCCATCACGGTGTTGTGCTGACCCTCCATCGATGCCTTCGTCTATAAGGCTTGGGCTTCTTTTGGGGTCTTCTATAATATTTGTAAGTCCAATGGCCGTCCTTGGCATTGTCTCCTGACCTTCTTGTTTCAAGCATGGCCTCACTCACTGGTTCTCGTTGTTCGACCTATGCTTGTATCATTTCTTCCAACAAGTCCTTGCTCTCATTAGCAGGCTTGACTGTTATGTCAACACCTTTCTTGCCTTTCCCTCGAGGTTCGATGAGGTCACCCTTGCTAAAGGTTGTGACTATCCTCACACCCGGTAGTGTCAGATGTATCCTCTGTGCTACATAGTCGGCCTCCCACTTGGTCGCCCTTTTGAAGGGTCTTCTTAGGAGGGTTTCCTTCCCGCAATTAGCACTACTTGGAGGAACATGAAATAGGATAGGCAAGATTTCAGTTTCAATTGTCGCAAGGATTTTGCACTTCCCTATGAGTGCTTGTGGGTGTCCCCCGTAAGGGCTAAGAGTTGCATTAGTCGATGTGACCTTTGGTTGGCCTATTAGGGTCCATGCTTCATAGGTCAAGATATTAAAATCTGCTCCTTCATCAATCAGAGCATCGATAGTGTGCTCTCTTTTCGCAGTAAGTTTAACCCTAAGATAAGCAGGTGGCACTATGTCTTCATCTTCTGGGTCTTGGCTTATAAATTTAAGCCTTCTAAAAAATGCCCTTGGGTCCCCAACTGCACGACCAGATGTGGATTCTCCACTGATGTCTTGGATCGTCTGTGCAGTGCTATTCAAGGTGCATCTATTGTTAGGACTGTCATATCTAGTCATCCTCGTAGTTGTAGCTTGATGTTGTTGATTTTCGCTTTGACTATATGCAGCCTGAATGCAACACGTACGTGTTTTTGCAATGTGGCCTTTTTGTCCTTATTGGCTAGATTGGCCCATTGAGGTTCTAGGGTCTCTATTTGTCTCTCTTCAGGTATGGGCTTTTGGTTGCTCTTTTGCAAGTGAGAATCCATGCTCGTGTATAGCCATTACTACACTAGGGTCTAATTTGGAGGACCTGTCACGGTGCACGTTTTCTCTCCAACCTACTTGGGGGAGGTGTGGAGGGGGCAGAGCCCCCTCTGCGGGGGCCCCGCGGGGGGGGGGGGGGAGTCCCCCCTGGCCCGCAGGGCCGTTACGGTAAATGCCATACGTGATTTGAAAGACTGTTTATAGCCAAATTTTAAACTGCTTGCTCTAAGTTTCAGGCCAGTGATCGATCTATGATATGGTTTCGGCTCTATATGGTCTCTTGGTCAGTTTCACTATCTTCAGGTTAAAATTTAAAAAAAATCTAAATTTGGCCCAATAGGTTTGAATTGCAGGGGCCGAGTGCCCGATTCGGCCCATCCGAGGGTAGAGTAAAAAGGGCCGAATGTAACTAGTACGAATGTCAAATTTGGCTAGTTTGAGTTTGGTTTTTTGAGGGCCAAGTGGCCGAGTGGATCGAGGGCCGAGTTGGTGGGGCCGAGGGTTGAATGGTTGAGCAGTCCGAGGGCAGATTCTGGGACTTGGCCCAAAATCGTGATCACTCGGATGGGCCAAATGCGACGCATTTTTTCACCGGACTTCAAAAAATTCATCACGCGAGCGATGGAGGCCGTTCTACTAGTCGAGCAGCTCCAAATCCAACCTACACATGTAGTGGAAGGTGTGGAATTACTTGGGCTGGGAAAATAACTCCCGAATGGCTAGGTCGAAGCGGATCCACTCAATGAAGCTTTCTTTCTCTCTCCTGCTCTCCTGAAACCCTGCAATGCACAATGTGGTCTCTCTTGCCACTCTTGGCCCCTTATCACCTTGTCCAGGCCTGCACCACTCACCTTAATCTTGCTTCCCTTACTAACATTTAACCCAAAATTTCATTTCTTGCCCTTCTTTTCCCTGTTTCAGCCAGTTATACAACAACAGAAAACCCTACTGTTTGCTCTAATGTTTTTCTCCTATCCTTTCCGAATGCAAGAAAAAACTATAAGGAAAATACCTATACTACTCCATCACGCCAAGTCCAAAACAACAAAAACCTACTTGCTAAGGAGATCGAATACCTCTTCAAAGTCCCTCGCTTCCTACCTATCTATCTGAAGCACCAGTTCGGGGAAAACCCTACTTGAATGCTCGATTCGAAGCATGCAAGTGCTCAAGGCTTGAATCTGTTGGTCCCGGCAACGGAACCAAAATGTGGGAGCTTTCGCTCAACCGCCAAGACCCACGGACAGCTTATTGTTTCAAGTGTTCCAAGACGAGAACTAATGGCTACCTCTCACATAGCCAATGCGACATCCATATCTACGGGTGTAGTGAGCTTACTTCCATGCCGATCAAGTTACCTCCTCTCTTGTGCACTCCGGTAGCTCCACGATCCAAGTGTAAGATTCAAGCAAGCTCCATCCTCAAGCTCCGCGCTCCAAGATCCATAGCCTGAGCAAGAGAAGAGAAGAGAAGAGAAGAGAAGAAGAGAGGAGAAGATGGAGAGCTTCTACTCCCCAGTCCCTCACCCTCACAAACTCACTCCCTCACACTCTCACACTCCCTCTCTCAAGTACAAGCTCAAGCAAGCAAGAAGAATAAGAAGAAGAAGAAGGCCACACACAAGAATGAGCTTCTCATTCACTTTTCAACTTTATATAAAAAACCCTAAATCCCTTTTGGGCGGTCATCCCCTTATCCCCTTTTTTACATGGCCGGCCGTGGCCTAGGCCCTTTTTCCCATTGTCCTTGTATCTTCTTAGCTTCATTTCCACCGCCCGTCTACATTTACAAATTGCACGGGTGAGAGCCCGACGCTCCTGAAATTAAATCATGATGCGCTTGCGCTCTTTTACAAAAGTATTGACTTGCGCTTTTCCTTGTGCGCCTTTTTCCCTTATTTAGGACTTTTCTTGCGCTTCTTGTGTTTCTAGATTTTTCTTGGCGCACCTTCGTCTTCTGTTTCACTTTTCCTTGGCCTTTGTCTTCTGCTTTAGCTTTTCTAGATTTTCCACCTTGTTCGTCTGATGGTTAACAATTTGATTTTACTCTTTGACAGATCTTCATATGAACTTCTTTGTCTATTTGGAGTCTTCAAACACCACATTAGAAACACATGCATGGTGCTTTTCATTAGTTTTTAATCTTCATTATGCATGGCTACTTGTGGATCTTCTTAAGTTTTTTATTGTTGGCCTTTGATACATGTTTTGTAATTTTGTTATGTAAAAACCTCCTAGAGAATAAGATATGCTTAATGAAAAAGATGCTCAATATGCATGCTAACAAAATAAGTGCATCTTCAAGAAATAATGTATGCATATCAAAGCATTCCATCCTCAAATGTAAAGTTCAAATGTTATAGGAAAAGTTCATGTTTAGTTCCATTGTAGTACATGTGATTATGCAAAGTGCATCAATGCTAGCATTGTTAAATATATTTTGATCTCTCATCAATGAATGATACTCCACTCTCCCCAATGTCCTCTTTTTGACATGGTAAGCTCAACATGTGTGGACATTGATGATGGATTGCCTAGCTAGATTGGTCTGCACGTTTACACTTAGCACGTTTGTTAACCCCAACACGAAGAAAGCAGAAAGAAGTGGAAAAGATGCAGGGCAAAGGCGGAAAAAAGGTAGCCCGACTAAAGAAAGAAAAGGAGAAAAGGCCAAAAGTGCAAGGGCAACCTTAAAAGTCCAAGGCAAAAGGCAAAAGGGGAAAGGCGCATTTTAAAATAAAAAGGTGCACCCTGAAATCTTGTAAAAGAGCGCCGGGCTCTCACCCGTGCAATTTGTAAATGTAGACGGGCGGTGGAAAGGAAGCTAGGAAGATAGAAGGACAATGGGAAAAAGGGCCTAGGCTATGGCCGGCCATGTAAAAAGGGGAAAAAGGGATGACCGCCCAAAAGGGATTTAGGGTTTTGTATATAAGGTTGAAAAGTGAATGAGAAGCTCATTTTTGTGTGTGGCCAAAAGTAGCTCTCTTTTTCTTCTTCTTCTTCTTGTTCTTGCTTGCTTGAGCTTGTGCTTGAGAGAGGGAGTGGGAGAGTGTGAGGGAGTGAGTGTGTGAGGGTGAGGGACTGAGGAGGATAAGCTCTCCATCTTCTCCTCTCTTCTTCTCTTCTCTTCTCTTCTCTTGTCTTGCTCATGGCAAGGGAGCTTGGAGCTTGGAGCTTGAGGATGGAGCTTGCTTGAAGCTTGCACTTGGATCGTGGAGCTACCGGAGTGCGCGGGAGAGGAGGTAACTCGAACGGCATCAAGGTAAGCTCACTACACCCGTAGATATGGATGGCGCGTCGGCTATGTGAGAGGTAGCCATTAGTGCTCGGCTTGGAATGCTTGAAACAATAAGCGGTCCGAGGGTCTTGGCGGTTGAGTGAAAGCTTCCACAACGTTGGTGGTCATTATGATCCTCACATGGCCATGAATTATTACTTATTATATTTATTTTTTGCACCTACCTATAGTTACCATAGTTGTAGTGCTCGTAGATTAGTATTGTCACGTATATATTGTTTGACTTAGTAGGCCACTTTCCTTTATGGCATATCTTATCTTTACATTGTGTACATTATATTTTATGAAAAAGAAGAAAAAGAATTTAGTAAAAAAACATTTTGGACTCCATCTCTCCTCTTGTGTTCTTGAGTAAGCTTCCTCTTTTGTTCTTGAGTAAGCTTCCTCTTATGTATATGGTGTGTGTTTTTGGGATAGCAGCTCAAGCAAGTCCCCCCACCACACGATTCATGACATGGTATCAAAGCCACACCATTGAGAGAGGAAGATTTTGAATGATGAATTGAATGAGAAGAAGTAAGGATCTGAGCAAGCAAGCAATGGGCAAGAAGCTCTTCTATTCTTCAAATCTTTTTCTTGGATATTGCCTATGGAGGTTCCAGAAGCAGGGCAAAGCAAAAATCTCAAATTGCTATGAGATTTGGTGTATGAGAAAAGCATTGTATACTCTACAAATTGGTCCTTTAAGGCTTTCTTGCTGCTGATAACCAGGAAATTTGTGCAAATAAAGGCACAAAAATGTGCTCAACATGGAAACATCCTTTGCAAATTGACACTTTGCTTTTGTACTCTTTTGTAAAATTTCAAATATGAAGCAATGTAAAATGTGTAGTCCAAAAGGCTCACATTAAAAAATGTTGAAAGGAAAAGGAAAGGTCAAATACCTTTTGTCTCATTCCAAAAATTGAAAGGTCCTTAGACCTTAGTCAATGTATAAATTTGAATTTTATAATTCAAGAAAGGAAAAGGAGGTGGTTGCAGCCGTGGGATTTGGGGAGGTGGGAGGTTGAGGTGGTTACACCCTCTCTCTTCCTTTATCTTCTCTTGTCACGGTTCATTTCTCCCTCTCTCATTTGGCACAACACTTGCCTTCTTGTTCTTGTTTCCCTCTCTTGTGCTCCTTTGTCAAATCTAATGGAGAGTGAGGAAGAGGAAGAGGGTGAGGATGGAAGAATTGTTCAATTTCTTGTGTGCCTATCTCTTGTGTGTTTGAAGAGCATGGTTCTTGGTGAGAAGAAGGAGAGTTTTCTTGTAGGTTTTGTGGCCAGCAAATGTATTTGCAGCCTCTCTTGGCCGGTTCGTGGTTCTTATGGTGCCGTGGCAGGGTGCTCTTCATTTGGTGCACTGGCCGGGAAAGAGGTGGCTATGGAGCTTGTAGGAAACATAGTTTTTGAGATTCAGCTATGGAAGGTTTCAAACAATTTCTCTCTTCAGCAATGCATTCTCATTTTTGGAAGAAAGAAAGAAAAGATGATGTTGGAGAGTATGGTGTCAACATTTTCTCTCCCCTTCTTGGCTGCATCCTCAAGAATAATGGACTGGTTTTTTTGGAATCAAGAAGAAGAGAAAGGCTTTATGGAGAAGAAGATGGTTGTTATGTCTGTGTTTCTTGCTGCTCAAAAACATAACAAGAAAAGAAAAAAACCTTCACTATCCTCTCGACAGAATGGCACTGTGTCAAGAGAGAGAGAGAGAGATCAGTTTTATTATTTGATAGTATAAATGGTAAGCTTGACGTTAAGATGGAGTGCTCGCAGGGGCAAATGAGCGGTGGAACAGATCATATAATTCAGGGATATGTATACAACAGCAATAATAATAATAATACAGTAGTGGGCGGCACTGCGACGAGAGACAGCAACATGGAGTAGAGGGCCGGATGCAGTAGTCCGCGCAGGTCATCGACACCTAGCGGCTATGGACAGCAGGCCGGCGCCGGGAGGTCGAATAATAACCAACTCACGGGAGGCAATGACAGCGGGGGGGAGACGGTAGCAGCTTCATGCTTATCCATCCATCAACGACCATAGCGACTTTGTTTCAGATCTGTAGAGGAGTTAACGCATTCAGGCGGCGACATCCAACGTCATTATTCTTATAATAGAAAAATCTCATCCACACAGCAAACGATTATCCAATATTATCCTCTCTCTTGATTCTCAATTCTTAAACCTTCAGAATGGAAAAACTGAAATTGAAACACTTTAACCCCTATAATACCCATTCATATGCAATGCTTATCTCAGAATGCCCTTCTTTGCCAAGGTCACCTTTCAAAACACACTAGGGTTTAGTTTAGATTTTCTTTTCTTTTTGATATTCCTTTTTGTTTTAATAAACATACCTCTTCTTTTCCTCTTTTGAAAACCGGGTGGAGTATCTCATTTCCATATCTCTTGCGAGGGCGTGCTTATATGTGATATCTTTTTCGGGTTTTCTTAATGAGCTTTATAGTCTGGTTATCTTTAATTCTAACTTGAGTGTGATGTTGCTCTTGTCCACAAGTTGTTGAAGAGCCCTATCTTTTGAGTTTTGTTTGGCATGCGTTTAAACCTAGGCTCAACGTCCTAGTTGTGTATTTCTATTTTTTGTGTTTTTCCCCTCTTTATCCAATGACAATTCAAAGAAGATTGAAGAAAAGAAATGAAGATTGAAGATTGAAGATGAAGTTTTTCAAAGAGCTGATCGTGGTTCTTCTTCAAATTTGTTCGCGGGGACGCTTCACACTTAAGCGTAGGAGGAATGATAACCAGGAAATTTGTGCAAATAAAGGCACAAAAATGTGCTCAACATGGAAACATCCTTTGCAAATTGACACTTTGCTTTTGTACTCTTTTGTAAAATTTCAAATATGAAGCAATGTAAAATGTGTAGTCCAAAAGGCTCACATTAAAAAATGTTGAAAGGAAAAGGAAAGGTCAAATACCTTTTGTCTCATTCCAAAAATTGAAAGGTCCTTAGACCTTAGTCAATGTATAAATTCAAATTTTATAATTCAAGAAAGGAAAAGGAGGTGGTTGCAGCCGTGGGATTTGGGGAGGTGGGAGGTTGAGGTGGTTACACCCTCTCTCTTCCTTTATCTTCTCTTGTCACGGTTCATTTCTCCCTCTCTCATTTGGCACAACACTTGCCTTCTTGTTCTTGTTTCCCTCTCTTGTGCTCCTTTGTCAAATCTAATGGAGAGTGAGGAAGAGGAAGAGGGTGAGGATGGAAGAACTGTTCAATTTCTTGTGTGCCTATCTCTTGTGTGTTTGAAGAGCATGGTTCTTGGTGAGAAGAAGGAGAGTTTTCTTGTAGGTTTTGTGGCCAGCAAATGTATTTGCAGCCTCTCTTGGCCGGTTCGTGGTTCTTATGGTGCCGTGGCAGGGTGCTCTTCATTTGGCTTTTTTGGCCATCCATTTTGAGATTCATTTCAGAGCTGCAATGTTATGGACAATAGTTTCAGGGTATACTACAATTTTGATTGTGTCCACCGAAAGTGGATACAAGAGTTACAAATTTCAAATCTCTAAGTCTTGAGGTATTTTCCAAGAAGCAAACACAAGTTTTATCTACAAACAGATTGAAGATTACATGTACTGTTGAGGAGTTTGTAAAAAAAAAAAGGCTGTTGTGCACTTGCTTATTGTTTTATATCAATTTTATGATAATGGTATAGAAAGTGGAAACTACTGTAAGAGGGATTTTAGCCGAAAGGTCGTCTCAACTAGGGATCTGAGATAGAAAGAAGTAGAGAATAGGAGATAGAAGAGAAGAAAAACAATAGAAAAGTGGCACTCAAGATAAAGACAAAGCACAATGAATCAAAAGCACTATGTAGTAATAGAACCTGAGAAGATAAACAAAATCCTTGTGTGGGACTACTCAGAAGTAATCTCCAAGCATTAGATCTCTTGGAGCTCCCTTGTAGACCAAAAACCTGCATTAAATACTAGCTTCTTTTCTACTATTGTAGAGAGAGCTCACGCTCAACCACCAAGCCCCATGGATGGCTTATTCCTTCAGGCATTTCGAGCAAGCACCTATGGCTATCTCTCACCTAGCCTATGCACCTTTCATCCTATTGGGGTGTAGTGAGCTTACCACGATGCTCGAATGAGTTGCCTTCTCCCTCAAGCACTCCAGTACCTCCACGATTTGTGATGCAAGCTCAAGCATCCTCAAGCCTTTACCTCCAAGCTCCATCCTCCATAGCCATGCACAAGATGAGAGAGGAGAAGAGAAGAGAATAAGCAATCAAAGAGAAGAAAAGGAGAGAAGAAGATGAGTCCACTTTTGCCACACACCAAAGAATGAGCTCTTCATTCACTTTTTGACTTTATATACAAAACCCTAAATCCCTTTTGGGTGGTCATCCCCTTATCCCCTTTTTTACATGGCCAGTCATGGCCTAGGCCCTCTTTCTCATTGTCCTCCTATCTTCTTAACTTCCTTTTTACCACTCATCTACCTTTACAATTTGCACAGGAGGGAACCTGTCGCTCTTTTATAAAAAGTTTTAGGGGCTCCTTGAATTTAAGAATGCGCTTCTACCTAGCGTTTGAGGCCGCCCTTGCACTTTCGGCCATTTCCCTTCTTGCTTCTTTCATTGTGTCTGATTTCTTTATGGGACTTGCGCTTTTCCACTTTTTTCGCTTTCTTCTTGTACTACAGTTAATATTAACCCCATCCTAGCCTAGTGCCTGTCCTATGGCACTAATGGGTAGTAGTTGGAAGGTGGGATGGATGTAGTTAGATGGCTTTTTTGAGTTTGTATACAAGCCCTTGCAAGGGATGGTGTTGGATGGATCAGCCCTTGAAATTGAAGATATAGTTGGGGCAAGTCCCCCCCTGAGGTTGACCTTGAGTGGATCCGCCGTCCCTTGAAATTGAAGATAATGTTGGACGGATCCCCCTCTTGCCCTTCGAGGTTGCAAGGACATGATCGGAACTTGGCTTTTCCCTATTACCTTCAAGTTGCATTATCCCTTCACCTATGTCTGTTTAGAGTTCACCACTTGTAGAGCAAGAAACCTATATTCCTTAAAAAATGAATTACATTGCGCCTCGCATTTTCCTTGCGAGAGTCTTCAAAGGTTCTCCCTCAGCCTTGAGAGAGCCTTGCTAGAATATTTGGTGCTTACCTCCATCCTTTCTGAGCACGTTACTAGAATCTTTGGTGTTTTTTGTCGTCCTTAAGAGAGCATCCTTCATCCTTTACATGGCCTCCCTCGTCCTTGAGAGGACCTCGCCAAAGTAGTTAGAGCTCTCCTATGTTTTTTCTAAGGTTGTCATCTCCTATAGTGTTCTTTCTTGAGTAGAATGAGCTTCTTCATTCACTTTTTTATGAGGACTTCTTGCCTGAGTAGAATGAGCTTCTTGCCTGAGTAGAATGAGCTTCTTCAATATGGGATGCATGGTGATGTATCATGTAACATTACCCCCCTCCTAGATGGTTATAAGTTCCATGACACTAGCAATTTTGAGTTGATAAAGATTCGGTGATTGAAAACCATGGTCATGCAAGTTGATGATAATAGGGTCTCGTGGGGATTGGTTTTGGGGAGAGGTTGATTAACCGGTTGAGATGGTGGGGGCCAAGAATGTATTGCATGGATGATGTGGCTTCTAAAGTTTGGGGGTTGTAGCTTTTATTTGTATCTGAAAGGGAAAGAAGGTGCATTACTTGGGGGTGTCTCTACCTTACGATGTGGCGCATTGTACTTGTGCTAGTGGAACTGACCGGCCGCCAAAGACCGACCAAAGACCAAGCCACTTTTAAGCAGGTTGTTAAGCCAACTCCTAAGAATTGTTGCACTCAATAGGTGATACTGGTAACTAATTCCTACGATTTACTCTAGCCTTCCTTAATAGTTACGACACTTATACACGGTAGTCCAACTAATCTAATAACCAAAACTCAGTAAGCTTGTTTAATCTTGCACTTCATCTCTTAAATTTGCACAGCTAGGTCTTTATTTTGGGCACTAGGATGCTAAGCCGAGAGAAACTACGGCTTCTCCCCATCTTTTTGGGGCAACTCCTTATAAATTTCTCCTTCCATTCTAGTGGCGGTTTATCCAGGAAGTTTTGTGTTTGACTTTAAAAAGATTTGTTTCAAGGTATAGACCCCATGGATCTATCTGCACATCTCCATTTAAATTCCTTTTAGGTCGTTTCTTCTCCACTTTTTCATAATTATTTTCTTTTATTTATTTAATCAACAAACATTCAAAATAATCATCTAACGTTCCACAAATCCATAAACTTTAATTTTCCATTTTACCTCTCCCCTCTCTGTATTGTAATTTGTCGTTCTTTCTTTTAATGCTTAGATAATTAATTATTATTTTTTGTGAGAGTAACGTCCTTGCTTTCCTTTTCTTTACTAAACACCAATTAGGATAAAAACAAGTTCTCTCTACACTCTTTCATGGACACATACATATTTTATTTTAAATCTCCATACTTTCCCTTAAATTATCAATTATTCTTAGTGGCCCTCCACTCTTTATCGTAATTATCATCTAATTTCTTTAAATGTGAATAAAATGTAGATGTTTAATATAGATATCGAGGCTTTCTCTCATGCCATCATATAATTAAATTATTAATTTTATATTGCTTATAATTTAAATTAAAGATTGTAGTTGTTTCCTAACATTAGCAACTATTATAAAATACTATTATACTCCTTATTTTACCCCTCCATATGTCATAAATTAGTACACCGTGTATACTCTTTATTCTCTCAAAACAAAAGCACCATGTTTATATATAAATATTTCTCTCAAGTAAAATATCATTAAATTGTTGTTTCTTTTCTTTTAAACTTTACAAAAACTCATTAGCACATCAAAAATTATCTTTTTAGCTTTTCATGAGAAATCCATATTTTTTAAAATAGAGAACACATTTCGTTTAGATGAAAACTATTATTTTTTAAAAAAATAAATATTTTTGAGTTTTTAAATATGTTAAATGATCTCTAAATATTATGAAAAAAATTCAATAAATTTTTAGAATCATAGCATTTATGGAAAAAATATCATATATTATATTAAATTAACAAAATATTTTATAGAAATTTATTTATGATATTTTAAAGCCATTTTTAAGGCATTTTTTACTATTTTTTATTTTTAGAAAATAAAATCAGTTCCACATAAATTTAAAAAATCATTCAACACAAGAAATTAGGTCTCAAAGCATTTTATAAAAATTATAAATTGAGAAAATATTCATGTCACACCATTTATTTTTATTAAATAAGATAAGACGCTTACTTGAATATACGAGTCGAAGTTGCGCTTTCGAAGTCCATGTCTTTTGCGGTCCACCCAAGGTCTACTTTCCACCTAGTTCATCCCCACAAGATGAATGATACCTAAAAGCTTGATTTGAAGAGGACCCAATAATCAATTTGCATCAATCAAACAAACAATGGGTAATTCTGCTCCAATGAATTGACAAAAGAAACGACACGGGTTGCGTGGGATGGAATGGAGAGTGCCACAGGGGGCATCGATTTGAGGGGCTACAGTCGTCCACAAAATCTGGATCCTATCTCATCATATACATATTAAATCTTCCCCTCCACAATATTTATCGATTTCTAGAGGAAGATGGAAGGGTTGATGAAGCGCTTCCGCTTGGCCAAAATCTCCTCAGAGGAGGAAGGGCCTATGTATGGCTACAGGGTGTGATCAAGGGGTGGCCCATGGCTATGTGTCTCTCTCCCTCTCCCTCCCTACATAGTTGGGATTTACTAAGGAAATCTATTAGATTTTGTTTATAACACCACCTTTCTCCCGTACAAAAGCTTCATTGTATCGACATCTCCTATGAGATTGCAAAGACGCGACTTCCAAAAAAAGCAACAACGAACACCGCATCTACATTAATGTAAAAATTTGGTAACAAGGTGCCAATTGTGTACAATGGTGCTAAAATGTTTTGCAATGTTAGGCATTGTTTCTAGGTGTTCTTAGGAATTGGGAGTTGGGTTGAACCTGGGTGTTGTCCCATACTTGAGGACCCAATTTGTGTAGGGGGAGGTGCTGTAAACATGACTTAGGGAGACATGTCTAACCAAAGCATGAGCTCCCCTTGGTGTGTCCTACCCTTGATGTGCCCTAATTGTGCAATGGGGGCAAGGGCTAGGCGGTTAGGGATAGAGCGAGTCGATTGAAGCCACTAGACATGCCTAACTTGAGGACCCCTAAGAAAGGAATGGATGATTACAATGTATAAAGTGACTATCATTCATATCTCTGAGGAGGGAAGAGCAAAATGAAGGGAGAAGAGCAGCTTGCATCTCAATCGAGTCATGGTGTAGCTATCTATGGCATTGGGATCAAAATATAGGGTTGGAAGGCCACATTCCTATGGAGTGGAATCTTGCCTAAGTAGTATTCTAAGTAGTCTAAGGTAATTACATGTGATGATGAAAGCGGGGCAAGAGGAGAATTCATTTACAAAACGGACTATAGAGTCCTCCAAATCTTCGGGTGTGAAGACGAGGGCCTCTTCAAGCTTAGTTTAATTAGCATCATAGATTATAGGAAAGTCGTATCGACCATGGACATTGGGGTCAAAATACACTCCTACTCTTTGAGGGTATGGCATGAACATTGGGTTGTTCTGCTTGAAGGACAGGGTGTTACAAAATGCTAGCCAAGTCTCCATATTTACATCGTAGATGTGCCTTCCTTATGTGGGTTGGCACTCGTAGCTAGGCACAAATCTAGGCACTTCAAAAACTTTATCTTGCCAGAACTTGGCATCTTTTGTGCCCCACAGGGTGGAGTTCTGCTCTCTTTCAGCCAACCACTTCTCTCGGAGTCTCCCTCCGATGTTAATCACTTCTTCCACCACTTTGATTGGCAAAATGCTTAAGGGCAAGGGAAGAAGCTTCTTATGAAGGACCGAATCCTCCAAAAGATGGTGATACTGGAGGAAACACCATTGCACCAATTGATGGTGAAGATGCAAAGCATCCAATTGCTGAGAAGCTTCCTAGAAGGAAGAAGGATTCTCGGGTCAAGAAGAGAAAAAAGACCTCACCTCAAGTGAGGCGGATAAGGAGGGAGTCATTTCCCTCAGCAACCAGCTACTCCCCTAATTACTCAAGTTCCTCCTCCTCCTCCTCATCTTCTAGTTTCTACTCTCTTGGTTTTAAGTCTCGTGCAATCTGCAAATGGACAAAGAGAGACCATAAGAGGAGCAAGCTTAAGAAGACTAAGACTTTCAAGTCTGGGGATAAGGACATAAAGTTAGACTCTTACTCCAGTAAAGAGAGATCCTGCTAAGGCGTTAGCCTTTGTCAAGCAATTTGAAGTTCCTTTTTTTAATGGTAATTTATCGAAAACGTCCAAGCTAAGGCATGTAGGCATGCACTTGAAAGACACTACTAGCAATTGGTGGTTGAATCTCATTTTGGAGGGAAGGAAACCTATGACTTGGGAAAAGTTCAAGAAGACGTTTTATGCTTAGTTCTTACCTCTTGATTTTGAGAATGATGTCAAGAAGGAGTGGGATTGGCTAGGCCAGAAAGAGCATGAAAAGGACACTAGTTATGTGGATAAGTCTTGGTCTACTCTTCTCAAGGTTACTCCTTTCATGGAGATCAGCGATGAAGAGAAGAAAAGGAAGTTTGAAGCTGGCCTACTCCCTCATTCACATAGAACCATGAAGGTGTATCCACATGAAAGCTTATCTCGCATGATGAAGTCTGCCATCATAGTTGAAAGTTTGCATACACCTAGTACATCTCGAAAGTTGGAGATGAGTTCTTGTAGAGCTATACAAGAGCAGCTCTATGATCAGCCAAGAGACAAGACTAATTGAAGAAGACCCTTGCGTTTCAATTCAAGGGTCGGAACATAGTATGCATTGCTGATGTTGGAGATTGACCAGTGGCAATGGTTAGTAATGTTAGCATTTCTAAATAAATGAAGAAAGCTATTTTTATGTACATGATTTTTGTGAGAGAGTCAAAAGAAACTAATGATTCAAGGGCACTTGGTGCCTCTAATGAACACGCAATACCAACTAATGCTTCTAAGTCTTAGACTTTAAAAGAACCCCTCTCTTTAATTGATCAAGCTAGACATGATTTTGTTAAACAATATGAAGATTGTTTTAGTGATTCACTCCCAAAAGAGTTACCTCCTAAGCGTGTGGAAGATCACACAATTGATCTTATCCCAGGTAGTTCACCACCTAACTAACTGGCTTACCGAGTAAGTGCAAGTCAGCAAGAGGAGATCCTAACACAAGTAAATGAATTGTTGGAAAAAGGGTTAGTTCAACCTAGCTCTTGTCCATACTACTCTCCAGTCTTACTTGTTCAAAAGAAAGACGGTTCTTTCCGTATGTGCATAAACTACATATCTTTGAACAAGGTCACAATCAAGAATCGTTTTCCTATCCCAAGGATAGATGATATCTTGGATAAGTTGCAAGGGGCTAGTATCTTTAGTCGCATTGATCTCAAGAGCGACTATCACCAGATATGGATAGCTCCTAAAGATGTTCATAAGACAACTTTTCTACAACATTTGGACTATACGAGTTCTTAGTCATGCCATTTTGTTTGACTAATGCACCCGCCACATTCAATCGAGAATGATGGAGAGAATTTTCAAACCTCACGCAAAGTTCACAGGTGTCTTCTTCTAATATTTTCACGGTCTGAAGAAGAGCATAGAAAACATATATCTATTGTTTTTCAAGAGCTTTGCAATCATAGACTACAGGTCAATGCTAAGAAGAGTGAATTTTTCCTTTCAGAAATTCATTACTTAGGCCATATTGTTTCTCACAATTTGGTGAGAATGGATCTTGAGAAGATTCGAGCCATTGTTGAATGGTCTACAACTACTTCTACACATGAAGTTAGAAGCTTCTTGGGCCTATGTTTATACTATAGGAAGTTCATATGAGGTTTTTCGTATGTTGCATATCCTCTACATAACCTTACTAAGAAGTGAATGCCTTTTTGTTGGGGATAAAGGAAACTACAAGCCTTTGAAAGAATTAAGTTTCTTGTGACTCAAGAACCAGTTCTCATAGTTCTAGATCTTTAAAAACCTTTTGAAATTCACTGCTATGCTTCTAGAGATTGCATTGGAGTTGTGCTTAACCAAGAGCATCATGCAGTAGCATTTGAGAGTCGACACCTCAAGGACCATGAGCCACATGCTCCAGTAGATGAGTAAGAGCTTATGGCGGTGGTACATGCTCTTCAAGTATGGAAACACTATTTACTTGGTGTAGATTTTGTTATTAAAACAGATCACCAAAGTCTAAGATACTTCCTCACTCAAAAGAAACTCTCAGAGAAATAGATGTGTTGGGTAAATTTCTTATCTATGTTTCATTTTCAAATCCTTCACACATCTGGAACTAAGAATGTGGTGGCAGATTCTCTATCACAACAACCTCCTCTAGTGAATGCAATCACAATTGTTTACCATAACGAGTTCATGGATTTACCCAAAATGTATGTAGTTGATTCCGACTTCTCAACCATATGGGATTAGCTTAACTCAGGTAAGTTGATTACACATTACTCGATTCGAGATGATTATTTGTATCATCATCAAGTAATTTGTGTAGCATTACCATTGTGACACAAGGTAATGGATGAAGCACATGCATCTCCATATGTTGGACATAGGGGTATTCTACCCACTACTCAAGCATTGGAAATATATTTCTTTTGGCTCACTCTTAGAGCTAACATTGAAAGATATCTCCCCCCCAAGGGCAAGATATGCCAAAAAGTAAAGTATGACAATCATAAATCACCTGGTCTACTGAAGCCATTACCTATTCCCAATGAGCCTTGGGAAAGTATAGCCATGGACTTTATCATGGAGCTTCCTTGCACACAAGTAGGCAATGATGCAATCTGGACTATCATTGATAGATTCAGTAAAAGAAAGCTCACTTTATATATGTGCGAAAGACAATCAAAGACGATCATATAGCTAAGCTATTCATTGCTCATATTTTCAAGTATCATGGCATGCATGAGTCCATTATAAGGGATCAAGATCCCCGCATGACCAGCCTCTTTTGGCAAGCTCTCTTCGAGAACCTCGGGACAAAGTTAAAGTTTTCATCCTCTTATCATCCTAAAATGGATGGGTAGAGTGAAAGTGCTAATTCTATTGTTTTGGACCTTTTTAAATCCTCAAATGGATGGGTAGAGTGAACGTGCTAATTCTATTGTTTTGGACCTTTTTAAATCCTATCCTCAAATGGATGGGTAGAGTGAAAGTGCTAATTCTATTGTTTTGGACCTTTTTAAATCCTATGGAAAAAGTATTTGCCTTTAGTAGAGTTTGCATATAATAATATGGTGCACTCTAGTACTAGTAAGGCACCCTTTGAGATCATCTATGGTAAGCCTCATTTACCACCCATTCTTCTTATGAAGGATAAGATCTTTGCAGCAGATGAGTTTGTTAGAGAAATTGATACAACTTTCACTCAAGTAAAAGCTGTTATCCAAAGGACATAAGAGAAGCATAAATGCAAAGCAGATATGCATCGTCGTAAGTTAGATCTCAAGTTGGGACAGTATGTTCTTCTTAAGTTTGAGAAGGCTTGCTTGAAGAAGCAGAAAGGTCAAAAGGGTAAAGTGGTTAAGCTGTCTAATCACTATTATGGCCCTTTCAAGATCACAAATAAGATAAACGATGCGACTTTTTTTTTGGATCTACCAAGTCATTGGAACATTCATAATGCTTTCCATATAAGTTTGCTATGTCCCTATATTGAAGAACCTCCAATGGAACCAATCAAGGAAGATTTACCTGACATAGAAGAAACAGAAGAGTTCCTTGTGCCTGAAAGAATTTTACACCATCAGAACAATACTCTAAGGTTAGGTAAGGTATTACGGAAGTATCTGATTAAGTTTAAGAATCATCCCCCATTGGATGCTCAGTTTATAACTAAGAGAGAACTACAAGACTTTCCAGATCTTCTTAAGGACTATGTATCCTCTCTACAGTTGAGGTCAACTATTTAGAAGCCAGAGGGATGTCACTAAATTGATTACTTATTACGCATTCTCTATTTAATAAATTTATGTCAATAAAATAATGACTCGCTTTTCTTTAAGTGTTGATGATGATGATCTAGCATGGCCATGAAACCATTTAGAGACCATTATTCCTAGTGCATCACTTAATGGGGTGATCAGAGCACTGTGACGGGGATATTTGGTACAAGTAGTACAAGTTATGAAGGGGGAAAGAAGTGTCTGCCAAGTGTAAAAGTGTATACAAAAACCAAGGAGTCACACATAAATGAAGATGGATTGAGTTCTAAGAAGAGGAAGTGCATTAGCATTGTGTATATGTATTTATGTGTGCATCTAGTGACACTTGGGAATGTTTACTTGTGTATAATGAGCATTGCATTCATTTGGGGTAATCTTGTTTGCTACAAGTCAAGGTTTAAGGTATTTTCTTTCATTAAGAAAGGCGAGAGAGGGAATTCTCTCACTAAGAAAGGCGAGAGACGTGATTCTCTATAAGTGAGGAGAGAAGTGATTTTCTCTTTCTAAGGTCTAAAATGACACAAGCTTTTGTGTGGAATTCAATCTTAAGGTTAAGGCCCAAGGCAATCTAATGAACTCTCCTTATCCATGACTCAAGGTGGTTGCATGGACCACAAGTTAAGAGTACATTTTAAAAAGTTGTTTTTTGGAAAATCTATTTTTAAAATATTTGGCAATAGAAAACCGATCTCTAAAAATGAACTGCGTGGATTATCGAAAACATTGATATCTACAACTTTCGTGTTGGACGTTTTTTCATCCAAACAACGCATGCAGAGATATCTCAAAATTAGTGCTGCAGAGTGGAAGAACCACATCTTGCATGAAGATGAACTCAACTCTCTCTCCATGAAGAGAAGCTCTTGAAAGCCTATAAAAGAGGAGGCTCTCCTTGGGTGTAAGGGAGGGGTGAAGGAAGCATCACTTTGCATGTATCCAAGAGGAGAAGAGAAGGTGCAAGTGCTGAGGAAGCCCTGCTGAAATCAAGTTCCAAGAGGAGAAGAGAAGGTGCAAGTGCTGCGGAAGTCCTGCTGCTGAAATCAAGTGTTGTGGAAGCCCCGTTGAACTGAAGTGCTATGGAAGCTCTGTTTAAATCAAGTTCTAAGAGGAGAAGAGAAGGTGCAAGTATTGCGGAAGCTCTGCTGAAATCAAGCGCCAAGAGAAGAGCCCTACACAATATGTGTAGGAGAGAAGGATACTCAAGAAGGATCAAAAGGTGCCAACTTCCAAGTTGTGCAAGTGTTAGCCGGTTGTATACCGTGCAAGGAACCGTTGTCAGAGGGGGTTTTGTCGAAAGGTCGAATCCACTGGGGATCAGAAGTAGAAGGAAGTGGAGATAGGAGATGGAAGAGAAGATAGAGAATACCTAACTGGTAAACACTACAAAGAAAAATCACAATGAATTGAATCAATATGTATCGAAATAACTTGGAATCTTTGCACTACTCAGAAGCAATCTCCAGGCATTAGATCTATTGGCTTTTCTTCGTAGAACAAAATGGGCATAAAAATGACAGCTCCTTCTCTGCTGCTCAGAACCCAAATCTGATGGCTCCATTGGCTCTGAAAGGGGGGTAAAACTTCAGGACACCTGATCACAGATCTCCCATATCACTCCTTCTTCTTCTTTCAGTTCAATCTACAGTTTTCAGCTTGTTTATAATGATCGCGACACGACGATTTTGTCAATTTGTCCCCCTTGTGAAAATCCCCTAATTGGCTAAAAAAGCAACTAGCTTTTTGCATGCAATCCTAATCTAGAAGCTTTTTTCTAACTTTTTTGGATTTTTACAATAAATAATATTAAAAAAAGGCTAAAACTATCCAAAAATCTAGTATTTTTTGATAATCCATGCAACTCACACTAGTACTAATGGCTTAGATCACATTGATTCTCTAGATCAATAAAGAAGTTGGATGATGATGCATTCCATACTTTTTCACATTGTGTCCTCATAAAATCACGACATCCACCCCCTCTGAACCTGCAGATCCTCCGGTATGTGCCAAAATCCTAGTTGTCACCGGATTTTGAGTCCTCCTGATCCTCTGCAACCATATCCTTTACTTCTTCATCTTCCATATCTTCCTGGCTAGCCCCTATATCACGACCACTATTTTCTTCCAATTCTGGCAACTCATAGGTAGTAGATTTCCGCCTTTTGAATAATTTGATTCTTTTCACTGCTACCGGAAGTTTGATGGCTGTACCATTTAGCTCATTTAATGCATAACTAACATTATCAAACACCTGTCTTACCACATAAGGTCCAAACCATCTTTTGGAAACTTTATGCATGGCACTATGCTGGTTATCTAAACTGCTATCATAAACCAATACCCAATCCCCATCTTGTATGGTTCTTGGTCTCAGTCTGTGTCTTTTGTCAAACTGTTTCTTGTTCTGTATCCTTGTTGCCCTTAACTTTGCAGTTGTTGCCTCTATGTCTTCTGACTTTCTTCCCAACTATCTAATGCATAAGGCCAACAACTCCTCTCGATTCAACTCCTCCTCCCAAGGTAACACACTCCAAGTGACTGTCATCTCTTCTATTGGCATGATACGTTTTTGACCATACATCAGTTCTGCAGGCATATATCTTGTAACAACACTATGAGTTGTTCTCTCGGCCCACAAAGCATAGGGGAGCAATCGTGGCCACTCTTTTACCTTCTCTCCACATGCTTTTTCCAATGCCTTCACAATAGGTAGGTGACCTCTTTCACTTTTTCCATTTCCTTCAGGGTTATAGGCTGAAGTTAAAGCAATCTTTATCCCCAACTGTGCAAAGAAATCATGAGCTTCATCTGCATCCAACTCACCCCTATCTGCTGTAATTTTTCCCACACAGCCATACCGACCAAAGATCTCTTCTAAGAGAAAAGTACACACAACATTTGTTGTCTTAGTACGTAAAGCTTTCCCTTCCACTTGATTAGTCAAGTCTTCACGAGCAAGCACAAGATACCTCATTTGCCAAAGACATGTAGGCATTGTGACCAAATCCACCACCCACTTAAAATGAAGAGACAATGGATATGTGGGTTGCAATCCACCCGATGTCTCACAGATGAATACATTTGACATGTCGTACATGTTTCCACAAAGTGATCAACATCCTTATACATACCCTGCCACCAATATCTTTCTTTGATCTTTGTAAAAGTACCCCAAACACCTCTATGACTAGCCCACAAGCTTTCATGAAATTCTTGAATTACTTTTACTAGTGAAGCTCTATCACCCAAAACTCGCAATGGAATACCCTGTTTCTTTTTAGCACGTTTCCATAAGTATCCATCTTTTAAAGAAAACCCATATGCTTTCCTCTTGATTTTCTTAAACTCCTCATCTGACCATTCATCTCTCTTTGTTAATGTACTGAGGTATTGATCAATTCTCAGCCACTCTCCTGTATATTTGTCTTCTAGAAACACTTCTACACAAGATACAAAACATCTAAAGTGTCTTCTCTTTGTTGTCCAAGCTTCTGTTAATGCTGTAGCAACACCTTGCATTGCTAAATTCACTCTTGCAACATCATTTTCAGCCATAACAGAGTCATCTTCTTCCTCCTTATCCATCATCCCATCTTCATTCTCATAACGTTCTTGAGATAACATGTTAACCACTGGGTTATCTCTTCTTGCAATATGCTAAAATTCAGGGTTCAAGATTTGATGTATGCAATCCACCGGAGCATAGCAATGTTCGGGGTAGCACAACTAGTAATCATACCCAGTACCGGCAAACAATCAGTCTCAATGACTACATGATCATCCATAAAATACTTGTTAAGGGCTGTAAAAAATTTCCATAATTATCTTTTAACCTGTGGATATATTCTCTGTCGTTCAATCAATACTTTGGCACCAAAGCGAATTGCATATCTTTGTCCTTTCTCATCATCTTGCCCAATTGCCCATCCAATCCCAATTGGGCTTATATCAATAGTAATAATGATAGTCTTTCCATGTGAATAGTTAGCCTTTCTCAATGTAGGAGCAGATTTTAAGAGTTGCTTCAATTTCTTCATTGCTTTTTCATGCTTCCTTTCCCGATGAAATCTCTGACCTTTCCTCAAAAGTTGATATAGAGCATTGGCTACATGTGCAAAGTGAGGAATCCATATCAAATAGAACATACATGCTCCCAAGAATCTAAGCACCTCTGATACGTTTGTGCATACATTTTGCATTCTATCAATCCCATCTATTTTTGTTGGTGATGGTCTTCGCCCATAGGGCCCACATAGATGCCCAACAATCAAAACCTCTTCAACTCCAAAGATAGACTTTTGTCCAGAAAGAGTTAAATGCACCTCTTCTAGACGCGTCAAAATCCTCTCACAGTCCACAATATGGTCTGCAAACTGGTGCACAGATCGGATGCTGTAAGTGCGCGTAGTGAGCGTTAGAAGGTCCCCAAGAACAAAAGAACTCTACTTTTTGCACACAACTCAATGTAGAAGACATGCATGACATGAACAAGAGACCAATTGGGTGCAATCTCCCCCCATGCCCTGTGTGAGCGCTCCACAAAGCATGTATTTTATGTATTAATCATCTTCAAGCTCAAATAATAGCCCAAATTACAAAATAGCACGCTTTTGGCTTTTGAGTTTGCTTTAGTGCCAAATAGAAATAAAGCTAATGGGCGCCCAAGAAGTCAGGCATACCCAATACAATGTCCAAATACAAATATCTAAATCATGCGCCCATGCGCATACAAAAATAATAAATAAATATTCAACACCTTGATAAATAGGTGCTACAAAATATAGGCCTCATGCCTAAGGTATGCGCCCATCAAAATATTGACGATAACTTGAATACACGCTATCCTCCAATGCTTTCCACCGCCACTGCTGCTATCTCTACACATCAACTGAAGCATTCACAATCGTTAGTAAAATAATACAATTAAATCGACAAAAGTGAATACCTAGCAGTCTTCAGCTACATTAATAAATCAATTGGTTAGAAATCAATCCTAACCTTAATTTATCACGAGTGCGCACTCTAAACTCATAAACGTTTATTAATTTAAATATGTATTTTGTGGAATCACCTGCTATGGAATCACCCATGTACACACTAAATTAACAAAACACCCAAAAAGGATAGGCGTCCCCATCAACTTCTCGCACAAAGAATCCACTTTGTGTATGAGCCTCGGTAATAAAAGTTTACGGAATCTACCATAAAACCTCACGGAATCCATACTTTGTGATCACATGGACTCTCTAGATCAATAAAGAAGTCGAATGACGATGCATTCCATACTTTTTCACACTATGTCCTCATAACATCACGACACCGTGATCTTGTTTCCAAGATCTATAAGTAAGAATTGGCTTATGTGTAACGGAGGAGCTTGCTCCTTGTCAATAATATAACTCCACAAGGGGGAGACTGGCCCATCTTCCAGTCCTCCCTAGTGTGTTGCCAATTTCTCTACCTCTTTCTTTTCTATCATCTATTCTCCCTCTATGCCAACATAATATTCGCCATATATATTTTAAGTATATAAGAAATTTGAGAGTGTATCTCAGATTCTATAACATATAATGTTCAAGTTATGGTAAATCCAAAGATTTGACCACAAATCCCAAACTTATGGAAAATTTCGATATTTCTTAATATGGTGTTATATCGAATGTAGTACCCTTTGAACTCTCTTAGTCCATGCTCGTTGTGCCCTAAGTTGATTAGGAGTTGCATTCTTGTTAGGGAGTTTGTGCTTAGCCTCCACACTTGTAACCAAGTCCCAATAACCCTTTCCGATAAAGAAAGTTCTCCATCCTAAACTTCTAGATAGCATAGCCATTGTTATCGAGTTTCTCATCCACTATTTGACTTATGTTTTCAGTCCTATCAATTCGCCATCTCTTTGCAACTCTATGTATTCATGCACTTTGAATTAGATAGTGCTTAACTTTGTGCAAACCAAGTATACTTTGCATAGGATAGTTTCAACCCTTAGATTTATGATAGTAAGTTGGCTGCAAAAATCAATGATTTCTTAGCTAAAAAACATAGCAAACATCTCCAGAAATATGTCATAACAACCATGTTTAGTAGCATGCTAAGCAGGTTTCATTCATTGTATGTAGGACATATATATATGTTCCCGAAACCATTTACAGATGACAGTCTGCAATTTCTAGCAACAATTTTCTGTGCAAAATTGAAGCAATTTCAAGCACAAACATCTTGAAATCACATTAGACATGTGTCATGACTTGTACGGAACAATACATGATCACATAGGCATAAATGCTTGCTCAATTTTCCATAACTACAATAGACAAATTTTGGCTACTTTAATGCTGTAACTAGCTCTAAATTCTATGTGTAATCTGAAGTATTTTCATCTTAAAATAGCCTCAAAACATCTCTAACATGTACCATAAACTTGGGGGCTCAATGCAAGTACATACAAGGATCAACAATGGTGTATATGACTAATAGTAATGCCAGACAAGCTTCTTACAGGTTGTAAGTAGCCAACCCACTATATAACCAGCAATAAAATTAGTCCAAATTTGGAGTATTGCAGCCCACAACACCTCACAAGACATCCACATCCCATGTGGTGGCAAAGTTTAGGCATGACAAATATCAACCAAGCATCACAGTGCTTCAATTGTCAAGCATAATCTATCATACATTCACATGTAGATTTTAGCCTACTCTAGCCTTCTAGATTCGAGTCTTAAACTCTTCAAGGCCATCCCCAAATGCATGAGATGAAAGGCATATACATTGCCAAGAATCTGTAGACAACAATGGCATTCAATATAGCTCCCAATGAACTACACATCAAGTAAATGTATGCTATCCTCTTCTTGTCTGTCCAGAAGTAGGCACAACTCGTCCTGCCCACGTTTTTTTATATTGCTACATTTGTTGAGGTCAATGCTCATTGCCAAGAGCTCCAATGCTTACCATTAATTCCTACAAACAAGCCTCAATAGCTCTAATCACTGTTTGGTAGGTAGACCGGAGAAGTATACCTAGATCTTGAGCTATGGCTGCTAACATTCCAAGACAACTCTTTAATCTTGTAGACCACATAGGTCTCTTCATTCCATCTCTTGCAACTCCAATTCCAAGGTTCCAAGCTTCACACACTTGACGGGTTCATGGCTCTAATACCATGTTAGAAGAATGAGAGAGAGATAGGGGCAACAGAGAGTAGATAGTTCTTAGTGATATTCTTCATATTATTCATCACACATACTAACTAATTATTTCAATGCATGAACTAGCTCATAGTGACCAAAAGAACTAACCACTGATTAACTATGGTTAAGTAAAGTATTGACTTATTGAAGGCACACACATGATAGACATCTACACACACCCAGGTGCCATGTTAGTAGGTAGTAGGTAGATTGATTGAGCTTGCATATTTAAACAAAATGCTACTTACTATTGCCACCCTTAACACTTCCAAAGGGAAAGAATCTATGAACACTACTAAAGCTAAGTTTGATTTTTTCATAGTGATTTAGGAGGTTTGTTCCTTACCTTAGAGTTCAAAGGCAAATGAGTCTTGGGTACTTGATAGTAGAGCATCTCATTACATGACTAGCAATAAATAAATGTATAGTTGTCTAAGGTGTCTAAGAGAACCCATCATTGTGACAATCAGAAACAATGCAAAATGCCCAATTGAAGAAACATGTACTACATTTTTAACATTAAATGAAGAGTCAAGGAAACTTTCACATGTATTTTATGTGCTTCAAATCAAGAAAAACTTGCTATTCATAGTCTCAATTATATATCTTGGCTTCAAATTTATCTTCAATAATATAGGAGTGGAGATTCTTGATGGTGTTGGTAATGTTGTTGGCAAAGAAATGAGATAAGAAAACTTATATGAGTTCACAACTCTTATAGCCACCATTGGAAAAGGTTACTAATAGTAAGCTTTGGCATGAGCAATTTTGCCACATTGGCTTTGTTATGCTCAATAAAATGTAGAAGATTGGGATGGCTATATACTTACCTAGTTTGAAAAAATGTAGTATATATATTATGCTTGTTTGATGGGTAAGCAATAAAGGAGGTTACTTCCAAAAACATAGTAGGTATTAAGTGAAGACTCCTGTTAAGCTGGTGCATGTTGATCTCTATAATAAGATGAGTATTCAGAGATTTTGTAGGATCTTTCTATTTTCTGCTACATGTTGATGAGCATAGCAAAAAAATGCGATTCAGTTTTCTTTGAGTGTAATATCCCCATTACTCCCCTATATATCTATTTCTTTTTCCTCATGTAACCCCTATAATCTCTTGACTTGATAAATTGTTTCCCCCCTCTATGGCTACACAAAAATACTTCAGGCTTGTCAAAGCTCTTCTCAAACTTTGCACAAAACTTCTTCAGCTTTGCGTCACCTTCAGGCATTGCATGTGATCAAGGATGAGTGGTAATGCTCAAAAAGCCATGTGTGAATAGGGAAAAGGAAAGAGGAAAAAAAGGATTTAGAGGAAAAACTTAGAAACAAGAATATTATGAAGAGAAATAAAAAGGAGGCCTCTCCCTCTCAAAAAAGTAGAAACTAGGCTGTGAATCTCTGAGAGTACAATACGAGGAGAGAGAGAGAAAGAGGGAGAATGAGAGAAGAAAAACATAGGGGGAGAGAGAGAGAGAGAGAGGGAGGGAGAGAGAGAGAAGATGGAGAACTACAAACAATGGAGAGGGAAATGAGACAAAGAGAAGAGAGGCAGAGAGACAAGAAAAAGAATAAGAAGTGAGCAAGAGAGAGTGAAATGAGGGAGAAGTTATCATCAAGGAAATGAGCGTGGGAGAATTTCTTCTATCCACCCTATTCTTTATTTCTATCTTGCTATTGAATATACAAGCAATCCAAGGTCATATTTGGAGATGCAATCCAAAAATCCATAGGCACATGTACATCTCCAAAAATATCCACATTCTTTTCCTCATGCATTGGATCCAACAAATGGTCAATTTGTAAATGGTTCCAATATGGCAACTCATAGAAAAATGAGAACCATGAAACAACTCCTCATGGGTCATCTTCCACTCATACCATCTTTGGGCATTCATTTGCATTGGAGGTCATCCAAGGAAACCTACACTCAAATCATTGCCCCTTGGCAAGAATGTAGCGTGCCCCTGATATACCATCTTCTTCATGGTCCATGACCTTTGGAAGTCCAATTGTGGTCCACACAATGGACATGCATGATAACCTAAGGTAACTAGGCCTATCACAATATCCCTATCTAGGCAATACAAATATAAACAAGCCATAGTAGATATCAGCAATTAGAATGGGAGCTTGTTCACCTCAGCACTCCCTAAATCCCAAAAAGTCATGCATGGTGCACATAAGAACGGATCGTATATTAACGAATTGCTTGCCAACATGCTTGCTTATGTCTTCCACAGAAATCCCCTTCTTCCACAAAATCTTAAGCTCATCAACTAATGGATGGACATAGATGTACATGTTCTTGACTTTATAGTGCCCAAGAATAGGCAAGCAAAGGATTAGGTATCCTTTCTTCATAGAAACCCATGGAAGGATGTTATAGTTTACAAGGACTACTAGCCACACACTATAATAAGTTGAGTCTGAATGGATTCATGCCATTCATAGTAAGACCAAGTTGAAGATTCATTGGCTCTTGTGGAAATCTTGGAAATGTGAAGTCAATGTGACTCCATGCTCGTGAGTCTACTGGTATTCACTAGATTCCATTTGTGGACCCATTTTGCGTATGCCACATTGTTAAGCTTACCATACTTGATGTGCAAAACATGTGATGAATGCATGGTATAAGTGAAAAGTGTCTAAGAACCTCTTGAGAGAAAATTTGTCCTTGGAGGTCCCTATAAATACCTCTGAGCACCACACTTTGGACATGTCTCCATGGACTCTTAGTCTCCTCAAAATAGCACACAATTGTTGACACATGCATGAATGCTATTATAGTCCATGCCAAGCTTTCATAACACTAGTTGTACATCAACATGAGACTTAGGCATCATGTTTCTAGGTGGCACTATGTGATATTTTAGCAACCTAAAAAAAACCCAAACAAAGTAATTTAAATCATATGTATAATGGAGTCAAAGACAAAGGAGCATAGTATGTACTTGAACAGCTTGATCACATTCATATCACTCCATCTATACTTTGCCTATACACTTAGGAACGAAAGTAGCATCTTTAAGCTACATACTTGGCACCCATCATATGATGGTATGGATATCTCCTCTCTTAATGGATCAAATGACTCGATATTCAAGGGTAGTAATGCATTTATCATTGCCTCCGTCTCAAGCTCCAAGATTGAAGGAAGGTTGAAAAGGTCCCTAATGTCATATAGTGTCAAGGGTGTACTTAGTGGCATACCCTCTAATGGGTTTATCGGCTCAGGCACTCCATCCATTGCATCCACACGAACTCTTCTTATGGACCGCAATAGGTGCATTCATTGGGATGGAACGAGACCTCCCTATGGATATTTCTAGGACACATTTAATATTATTAAAGTTTAATTCAATTATAGTTTGAATGTAAAGCATGATTGGCACACACTTTTCTTACCATTAAATCAAAGTCCATGGCCAATGATTTCCGATTGAAACTCATCAAAGCATTACATGTGGTCTATAGGTAAGCAACATTTTTGTTAAATTGCTAGCTTGCACTGAGTCAAGGAGATGAGACACACTGATTGAGATACACCTCTCGATATTCAATGTCATAGCCATCATTGTTGTCCATTTCATCTATGTTAAGGCATACAATACACTACTCTCTCTCAATTTATCAGTCCCTCGCTTCCTCCCACACACACACACACACACACACACACACACACACACACACACACACACACACACACACACACACACACACACACACACACACACACACACACACACACACACACACACACACACACACACACACACACACACACACACCTCTTCTTGTCCACCCTCTGTTTATTGTTTTCTCTCCCCCCTCTTTCACTTTTTTTCTCTATTTCTCTCTCCTTTCCTCTCTCTATTCTTCTCTCTCCTCCCTCTATTTCTATCCTTCCTCTCTTTGTTTCTCTTCCTCTCTCAATTTCTCTTCCTTGCTATTTATTTCTCTCCCTCCCTCTCTTTCCCCCCCTCTCTCTACCGTTCCCTCTCTTTGTTTTTCTATTTGTCTCTCCCTCTGTCTCTCTTTTCTTCTCCTCTTTTTCTCTCCCCCTCTCTCTCTTTTATTCTCTATATCTCTCTCCCTCTCCCTCTATTTATCTCTCTCCCTCCATCTCTCTATCTCTCTCTCTCTCTACTTTTTTCTCTTCTCTCTCTATTTCTCTCCCTTTCTTATTTTCTCTCTCCTCTATTTTTATTTCTATCCCCCATCCTTATCTCTCCCTCCCTCTACTTTTCTCTCTCCCTCTATCTATTTCTCTCGATCTCTCCTTCCCTCTCTATTTTTCTCTCTCCTTCCTATCTCTCTCTCTCTCTATTTCTCTATCCTCTCCCTCCCTCTATTTATCTCTCTATTTTCCCTCCCTCTACATATCTCTCTCATTCCTCTCTCATTCTCTCTTTGTTTCTCTATTTTTATCTCCCTCTCTCTCTATTTTTCTCTCTCCCTCCATCTTTCTATTTGTCTCTTCCTCCCTATCTTTTTTCACTCTCCTCTTTCTCTCTACCTTCCTTCTCTCTCTCTCTCTCTCTCTCTCTCTCTCTCTCTCTCTCTCTCTCTCTCTCTCTCTCTCTCTCTCTCTCTCTCTCTCGATTTTTATCTCTTCTCCCTCTCTACTTCTCTTCCCATCTCTCTCTTCTTTGCCCTCTTCCCCCCCTCTCCCTCTTTCCCTCTCTTTGTTTCTCTCCCTTCCCCTCTCTTCCTCTCTCTTTGTTTCTATCCCTTCCTCTCTCTTTCTATCTCTTTGTTTCTCTCTCCCTCTTCTCTCTCCCTCACCATTGTCATGACGCTACGTGTCCACCTCTGCGAACCTAAGGGAAGAGTTTTTCGCAAGGAATTTGAACTCATTAGTCAGCGTCATTAGGAATTTGTCTTCTTTTGTGTGTGTCTTTTTGTTTGCATTTTGCATGACGCATGAGCACATGTAGTTAGGCTAGGCACATTTTCTTCAGTGCATTTATAAATTTTTGTGGAAGCATTGTTTGATTGATTGTATTGCATGGATTTTAATTTGCAAACCACATGAATGATTGGGCACTGAATTCTCTTCCAAAGCATATTCTTGATAGGGCACATTGCATGGGAAAAAAATTTCATATGAAGGAATCCATTTTAAAGACTCAAGGATCAAAGGAAAAGGTCGTAAGTTTTACATCGTCTGTGAGTATTTCTTGAAGAAAAAGAAGACATGTATTTCAAGTGTTCTAGCCTACAAGAAGCACATGAAGTGTTTGATAAGCTACTGAGTTTGAACTGCAAACAAAATGCTCAATTGGTCTGTTGGCACTGATGGAAAAGTGATTACAATACTTCTTGCTAAAGCTTTAGGCCAAGATAGGTTTCACCTACAAGTTCATGACTTGAAGAAGCTTTCAAAACTAAGCATTAGCATGCCAAATCATCAAGGAAATCATTAGGGCTCTTATCACTATGAATGGAATCGGTACAAGGGTGATTTTTGCAACTACTTGATTATGAAGAATGCATCAACTTGTGTACAAGTTTTCCACTTTGAAGACTAGTTTCTCAACCGATTTTAATGTTCTAGATTCATATCATAAAGGCTACAAGAGACATGTTTTGACATCAGAGGAAGATGAACATGTTGTATCCCAAAGACTTATTGATGCTGCTCTTGAAGGGATAATTGATGAGCTTCTCTCCAATCTAGTTGTAGATGTGAATTTTATGAGAACTATAAATTTGTTCATTAAAAAGACAGACTCTATGTAGCATGAAGAAGGTCCATATGAATTGAAAGTAAAGTAAATCCATTTTAAAATAGATGTCACACCACTCTTTGCAGCAAGATGTTGTAAGGAAACTTTAGACACTGGGAGCAAATGTAAATTAAACACTTTTTCGAGGCTATGCAACTACTACAGCCACCAGAGAAGGTCATTATGAAGGTTGTAGAATTGTTACTCAATTGGGAGATGACAAGACCGGAAGTTTTAACAAGTGCCTTAGTTCATGCCAGCTATCAGGGCTTGTGGGTATTGTAAAACTTTTGACAAAGAATGGTGTGAATGCCAACTAATGGCATAGAGTCCTGCTACGTTCAAGAAAAGAAAAGCCCCATCTACACACTAGTGTTGACTGTAGCTAGGAATAAATAAGGTTGCCATGGTGAGGATGCCTTGGAGAATAAGAGCTTCCTTTCATTCAGTATTACTGAGGAGGCGGACATATAAAGTTAGATCTTCCTCATGCAAATAGATGGTCTGCAAAGATTGCAAAGCAATAATCATTTGTAGGAAGCTAGAGGAGGAAGCATAGCATGACTTCACAGAGGAGTTGCCAGTCATACTTAAGGACAAAGGAGATGGTAAGAAGACATGGCATGGGACCTAACAAGGAATTGTTTGTTTACTTGCTTCTTTGCAGATGGAAATGATAGCCAAGTTGCCATAATTGATTCTTCTGGAAAGAAAAAGGCACAGTTTTTGAAAGACAAACCTCATGAGGAAGGTATAGTCAACATTATAGACTTTATGTCATGGTATGAGAACACCTTTTTTGCTACTAGCAGTAGTGATCATGCTATCATTATGTGGGATGTTAAGGAAGATGGTGTACATGAATCAACATTCATCAGCTATGATGGGTATAGCTAGCCTGTAGCTCAAGCAATCAATGCTCTTTGTAGGTGCAAATAAGTGAGTGGTTGGTTTTGATACTCGAAGTCAAAGGCCTAAATTTAAGTGCATGCTTGAAAGCAAAGCTATGGTGTGCTACCAAATCTAGAAGATTTCAACCTTTTCATGGTCCAAACAAGAACTCCTGGGCAATAGCTTCGATTGTTTAACTACTGGGCACAATGTTCTGACTTCATGCCTTTGGTTGGACCTAAGATAGGGACCCAAGATAGTAGTGAGTCACAAGCCCTCATAAATCGGTCTTGGTCTTCTAATGGTCAATGTATTGCTTCTAGTTCTAAGTGTGCCATAACTGAAAAGCATCTACAGGGATGGCAAAAAGGGTGGTGAAAAAGCTTAATACGTAAGCTTTTAACAAAGAGATAAAACGATGTGTCAATTCATCATTTATGCTTTTTTAAAGCATAAGCTTTAAAAGCATAACCTTAATGTTTTTTAAAGCTAAAAAGCCTTAGGATTTTTTGGGTAAAGAAAATGGTGCATAGATCGGATGCTGTATGCACGCGTAGTGAGCGTTAGAAGGTCCCCAAGAATAAAAGAACTCTACTTTTGCACAAAGAACAAGGAAGAAAGCTTGCACGACATGAAGCAAGAGACTAATTGGGTACAATTTCCCCCCATGCCTTGTGTGAGCGCTCCACAAAGCATGTATTTGATATATTATTCATCTCCAAGCTAAAAAAAATAGCCCAATTTACAATTAGCATGCTTTAGCTTTTGTGTTTACTTTTGTCCCACTAAAGAATTAAAGCTATTGGATGCCCAAGGAGTCGGGCGATACCCAAATACAATGTCCAATACAAATATTTAAATCGTGCGCCCATGTGCATACAAAAATAATAAATAAATGTCAAGCGCTTCAATAAATAAGCACGTCAAAATATTGGTGCCATGCTTAAGATGTGCGCCCATAAAAAATGATAATAATTGAAGACACTCTATCCTCCAGTGCTTTCCAACACCACCGCTGCCTGCTCTACACATCAATTAAAGTATTCACAATTGTTAGTAAATAATAAAATTAAACCGACAAAAGTGAATACCTAGCAGTCTTTAGCTACAAAATAAATAAATTGGTTAGAACTCAAAACTAACCTTAATTTATTACGAGTGTGCACTCTAAACTCATAAACATCTATTAATTTAAATATGTATTTTTTGTGAAATCACCTGCTATGGAATCACCCACTTGCACATTAAATTAACAAGACACCCGAAAAGGACCGGGCGTCTCCCCATCGACTTTTCGCACAAGGAATCCACCTTGTGTATGAGCCCTGGCAATAAATAAAATTTTACGGAATCCACTGTAAAACCTCACGGAATCCACTGTGGAATATGTCTCCTGGCATTATACCCCCAGGGTGGGATAGCAATTGTCCTCAATTGCTATTAGCTCAATGTGGAGCGAGTAGTGTGGGATAAGCACTTAGGTCTCGAGCGTGCATCCATTGGGCCTCTTCAACATGATGATTTTTAAACTTAACCAAATATCTAGAATATCTACAGCCAGTTCTAGTGGTCATAAAGTTAGTATCTAGAATAGTTTCAGGCTCAAGGATTTCAGTTTCTTCTTCTAGTAAAGGAGGGTTTTCATATATAGGGTGTACAGGTAATTGTCCTCTAAAAGGTGGTAATAAATTGATATGAAAAGTGTTGTGGATTTTCCAATGTTGTGGTAATTCTAGTTTAAATGCATTATCATTGATTTTGTGAATGATCTTGAAAGGTCCATAAAATCTAGGGGCTAATTTTACAACAGCGTGTTTTTCAACACTTTGTAATCTTCACTTTTCAATTCGTAACCAAACATAATCATCAACTTTGAAACTCATAGCTTGTCTTTTCTTGTTGGCTTGTTTTGTGTATGATTGTTGGGCTTTGGCAATCATATCTTTAACTTCATAAAAAATAATAGCATGCATGTTAGCAATATCATTAGCAGCTTGAACTTTGTTTGACAATGATGTAACACGTGTAGGCAATCTATATCCATAAATAATTTCAAATGGTGCTTTCTATGTATCTGTATGTGGTGTGTTATTGTATGCAAACTGAAGTAAATGTGAATGTGTATCTCATGTTTGTGGTTTTGAAATTGTGTATGCACGCAAAAGGTCTAAAATGGTACTGTTAGTAGCTTCTGTTTAGCCATTTGTTTCAGGATGAAATGCATATGAAAAATCAATCTTTGTTCCTAAGTTAGCAAACAAAGTAATCCAAAAATTATTGGAGAATCTAGAATCACAATCAGAAATAATAACTTTTGGCAAACAATGACTAGTGAAAACAGTTTTCAAGAACAATTGAGCAACTTGAGATGCAATTAATGCTTTCTTGCATGGAATGAAATATGCTTGTTTGCTAAACCTATCAACAATAGTCCAAATAATGTTATGATTAGCTTTAGTGTTAGGCAAACCAATGATAAAATCCATTGAAATTTGTTTCCATGGTCGTTCTGGAATTGATAAAGGCATTAATAAACCATATTGTTTACCATGGTGTCTTTTAACTCTTTGACAAATTAAGCATTCAGATACAAAGCTAGATACATCATTTCCATGTGTGGCCAATAAAAATCTTCAATCAGTGTACGATGCAAAGTAGAAATGATTCCTCTATGGCGTTGGTATGGGGGACAATGAATTTCATGCAAAACAAATGATCGAAATGGAACAGTCACACATAATCTTTTTTCATAAAACATAAATCCATTAGTGTAAGACAATGAATCAATGGGAATCCAATTATTTGCAACTAGTTTATTCCAATCAACTTGAAAATTAGGATCTTGGTCATAAGTGTCTTCCATAGGGAGAAGAGAGTCAAAAGATATCACAGAAATATTATGAATAGTCGGTCTTCTACTTAAAGTATCAGCAACAACATTCTCTTTTCCGGGTTGATATTGTATGAGTGGATGAAAACTTTGAATAAAAGCAACCCATTTAATGTGTCGGTCAGATATTTGTGGTTGACTAAGGAGATGTCTAATGCTTTGTTGGTCAGTTTTGATCATGAATTCAGATCCCATTAAATAATGTTTCCATTGACGTAAAGCTTGTACTACAGCTAGCAATTCCTTATCATAGGTAGAATACTCAAGTTCAGAGGGTTTAAGTTTGCAGCTAGAGTAGGCTATGGGATGAGAATCTTGCATAAGGACTGCTCCTATTCCAGAGCCACTAGCATCAGTGACTACTAAGAAAAATGGTCTATTGAAGTCAGGTAATTGCAATACAGGAGCATGAGTTAAGGCATGTTTTAGTAAATCAAAGGACTTTTTTTGATTGTCGGACCAATGATACACAATGTCTTTCTTTAATAGTTTTGTCAAAGGTAATGCAAGCAATGAAAAATTTCTTACAAATTTTTTGTAAAAGCTAGCAAGACCTAAGAAAGAACATAATTCATTCACATTTTTGGGTATCGGCCAATTCAAAATTGCTTCTATCTTTTTAGGGTCAACTTTGATACCTTCAAATAAAACAATATGTCCTAGATATTCAATTTGTGTTTGGAAAAATTTACTCTTTTTTGGATTGGCATATAATTGATTCTCTTTTAATAATTTAAAAACCAAAGATAAATGTTCATAATGCTTGTTCTCATTCTTACTGAAAACCAATATGTCATCAAAGAAAACAATGACACAATGCCGATGCTTCAAAAATATGCGATTCATCATACGACTGAATGTGGCTGGTGCATTAGTTAAACCAAAAGGCATAACCAGGAATCCATAGTGTCCAAATTGTGTTCTAAATGCAGTTTTGAATATATTGGATGTGTCCAATCTTACTTGATGGTATCCAGATTTAAGATCTATCTTGCTGAACATTGCAGATCCTTGTAGCTTGTCCATAAGATCATCTACCCTAGGAATTGGATATCTATTCTTAATAGTGATTTTATTTAGGGCACGATAATCAATGCACATGCAATAGGTATTGTTTTTCTTCTTCACTAATAAGACAGGTGCACCAAATGGAGAACTACTAGGTCTAATAAGTCCTCGGGTTGACAGTTCTTCAATTTGGGCTTGAATTTCTTTCTGTTCAATTTGGTTATGTCTATATGGTGCTTTACATGGTGGTTGTGATCTAGGAATTAGGTCAATCTTGTGATCTTCAGGACATACATGTTGTAATCCAGGTGGTAAGTCAGTAGCAAAACAATCTTGAAATTGTGAAAGAAATTGTGCGTGCCTAGGATGCATCTAATTTTCTTTAGCTTCGATTTCATTCACCCATATTAAATAGGATTTGCTACTTTTTCGTAATGCACGTTTAGCTTGAGTATGACTAAGCAATGGAAAATTATCGAAAGTGTGCATACCAATGCAATGTGATTTGTTTCCCATTAGAATGAATTTTCATTGAATGCGTGAAATAATCTATATCAGGATTGTACTAATGTCACCAAGGCATTCCTAAGATAATGTCACTAGACTGCAAAGGCACAACTAAGAAATTTCTACGTTCAATATAATCACCAATTTTAATTTCTAAGTCATGTACCTCTTGTGTTCCATTGTATCTAGTGCCTAAGAATGCAGCCTTGATGCGATAATGTGTAGAAACAGTATGTAAATTCAATTCTTTGACCAATTTTGCAAAAATAAAGTCGTGTGTGCTCCCATCCTCGTGTAAAACAGTCTTTTCTTTAGCATGCATAAGACATTTCATCGTTAATAAAGAATGGGGATTTGGCATACCTGGTAAAGTATCTAAAGTAGTACCAATGTTGTCATCGTCTTTCGTGAAATTCAGCATTTCTTCATGTTCTTTATCTTCTGTTGCTCCCAAATAATTGATATGAACAGTTGGCTTTTTGGATTGACAATTGGCCGCTAGATGTCCAGGTTGATGACATTTGTAACAGACTATGGGTTTGGCTTTGGATACATTATTGGTAATAGCAGGAAGTTTAGGAATGTTGGGATTTGACTGGAGACATGGCTTAGGGTTTGGATTTGTGTTTGATGGTAAAGCAAGTGGTCATGTCCAAGATTTACAGAATGAAGATGGAAGGAAACGACTTTGATTGAATCTTCGAAAATTTTAATTGAATTGTTTTGAACCAAAGTTACCATTAGTTTGAAATTGTTGTGGTCGCTTCTCTCGTCCTCGAATTCTGTCTTCAGTGTCATGGGCCAAGGAAATTGCATCTTCGAGAGTTGTTGGCTTGAACATGTTGACCTCCACATAAAAATGTCCAAGTAAGCCAGACATAAACTTGCTTTTATGGGTTGCCTCAGGTACATATTCAAGCATTCGTAGTTGCAATAAAGCGTTCCAAAAACACTCGGTATATTGTGAAATAGGCTCATGATCCCTTTGTTGCAGAAGATCCCATTGTTTAATGCTTTTTCGTGGAATTGGAGTGGAAGAAAATTCTGCAAAAAATTCTTTTTGAAAGTCTCCCAAGTAGTAGGACAATCAATGCTCTTGCGAACAACACTCCACCATAGGGATGCTCGGTCAACTAGATGATTAGTGACACACTTAATTTTGTCTTTCTCAGCATACTGTTCTTCATGGAAATAATTGACAGATAAAAGCAAGTACAGTCTTTCCATTGTGTGACCCATTGAAAGTACAAAATTTTAAATTTCTTTTACTTATCTTTGTTTCTTTCCGAATAGATTGCGCTTCAAGTGTTTCATCGATGGTACGTCATATAAGATCTTCAGATTGTGGTCCATCTTGTTGCAGATTGGCCAATTAAGCTTGCAAGGTTTGAAGTGCTCTTCGTTCCTTTTGAAACTGCTGCTATGGAAGAGAGTTGGAATTGAAACTTGAGACTTTAGAAAGCTTTGGATTTTAAGCTTTAGAATTATAAATCTTATGGAAATTTTGTAATTCGTGAGGACAAAAGGACATCGTTGACAGTTTCGGCGACGTGCAGTACATATTGCCGCCGTCGACGGAAAAATTGGGGGACTTTAAGCTTTATAAAATCTTTTTATAAAGCTTAATAAGATTCTAATCCAAGATTAATGAAAATTTTCTTATCTGAGAGTAGAGAAAAAAAACGTCTTGTTGAAGAAGCTTCCCGCGTGGTCCTCCGCCTGTAGAAGCCGGTCCTTCGCGATCTGAGTGTTTATCAAGGGATTCTTGATTGCCAGGAACACGCTGGTATCGACAGATTGCCACGAGACTGACTATAGAGCTCGATCATTCCATGAGCTCCGCCTTTGCGCGAGATGGTAAGCGATTGGAAGCTCTTGATCTCAGCTTTGCTCTGATACCACTGGTGCACAGATCGAATGCTGTATGCGTGCGTAGTGAGCACCGGAAGGTCCCTAAGAACAAAAGAACTCTAATTTTGCACAAAGAACAAGGAAGAAAGCTTGCATGACATGAAGCAAGAGACTAATTGGGTACAATTTTCCCCCATGCCTTGTGTGAGTGCTCCACAAAGCATGTATTTGATATATTATTCATCTCCAAGCTTAAAAAAATAGCCCAATTTACAATTAGCACGCTTTAGCTTTTGTGTTTGCCTTTGTCCCACTAAAGAATTAAAGCTATTGGGCGCCCAAGGAGTCGGGCAGTACCCAAATACAATGTCCAATACAAATATTTAAATCGTGCGTCCATGTGCATACAAAAATAATAAATAAATGTCAAGCACTTCAATAAAAGCACGTCAAAATATTGGCGCCATGCCTAAGATGTGCGCCCATAAAAAATGATAATAATCTGAACATACGCTATCCTCCAGTGCTTCCCAATGCCACCGCTGCCTGCTCTACACATCAATTGAAGCATTCACAATTGTTAGAAAATACTAAAATTAAACCGAAAAAAGTGAATACCTAGCCATCTTTAGCTACAAAATAAATAAATTGGTTAGAACTCAAACCTAACCTTAATTTATTACGAGTGCGCACTCTAAACTCATAGACATCTATTAATTTAAATATGTATTTTGTGGAATCACCTGCTATGGAATCACCCACTTGCACATTAAATTAACAGGACACCAGAAAAGGACATGCGTCCCCATCGACTTTTTGCACAAGGAATCCACCTTGTGTATGAGCCCCGGCAAAAAATAAAATTTTACGGAATCCACCATGGAATATGCCTCCTAGCATCAGAAAAAGCACAATGTGAGAGAAAGAGGAGGAAAAACTATGAAAGGAAGACTAGGAGAGCCTAGGAGGGGCATGAAAATCAAGAGAGAGAGAGGTTAGAGGTGGAGCTTTGTATCCCTTGCCCTCTTTGATTTTGCCATCAAATTCGGGAGAGAGGCTTGAGGTTGAACTTTGTGGCCCTCGCCTACATTGAAGTTTCCACCATCAAGTCACTTATGAAGGTGGCTTGAGTTGAGCTTTAAGCTTCTCGTCTACTTTGAAGGTCATCATCAAGTTCCATGGAGTGGCTTTTGAGTCGAGCTAGGAGCTCCTTGCCCCCTTCAAAGTTCTCATCGTCAAATTCTACAAGAGTGGCTTGAGTTCGAGCTTGGTGCTCCTTGCCTTCTCTAAAGTTTTTTTCTTAAAATCTGATATTCCACCTTCTTCTCTTCTTTCTCAGTTTGAGATTTTGACCTTGTCTTCCTCGAGATCTTTTGATCATATCGATCCGAGAGTCTTTTGAACATGTATCTTATCTATATCTTTAATCAAATAATTTGTTTTCTCATTCCTCTTGAATCTAAAATTCTTATGGATAATTATTTTACATTTAGTTCTCCCATTGCAAAGCGTCCCTACGGTGAGCGACTTTCGTGAACCCTCGCACAAATTCCGTGCGACACTGTTTCTCTGCCTCAGCCTCATTCTCCCTCCCTCCCTCCATCTTTTTTTTTCTCTGACCTTCCCTCCCTATTTGTTTCTCTCCCCCCCTATCCCTCTTTGCTTCCCTCCTTCTCTTTCTCTTTCTCTCCTTCCCTCTCTCTATTTTTCATGAACCACCCTTTCTCTCCCTTTTTCTTTCTTTCTTTCTCCCTCCCTCCCTCTCTCTCAATGCATCTCTCCACAAACAAAAATAAAGAGAGAAAAGAAAAAAAATAGAAATACAAAGAAATAAGAGGCAATGTGTCTACCTCAAAGGTTTGAGGATGAAACCCTTTGCACTCCCCTCCTCCTTATTCACTATTGTGGCTTCCCTTATTTTCTCCTTAGTACCCTTCTCCTCCTCGTTTGTGGATGGCAATGGTGGTGGCAGAGGCAGTGTTGAGCTCTCCCTCTCCCTATCTCTCTTCCTCTTCCTCTATCTCTCTCTCAAAGCTTTGAGCTCTCTTGTGCTCTCTTTCATTCTCTTTCACAATTGGTTTGCAAAAATGATACACTCAGGTTTTCAATATTTTTTTTCTCAGTATACTGTTGCAATTTGCACTGCAAGTTGAGTCAAAATAAGCATCGCAATGTGCATCACTATTTGCGTTGCTACAAGAAAATTGCAATGCAAATAGCAACACATATTGCAATGCAAATTGTGACATCACTAAGTTTTGTCGAAAATGAGAATCACTATATTTAATTCCCTTGTAGTGTTATAAGTTTGGTTGAGGCTATGTCTAATCCAAAGTGGAAAGTCGTCATGCAATTAGAGTATGATAGTATCACAAAAAATCAAGCTTGGGACTTTGTTGATTAACCAAAACATAGAAAAGTAATTGGTGCAAAATGGATTTGGATAACCAACTTATAGCTCAAAGGTACTTATAGATAGAAGGCTTTGATTTTCAGGAAACATTTGCACCTACTATAGACACTGCAAGGAGGAGGTATATGTGACCAAGCCACAAGGATTTGAGGTGCCTAGTGAAGAAAATACGTCATTGTATGGGTTCAAATAGGTCCCAAATCCATGGTATCAAAGGATAAATGTTTTTTCAAAAGCACCAAGTTTACTAGAAGTGCTTCTAATGCTTAGCTGTATGTGTTACACAAGATGGAAATTATGTAATCATTATTTTGTATGTAGATAACTTGATAATCACAAGAGACCATCACCATGCGCTCTAGAAGACTAGTGAGATGCTAAGTTTTGAATTTAAAATGGGAGAGTTGGGGCACATGCATTTCTGCTTAGATATTGAGGTATCTCAAGAACCCAAAAATTCCTAATTTCTCAACAAAAGTATGTTGGGAAAATTCTCAAGGCTTTGGAGATGACTTGAGTGTAAGGTGATGGTTTTACCAAAGGAACTTAATGCAAAACTCTCATCTAAGGATACATGACTACCTGTAGATATTAGCTAATATCAGAAGCTTGTATGAAGTTATATCTTTCTATGCAATACTAGGCCAAATCTTAGTTATGCAATTGGAGTTCTAAGGAGGTTTTTAAGTGAGCCCCACGAGAACCATTAAAGAGTAGGGACGTGGTTGCTAAAATAGTTAAAGGATACAACATATTAGGGTATCAACTATAAATTGGGCAATACCTCTTCCTCCAATGTCTTCAAAATTTTCAGCAATGATTAAGGATACTCATAGAAGATGAATCTTTGGGATGAAACAAAGTGTTCCCCTTAAGAAATTAGTGAGGATGCACAACTTGCAGCCAAGCTTCTATGGCTTCCATACCTACAATTTCAAGAGCTTGAATGGAGGAAAAATGGCCAAATGTTGCTAGAACTTGATGCTTACTACTTCCCAGAGGTTAGATGAGCCTTGTTAATGATGATCATGAGATGCTTGCTACTACAAGATGCCAAAAATTGGACAAAAATTTTTGCTACAATTTTGAGGATGCTTCCTGCTACTTAATTGCTCCAAACCTCATGTAAACGATTATGGTCCTAAGGAAAATGAAGTAGATAAGCTTGTTAAAGATTTGGTCAACGTCTATGAGCTAGTTTGAGGTTTGAGAGAGCAGAGTTCTTCGATGGTTTTCTCCATGAAAATTGTGTGAAAACTTGAGAGAGGGGAAAAAGAAACCCTAATTTTCAAAAGTAGTCACAATTTGCAAATCCACCAACCTCAATCAGCCTTATTTTTCCAAAATTCTTGTAAAAATGGCTTAAAATTAATCCATGAGCTACTATTTTGGCATTGGTGCTATTAAGCTTGTCTAAAACTCCTATCAAAGCCTTCAAAGATAGTCATGCTACATGTAGAAAGCCTGCTCGTCCTTGCCTTGTGTCTGATGTATCTACTAGCTTGGATTTTTTAGTACGAGAATAGAAAAATGGATAAAATCAAATGGATGAAAAGCCTGAGCTCTAATACCATTTGTAAGAGAGAGGCATGATAGAAGAGAGAATATCAATAGAGAGAGAAAGAGTATAGAGAAGAGACAAAGATTAGATGAGAGCAGATTTTAAAGGCTATTTTTGAAGCAAAAAAGATCTCGAAAGGCCGTCAAAGACCAAAATTTCATGCAAAATGAAATGGTTGTGGGTTGATGAGCTAGAGTTTTCCTAGATGGAGTTCAATGCAGCGCCCCCAAATTCCCATTTTTTAATCATTTTTTGGTTGAGCAACCTTAGGAACAATCCTCTTGGCAGCAAGATACATCAATTCTTCGCCCTCCATTGCTTCAGAAATGATTGAAAATGACACATTCTATAGAAAGATCTGATTTTATTATTTCTCTCTCCTCTCTCCTCTTGTGGTTTGTTCTTATGGATTGATATAAAAGAGAGAGGGATGGGTTGAGATGGACATTTTTGATCATGCGATCATGCGGGAGTGGAGAGAGATGTGAATCAAGGTTGGACTGATCGTCATCGACTATGAAAGAGCATCAACAGGTCTCCAAGTTTGAAAACACACATCATAATGAGCGATTTTATGAGAAAAATGTAGATTTTATCGTTTTATGATCAATTGTTGTTTGAAATGGTTAGCAATGATTGTATTTGATTGCCCATAATCTAATTGATCAATCATGTTGAAGGAATCATAAAAAATCAGTGGTATAATAATTCTATGCTAAATACTCAAAACTCGAGACTAGGCAGCTTAAGGGAAAATGTGTGGTTTTTGGGTTTTGGTGCGCATTTGTCGTTCGTATGGATTGAAACATGCTAAGAAAATCATTTTTCATAATTTCATTCAATGTAAACTAGAAATAAGTAATTATCAATATTTTTTATAAATAAAAAGAGAAAAATAAGGAAAAAAACTAGAAATTTTTAACTTTTTTGCGTCAAAAAAATAAGAAAAAATAAGATTTATGTTTGTGAATATATGATAGAGCTGAAGCATGAGTTTAGCCTCAATTCAGCACTATCTTTTTGTTACAGTGAGTTTTTATCACTTTCAATAAAGAAAAATACATAAAAAACCATGCCTTACACCTATCAATGCATGCAAAATTTTAAACGGTAGGAAGTAGGGGCTGTTGAGTGGATAAAATATATTAAATTCTAACGTTTCATGATGCATATCATATAGGATTCGATGTTGTTTAAAACTTAAAGGGACTAGTAGCACGAGAAAGCTAGGTATTAGCCCTAAGCAACGAAGCACTAGCGTAGTAAAAGAAAAGCATAAAAAGAATTATCTTCACACTTTCACGTTGCTGATTTTCAATGGATAAATGTGTTTGAGAACAGTGGTCATATACACACTTGCATTGATGCACCATATGGTATCATATCCTAGATGCATAGCACCTGTTTGTATGAGTGATGACCAATGCTGAGAGTGTGAGGTATCCCAAGCAGTAGGGCCAGATATTCGGTTCCTTGGGGGTTGTTTGGTGAGGTTTATCTATCATCTCTTGGATCGTTTAATTGAAAGAGTGGGCTTTGTTTCGAATGTGTTTTATGTTCATATGGTGCATCCCCGAGATGTAGTAGAGCCATAGTAGTGAAGCTGTTGTGATCAGCTGAGGGGTGCTCCCTTTGTGTGTGCTACGTGGTGTATAACACCAGTATATTTAGGGACTCCCTCTGAGGAGTGGGAAAAGAATTATTTGTTGGACTACAAAACCACACAAACACAAAGTTCTTAGACCCTCCTGGCCACGAGGCCTTGTGGGGTGGTTTTAGATGAGTGGTAGAGGCCTATCTAGTGCCTTAGAGCTAGTGTTAGGCCCATTTTAGGTCTTGAAATTAGAATAGGTGAGAGAAAGATAAGAAGAAGGGAGAGAAAGAGAGGAAGCCATCAAATCTATGAAGGAGGTTGAAGATGAAAGAGTACATTTTGTTGCTCAAAATGGTTGAAAAAATAATCCTCTTGCATCTTATATATCCATGCCAGTGTGATTAGAGTATTTCCCACTTATTTCCTAAAATAATAATGTCTTTTCCACTTCTTTACATAATCTATGTAAGAATGAAAAATAGTTTTTCTCTTCTATAACTTTTCTGAATGCATTCTAGGAGGTTCTTGCTTTAATTTAGTTACACATAAGGCTCCTTAAGTTGACAAAGGGAAAACAACTTATGAAGTACTATATGTGCATTCAATTAATGCATGAACTCATAAAGAAGCCACATAGTAAATGTCATGGAATATAAACTCTTTCAAGATATCAAGACTCAAGTGGAAACCGCCTTGTGAAACAATTAGTTTCAAGAGACAAGTATGGCCTATTTAATAAAAAGAAATATTAGAGAAATATTTTGTGTATATGTGTGTGTGTAAATTCAAAATATTATTCAACAATATTATCATAGCCAAGAACAGGCTTTATAGAATAAGAGTATGTCTTTATAATGCTCTCTTACAATTCATATCAATTTAAAAAATGTGTAGATCTAAACCTTATAGTGTCATTATGAATTAAATTTTTGTTTTCTTATAAAAAATGTGAATACTATCAAATGTGTTGGTAAGAAAAGTTTATATCTAAGTGTTTAAGTTAAACTAACAAATGCATATTAATATGTACTAGTGGTATTTAAATTAAAAAAGACTAATACTTTTTGCAAGTCCAAAGCATCAAGTAAAAAAACCACTAGTACATATTTATATGTACTAGTGGTTTTTTAACAAAAAAGGACTAATACTTTACACCAAGTCCAAAGCATCAAGTAAAACTAAAGATTCAAGATATAAAGTGGATTTGATGGAAAACTACTATATCAAAGATGATGTGATAAAACACTACCTTTCCTTTGATAGAAATAATTGAATTTTATTACTTTGTCCATGAGATACTCAAACCTTGAATAGTAGTAGGGTTGAGAGACCACATGTTCAATGTTATTGAGATAGGACACAAGTTCCGTTCAAAAGTATGATCTAACATACCTTAGATGCCAAAATTTTCGAAAAGTGAATTTAGTCACAATAATATGCATTGAACTTTGATATACTTACTTTGCATTGAGAATCCTTTGGTTTTACTATTTTCTTTCATGTCAACACAACACTACTATAGATATGGTATAGTGTAGAGAAAATGTACATATGTACAACATATGTGCAAAGTTTCAAAAGTGTAATAGTAACCATAAATGTGCTTTGAAAGCTTGGAAGCATTTATAGAAGACCTACAATAGCTTTTTTAGGTGCTCTTCATTTGTCTTTGAATATATTAGTGAAAATTTATAATAAGTATCTTTAAATATATATAATGTGATATTTATAGAAAAAAAGTCAAATATATTTAATTGTGACATCTATATAAAAAATTTCAATATATTTTGAGTTTTTTCAAGGTTTTCTTCATTTACCTATTCTCTTCATATTAAAGTCAAGAAGTCACACTAAAAGGTTGTGACCACAATGACTATATATCTATAATCCTCTAACAGACAAAGCCATCGAGAAAGTGAAGGAGTGGGTGAAAGAGGCACAAGAAGACTTAAAAGATGTTGAGCCCATATTGGAAGATGAGATCGATGATCTCTCAAGCGTGAGCATGCCAGTCTCATTGCCATGACCAAAATCGAGAGACACAACTACACCACAAGCAATGCCACTTAGACAGAGCTCGAATGCAATGGGCTAGTGAATGAGTTAAGGCCATTAGCCTAGAAATGCATGATTTGGAGAAAATCAAGAGTTAGCAACCTTCTCAACACACTAGTGACCACCCCTATGATGCTAAGCCTAGGAGACCTGCTTAGGCAACATCTACCATTATGGAAAGAATTGAAATACTGGATTGAAGGTTTGATGGAGCAAGCTACCACTGACTTGAATGGACATGATGTAGAGGTGAAAATACTGATTCTGACACTACATTCAACGCCTAAATCCTTGCACGTCAATGCTTTTTGTGAAGGCACGGAAATGCATGATGTCTTATCAGTCTTAGCTCTTAGAGATACCACTCGGAAGTGAATTGTAGGAACATGGGTAGGAGTTAGTGTGCTTAACCATGCAGTCCTCTAGGCTTGGGGTAACCCACTTGTTGAGAATGATAGGTTAAATGTCATGTTAGCTAACAGAATGAAGGTAAGGTCATTCGAAGTGCTAAATAACTAACCCTAAAAGATTGTAGGAGTCCAATTCTCTGTTGACTTTATAGTCATGAAGGGAGTGGACTATGACATCCTATTGGGCCAGCCTTGGATATGCAATGCACAGGTCATAGAGAACTAGAGTAATTGCCTAAACTTCTTAGGAAATAGGACAGAGGTAGTGAGGGTAGAGATGGACACTTGGAAGACAATGCTAGTCGACCTAGATGCCATCTCAACCATGCTGAAGGGTGACACCCTAATTAGAAAATCTTACGGGAAGTTGAATAAGTATATCCCTTGCCTAGAAGATGAGTGAGATTGGATGCACGTACTAGCCACTATCAATCTTCCATTCTTGGATAAGGAAGAGTACGAGTAGGTTGCTAAGGCAATTGGTAGGCCCAGAGATGAACCTTCAGTACCAATCTGGATGATGGCTAGAAGCTGAAACGAATACTTGAAACCTGTCAAATTCCATATCCCCAACAACAAGCAAGAACTCCTTGAGATCTTGGAGCATTTGACGTACAAGCTAGCAAGCCACCCAGTCGCTAACTTTAAACCTCTCTAAGATCTCCTGGACAAACCGAAGTGGTGATGGACCAAGGTGCATGACTTAAACTTGACGTACAATTAGGCCATGGTCATCAACGAAAAAGAGTTGTATCAAGACTTAGAAGATGATGATAATTCAGATGAAGATAGTGCTAATGATGAATATGAGGGCTATTGTTCCCTTAGTGACCAAAGCAAAGGAGAGATGGATACCATAGAATATGATATTGAGGGACAATTGATAGAACATATACGAGTAGACTCCAAACAAAGAAAGGAGAATGCTTTTAGGATCGAGAAAGGCGTCATGTGCATGGATTGCGGCTACACATGGTTGGAGCGCATGGGAGTGGGAGCGATAGATTATGAGCAGGCAGGCTTGGTCCAACCAAGTGTTGCACCTTTATTCAGGATGGATTCACACTCTGAGCTGCGACCTCAAGGAGAGACTCCCTCTTTTAGCGAAGATGGAGCGTTTGATTCTAAGTCAGTAGTAAGCTCAAATAGTGATCCCAAAATACCTCAATCTTCTACTAAGACTAGACGCACCAAAGGGGACATACCCATTCACGTAAGGCACCGAAGGCTGTAGGAGAGGAGGAAGTAGTCCAAGGAACCACTGGTGGTTGATGAGCAAAGGAAGCCACAAGACCTACCAAAGATATTCACAAAGTTCAAAAAAGTCAATAGGATAGTGATCTTGTTGGGAGCTAAACACGAGGGGCAAGCGAGCAAACCAATAGAAGGAACCGCCAAGGTCAAGGAGGTCAATTTAGCCAAGGAAGAGGAAACATCCCGACCTATCTTTGTGGCCAATGGCTAAATTGGGGAAGAGGAAGAAAATCTCATTGCTCTCTTGTGAGAGTATATAGATATGCTCGCTTGGTTCCTCAATGAGCTAAAAGGGGTAGATCCGAGTGTAGTGACTCACAACATATGCCGATCAAGCAGCGACCGTATCTAATGAATCCTAAGCATGCTCATGCAGTGAAAGATGAAATTGATAAGCTATTGAGAGGAGAATTCATTTTAGAGATTGAGCACATGGACAAGGTCTCTCCCATAGTGATCGTGCTGAAAAAAATTGGAAAGATTATAGTGTGCATCAACTACAAGAAGGTAAACGCTACTACGAAGAGAGACAATTATTCATTGCCATACATTGAGCACATTCTTGAATGAGTAGCTAGTAAAGAAGCCTACAGTTTCTTGGTCAGCTTCTTGGGATACAATCAAGTGCAAGTGCATCTCGACGATAGACATAAGATTGCATTTTCCATAGGGTGGGGTGTCTTTGCCTACATGGTCATGCCCTTTGGATTGAGTAATGCACCAGCTACCTTGGAGAGGCTCATGTGTGCCATCTATAAAGACATGCTTAGAAATGAGTTAGAGGTTTTTGTAGACAATTTTTTTGTTCGCTCTATATGGAAAGAACACTTAGATAAGCTTCGAGTGGTCATTGAACGATGTCGGTTATATCGTCTTTCGCTAAATCCCTTAAAGTGCCTGTTCTAGATAACACACAGATGCATCCTAGGGCATGTGGTATCAAAGCACAGCATTGCCACACAGGCTTCTCAAAAGTTAGGGTTATTGTCAATCTTCCACCCCCATTCAATTACAAGGAAGTTCAATGCTTCCTAGGCCATTTGTGTTGGTGTTGATTGTTAGACCTCTATACAAATTGCTGATTATATTTGAGTGGACCGAGGAATGCCAATGCACATATGAGGAATTGAAAAAGGCTCTAACAACTGCACCAATTCTATGAGCCCTAGATTGGATGATCACCTTCCATGTTCACATTGATGCTTCGAAATTCACTGTAGGAGCCGCGTTGTGCCAACTTGGTGAACACAACCTAGACTATCCAATGAGCTTTGCTAGCAAACAACTCATAGATATAGAAATGAATTACTCAACAATGGAGAGAGAGGGCTTAGCCATGGTATTTAGTGTAAAGAAATTTTGGCATTATCTTTTGGCCATGCCTTTTACCTTCTTTGTTGACCATCAGGCATTACTTTATCTTATTGATAAGCCCCCCCATGCATTACTTTATCTTATTGATAAGCACACAACTACCCTCAATGCACTGATCAATAAGGGAGCTGACTTTAATGTCCTAACTCACAAGCATTGGACCCAAATTGGAAAAGTGTAGTTATAGCCCACTAATGCCAACCTTAGCCCATTCGGATGCCCTTCATATGCACTCTTAGGAAAGTGCCAAGTATCAATCTCTATTGAGTTTGCAAGCATACCAATGATCTTTTATGTGCTACCAAAAACTAAAGATGAAGGCACAATATCATTGTTAGGATGCACGTTAAAAAGAAAACTCATTGTAATGTCGACTACAAGTTCGAGCACATTCACCTTGCCATAGTAGGCAATGTGCGTATAGTCACTACTTTAGCAAGGACTGCATGACTCCTTCAAAGTCTGCAAAGTCATCGGTAGAGAAACCCACCGTCAAGTCTAAGGAGGGGGTCATAACCCCGTCATAACCCGCCAAACCTCAAGACATGCAAATCATGGGAGTCAAAGTTGAGGCCTATAGACCAAAGCTTCAATGGATCCCTGAACATCAAGGCTCGCCACCTAGGAGTAGGCTCCCATAACCCTGCAAGGCTAAGAACCTGCACTTGAAACCTAGAAGGCTGAGATGAAACTACCGACCTCGACAAATGGTCAAGCCGCAATGGGTCTTTAAAACCTTATTGCAATCTCAAGGCTATTACGAGGGTAACACATGGATATGGGTACCTAAAGACAAGATTTCCAAAGGTACTACTCAAACATCCCCCTCAAACCTGACTACCCAAAGCATCAAGGAAAATGAGGCACACATGCCACAAGAGACTCAAGCTGCAAAAATGGTGGAACCTCTAAAGCCTAGACCAACACAGCCTAAGCCAAGCTATCAATAAAAATACAGCCCGCTACTTCTTGAGAGTCAAGCTCATAGTCTTTGGTTCAGTTGTCTACCTTAATTGAATAAGGTTAAGCCATATTGACTTAACAATGGTTAGATTTAGGTAACTTGATCTTTATATGTGTGTGTTGTATCACAGTTGACTTGACTGTGTGAATGATAATGGACTATGCATGGAGCATGGTTACTACCCTAATGGCCTAGTCTGTGTCCATCTCTCTCTCCCTCATTTTGTACATGGTATTAGAGCAAGTTATTGTCTTCCTCTAAAAATACACTCAAGCTAGCACTGCGTGAGCTACTGAAGTTGCCATAGACAGTCTTATATGAAGGTTTTGCTCTAGAAGATGGCTCCATTTTTGGATCTCCTAGTCTGGATGATTGTGCAACAAATGTAATGTGAGAAAACTCAAAACTAGTCATCGTAACATTTCATGCTTGATGCAGCACATAACACATCCACAAGCTCTTGGCCCCCAGGAGCTCTTGTGCTTAATTGGTAGATGTTCAATGCCTCGTAAATCTTTTGCAACATGCTGGCATTTGGCTTGTTTTCTCCCATCTTCAGTCGCTTGATTGAAAGGGAGGTGCCCTAGTGGAGTCTAGATGAAGCGTAGTGGAGGCTGTACAATATAGAAGGTACACAGTACCACTGGCATGGACCAGTTGTCTAATGTCCATTTGTGCACTTGAATGCTACTATGATGGTTGTCAAATGATGCACATGTCAAAGGTTCCAATAAAAGTGACAATATTTATGTTGGACAAGGACAAATAGCGATTGCATGACACCTCAAGTCTGAACTGAGGTCTCTACCCGATGCATTGAATGTGTTGGGATGAACCTCGTGAATAATTTTTTTAAAAAAGGCAAGTGTCCTAGTTGTTTGTATGCTACCCAGGTTGATAGATATGGTTGTAGTTACAAAGCCATAAGTAATCACATAACCTATTAGAATACAACATGTAGACCAAGTGAGTAATTGATTTCTGTGGTTAGAGTTGCTTTGCCAACAGAATGGAATCACTGACTGTTTAGTCTTCCCCATCAACACAAGGCTCACTATCAAGGAGACAAAGTAGCTGATTAGTGTGTTAAGAGAGACCATGGAACAGTTAAAAGAGCAAGCAGAGAAAGTGGAAGTAGCATTGGCTACAAATGCACAAGAAACAACAGAAAAGAACAAAGAAAATGTAAGTTTACATTGCTGAAAATGCTCCACATCCAATCAAAGATATTGATGCTATCTCTACAGAAAGATTTTTAGCTCCTATAATGGACACAATCTTCTAGTTGCAAGCCCTGAATACTTGAAGTTATTCAGGTTGTAAAGGTTGTTTGGTTCACTAGTGAACTGCATAGAAGCATTGAAGTTGCTACTTAGGAGGTAGATTAAGTGAAATCACAGACTATTTCATCTATCAAATTAAAAAAAAAAAGGTTTATCCTCAGCTTGATGAGCTTGATGTAAGTAAATGATAGAAGTGTTTGATGTTTCATTGGAACAAATAGGCTTTAATTGCAAGCATATTACTATGCTAAAAAGTAATGGGTTTGGTGGAGACATTGTAATTGAATGGGAACAAAAGACATGTACTGGTTGAGAATGCAATAATGGTCATTCCTGCAAATTTTCAATAAAAATTGGTTGCACTACATGTCATTGAAGTAGATTTCCTACTAGCATTTTGGGAAATTGACTCTCTACATTAAAATTTGCTTTGTAAAGATGAAGACTTTGGAATGGCAAACATAGGAGAGAGTGACACTATCACTCAGATAGTAGTGAGAAGCTAGACTACAAAAATTTTGTTTTATGGAAGTTTAGGATGTCGAATTTCTTAATTGGAAGAGGCTATTGGGACCTAGTCACAGGTCTTGAAGATGAGCCCAAGCTATCACCACAGGATCAATTAAAGGCACATAGGACATGGTTGGAAAGGGCTAGCAAGGTCTTGCATTGCCTGTCCTTATGTGTGTTAGACACAAAAGCTATGCAAATTGCAAACTGTACTTTACCAAAAGTTGCTTGGGATTTATTGATGAAGACTTATGGGCATGTCACTCATGTGAGAAAGACACAACTGAAGAAAAAATTAAGCCACATATCTAAGAATGGAAGGTCTACTGAAGACTATGTGAGTGAGATTAGAACCATTGAAAAGCAACTAGGCTCAATTGGAGCTGGAGTTGAGGATGATGATTTGGTGGCCACTACCCTCCATGGACTTGGAGAGGAATATAAGAAGTTTGACACTTCCATATCAGTACATCAGGAGCAGCCTGACTTTGATGAACTTGTGGCACTTCTTTTGCATGAAGAAGTGAATCTTGGACTCAATACAAGTTTTAGTGGGCCTAAAAATAGCAGGGACAATGTCTTCTACTCAAATCAAAGGGATAGAGGTGGAAGAGGATGGTCAAACTTTAGAGGAAGAGGTGCTCGAAATGCATATGTAGCTCATGGACAGCAAGCTACTAGATAGTGAAATAGGTAGCCTCAAGCAAATAGAGGTGCCTCAAATGCTCATACAAGAGGAGTTTACTCATCTAGAGGAAGACCCACTTGACAACAACCCCAAATGAGTCATGGACAGCAATCAAATGCAAATAAGGGTTGTCATTATTGTGGAAAATACAGGAATGTAGCTAAATATTGCTACAACAAGACGAATGATTAGAGAGCAAGAGAGAGGAAACATGGTAATTATTCCTCTTCTAGTGGTATGCAGGAGGATGACAGGTTATTGCTATGCAACATGTGAAAAAGGGGTTGCTTACACAAGGCAAAGCAGATGATGTATGGTATATAGACTCAGGGGCATCTAACCACATGACTCCTCATGGAGAGTGGTTTGACACATTGGTAGAAGGTTCTCATGGATATGTTTGCATAGGGGATGATACACAGCATGACATTATGCATACATGTATTGTTCCCTTGATGATGCATGGTGATAGGAAAAAGAGTCTCTATGATGTGTTACATGTATCCTCCATAACCAAAAACTTGCTTTCTATGGGACAAATGGCTAAACAGAATCTACAAGTTAGATTCAATAGAGATGGATGCTACATTGAAGAGTATGGTCAAGGATTCAAACTCATTGCTAAAGGCAAAAGAAATGGTAGGATGTTTACATTGCATACAAAGATTCCAACATTGAATGTTGCTATGTACTCGCATGACAATGCTGCAATAAGGGACATTGAGATATGGCATAAAAGGATTGGTCATGTAAATGTTCAAAAGTTGAAGAATATGCAACATAAGCAAGTTATAATTGGACTCTCTAAGTTCCAGCATGTGGAATTGGGACATGTATGTCAGTCATGTCAATTTGGGAAGCAATCAAGGCTTCCATTTATGAGGCATGTAAGCACTACTACCAGACATTATAGTTGATACATTTTGATGTATGGGGACCCTCATAGAATGCATCTCTTGGGGGATCACATTACTGTGTGTCATTCATAGATGACTATAGTAGGTACACATGGTTGTATGTGCTGAAGCACAAGAGTGATGTCATGGATGATTTTCAGGACTTCAAGAGACATGTGGAGAAATAATTGGCTTGTTGCATCTCATGATTGAGATCTGATAGTGGTGGAGAATATGTCTCTAAAGACTTTGATCACTTCTTGGCAGCCCATGGGATAAAAAGGCAATTGACATGTAGATACATACCACAACAAATGATGTGGCCAGAAAGGAAAAATAGGGTGATCATGGAATCAACTAGAGCCATGTTGAATGAGAAGAGCCTACTGGATGCATATTGGGCAAAGGCTATAATGACTGCTCTGTATGTCATGAATCGTACACCAATAGCAGGGATACATGAGGTGACTCCTCATGAGAGGATTTATGGGATAAATCTTGATATTAGTCATCTTAAGGTCTTTGGATGTTTGACATATGTACATGTTCCAGATGAGAAGAGAAGAAGCTTGATCCAAAGGTAGAAAAGGTCATCTTTATTGGGTATGCACAAGATAGGAAAGCGTACAAATGCTACAATCCTTCTACTCATGAGACATTGGTCTCAAGAGATGTAGTATCTGATAGGCTGAAGTCATGGAATGAGAAGAAGAACATCTTGATGAATGATGATTATGTTTGTTAGGAGACTTATGTACATGCAGGTACAAATGAGAGTGCATAAATTTCTAGGCCTTCTAAATATGCTATACATCTATTAGTCCTTGGACAGGTAGATTGAGGACTTTAGCATCTTTGTCCACTGTCATGGGTATGTTAGTGAGGGGGAGAAATGTGGATAAAGGCAAAGGCAAACTTGATGATGTTACAAGGCCACTCACTTATGGTTATGATTCACCTGGCACTGACATCTTAGATAGTGAGTTTGGTATTCCATCAATTGTGACTTCTAGTGTGAGACATAGATACGCACCACCTCATAAGAGAGGAGAGTCTCATACTGCACCTCAGTTGAGGAGATAAAAAGAGTTAGGAAGCTTGTGGATAGGCTTACATAGAGTGGCTATACAGTGAGGCACTATGCATATATGGTAAAAGTCACTAGCTTCAAGGAACCCACAAAGTTTTCTAAAGCTATTTTGGATGATCATTGGTGTAAGGAAATGGATGAGGAATATTCAACATTGGCTGAAAATGACACTTGGGATTTGGTTGATTTACCTGAAGGAAAAATGCTTATTGGTTGCAAATGGGTATACAAAGTGAAGTGCAAATTAGATGGCACATTGGAAAGATACAAGACAAGACTTGTGGCAAAAGGGTATGCACAACAATATGGTCTTGATTATGAGGAGACATTCAACCCTATTGCTAAAATGGCAACCGTGAGAACAGCGATTGCATTGGTAGCATCTAGAGGATGGAGTATGTATCAGATGGATGTGAAGAATACTTTTCTCAATGGTTATTCGGTTGAGGAAGTATACATGGATTAGCCCGAGGACTATGTACATCCAAATTTCCCTACACATGTGTGTAGATTGAAGAAAGCATTGTATGGGTTGAAGCAAGCACCTAGAGCTTGGAATGCTAAGATAAGTGCATGTTTACATAAACTTGGTTTCAATATGGGCAAGGCTGATCATAGCCTATTCACAAAGAAAACAAGGGCTGGTTATGTAATATTAGTCATCTATGTGGATGACTTGATCATTATAGGTGATGATGCCATGGGAATTGGAGAGATCAAGGGAATGTTACATGCTGAATTTCAAGGTCAAAGATTTGGGTGAATTGAAGTATTTCCTTGGGATTGAGGTTGTCTCTACACCTCATGGTACTTGGTTGTTGCAAAAGCAGTATGCACAAGACATGTTAACCAAGTATGATATGTTGGATTGCAAGTCTTTGAGCACTCCATTGGAACAAAATAAAGCTACTTCCAAATGTTGGACATGAGATTGAGAATGTCACTATGTATAGAAAAATGGTGGGTAGCCTAATTTACCTTACCATTACTAGACTAGATCTTAGTTATTCAGTTGGACTAATTAGCCAATTCATGTAGAAGCCTATAAAGCCGCACTTGGATGTAGTGAGGAGGATCTTGAGATATTTGAAGGCTACATCAGACTATGTTCTATTCTATGAGCATGGTAAGCCTTTGGAGCTTATGGGATATAGAGATGCTGACTGGGCAAGAAGTGCCTATGATAGGAGACCTACTAGTTGTCAAGATTGTGGGAGAGAAGGAAGGAGTCTCGCTTGAAGCTTTCTTGCTTGCACAATGGGGGAAGACACACACGGGTGGAGGCTGAAAATAGTTTTCCTCTTCTTAGTTGTGTAAGCCAAAAAAACTCAAGTACAAAGAAATAGAAGAACCCTATATATGGGTCTCAAACCAAACTCAACTAACTAAGGTGGCATACTAACTGAGCCACGAACTAGAGTAGATAAGGATAGCTATCATGTAGCTATTATTCATGGGCGGTGTACCAACCGCGTCTGCAACTGACAAATCGGTGACATAAATACACAACGGTCACCCTGGCGTATCACGAGTGGAGCTCGATATCTCAACACTCCCCCTCGAGCTCAATCCCAATTCCTGCACACCAAGCAGCTCTCTGAACTTGCGCAGCTTCTCTGTGCCCAATGCCTTCGTGAATATGTCAGCTACCTGATCTTCTGTGCTGACATAAACTAGATCAATAAGACCTAGTAAAACCCTCTCTCGCACATAGTGATAATGCACCTCAATGTGCTTTGTTCTAGCATGATAGACTGGGTTATTTGCCAAGTGTATACTACTCATGTTGTCACAATAAATGACAACTGGTCCATCTGTAGACTGATGCATATCATAAAGTAGCTTATGCAACCAAGCTACCTCACATGCAGCCATTGCTGCACCCCTGTACTCAGCCTCTGTGCTCGACAAGGCAACTGTAGGTTGTTTCTTGCTGCTCCAAGTGACTGCAGCACTCCCAAAAGAGAACACATATCCACTGGTAGATCGTCTATCAGAAATACTACCAGCCCAATCAGCATCAGTGTATCCATGCAACTGTATCTGAACCCCAGTCTCATAAAATAGTCCATACTGCAATGTGGACTTCACATACCTGAGTATGCGTCTAGCCGCATCCAAATGTGGTTTCCTTGGAGCCTGCATAAACTGACTTACCAATCCAACAACATAGCTCAAATCTGGCCTGGTAATAGTCATATAAATCAAACTTCCTACTATGCGTCTGTACATAGTAGGGTCTTCTAGAAGCTCACCTGCATCTGTGCTCAGCTTCACATTCTGCTCCAAAGGAACTGAAATAGGCTTACAGCCTGTCATCCCATATTTGGACAGCATGTCCAATCCATATTGCCTCTGCAAGAGCTGTATCCCACTTGGTGATCTAATCACCTCAATGCCCAAGAAATAACGCAGCTCTCCCAAATCCTTCATCTCAAACTTCTGCTTCAATAGCATTTTCACATGAAGGATATCTTCATCACTGTCACCTGTCATAATCAAATCATCAACATAAATGACAAGTAGCATAATACCTTTCTCTGTTTTTCTCACATAAAGTGAGAAATCTGCCTTGGAAATCTGAAAGCCAATAGTGACAAGATACTGTCCTATCTTGTCAGACCATGCTCTAGGTGCCTGCTTCAAGCCATACAAGGCTTTCTTCAACCTGCAAACAAACTCAGGATGAACAGCATGCACATAACCTGGTGGCTGCTCCATATATACCTCTTCTTGCAAATCACCATGCAAGAAGGCATTCTTTACATCCATCTGATGTAAAGACCATCCCTTTGATGCAGCCATAGCAATGACTGCTCTTACGGTTGCCATCCTTGCAACGGACTAAATGTTTCTTCATAGTCAATGCCATATGTTTGTGCATACCCCTTGACTACTAATCTTGCCTTGTATCTGTTCACAGAACCATCAGCATTGTGCTTCACCTTATAAACCCACTTACAGCCAATTGCATTCTTACCTTTAGGCAAAGGTACTAACTCCCATGTAGCATTTGCTTCCAAGGCATCCATTTCTTCATCCATGGCTTTCTCCCATTTTTCTTTTCCCATGGCTTGCTCAAAAGATGTGGGTTCTGGTTCCTGTATCACTTTGACCATATATGCATAGTGAATGGCTGTAAATCCATCATATTTCAGCCTATCCACAGGATACCTAGCTCTCGTAGACCTGCGCAAAGTAGGTTCACTCCCAGGTGCTCTCAAAACATCCCTGGTCTTCCTTACTCCAGGTGTAACAATAGAAGGAATACCCAACTCATCATCAATGCTCTGTTCTGAGCCACTGGATTCACCATCCACATAAGAGTGACCTGCATTCACATCAAACATGGGCTGATCAACCTTCTCTTTTCCTTTTCGTGATACCTGCATACCACTATCTGCATTGCTTTGAGAAGATTCTCCTGATCTCAATCTGCCTGTCCATGGCGAAGAATGTGAACCACTGTTAGAGGACGCTCCAGGTCCACTAATATTTTGTGACTGCTGCTGTGAATTCTGTGCAGCATTACCATTTTGTGCATCTTCATCATCAATCACATTTACTGGTTTATACCAGCTACTCATCTCATCAAAAACAACATCTCTGCTCACTGTAAACTTACGAGTAGAAGGGTTATAGCATCTATACCCTTTTTGCTGCAGAGAGTAACCAATAAAGATGCACTTATCAGCTTTTGGATCCAACTTGGATCTCAGCTCATCTGGCACATGTACATAGGCAATGCAACCAAAAATTTTCAAATGAGAAATATCTGGTTTCCTACCAGTATACCTCTCCTCTGGAGTCATTCCATGTATTGCTGCAGTGGGAGTCCTGTTCATTATGTAGACTGCTGTAGCAACTGCTTCAGCCCAATAAAAATCTGGCAAGTCTTTTTCATTGAGCATGGCACGAGATACCTCTCCAATATGCCTGTTTTTCCTTTCTGCAATTCCATTCTGTTGTGGGGTATAACTGCATGAATATTGCTGCTTTATGCCATGCTCCTGCAGGAACCTTGCAAACTCATTTGAGAGGTACTCTCCCCCTCCATCTGACCTTAGGCATTTTATTTGCAGACCTGTTTCTTTTTCAGCCATAGCTTTAAGAGTTTTGAAATGCCCAAAAACTTCACTTTTCTTTTTCATAAAATACACCCAAACTTTTCTGCTGTAGTCATCAATAAAAGTGACAAAATAATGACAGCCTCCAAGAGATGCAGCTTTAGTAGTCCACACATCAGAGTGGATTAATTCCAATGGCTTCTCACTCTCTTGAACATGTCTAGGAAATGGTTTCCTTGCCTGTTTTCCAAACTGACAGGCTTCACATACCTTATGCATTTCTGCAACCTTGAATTTCGGCAAACCTGCAACAATATTTTGGGCCTGCATTGATTTAAGTCGCTGTACATTAACATGACCAATGCGTTTATGCCAGATATCAATATCTGCAACTACACCGGTCCCATGTGCAAACATTGCTGCACTCAATTCAGACATGTCTGCATCCAACGTAAACATTCTGCCCTTCTTCTTTCCTTTCGCTATCAAGCGACCTTTATTTTTCATATCCTCAACAAAGCATCCATGAGGATTAAATCTGACCTGCAAGCCCTGTTCAACCATTTGACCAACAGAAACCAGATTCTTGGTGATATTCGGGACATGAAATACATCGGACAGGTATTTCTTTTTCCCATCCTGCATAGACAAGGGAATTTTTCCAATCTGCACAATAGGATGTGCAGTATCATCACCAGTCTCCACAAATCCTGGTTTTTCCATTTTCCTTGCATCCTCCATCCATTCTGCATGACCTGTCATGTGGTTTGATGCACCTGAGTCAACATACCATACATCATTGCTTTCTTCTGTACTTGTCACAGAATTGTTCATGTGCTGCACCATGAACAAATGCTCATTTCTGTCATCACCCTGTCTACTAGAAGATGCATAATTCCCTTGTTGCAGTTTTCCATTCATGATGTCATTTTGCTTTTTATAGCAGTCTTTAGCCATATGACCCATTTTACCACAGTAGTAGCATTCAACATTACTGTTTGCATTTTGACCTCTTTGCCATCCACCACGACCTCTTTGGCTCCCCCTGCCTCTAGAGTTACCACGTCCTCCTCCATAGGTCTGGTTTTCTTGAGTTTGCTGCATATTCTGATTTCTACCACGGCCTCCAAATCGGCCTCCTCTACCTCTGCCTCTACCTCTTCCAGCATTTGAGTAGAAGACAGCTTCTTTTGAAGTTCCTCCTGAAGAAGATGCACCACCATTTCTCTGCTCCTCAGAAATTAGAAGAGCAATCAACTCCTCAAAATCAGGAAATCTTTCACGAACTGAAATGGATGTTCGAAACTGTGCATAATCCTTTCCTAGACCATTCAAGGTCACGGAAACTAAATCATCATCTTCCACTGGCGACCCAATGGAAGCAAGTGCATCTGCAATCTTCTTCACCTTCATGTGGTAGTCGTTGATGCTCATATTTTCTCTTTGCACATTGTGCAACTCTTGCTTGAGCTGCATTTTCCTGGCTTGCGTATTTGTGCTATACATTTTTGACAAAGTATCCCATGCCTCCTTTGGCGTACTTGCATCCTGAATATGCACAATCATAGAGTCTGAAATGCTGATAGACAGCCAGTACATAACTTTCCTGGCTCTCTCATGCCATGTTTTAAATGCCTGCATTTGCTGTTGATTGGGAACATCAGGAAGAACTGGTTCTTCTTCATTTCCTGCAACAAATTCCCAATATCCTTTTCCCATAAGGAAATTCGTCATTCTAAACTTCCATGCCTGGAAGTTGTTCTTGTCAAGCTTTTCAGTGACAATCTGTGAAAGAGAATCAGACGCCATTACAGAATACTGCAAGAAATTTTGTTACTGCAAAAAAACACAGCTTCACCCTCACAAGGGCAAATCTGCAAAACTGGCGAAAGTGGTATTTGACCACACAGTCACTTCCTAGTGACGATTTTGCATAAACAGGAACCAAGGATGATTCTGAAACTCCCAATGTCTCTGCGCACAAGCATACGATGCAATTTCTACAGTAACTTTTCACCGACCTGTAGAACAGTGGCTGCACAGCATAAAACTGAGCCTTTTCCTGAGTGCGTGCAGAAAACTTCCGTCTGCAAAACAGGCCCCGAAATGGCCTCAAATCAAAAAAACAAGGTCGCCGAGGGCTAAAGCCCTCGCCCGCAGCATATACTGCCCTCTTGCTTCACCGCGAAGGGCGTCTCAACCTGAGACAATGCACTCCTGCAATTTCCGGCTGTGCTACCTGCAGAGATCTGCTCCCAAAACAGGAAATGAAAGCAACACTGCTCCTCTTACCAGACCACCGCGAGCTTGGCTTGCTTTCTTGAGCTCCTTACCACGAACAAGGCTCTGATACCATGTCAAGATTGTGGGAGAGAAGGAAGGAGTCTCGCTTGAAGCTTTCTTGCTTGCACAATGGGGGAAGACACACACGGGTGGAGGCTGAAAATAGTTTTCCTCTTCTTAGTTGTGTAAGCCAAAAAAACTCAAGTACAAAGAAATAGAAGAACCCTATATATGGGTCTCAAACCAAACTCAACTAACTAAGGTGGCATACTAACTGAGCCACGAACTAGAGTAGATAAGGATAGCTATCATGTAGCTATTATTCATGGGCGGTGTACCAACCGCGTCTGCAACTGACAAATCGGTGACATAAATACACAACGGTCACCCTGGCGTATCACGAGTGGAGCTCGATATCTCAACACTAGTGGGTATGTATTTTCCCTTGGTAGTAGTATGGTCAGCTAGAGCAGTAAGAAGCAACCTACAATTGCACTCTCTAGTACTGAGGCGAAATATAGAGGTGATGCATTAGCTGCATGTGAGGTAGCATGGCTCATGAAGCTTCTTGATGATTTTGGCATATAGGAACTTAGGCCTATCACACTCTATTGTGACAACATGAGTAGTGTGCTCCTAGCCAATAATCCTATCTATCATGCTAGGACCAAGCAATGTAGGTATACTATCACTTTATCAGAGAAAAAGTGCTTATAGGTGACATTGATTTGGTCCATGTGAGGATAGAAGACCAAGTTGTAGATATCTTTACCAAGTCATTGGGTAAAGATAAGTTTGTGCATTTCAGAGAGCTACTTGGAGTGAAGTACCATACTTGAGCTTGAGGGGGAGTGTTGAGAGTCAAGCTCATAGTCTTTGGTTTAGTTGTCTACCTTAGTTGAATAAGGTTAAGTCATACTCACTTAACCATGGTTAGATCTAGGTTACTTGATCTTTGTATGTGTGTGTTGTATCACAGTTGACTTGACTATGTGAATGATAATGGATTGTATAGGGAGCATGGCTGCTACCCTAATGGCATGGTCTTTGTCCATCTTTCTCTCCTTGGTTTTGTACACTACTCACAAGCTACCTCAACCCACTCCCACTTGTGCTCTCCTTAAGGCCTCAAAAGAATCTAGTAGCATGACACCCACAGCTCCAACCAAGCTAGTCACGAACAAGAGGCCAAGCCACAACCTCCAGAGCAACCCAAGTTGCAATCATCACCTATTGAACTATCTACTTCTGTCAAACCCCAACTTGGGCCTTATACACTCTTATGAGTGAAAATCCATTTTAATCTTGGCCGTAGAATTAGCAGAGAATATGGGAGATGACTTGGTTACTTACCTTAGACTCTTGGATACTACCTTTATGACACTTGCTAAAAGCTACGCCATGCTGAATTTAGGTCTTTTCAATGAGCATATAGCAACGGAAGTGCATACACTCTCTTGTTCTTGAAAAGAATCAGAATTTGTATTCATTAAGGCTTTGGGAGTAGCCGAGGAGCTACTTGGCACTGAGATTTCCAGAGAACACACACAAAACCGATGCCTCATTACGTCCTATCACAAGAGCACTATCCTCACTACAAATAGTGAAATTGAGGAGTTAAAACAACTCGTTAGCACCGACTCCTCTTCCTTAAGAAAATGGTATGCTCTCCAACTTCAATGGGAGCTAGAGGGATACCAAATCATGACTAATAGTGAGCAACAACATACCATCAAAACCTCAGAGTATGACCCCACTTATATAGCTCCAACCTCCTATAGGGTGTTGACCACCATCTGTAACTGACCCCTAAAAGAGCACCTCTTGAGCCACCCATATCTAGATCAAATTATGAACAAGGAGGAGTTACACATTGCCAATCGAGTAAACTTTTATGACTTCCTTACGGATGTTCTCACCTACATCAGTCAAGAAAGCATCCATCCTTTCGACATGGACCACTATGCCTATTTAGAATACAATTCGAATTTCTATACTTGGCTCATGTGGAAGTAAGGCCCCAAGAACACACGCTGAAGGCCCTAGACATCTCAACCCCTAATCCTAGGAAGGATTGTTCTCATTCCTAAAGGGGGAGGAGGTAACGTAAGGTGAAGTAGGGGTAAGGTGAAGTAAGGTGAAATCAATAGGTGGAATGAAGAGGTGAAGTCAAACATGTAAGGTGGAATGAAACACGCAAGGAAAAATAAAAGTCTCGATCAATATCCAAAATAGATGAAAATCAACTCATGATTAAGAAAAAGTATCATAGAATTTTGGAAATGAATAGGACTAATTGAAGGAGAATTCTTTTTGTATGCTTAAGCATGTTCTTATTTTCATAAAAGCATGATCAACTCTTGTTTATCGTTTAGCAAGAAAGTGTTTTAAAAGCATGTTCTTATTTTCATAAAAGCATGATCAACTCTTGTTTATCTTTTAGCAAGAAAGTGTCTTAAAAATGCTAATGATGTACCATGGTTTTATGACAAGAGCTGAAGATGGCAGCACAATAGGATCATGCCCACTATCCTTCATTCACGAATGAGGAAAGAGCAAAGTATGGCCTCTTCCTCGAAAATTGCACCTACAACTAGCTGAAGTTCCAAAGCATCCATTGTTGAGATATCGAGCTCCACTCGTGATATGCCAGGGTGACTGTTGTGCGTTTATGTCATCGACTTGTCAGTTGTTGCAGATGCGGTTGGTACACCGCTCATGAATAATAGATAGATGACAACTATCCTTATCTACTCTAGTTCGTGGCTCAGTTAGTATGCCACCTTAGTTAGTTGAGTTTGGTTTGAAACCCATATATAGGGTTCTTCTATTTCTTTTGTACTTGAGTTTTTTTTGGCTTGCACAACTAAGAAGAGGAAAATTGTTTTCAACCTCCACCCTTGTGTGTATTCCCCCATTGTGCAAGCAAGAAAGCTATAAGTGAGACTCCTTCCTTCTCTCCCACAATCTTGACATCCATAACATTGCAGAGGTGGTGGCTACCAAAAAGGGGTCATAGAGCAATGCAATCTAGCCCAGTACCTTGGAAGTTTGGATAGCAGCCGCCTGACCATGCCAAGTGTGTGGAATTTTTGAGGACCTACAACCCTGACAAAGAATGTGGGATGGTGACTATGGGGAGGGGAGAAGAGCAAAATCTAGCTTAGTAAGGCCTTGGTGGAGAAGGTGTTGTGGGTCTGGAATCCAAGGTGGAAAGGAGACAAAAGTGGGATGTGGGTGCCATGCTGAACATGAGAGAGGAGCAAGTCCTGACAAATGACAGCATAAGCATTTAGGACATCCCTGACCTAGAAATTAGATTGTAGGAGAAAGTCATTCGTTCCCTCTTCTCTAGCCAATGATACAACTCCTTATGCACAAAATTAGTGTGCGCATGTTGGAAAGCTTGGTAGCTCACACATTGCATGAAATAGATTGAAATGGCTACATGCAAAAAACCATCGATCAATCTGCTTAGGCACTAACCCTGGGAAGAAAGCAGGCTGGTGGGGAGTTCTTGGCATTAAAGGGAGTTAAGAGGAAGAAACCATCATCCAAAGTGTCATTCATCAAGTATGGGAGAATCTTGATTGCTCTCATCCAAGAAGCAATGAAGGAGGCATAGAATGGAGAGAAAGTAGCCAATGAAACACCTAGAAGGTCACCCCCGTGTCATGAGGAAGAACAGTCAAGCAAAAGAACGGTTAGCAAAGAGGAGGGAGACCCAGAAGCCAAGTCTAGCAAAAGAAAAAAGGTGAAGGAGTCGAAGAAAGAGGAAGAGGAAAGAGAAATGAGAGTTTAAGAGAGTGGAAGAAGAATTGAGGAAAGGCGAAGAGGAGAGAAAAAGAAAGGCTGCTAAAAAGGAGGAGGAATTGAAGAGGAAGAAAGAGGAGGACATCACACTAGCCACATGCTGGGTGCCTTGAGCCCACAAAGAGATGAAGGCCCAAGCTCAAGTGCACATGTGCCAAACATGACACCACCAACATCGATTGAAGGCAAGGGCAAATCCCCTATTGACCCCATCCCACTCCTCCTGATACTCAAGGCACCCTAGCCACAATAGATGCTAGCAATCTCAATGGCCTAGGTGCAGTACTTTGTCAATAAGGAACTCACATAGGGGAGGGGTGTGGAAACCACAAGCATTGGATAGAAGAGATCGGCGGCAGTAGACATCGAGAATCAAGATAGGACCTGAAACAACAAAGAATGGAAACCTCCATGACTCCCATCTCTACAACAATGATGCCAAGTGTTGACTACGATGAATATATCAAAGAGCCACTCTTGTAGTTAGAAAAAGTTGAGGAGAAGAGAATGGTAGTGGCTGAGTTGGAAGCTAATAAGGAGTCTATGGCCGTCTTCCAGCTCGAAAAGACCAGATAGGTGGCCATGTGCCAAAAAGAAATATATGAGTTGAGAGAAGTGCTTAGAACAAAGAAAGGAGACGACAACTGTGGAAGGAAAGGCTGGTCGAAGAAAAGCAAAGATTCATGAGGATGTAGCAAAATTCTATGGATCTAGGAGAGCTATACAAATAATTGTAGGCAGAAATGATAAATCTCAGGGATGCTACTGCAACATTAGAAGCATATAGACAAGACCAGACCCTCAGATTGCACAAAGTAATAGAAAAATTGAAGTAGGAGGTAGCCTTGGAATAGGAGGAACAATAGAGACTCAAAAGAGAAATTAAAGATCGAGTAGAGGTTCATGGTATTGGAGAGATGCCATGAATAATTAAAGAAGAGATCTAAAGGCTAGAGTCCTAATTATCTTTATGATGAGAAAGTAGTGCATCTCTCCTAAATGCTTCATCTGAAATTCAGCCTTGAGAAGACCCTTCACATTATCAATCTCTATCTCAGTATTACCCACAATGATCAAATCATCCATATATATAGTAATGACCACAATACTTATATCACTCTCACATATATAGAGTGAGTGATCAGCATGTGCTCTATGAAATCCAATGCTAACAATGTATTCTACAATCTTATCATGCCATACTCTATGTGTACATAAACTTCCTCTTGCAACTCTCCCTGCAAGAAGGCATTCTTAATATCCATTTGATGCATGATCTAATCTTTTGATGCAATCACTACTATGACAACCATTATAGTGGCCATTTTAGCCACTGGAGAAAAGGTCTCCTCATAATTTGTCAATCAATTGATGTACTTTGGGAATCTCCAACAAGCTATGATACTCTGTCAATTGTGCCTGTAATTGCTCACTTGTAGGTGCTTCATCAGTTGCCATCTTTACATTCTTCTTGTAAGGATCGCCTTTACTTGAGAAAAGCAAAGAGACCTGCTCTGATACCACTGTTATAGAATCCGAAATACACTCTCGACTTTCTTATATACTTAAAATATATATGGCAAATATTATGTTGGCATAGAGGGAGAATAGATGAGAGAAAAAAAAGATATATAGAGAGAGATAGAGAAATTGGCAACACACTAGGGATTGGAAGATGGGCCAGTCTCCTCCTTGTGGAGTTATACTATTGACAAGGAGCAAGATCCTCTGTTACACATAAGCCAGTTCTTACTTGTAAATCTTGGAAACAAGATCACAATTCCTTGCATAGTATACAACTGGCTAACACTTGCACAACTTGGAAGTTGACACCTTTTGATCCTTCTTGAGTCTCCTTCTCTCCTACACAATATGTGTAGGGCTCTCCTCATGGCGCTTGATTTCAATAGAGCTTCCACAGTACTTGCACCTTCTCTTCTCCTCTTGGAACTTGATTTCAGTAGAGCTTCCGTAGCACTTGATTTTAGCAAGGCTTCCGCAGCACTTGCACCTTCTCTTCGCCTCTTGGATACATGCAAAGTGATGCTTCCTTCACTCCTCTCTTACACCCAAGGAGAGCCTCCTCTTTTCTAGGCTTTTAAGAGCTTCTCTTCTTAGAGAGAGAGTTGATTTTATCTTCATGCAAGATGTGGTTGTTCCACTTTGCAGCACTAATTTCGAGATATCTCTTTGTGCGTTGTTTCGATGAAAAACGTCCAACATGAAAGTTGTAGATCTCGCTGTTTTTGATAACCCACGCAGCCCATTTTTAGAGATCGTTTTTCTATTGCGAGATATTTTGAAAATGGATTTTCCAAAAAATAGCTTTTTAAACTGTACTCTTGTGGTCCATGCAACCACCTTGAGTCATGGATAAGGAGAGTTCATTAGATTGCCTTGGGCCTCAACCTTAAGATTGAATTCCATACAAAAGTTTGTGTCATTTTAGACCTTAGAAAGAGAAAATCACTTCTCTCCTCACTTCTTGAGGATCATGTCTCTCATCTTTTTTAGTGAGAGAATTCCCTCTCTCATCTTTCTTAATGAAAGAAAAGACCTTAAACCTTGATTTTTAGGGAGAGGATGACCCCAAATGAATGCAATGCTCATTACACACAAGTAAAAATTCCCAAGCGTCCCTGGATGCACACATAAATACATATACACAATGCTAATGCACTTCCTCTTCTTAGAACTCAATCCATATTCATTTATGTGTAACTCCTTGGTTCTTGTGTACACTCTTACACTTGGTAGGCACTTCTTTCCCCCTTCATAACTTGTACTGCCTGTACCAGATATCCTTGTCACAGTACTCTAATCACCCCATTAAGTGATGCACTAGGGATACTGGTCTCTAAATGCTCTCATGGCCATGCTAGATCATCATCAACACTTAAAGAAAAGTGAGTCATTAATTTATTGACATACATTTATTAAATAGAGAATATGTAATAAGCAATCAATTTACTGACACTATAACTCCAAATTGAGCGCTTTATAGCTCATTAGATTCCATTTTTCAAGTGCTTTCCAATGATATGTCACATCATATGGTTTTGAGAAACGTATGGGCATGTTATCAAGATACCACCTTTTTAGTATTCAAAAAATGAGAATTGGGAGATTCCCAAACTCACTAATATTTTGTTATATCCCTACATATTTCTAATGTTATGGTTATGAAATAATGAAATGCAGCCTTCAGGAAGTTACTATATGTATATCCTCTACATCACGTGCATTCAACATCTATTTATAAATATCCTTATCTATGATTTTTTTCTCAATAAAGCATAATTCTTTCTATTCAATCTATAAATAACCCCTTTATATTACACCCTTCTATATGTAAAACATGTATAAAAATAGTATTTTAAAAATACTTTATTTTGAACCCGTGATGCACACATATATTCACGAGTAACTTTTAGAATGTAGCTCACCGAAGGATGCATGAGATATTCTGATAAGATACTATGGTACTACCACTAATGCTAGAAAAATATAGTTGAAGCAGAAGTTTAATACGATGGACAAGAGAGGATAGTCCATTCAATACAATTTGGTTGAAATAAAGACTATTGCAGATTAGCTAGTGTCCATTGGAACTCAAGTAGATGATGAGGATTTGGTGGATGTGACCCTAAATTGTCTAGGGCCTAAATACAAGTCCTTCGATACATCCATTTCAGTCATGGCTGAAATGCCTGACTTTAATAAATTGTTATCATTGCTTATCCATGAAGAAGTGAATTTAGGGTTGACTACAAGCTCGAGTAGATCTAAAAATAGAGATGTAGCTTTTTACTCTAATTAGAGACTCTACGGTCATCATGGTAGAGGCTCTAGCCATGGCAGGTAACCCAGCAGCATGCATCTCAGTATGGGCAAAGTCAGTAGGGATTTACTGGTAGAGGTGGTGGATACTCCCATGCGAGGGGGAGATCTTAGTCTGGGGGAAAATGATCATGGCACATCTAGTCTACTCATGAAAATGTAAACATAAGGAGCGTAAGGAGCTTGCTATAGGCCTACCAAGGTTTAAGTATGTTCATTTGGGGCACGTATGCTCAGCATGTCAATTTGGAAAATAAGCCAAGTTTCCATTCGCAAAGAGTACACAAAATAGCAATAGGCTGTTATATCTTGTACACTTAGATTTTTAGAAATCCACTCATAATGTATCACTTGGTAGGTCTAGCTACTATGTGAATTTTGTGGATGACTATAGCAAGTACACATGGATATACATCTTAAAGCATAAAGGTGAGGTTTTGGATAGATTTATGGATTTTAAATCTCATTCTAAAAAAGATTTGAACTATTATGTCTCATGCTTACAGTCTAATGGTGGTGGAGAATATGTCTCAAAGGAGTTTGACAAATTCTTAGCAATGTGTGGGATCAGGAGGCAATTGACTCATAGCTATACTCCACAGCAGAATGGAGTTGTTGGAAGAAAGAATAGGGTGATTATGGAGGCAGCCAAGGCCATGCTAAATGAGAAGGACATGCCTTTGTCTCATTGGGTTGAAGTAGCACTTACGGCTCTCTATGTGATGAATAGAACAACTACTGCAAAAATACATGAAAATGCACCTTATGAGCAGTTGTATGGCCACAAGCCTAACTTCCAATATCTGGAAGTATTTGGTAGTATTGCATATGTTCATGTTCCCAATGACAAATGGAAGAAACTTGACCGTAAAGCAGTGAAGTGTGTTTTCCTTAGATACTCACAAGAAAAGAAGGCACACAAGTGCATTGTTCCAACAATACGAGAGATATTGCTAAGCCATGATGCCACGTTTAATGAGTTAGCATATTGGTATGGTACTAAGTAGGATATAGTATATGATGATAATTCATAGGGCACATATGCTGAAAATGGATAGGAAGGCACTACTTCTATTAGTGGACCTACTCTGGATGCATCTAGCAGTGTAAGTCCTTGGATATTGGAAGGTTCCGCAACCATGGGTCTCCACCACTAGCTTGGATATGTCAATGGGGAGAGAGATGAAGGAAAAGAGAAGGTTTATGATGATGTTATAGGTCCATTGACTTTAGGATATGACACCTCTAAGAGTTTGGATAGTGAGTTTAGCATACTTGCAATGGTTACACCTGGAGTTGAGCAAAGATACATACCGCCTCATGAGAGAGAAGAATCCAGTTCAACTTTGTTGTGGAGATCACAGAGAGAAAGGAAGCCGATGGATAGGCTTACCTATAGTGGATACTCAATGAAACATTATGCATACATGATAGAGGTGAAAAAATACAAAGAGCCTACATCTTTAGCAAAAGTAGTTAAGGATGAGAATTGATGCAAGGCTATGGATGATCAATATGCAGCTTCGCTGAAAAATAGAACATGCGATTTGGTTGAGCTACCTAAGGGGAAAATGCCTATTGGATGAAAGTGGATCTATAAAGTAAAATCTAAGTCTGATGGCTCACTAGAGAGGTACAAAGCTAGGTTGGTAGTGAAAGGATATGCCCAGCAGTATGGGTTGGATTATGAGGAAACCTTTAGTTTAGTTCCCAAGATGGAAATTGTACGAATTGTTATTGCATTGGCTACATCCAAAGGCTGGAATATTTATTAGATGGATGTGAAAAATGATTTCTTAGATGGTGATTTGATAGAAGAGGTTTATGTGGATCAACTAGAGGGCTATGTGCATCCCAACTATCCATTGTATGAACATTGAAGAAAGCATTGTATGGCTTAAGGAAAGCCCCACGAGTATTGGATGCTAAGATTACTTCCTACTTGCAAACATTTGGATCTTTAGCTAGGTAAAGCTAATCACAACCTATTTACCAAGAAAATAGAGATAGGATATGTGATTTTGGTGATCTATGTAGATGATTTTGTGATCACAGGTGATGACATATAGGGCATTGATAACATAAAAGCTATGTTGCAAAAAGAATTTTAGTTTACAAACTTGGCAGAGTTGAACTTTTTCTTAGGGATTGAAGTTATGCATACACCTCATGGGATATGAATGATATAGAAACAGTATGCACAAAATATGTTGGAGAAGTACGGCATGCTAGAATGCAAACCCATGGACACACCACTGGACCAGAATGTAAAGACGGTTGTTAATACAAGGAATATAACATGAAATCTTGTGAACTCTCATAGAAATGTGCCTTTTTCTTTTGTTCCACTGCAACCATAGGCTAGTGCAAGATCTCCATATTTCAAGCACAAAGTGATAGCAAAGGCCTTGTGGTTGGACTGTTGGTACATTCCAACTTGGGGTTTTGAAGAGCTCACAAAATCTCCATCAACATTAACACTTGAATTGAGTGAAGTGGAGCCTGAGAGAAGAAAGGAGCTACCTTTTCAAAGGAGTTTTCTCATGTTGTCGGACCTTTGAAGGCTTGTGCAAAGAAAAATAATCTATTCAATGGCACAAATCTACATGAGGACATTCACAAAAAAGGGTTTCTTGAAAGAAGCCCTTATGTTGCAAGCACTTTAATGACTATGTATGCTGAATGTGGTGCTCTTACAAAAGCGCAACAAAACAAGTGCTTGATGAAGGTACTGTTCATGATAGATTCTCTTGGATTGCGCTAAATGTAGGTTATGCACAAAATAGACATAGTGATGAATATCTAAAGTTCTTTGATAAGATGTGACACAAAGGCCACTTCCCTGATTCAGTCACCCTTTACATGTGCATTGAAAGCCTTTAAGAGTGTAGCAGCACTCAATAAGGGAATACAAGTTCATGATAAGATTGCCAAACTAATGTTGGTTGGAGAAATATGTTGTACTTGGCAATGCTTCGGTGAACATATGCACTTGTATGGTGCATTGAGAAAAGCACAAGGGGTGTTGGATGAACTTCATATCCAATATGTAATCACTTGGAATGCACTAATTATATGGGATATGCACATCATGGCAAAGGAAAAGAAGCAATGAAATGTTTTGATAAGGTGTGACATGAGTGATAGTCCCCCACTATAGCAGCCACTTTTATTTGTTCCTTTAGAGAATGTGTCAATGTAGGAGCACTTGACAAGGATGAACCAATTTGTGATGGGATCATTAGACTCGAGTGGCTGGGGAGAAATGTTATGCTTGTTGGCAATGCTTTGGTGGCCCTAACTCTCTCTCTCCACAGTAACTCACCCACTTTCCCTCTCTCTTTCTCTAAATTTATTAAATTCAAAAATAATACTTCTCTCTTTCTCTCTCTCTCTCTCTCTGTCTTTCTCTCTCTCTCTCTCTCTCTCTCTCTCTCTCTCTCTCTCTCTCTCTCTCTCTCTCTCTCTCTCTCTCTCTCTCTCTCTCTCTCTCTCTCTCTCTGTGAATATCTAATGATGATTAGAAGGGCAGCTATAACCAACAATATCTTTTTGATCCCTCATACCTAAGTCTCTCTAATAATAGAGATTAGCATTTAAATTCTCACATGGAAACATTAAATTGGTCATGAGGTAATTACAAAAATTCTTAAGACTAGTTGCATCAGATTAACCCTCTTGTTGGTTTTGTACAGGTAGGCATGTGTTGGTCTATATTCACATATGTATGTGCATACGCATTTATGTCTGTATGTATAATACCTATGTAGACCTCAAATGGATGTTGAATCCATATTACTATTACATGTAAAGCTTGGAACTATTTCATTCTCTTACTATAGAGATCTAATTTCATAGCCAAGATGACTGCAATCAATACTCTTACATGTAGAAGCCTATTTCTTAAAGACATGCTTTGAAATTGAAATATCACTTGTAGCTAAGAATGTGAGAAAACAGCATAGACTTAGACATATTTAGATATAAAGATACTATTTTGTCTTCTTATTCACCTCCTTTTTTGTTCAATCTTTTCACTAGTTCTCCCTTTTTCACTTATGTAGTACTTCTACTTCCACACAATGTACATATCATAGCTCTTGTTCAGATGGGATTCTTCCTAGTAGGTGGTCTATTTCTAGAAACCTATCCTATCACATAAGTTAATTTGTGAGAGAATTGTAATACATGTGTCCTCTATATGCTAGGAAATGTATTTATATATAGGGAGCACCTAAATTGAAGGAGGATTTAAAAATGTACACAGGGAGATCCTTCTACATTCATGCTTATTGAAATTACTTCAAGTATGCATCCAAGTTTTTTTATGAGAGCTTGGATATACATGATAAGGCTAGTTTCTTAGTAATGATGACTACTCCAAAACATTGTTGGAGTACTTGTTTACACACTCCATATATGCAAGTAGGACAATAAATCATTTGCATTCTTACTCTAAATGTTTGCTATTTTGGGGGGTTGTAGGATAGGTGTTAGGTGTTATGAGGGTGGGTCTATTTCCATTGAACCTTAGGTGAGAATGTAGGTAATCAAAGTCACTTTCACTATCCAACTACACTTTAGACTTCACGTGATCACACCACACTCTCCCTCGCACTAGTTAGCTACAATGCTTGTTACCAAGCCATGCCATGCAATGGTGGGTTAGTGCCTTGTAGGGTTGCTCAACACCTTGTGAGTTGGTAATAAGAAAATGTGACCACTATGTGTTTTGAGTTGGCAATGTAAGTGGGCAATAAACAATTTAAATGCTTGTGTGTTTGTAGTGGACGATTTGTTTGTAGTAGCACTAAGTGGGCCAGGTGTTCATTCTAAAGCAATGTAAAATGGACCTCTTTTTACCTTGTAGGCTTAATGGCTTGATGGAAAATTATTGTCACTAGCAATGAAAAGTGAGTAGCAAGGTTATGTGCAATGGTGGTGTAGGGTTGGTTAGCACCTTGTGAGTTAATGACAAGAAATGTTGTGGCTATGTGCTTAGAGTTAGCAATGTAAGTGGGTACACCATGTATTCATTCCAAATGAATGTACACTGGATTTCTTTTTAGCTTGTAAAGTTGGCAATTTGGTAGAAAATGAGTATTAGTGGTAGTGCAAAGTGAGTAACAAGGTTATAAGAAATGATCAGTTATGACCTTCTTGTAGGGTTGGTTAGTGTCTTCTGAGTGGTAACAAGAAATGTGTTGGCTATGGGTTTTGAGTTGTCAATGTAAGCAAGCAACAAAAAATGTAAATTCTTGTGTGTTTGTAGTGGGCTTTGTGTTCGTAGTAGCATTAAGTGGGCTATGTGCTCATTCCAAAGCAATGTACAATGAATTTCTTGTTAGCATTTTTAGGGTTGGTGGCTTGGTATAAAATGATTGTTACTGGAAACGCAAAGTGAGTAGCAAGGTTATAAGAAATGGTGGGTTAGTGCCTTCTAAGGTTGATTAACACACTATGAGTTGGTAACAAGCAATGTGGTGGCTATGTGTTTTGAGTTGGAAATGTAAGTGTGCCATGTGTTCATTCCAAAGCAATGTATAATGGATTTCTTGTTAGATTTTGTAGGGTTGGTGGCTTGGTAGAAAATGATTGTTATTGGTTAGTGGTTTGTGTTTTGCTGCATGGTTAGTAGTGTGACATGTGGGTAAAGGATGGGCTAGGTGTTGTAGAAACCTTTAGTGGTGCAACAAGCAGATAGAAGATTGGTTATGCTTTGTAGCAATAGCTTGACAATACTTAGTAGTGTATCAATTGTGGCTAGAGGCACGACTAGTAGCTTTCAAGGTTGGTTAGTGTTTTGGATAGTGGGTAATACCCTAAGGGGAAATACAAGTGGGTTACATTAAGTGTATCAATGTAAGTGGCAATTTCAATGGTTTTGTGAGTTTGTAGGGTTGGTTAGCATATTGTCCAACAACACTGTTGGCAAGTGTAGTATTTTCATCAATATGCAAGTGCCAATGCTTAAAAGAGACAGTCAAAGTTTTATTAGGTTAAGCCTTATTGTTGAAAAAGGGTCAATTAATGCATGGTGATATTGTCATGAATCGCGTGGTGGGGGGACTTGCTCAAGATGCTGCGCTGAACACACACAGAATGCACAAGGAGAAGCTCACTCAAGAGACAAGAAGAGAGATGGAGGCCAAAACATTTTCTTGCTGGTTTCTTCTTCTTCTTCTACACACTTTACAATGTACACAAAGTATAGATAAGATACAACATAAAGGAAAGTGGCCTACTAAGTCAAACAATGCATAACCGACTACACTAGTCGACTGGCGCTATAACTATGCTAGCTGTAAATAGGTGTAACAACCTGAATATAATAAGTAATGAGTCAGTGGCCATGTGAGAGTCATAATGACCATTGATGTGCTAAGTGTAGATGTGTGGACCCATCTAACCAGGCGGTCCATCATTAATGTCCGCATGTGTTGAGCTTGTCATCTCAACACTCCCCCTCAAGCTCAACTGTATCTCTGCAACTCCAAGTAAGCTTCAAAACTTTTGAAGCTTCTTTGTACCCAATTCCTTCGTCAAGATGTTAGCTATCTGATCCTGTGTGCTGACATACACCAAGTCAATCTCACGTGCTAGTACCTTCTCTCTCATAAAGTGGTAGTGTAGCTCAATATGTTTTGTCCTGGCATGGAACACAGGGTTCCTAGCCAACTATATACTGCTCATGTTGTCACAATAAATGACCTTCCTCCTACACATCTAAATCATCCAATAACTTTTGCAGCCATACTATCTCACATGCTGCAACAGCAACACCTCTATACTCAGCCTCTGTACTCGACAAAGCAACTATAGATTGCTTTTTGCTGCTCCAAGTAACTGTTGCACTACCAAGAGAGAACATGTATCCACTGGTAGATCTTCTATCAGACATACTACTAGCCCAATCAGCATCTGTGTATCCAAACACCTGTACATCTGTACCTGCCTCATAGAAAAGTCCATAATGTAATGTGGACTTCACATATCTCAATATGCTTTTGACTGCATCCAAATGTGGCTTTCTAGGTACTTGCATAAACTGACTCACAAGACCAACAACATAGCTCAAGTCAGGCCTTGTAATGGTCATGTAGATAAAACTCCCCACTATCCTCCTGAACATAGTAGGGTCTTCTATCTCATCCCCAACATCAGCACTCAACTTTACATTCTGCTCCAATGGGACTGAAAGTGGTTTGCATGTTGTCATACCATACTTGGACAACATATCCAAGCCATACTGTCTTTGGGATAGCCATATACCATCATCACATCTGATCACCTCAATGCCAAGGAAGTACCTTAGCTCACCTAAATCCTTCATCTCAAACTTCTTCTTCAAAAAGTCCTTGACTTCAGCAATCCCACTATCACTATCACCTGTAATAATCAAGTCATCCACATAGATGACTATGATGACCAAACCTGCATCTCCCTTTCTCACATAAAGTGACTGATCAGTATCACAAAACATAAAAGCTAATATTGACAAGATACTCTCTGATCTTATCAGACCATGCTCTAGGTGCTTACTTGAGCCCATAGAGTTCCTTCTTCAACCTGCACACATACGTGGGATGCTCTAAATCTTCATAACCTGTTGGTTGATCCATATACACTTCTTCCTACAAATCACCATGTGTGGGAGCTTTGACTCAACCACCAAGACCCTCGGACCACTTATTGTTTCAAGCGTTCCAAGCCGAGCACTAATGGCTACCTCTCACATAACCAACGCGCCATCCATACCTACGGGTGTAGTGAGCTTACCTTGATGCTCGATCGAGTACCCTCCTCTCTCTTGCACTTTGGTAGCTCCACGATCCTAGCCTAGCTCAAGCATCCTCAAGCCTCCTCCATCTCCAAGCTCCATCCTCCATAGCCGCGCGCGCAAGAGAAGAGAAGGGAAGAGAAGAGAAGAAGAGGAGAGGAGATGGTGAAGAGCTTCACCCTCTTGATCCCTCACTCTCGCACACACTCACTTCCTCACACTCTCACACTCCCTCTCTCAAGAGCACACACAAGCAAGAAGGAGAGAAGAAGAGAGGAAGAAGAAGACTCCTTTTTCAGCACACCAAAGAATGAGCTTTCCATTCACTTTTCAACTTTATATACAAAGCCCTAAATCCTTTTTGGGCGGTCATCCCCTTTTTTCTCTTTTACATGGTTGGCCATGGCCTAGGCCATTTTTCCCATTTCCCACCATTCTAATTTATCCTATTCCCCACTAATGCATACACTTTGCACAGGAGTGAGCCTGGCGCTCTTTTACACAGATTTGGGGGCGCTTTCGCATTTTAATGGTGCGCCTTTTTTCTCTTTCGTTGCCTTGGCCCGACACCGAAGCTTTCTAAGGGTCGTGCCCGAACATTTGAATCTTCCAGGGATTGGTTGCTGATCAAGGCGCCTTCTTCTGCTTTTATCCTGTGCCTTATCTGCTATTTTCCTTTTTTCCATTTTCCTCTCCTTTGTACTACGGAAACATGATAACATTACCCCCTCCTAGCCAAGTGCCAGTCCCATGGCACTGTGGTGGGACTTGGTGGCAAGTCAGGTCGGCTGTTAGGTGGAATAGGTAGGTGGGTGGTTAGGGGTAATGACCCGGAGAGGGACCGGCGTACTTTAGGCTCCATGAAGACACTCGGTCTGTCACACGGTTGTGGCGCTGGTTACATAGTCACTTGTCTTTAAGGATGAGAAACGCTTGAAGTAATAAGTAATCCCTTAGGATGATGGTATTGGAGGGATTTATTCTGGAGAAAACCCCTCGAACGCTGTTTTCCCTTGAAAACCCGTGGTTTCTATTGAAGATCCTTGTCGTTGAGTTGAAAGTCTTAAGTTTTGAGTTGAAGGTCTTCAAGCTTGTGGAATCGATGGGAGATCCGTGGAATTTTGAAGCGTTGGGCCTGGATAGTTGGATGATGCAGTTCCAAGATCTATGCCAATGGCAGGTCTACCTTGACCTGGTTTGATCATGGTGGCCATCAGCATAGGCAGATGGCTAGATGCCGGCACGTGTGGGTCATTTAAGGGTGCCGTGGTGATCGTCTTCCGCGGGTAGTCATCTCTTGAGAGTCAATCATAGCCTACAAGAAAAGTTGTGCACTCCCTAAGGGGCGTGCCTACTTGCTTGTAATGTGTGGTGGTTGTGGCAGTCGAACTGGGAGATGGGTCTAACCTTGGGCAGGCCCTTGGTAATGTCCCACACTTGAGGACCCAGTTCGTGTTTCGTTGAAGGTGCGGTGCACTCTTAGGGTGACAAGTCTGGAAGTCCTGCCCTTGATGTTCCCTAAGCGTGAAGTGGGGGAGGGGGCTAGGGAGATCCCTAGGTGCAGTTTTTTTTTTTTGAAGATGAGACATAGGCCCAAGTATCTTAGTTGGAATGAGGAGGAGAAGGTGGGCGGAGAGACTTGCTCAAAAATTGGCGACTCTGCATGTAATTCTTTAGATTCATGCGAACATGTAGAGAGGTAGGGGAGAGAAAGGGGTGGTTGCATCTAGTGAACTGGCTGTTGTTCATGTCCTCTAGGAGGGCTAGGCAAAAAGAGGGAAGAAGAGTAGCCCTCATCATGAGACGAGCCATGGCACAATTATCTATAGCATTAGGGTCGAAGAATAGGGGAGGCAGACCATGCTCTTGTGTAGTCGAGTCCTACTTAAGAAGTAGCCTAAGTAGCCTAAGATAGTTACAGGTGGTTATAAAAGCGGGGTCAAGACATGAGGAAAAGTCCGCAAGGAAGTGCATCATAGACTCGTCTAGGCTTTCTGCGGTAAAAAGAAGGGCGTTGTCGAAGGATGCTGCAGTGGAGTTATAAATGACGGGAAAGTCATATCGCCCGTGGAGGGTGGCATCAAAATCTACGCCTACCCTTCGAGGGTATGCCATATAAGTAGGGTCGTTCTGCTCTAATGGCAGGGTATTACAAAAAGCCATCCAGGCGAGCATCCTTATGTCGCATACTCGTCTCCTCCACAGGGGTTGGTCCCTATAGTTTTGTATAGTGTGGGGGATTTCAAAAATTTTATCTTGCCAGTAGTCGGCCGCTTCAGTGCCCCAAGAGGTTGGGGTCTTTTCCCGCTCTTCCAGCCATTTTTTCCCTAGCCGGCCACCGACCGCGATCACCTTGTCCATCACTTTGAGAGGCAGGACCCTCCGCAGACTGTTGGGTAGGAGGAAACTAAAGGAGAATGGCTCCCTCCACAGACTGTTGGGTAGGAGGAAACTGAAGGAGAATGGCTCCTTTCCTAGTTCGTGCACCTCCCACACCACCAGTTCTGCGTGGAATCCTGTCGGGAGATCATCTGGGCATGGAGGGAGAGGCGCGGACGGTAGCATGGCTGGTTTGGCTCTTAGCTTCTGTTTGGCTCCTCCACCAGCTTTTTTTGCCTTTCTTTAGAGATGGCTTTTCTTTCTGCAGCTGGATCTGCTTGTGGCGGGTCTTGGGCCTGTGGCGAGGGGGGTTGCGGGACCACGTCTTCCTTGAAGCGATTCACATCGATTTCTAGCTCTACTTCTTCCCCCGGCTGTTCTGCATGTACTGCTTCTTCCTCGAACCCGAGGGCATCTATTTCCTGCGAGGTTAGCCGGCCCTCATCAGGTATTTCCGTTGTTCCTCCAGACCCAGCCTAACCTCCGCCAGTAGTGGTGGCATCTGTAGTCCAGCGTGTGTAGGGCTCTTCTTGCCATGCCGAGCTTCCTCTACACTACTTCCAGCGGCTCTCCTTGTGCTGTGTGGGTGGCGTCCAAGATGGCATCGAGGAAGGTCTTCTGTTGAGCACTAAAGGCCACTTGGGCTGCCTTCGCCTTGCTCTCCGTGATGATTTTCTCTTTTTCTGTTAAAGCAAGGCGGCGCGCCAGTGTCTTCACCCTCCTCTCGTTGTGCATAGCCTACTCTTCTACCCTTTTGTTCATCACTTCCAGGCCCTCCCCTTGTCTTAAGGTCAGCATCATGATTTTCTGTCCATAATCCTCTAGTTCCCTAACTAGCCTCTCTTGTTCTTGTCGTTCAGCGGTCAGCTGATTTGTTAGGTGTTTGAGCTTCTCCTCCTGCTCCTCCATACCTCGTTGCCTTTCTTCGTCCCTAGCACTCAGCTCCACCTTGAGTACATCCACCTTAGCAGCTTTCGCAGCAAGCTCCTGGTACTGCACTATTAGAAGCTTGTGCCCTCTTTGCATGTTTACTAACTCTTGCGTCTCATTTTTGAGTAGCTACCTCCAATGTTCCTCCCTCTCATCCCTAGCCTTCAGTTCCTGTTTCAGCTCTGCAATTTTGGACTGCTGCAAGGCTACCATTCTTGTCTTGTCCAACTGGAAGGCGGCCATGGTTTCCTTCTCGGCTGCCAACTCAGCCACAGCTATTTTGCGTTCCTCCTTCACTCTCTCCAACTGGGAGAGCAGCTCGGCGACGTATTCGTCGTAATTAGCCGGTGGCATCATCGTTGCATGAATAGGCGAGGTGGAGGCTTTGACTTTTTGCTTTTTGGGCTCTGGCCTTAACTCTGCATTCGGGGCTGGCCTTTTCTGTCCTGTGGCCGTAGTTTTTGTGCTCTGCCCTTGGCCCATTTCTTTGTTGATAAAATATTGCATCCACACCACGAAATTTGACACATCTGCGCTAGTGGGGATGCTGGGGGTGATGGTGGTGAGTTCCGCGGGAGGTACCAGGAGGGTAGGGATCGGATGGAGCGGGGCCTTGCCTTTGCCTTCATAGACTGGAGGTGGCACGAACTCTGGCACCTGTGTGCTAGATCCAGGCCCCTCTTCTCTGCATGGGCTCAGGTTCCTTAGTTCGTCTGCTCCGCACTACTGTTCGATGGACCGTCGTGTGGCCTCCGCCAGGTCCTCCTCTTTCCTTCACAGCTCCTCCTCTTCTTCCTCCGCTTTCCTCTTCCTTTCCTCCTGCCTTTTCTTCTGCTCCTCCTATTTTTTTCCTTTCTTTTCTTTTTCCCTTCTTTTCTCCGCTTCAACTTCTTGTTTTGATGCCTCCTTGGCTTTCTGCAACTCCTCTCTTTCCCTCTGCTCCTCCTGCCTTTTCATTCTCTCTCTCTTTTGCTTCTTTCAGGGATTCCTTCTTCGCCCTTTCCAAGTCTTCCCTTTCTTTCTTCCTACCTTCATCACCCTTTTTCTTCCCCTGCACCGCCTTTTTCTTCGTTGTCCTGATTGCCTTCTTACTAGTTTGTCCTTCCCCTTCTTCTTCTGTTTCTGTTCTGTTGGTGGACCTGTCTTTGTCCTATCAAGGGGGCGACTTCTCCGGCGTTTCTCCTTCTCCCTCCTCTGGCTCCTATGCTGCCTTTACTGCCTCCTGAATGAGTGCAGTCAAGACTCCTCCGTAGATGATGAAAGAGGCCTTGGAGGAGGCTTTCTTCCTTTCCGTCACCTTAGAAGCCGGAGATTCTCCTCTTGTTGGTGCGCTTTCTAGGGCTAGTGCTTTGGCCACTTGATCGATAGTCTTTCACACATAGCCATTCCAATCCACCACATCTAGAGTGTGGGCTGCTACATTGTCCAGCATTGGCACACTAATCCGATGCATTAAGGAATTGTAACGTTGGCTAGAGAAGAGCACGTGCACCAACTTGGCCTGTAGCCTAGCGTCAATGTTAGGGATGTCCTGGATGCTTATGTCGTCGTTCGTGAGTACCTCTTCCTTCTTCATTTTCAGTAAGGCATAAACATCCCTTTTTTTCCGCCTTTCTATCCTAGGTACCAATCCTAGAGCTTTTTCCACCAATACTGGGTCCAATCGGACCTGTACATTCTTTGCGCCCTCTCCTCGGCCTACTGTTACCATGCCCCTTTCCTGGTCCAAATTGTATGTTCTGAGGAATTCTACGCATTTGAAGTGATCTGGCTCCTGTGAGAATTTTTCAATGTATTTTGTCAGGTTGCACTATTCCATCACCCTTCTGGCTGCCTCCTCCTTCGCCACCACGACTCCGATGTTGTGGATGGTTCGGAACTTGAGCTGGCCGAAGGTGCGGTTCTCCAATTGGATGCAATATAGCTCCCTTTCCTCGTCAGTGAATGGGAGTCGATGGGCGCGGTCTTGCTGCGACATTTTTTGCTCCTGCCATAATTCGTAACTTCCATTAGTATTTTCCACATAGCACTTTGTTGTTTTTAAACTCTTGACTGAATTTTTGGAAGCCATTTTTCTCATACTAATGCTTATGTCTTTCACTACTTTTACTTTACCATACCCCCTTTTTATTCATTTCCTATCTAATTCCTTTCACCATATACCCCACCTACATACCCACCTTTCTTCCGGCTGAGAGAAGAATCCTTCCTAGGATTGGGAGTTAAAGGGTGGTGTTGGTCCTGTTGGGGTAGGACTTTACGTGTGAAGAAGCCACGTGTAGAATCTTGGGTTGTATTCCAGTTGCACATGACAATCAAGAGCAGCCGGTTGGATAGAGACCTGGGATATGTAGGTCAAGACATCATGAAAGAGATCCCCAGTATTAAGGCGGCTGATGGCATGTAATTCCTCTTTGGTGAGGAGTTGGTCAATATAGGGGTGGGCGAGCACATAGTCATCCAATTGCTGATTGCGGGTGATGGCCAAAACCCTAAACGAGATGGGTGCCACATAAGTGGGGTCGTATTCAATGGTTTTAATTGCCCTGCGTTGCTCAGCATTGGTCATTATTCGGCAACCTTTTTTCTCCCATTGGATTCTCAGAGCAAACCACTGTTGTAAGAACGTGGAGGGCGAGCTTGCCATCTGCATGAGCTTGTGCATCTCTTGTTCAGGAACAGAACGGGGAGGCTTTCGATATGAAGTGACTAGGCGTCTGAGGGCCGCTTGCTCCTTTGAGATTTCATCGTTTGCTATTAGTTCGGCAGCAATTTTGGGGGATTTAGTAGTTATAAGTTCGTATTCCTCCCAAGTGCATGGTAATGCACGAACCTCCAAAGCAAGGGTTCTATCAAGAAGGCCTAGGTCTAGCCTCTCATAGCTTCTAGCAAATGTGGTGAAAGTGTCGTCCAACATTCTGATGCAGGTTATTAAGTCATCCCCAGAGGTCGCGGCAAGGTCCTTAGCCAAGGAGAGGAAAGGTCGTATCGCGTATGAAGGTTTAAGACCTGCTGGTGGGGATGGTGCAAGTGGACTGGACAGTGGTGACTCCCTCATCGGTGTCACAGGTTGGGCTTTGCACTTCGAAGCACCTTGAGGTGCTGCAGGAAGCTCTGGGGGCTTGGGGGTCGGGCTGGGTTCTGAGTAAGTAGTCATAGGGCTTTTTAAGCCCTCTGGATTAGGCAGGTTTAAGGCTTGTGGCATTTTCTTTGGTCGATAGATGAGCCGAGGCTTACTAGCCACAGCTGGCAATGGCGTGCTGATCATGTGCTGGGTACCACGTGTGCAAGCCTTCCGCTCTATGGTGATATCACTTGTAGATGAGCTTTTTAGCCGGCCATTTTTAGGCACCCAAATCCAGGCGTTGCCCTCGTAGTATCCTTGTGTCCGCAAGAGATCCTTAGGAATCCATCGCGGCGTGGTTGTTTGTCTATGGCAATAATGTCTATACTACCTCTTAGGCCGGAACGGCTGATGTTTCTAGTGGTTAGGGTCCCATTTGGGTGGTGTACCCGAATGTGGTTCCTGTTGTTTTGGCACCCACATAAGTCTGGACTCCTTGGCCTTGTGAGCATACTTGGTGGATTTGGGCCTGGGGTCGAGTGCGTGGCACAAAGTCACAGGTTTCTCTAGTTTAGACTGGGGCTGGAGCGTGGTCCTAGGGGTTTCTACCGGTGGCGTCATGATGGTGGAGGAATCATGGCAGCCCTTGCTGAAGGTCGTCACTATACGGGTGTTGCCGATGGCAAGATGAATGTGGATTAGGTTGTAATCCACATTACAGTGCGTTAGCTTCTTGAAGGTATGACCCAATAGTGACACATTGCCGGCTGCTTTAGTGTTAGGCAACACATGGAAGAAGGCTGGTAAACTTTCAGTCTTGATGGAAACAAGTACCTTGCACTTCCCCAGGAGTGAATAGGCAGTACCCCCAAACGGGGTGAGGTTGGCATTAGTGGGCTGTAGCGTCGGTTGACCAATGCGTGTCCAATGGTCATGCGTCAAGATGTTGTAGTCAGCCCCTTCATCAATCAAGGCGTCGAAAGAATACACCGCGCCTGCTGTGACTGTGATTCGTAGATATGCTGGTGCCACTGCTTCCTCGTCCTGATCTGTAAGGTCAGTTACAATTGCCATGCGGACGTTCAATGGGGCTTCTAGCATGGGTGGTCATGTAATGGATGGGAATGAGAATAGTACTTCTTTATGCAGCTGCCGTTAAAAAAGCCTACTCCTTCACCGTCAAGTGTCTCCAACTCAACATTCCCGGTTCTACCAATCATGCGTACTCTAAAAGGCCCTAGTCCTCGGGACTTCATCTTCTGTTTGTGTCCTTTTACAGAGTATAGCAAAATAAGATCCCCTTGTTCGAAGTCTCGCTACCTGACATGCTTGTCAAACCACATCTTTCGTCGAGCCTTCTCGCAGATGAGCGCGTGGGTGGCTAGAAGACGAGTTTCTGATAGGCGTTCCAGCTCGGTCAGGCGTTGCATCCATGCTTCATTCCCTTTCCATCGTTCTTGGAGTGCTATTCTCAGGCTAGGGATGAAGAATTCTACTGGTAGAATTGCTTCAATCCCGTAGGTCAGCCTAAAGGGGGTTTGACTGACGGCCGTTTTATAAGCTGTGCGGTAGGCCCACAAGGCTGCCATCAACTTGTTGTCCCAGTCGCTTCTTGAGGCTTAGACTACTTTAGTCAGGATGTTAATAAGAATTTTGTTAGTTGATTCTGCCTGGCCATTAGCCTGAGGGTAGTATGGCGAGGATTTGTGATGGATGATAAGAAAGGTGGATAGGAGATGTGCTATCACTTCGTTGATGAAGTGTGCCTTGGTCGCTAACCAGTTCGATGGGGCAACCGAAGCGCGAGATCACTTGCTCCCATAAGAACTTGGCAGTCGTTCTAGCGTCGTTTTTTCGTGTTGCTCTTGCCTCTACCCATTTTGTGAGGTAATCCATGGCCACCATGATGTACTTGGCTTGTGAGTACTGGGCTCGGGGCTGATTGGTCCTATGAAGTCAATTCCCCATTTTTCGAAGGGTTGGCAAGCAATGATTGGGGTTAACTCCATTTGATCTTTACGAATCGGAACTTTCACCCGCTGGCACTTGTCACAATGCTTGACAAATCGCTTGGCGTCGTGGAAAAGTGTGGGCCACCATAGTTGGGACTGCAACACCTTCCGTGCTGTCGTGTCTCCGCTAAAGTGTCCACCTGCAATGCCACTGTGCGCTTCTGAGAGCACATCATGCATCTCATGTTCACACACCTATACAACAATCCGTCTTGCCCCAACCTATAGAGTTGGCCTGCAATTAGCTGGTAGGGCTGGAGCTTCAAGATCAAGCGCCTAAGTCGTGCCTTTTCTATTAGTCGCTCAGGTAGTCCGTGCTCGAGCACTTGGACTATGTCATCTGCCCAGTATGGCGTCATATGAGCCTTAAATAGGTCTCTCTCTTTGGACAGGTGGAATAAGTGGGCGTCAGGTAACTCATCAATGATGCCTTGTCCAGCTGTTTCTCTTGTGGGTATACGGGACATGTGATCAGCCATGTAATGCTGTTTTCCCTTTCGTACCACCACGGAGAAATCAAACTCTAGGAGCAAGAGGAGCCATCGAGCTATGTGTCCTGTAGCACAAGGTTTGTTCACTAAGTAGAGCAGGGCTTGATGGTCCACGAAGAAAATGAAAGGTGTGGCCAATAGATAGTGCCGAAATTTCTTCACGGCAAACACCATGGCTAGTCCCTCCCTTTCTGTTGTTGAATAATTTATCTCTGTCTCAGTGAGTTGTCTACTAGCAAAGCTTACTAGGTAGTCTAAGTTATGCTCGCCCGGTTGGCACAACACTGCTCCCACGGCAAACTTAGAGGCGTCAATGTGTACGTGGAAGGTAATGGTCCAGTCCAGGGCTCGTAGAATTGGTGCTATTGTTAGAGCCTTTTTCAATTGTTCATACACCCGTTGGCATGCTTCGGTCCACTCGAAGATGATTAGTAGCTTGTACAATTGCCTAGCGATCAGCACGTAGTTCAGTACAAACTGTCGATAGTATCCTGTGTGACCTAAGAAGCATTGAACTCCCTTGTAATTACTTGGGGGTGGAAGGTCAACGATAACCCTGACCTTCGAGAAGTCCGTGGTAATGCCATTCTTCGACACCACGTGTCCTAAGATGCATCCGTGCTTCACCCAAAACTGACATTTCAAGGGGTTCAGGGAGAGGCGATATAAGCAACACCGTTCAAAGACCATGAGGAGTTTGTCTAGGTGTTCACTCCAGGTCGAATGGACACACAGGTCATCGACAAAGACCTCTAACTCCTTGCGAAGCATGTCCTTGAATATGGTGCACATGAGGCGTTGAAAGGTGGCAGGGGCATTGGTTAACCCGAAGGGCATGACTACGTACGCAAAGACGCCCCACTCAGTGGCAAAGGCGGTCTTGTGCCTGTCTGTAGGATGCACTTGCACCTGGTTGTATCCCGAGAAGCCATCCAGAAAATTGTAGGCTTCCTTGCCTGCCACCCCCTCAAGCATGTGCTCGGTGTATGGCAAGGGGTAGTCGTCTCTCTTTGTAGCAGCGTTCACCTTCTTGTAATTGACGCACACTCGAATCTTGCCGTTCTTCTTCATCACAATGACTATGGGTGACACCCAATCTGTGTGCTCAATTTCGTAAATGAATCCAGCTCTCATCAGCTTGTCGATTTCCTCTTTGATAGCATGAGCGTGCTTTGGATTCATGGGGTACGGTCGCTGCTTGACTGGCGTTGCATCCGACGTCATGGGTATGTTGTGAGTCACAACACTCGGATCCACCCCCCGTACCTCTTCTAAGGACCAATCAAATATGTCTATGTACTCTCGCAAGAGAGCGACAAGACTCAACTCTTCTTCACTAGTCAAGTCCTCGGCAATGAACACTGGTCGAGGTACTTCTCCTTCCAGGGCTAGGTTTACCTCCTTGACCTTAGCTGGCCCTTCGATTGGTTCGCTTGTTTGCCCTTAGCGCTTGGCACCTAGCAGAACCTACCCTATCCCCTTTTTTGAATTTAGTGAAGCGTTTAGGGAGGTCTTGCCGCTTTCGCTGTTCCTCTGATCGTGCATCCTTGGGACGCTTTGCCTTATCCTGCCTTAACCGTCTGCGCCTCAGGTGACGGGTAAGTCCCCCTTGGTGCGTTTGGTCATGGGCGGCCTGGGGATTTCTGGGTCACTATCAGAAGTAACTTCCGATTCAGAGTCAAACCCTCCATTTTCACTAGAAGAGATGGTCTCCCCTGGTGGCCGCAGTTCAGATGGTGATTCGGTTCTAAGTATTGATGTTGTTCTTGGTTGGGCTAGGCCGGCTTGCTCAAGGTCTACGGCTCCTATGCATTCTAACCAAGCACGATCACATTTCATACACATGACTCCTTGGTCCATTCTAAGGGCCTGTTTTTTTTGCGGCTTGGCATTTGCCCGTATCTGCTCAATTTCTCGTCCTTCATTGTCGTACTCTATGGTATCCACTTCACCCTCACTTTCATCACCGAAGGATTGGCAGTCTTCGTATTCATCACAGGAATCTTTGTCACTCAACTACTCATCATCTCCCAAGGCTTGCTCTGCCTCGTCTCGTTGGTCGGGAACCAAGGCCCAGTTATACATGAGGTTTAGCTCGTGCACCCTGGTCCACTGCCACTCGGAATCCTCTAAGAGGTCTTGGAGTGGCTTGAAGTTGGCAGCTAAGTTTCCTGCTAGCTAGTCCGTTAAGTATTCCAGTATTCCCTGGAGTTCCTTTTTGTTGGAAGGCACTTGGAAGGTAACCGGCTTAGGCCCTCCTTGGAGGCTTGCTGCCATCATGTAGAGTGGCGTAGGAAGTGTTCCGTTTGTCTTGCTGACCGTTTTGATGGCCTGCTCATACGCCTCCTAGTCAGAGAACGGCAGGTCAATTGTAGCGAGGACATGGATCCAATCCCGCTCATCCTCTGGGTATGGGATATACTTGGTCAAGGACTCATAGGGCTTCCTGACCTATTCCCTTTGAGCATAGCAGAGATGGCGTCCAGGTTGACTGGTGAGGTCTTCCAAGTGTCCATCTCTATTCGTACGGCGTTAGTTCTTTTGCCAAGGAAGATCAAGCCGTTACCCCAATCTTCGATGACTCTAGCGTTGCGCATCCAGGGTAGGCCTAATAGGACATTGTAGTCCACTCCCTTCATGACTATAAAGTCAACGGAGAACTGGACACTTGCGATCTTCACTGGCCAATTTTTTAGGACCCCGAATGGTTTCACTCTCATACTGTTTGCTAGCGTGATGTTAAACCTAGCAGCTTCAATAGGCGGGTTTCCCCAAGTCTGTAGCACCGCATGGCTAAGCACACTAACCCCGGCTCTCGTGTCTACGATTCCCTTCCTTGTTGCGTTACCCAGGGCTAGGACCGGAAGGACTACGTGCATCTCAGAGCCTTCCCAAAAGGTGTTGACGTGGAAAGATTTAGGCACAGAGTGCAGTGTTAGACTGGGCAATTGTGTTTTTGCGTCCTCGTCTTGAGGGTCTACTGTGACCTACTCTTGTGAGCCCTCGACCCATTGCCTAAGGTCTTGCCATAGGGTAGGTTGCTGCTTAAGCAGATCTCCCAGGCCAAATGTTACAGGGGTGGTCACTAGTGTGGTCAGGAGATTGCTAAATACTCGTCCTTCCTTTAGCCTAGACTCTCCGGGCCAATGGTCGTGGCTGATCTGCGGCTCTGTTACGTCTAGGCTTGGTCTCAGTGGCACTGCTTGTGGTATAGTAGCCTCGGCCGACTTAGGTTGAGGCGGTGACATTGGCATGCTTATGCTGGAGAGATCATCGATCTCGTCCTCCGTGATGGGTTCAACATCTTTGAGGTGCTATTGAGCCTCCCTCACCCATTCCTTCACCTTTTCTATGGCCTCCAATTGTTGCTTGGGGTGCGGGTATTCCCCTATCTTAGCGCTTCCCTTTTCGGCTGTCTTAGGGGCTGAAGTCTCTGCCTCCGCGTCTAAGACTTTCTTCCCAGCAGGTAAAGTCATAGCACTCTCGGTCTTCAATGTGACCTTAGCGTCCGATCTCTTTTTTTCGCCTACGGCTTTTCTTTCCTATTGAGGCTGCGTCCAGATTGCTAGGTCCTGACAGAGAGATGCCGGCCTGCTTGGTTTGCGCTTGGGTCATAACTCGTAAGGGAATAGGTGTGGCCTCCCCATCGGGGTTGGGTCACATAAGGACCAGGCGGCCTAGGAATGCGGTGGGATTTATGTCCATTCTAGGGATGGCTGGTTTCATATCGTTAGGCGCGGGTAGAGCCAATGGGGCTCCCCTTTCGAAGAATGGCTGTGGCTTGTTAGCTAGATAAGGCTGGCCGTAGGGTTGCGAGTATGGAAACCTTCTTGGTAGTCTACATTGTGTGGTATCGTGGCCGAACCTCCCGCAGTTAGCGCAAGGTCTTGACCTAGGGTCTTGACACTCGGCCGGCAAGTGGTTTCCACCACAGTACACGCACTGGATGTGCGGGCGCGTTGGTCGTCTCAGCATGTCCTGTATCTTGGCTAATTCCATCTTGACCTCCGCCAGGCCTTGGTCTATCTCGGTGGCTTTCCCCTTATCTTGGGATGATGGGTTTGACCGCTCACTAGAGGCTAGCGTTCTCTCTAAACTCCGCGGGTTGGTTTCTTCTAGATTTGAGCTCCTAGAGCTCCGCTCTTTTAGTTGGTCATCGACTCTGATGGCTTCCTCAAAAACCCTAGCCACCACGTCTCGCTGCAAGCTTGAATTGCCTGCCAATGCCTTATATAACTCCTCATCTCTAATTCCACTGATGAATACAGTTGACACTGCTCTGTCAGTCGGTCGTTCGCCTAAGGGAATTCTCTTAAAGAGACTTCTCACGTGGGTCACATAGTTGCGGATGCCCTCCTTCTCCTTCTGTTTGATATTCATCAAGTGTACTAGCAGGTTGTTGGAGTATCTGGGCTCAGCAAACCTCTTGACGAAGAGATTCTTGAGGTTATTGAAGTTGGCTCGTTCTACGGCATCCAGGCTTGTATACCACGTCCTACCCTTATCGCTTAAGCAAAGTCTGAATGCTTGCGAACGCTGAGTCTGGTCATTGAGGCCATTGGCTTCGCAGACTTGCTTAAACTTCTCAACAAAGCTGTACGGATCGTCATGTGGCTAGTACTTGTTGAGTTGCTTGGCAACAATCAGTATTTTGGCCTAGCTCTTTGAGCCCTGGTTTGCCCCTAATCCTTCAAGCAGCGACGTCGCTAGTGTAGTGGCACTCTGCTCTATTGCGGTGTTATCTAGCAGCCGTTTCATGAGGAGCTCGCTCAATGTCAGGTCTCCCTCTAGTGCTCTTTCCTGGTCTGTTCGGTTCCGGCCAGCCAAGTTCAGCACTCGCTGCACCTCATGCAGCTCCATGCTTTGCCTTAGGCTCCTGGCTTGTTGGTCCCTATTATACTCGGCTATGCCTTGCAATGCCTTGAGAGCCAGCCTTCTCTCCTCCTCTAGGTCTGCAATGATTGCATCTGCCGTCCTGCCATGGTGCTCGTACCGGGCATATGCATCGTAACTGCTCACCATCTGCTGTATAGCATCTGGGAATGCACTCACATCGAGCTCCTTGGTAAACTGATGGTCTGAGCCTTTCTCCGTCATGGTCAAATTCTTGCACCTTGCTGCGCTGTCGATCAGGTTGACTAGTCTCTTGCACTTCACGTGTTTGTCTACGTCCTGGGTCCTCTCCTATTGGTGGGTTCCTTGAGTGATTTATCTGAGTGAGTCCCTTAATTATTGAATACAATTCTTAATTTACAACCACTCGGTGAGTGTGTTGTTCCTCGTACACTTGTGCCCAATCAAGCTTTCAGTTTCCTTAAGTGTATTTCAAGTGCAAAATTCAATGTGAGTGTAGCAAGCAATTCCTCGGCGCCTCACTCACTCTCGCTCGTTTCTGGCCTGATAGGCTTGTAGGTTTATTTTCCGGCCGTTTAGTTAGGGTTTAGGACTCTTTGTATGTTTCCTTGTTTGCTTCTGATCAATCAGGTCTTCGTGGCTTAGCGGCTTGCATCCTAGTCCGTGGATCCCTCAACTGTCTACTACCCACCGCTACGCGGCTGTGTACTACAATTTCTCTTATCTCGTGTGCTAGAATCAAGTTCTGAACGCCCGAAGGGTTTCGACAAGTTGCGCTAATACGCGTTTGCCGGGTCAAGTCAAATTCTGACAGCTTTGACAGAAAGTTGCATTCGGACCAAGTGGTCCGAATTGCAGGGTCCGAGTGGGTCACTCGGACGGGCCGAATGGCATAGGGTCAAGGGCCGAATCTCCAAATCTGGCTCGGACGATTTTTACTCGGACGAGCCAAATGGCAGGTTTGACAGATTCGGACAGGATAATTCGGACGGGTAGAACCGCAGTTGGCCAAGGGTCGAATCTTGGGTGTGGCCGAGTTTCGATTTTGGAACTCGGACGGGTCGCTCAGACGGGCCGAATGGCACAAGGCCGAATGTGCCACGTGGTCAAAAAGTTCTGGCTCGGACGGTTTGAGTAGGGTTACTCGGACAAGTTGACTCGAACAGTCCGAGTGCCGACTAGGGTTCCGGCCGAGTGGCCAAATGGCAAGGGGCCGAAGGCCGATTCTGGGACTCGGCCCAGAAGCAATCGCTCGGACGGGCCGAAAGTGGTGCGACGGAAACAGCGTGATGCCAATCTTGCCCGGTTCTTATCATCTACTTAACCATTCCAAGCACAAACCTCCAGATCCTGTCTAGGGGGTTTGAGGGAGGGATTCATATAACTGAATGGGTCGGTGAGTGCATCGGTGATGCGATCGAATCACACAGCCTGGGGCTTTCTAGCTCTCTCTCTCTTTCTCTCACACTAAAATAGCACAATTGAGTTCTCTTTTGGCCTCCCGGTTCTTATATGCCCTCCCAGCTGTGGCGTTGACACCCCTAATCACTCTCTTGTCGATCTTAGTCCTCATTAGCGAGCATTTTGCGCATTTGCATGATTTTCTCCTTGTTTTTACCCTGTTTTGAAACAGTGAACCCTACCCTTTTCCGGTTTGATCTCCTAACTCTAACCTACACTAAATGCAACAAAATTCGAAGGCAAAAAATTGGAATAGTTTCTCCATGCTTTCCAATCATCAAACAACCAAAATATCCCAAAATACTTACTTGTTTCGAAGACTAAAAGCACCCAACTTCCTACCTATCTCAAGCTCCGTTTTGGGGATGAATACCCTACTTCGATGCTCGATGTGAGGTGCGCAAATGCTCAAGCTTGAATCTGTTGGTCTCGGCAAAACGGAACCAAAATGTGGGTGCTTTTGCTCAACCGCCAAGACCCTCGGACTGCTTATTGTTTCAAGCGTTCCAAGCTGAGCACTAATGGCTACCTCTCACATAACCAACGCACCATCCATACCTACGGGTGTAGTGAGCTTACCTTGATGCTCGATCGAGCACCCTCCTCTCTCTTGCACTCCGGTAGCTCCACGATCCTAGATGCTAGCTCAAGCATCCTCAAGCCTCCTCCATCTCCAAGCTCCATCCTCTATAGCCACGCGCGCAAGAGAAGAGAAGGGAAGAGAAGAGAAGAAGAGGAGAGGAGATGGTGAAGAGCTTCACCCTCTTGATCCCTCACTCTCGCACACACTCACTTCCTCACACTCTCACACTCCCTCTCTCAAGAGCACACACAAGCAAGAAGGAGAGAAGAAGAGAGGAAGAAGAAGACTCCTTTTGCCACACACCAAAGAATGAGCTTTCCATTCACTTTTCAACTTTATATACAAAGCCCTAAATCCTTTTTGGGCGGTCATTCCCTTTTTTCTCTTTTACATGGCTGGCCGTGGCCTGGGCCCTTTTTCCCATTTCCCACCATTCTAATTTATCCTATTCCCCACTAATGCATACACTTTGCATAGGAGTGAGCGTGGCGCTCTTTTACACAGATTCGGGGGCGCTTTCGTATTTTAATGGTGCGCCTTTTTTCTCTTTCGTTGCCTTGGCCCGACACCGAAGCTTTCTGAGGGTCGTGCTTGAACATTTGAATCTTTCAGGGATTGGTTGCCGGTCAAGGCGCCTTCTTTTGATTTTATCCTGCGCCTTATCTACTATTTTCATTTTTTTCATTTTCTGCTCCTTTGTACTACAGAAACACGATAACACTATGCAAGAAGGCATTCTTCACATCCATTTGTTGCAACCTCCTACCTTTGGCTACTGCCAAAGCAATCACACATCTGACAAATGCCATCCTAGCAACTGGACTGAAGGTTTCTTCATAATCTATGCCACATGTTTGGGCATAGCCTTTTGCAACCAGCCTAGCTTTGTACCTACTAATAGAACCATCTGCATTGTGCTTAATCTTATAAATCCACTTACATCCAATAGCTTTCTTGCCCTTCGGCAATGATACTAGATCCCAAGTCTTATTGGCCTCTAATGCAGCCATCTCCTCATCCATTGCTGCATCCCAATGAGCATGACCAACAGCCTCCTCAAAGCATGTGGACTCAACATCCTCAATCACTTTCACCATATAAGTATAATGGTGAGCTGCATAACCTTCAAAACCAAATCTGTTAATAGGGTATCTCACCCTCCTAGACTTGCGTACCAGTCGATCACTCAATGGAGTCTTTGCATTGACACGTGCTCTTTGCACACCTGGAGTCTACTCCCTTTTCCACGTCCGGTGTCCGATTCTTGGTCTGAAAACTCCTGGTCGTCCATCTTGAAGTCTTCCACTACCGAGAATCTCCTAGGGTCTTGTCTCGCACGCCAAAAAATTATGAGAATTCTCCGACCGCCATCCAGTGGCTCTTTTAAGCATTTCTGGGCATTGCTGCTTTTAAAATCGTACTGATTGCCACCGTCGCCTTCAACGAAGTCTATTTTTCCTCGGATATTCGTAATTTTTGGCTATTTTTAAGCACTTCTTAGCATCAAAAATCATCTGTCATTGTGATCATGGGATAGGGTGACTCAACCCATTGAATCCCATGAATAGATCTGCATATAAACAACAAAAATGAGCATCAAGCTGATACAAAAAATACACAACACAACACATCACAACTCATACCCTACCCCCTGACAAAACCAAGGCATGATATCCACGAGGAGTAGGCCCAGCATAATCTGACAGAAAGCCTGAAGCTAGTGACTAACCCATGAATAGATCTGCACATAAACAGCAAAAAGAAGCATCAAGTTGATACAAAAAATACACAACACAACACATCACAGCTCATACCCTACCCCCTGACAAAACCAATGCATGATATCCATGAGGAGTAGGCCCATCATAATCTGACAGAAAGCCTAAAGCTAGTCACTAACCAATTGCTCCAACACAGCCAAGCTAAAAAGAAGGATCAAAGAGGTCATCCTAAGTGGTGGTCTGAACTACCTTCCTGACTAAGGACAACTCAACTAAGAGCTCCTACTAGGCGAGGACTCCTATAGCCTGATCAAGAAGTAATTTATGCTAACACATTGCTCTTTTAACCTCTCATTTTCCATACTTAAGCGTGTAAAAAGGAGGGAGCTGAGTGTAGTGACCCATGGAGAATAGGGCATCGGCCTCAGGTCTTGTCTCGATACCCAAGAACCTACCAAGCCCTCGCAAGGCGACACTTAATCCTTTTCTAATGCTCACTTTTATTTTCGCTCCAACCTTCTTTTATTTTTTTCTTTTTATGGCAAGATGTCACCCCTAGGAAGACAAGGCATCAGCCCCGGAGCTTGTCTCATCCCCAAGAACCTACTAGGCCTTCGCAAGGCGATAAACAACAGCTCAAGGATTTGTCATTCTTTCCTTTTCTATTTTTATAGGGGTCAAACCCCTTTTTACACACCTCCGTATATTCATATATTGTCTTTCAGATCTTTAGGGTATAGTCGCTTTCCATCATTATTTTAATAGGCTTCTCTAACTACCTCACAACTAACAGGAACTCCTAGAATGGTCGCCTAGCAGGTCAGCAGAATAGGGTCACTAGAATTCCCATCTAAAACAGGTCTTTCAATGCCTGACAATGCCGTGCAGTAGGCAAGGACTACTCAAACCTCCCCTAGACATATCTAACCTAAACTTGGGACTTCATGCCTCAAGTGCCGGTCCCCAACAAACAAAAGAAAGTAACCCTCACCTGCCCATATATCATTAATTGTTTAAGGAAATAAACTAGAAAAGGGGATGAAACCGGCTGAAATGACCACAAGAGATTCATCGCAGTAGAGGCTCCCTCTAGCGACTTTGTCAACCTATATGGTGCAATCACTAAAACAACAAAGCATTAAACGTACCTATACAAAACAAAGATAGGGCCCTATTGGCCTAAAGAAATAGCACTTTGCACTGCAAACTAATTGGCCCTCTTGGCCTAAAGAGATAGATTATTAAAACCTGAAAACAACTGGCCCTCTTGGCCTAAAGAAATCAGACATTAACTACTTAAAGCAAATGGCCCTCTTGGCCTAACGGAATCAAACAAAATAGCTCATAGAGATCCCTCCTTGGAAGAAGGTAGATATACACAAATACACTCCATTCCAAAGGAAAAAATAGGGCTCTCAGCCGTAAACTAAATGTATCAAATTATGGCCCATACCTCCTGCATATATAGCAAGAGACGTACGCATAACATGTTGTCGGATCAACCTATGGGTCCAAGATAATAGTGATAGATGGGTCTCGGCTACTATTTGCCTTACCCATATCAACCATTTCCTTCCATATAACGCATGGTCTCGTTGAGTTGATTTAAGATCAACTGGGAATCCCCTTTTATTAACAACCGCCTAATGCCGCCTTTCTTGGCAATATTCAATCCCATAATCAGGACTTTATACTCGGCCATGTTGTTAGTGAATCCTACCTCGAGGTAAGCAGCTAATTTCATTGTAACTCTATGTTGGGAATCGCAAATAACTACTCCAACACTTCCTTTTCTATTAGGGCCCCTAGATGCTCCATCAAAATATAATGTATACATTGTCGTCGTGTTAAGGGTTGAAGGTCTACCACCGAGGCTTTAGTGCAGAAGAGGAGTTTAGGATTCAAAGTTTAGTAAGGGGAAATAGATTGGGGTTTAATAAGATCCGGGATTTAGAAATGATTTAGGTATGGAAGAAGAATTCAGGCTTTTTCTCTATGTATTTAGCATACATGAACGGAAGAAATAACTCTATCTTGATAACATCAAATGCCTCTGGATACATACATCATATCATAAAGGATATTTTCAGATTCTCAATTCAATTATGAATATCAAATGCAAGTTCTAATGGGTTTTATTTCAAGTACATAGATGGATTTCAACCCTTTGGAACAAGTATTATGTTGATAGACTCAAATGCATTCAAGATTTGGGCCAATGATACATGAAATGAATTGAAGAAGCATAATTTTAGCTTCAGCTCTGTTTTAAAACAGAAAATTACAGCCCATAATCAAGCTCAAAATGAGTGCATAAACTCATGAAGAAGCTCCTCTAATCATTAATGAACAAAGTCCTGATGAAAAGAGGTCATTTCCTTCCATTACAACCACATAAATCTCTTGTTTGCTCATAAAAATGGACCATAACAGTGGGCTTCCCTATTTATGACTAGTTATTTCAGCCCATAACAGCCCATATACCTTCAAAATCCTCACCCTTTGCTTGCCCCAAAGTCACTCAAGTACTTGGGTACAAGTCAGGCTTCATTGGACCAAGAATGAGGTAGACAAAATGAGAGAAGTCGTGCATAAGAGTAGGCTGAATACTTTTCTTCTCAGATTTCCCTCTTTTATAGATTGTTTTAACATGCATTTTCGTCAGACCAAATGGGCAGAGAAGTGGAGCTCTCACCATGTTTACACCTTCAATTTATGGGCCTGTTGATCTTCAGTTTGCATGCTCCAAATCATGCACCATAGCTCCAGCTCTCTCCAATTGTGCTCATACTATGCAGCCCACATTTTGCATCGAAAAATGCGGGCTACTCCCTGCTCAGGCCCTGGTCACTTTTTGACCTACCCAGGTCACTTGCTGGTCACTTAAGTCTATTACTTCAAGTCCCATGTGAACCTAGTGGACTTTTGGCAACTTTTGGCATTTTCTTGAGTTTCCGAATAGCCTGAGTGTGTTCTTTTTCCCATATAAACCTTTGGCCCTTTCTTAGAAGCTGATAAAGACTTTCAGGAACATGGGAAAAATGTGATATCCAAATAAGGTAGAAGACACATGCACCAAGAAATCTTCTCACCTCTGAAACATTTGTACATTCTTCCTGCATTTTGCTGATAGCATCTATTTTGGATGGAAAAGGCTTTCGGCCATATGGACCACACATATGTCCACAAGGACTTCTTCGACTCCAAAAATAGATTTAGCTCCTAAAAGAGTAAGATGGATTTCTTCTAGTTTAGAAAAGATTTGAGCACAATCATTAATATGATCAGAAACAAACTTTCGACATCCAAGTTCGTTGAGTTCTTCATTTTTCTCATGAACTTCACATCCTTTGATTGGAACATCATCAAGAAAAGGAAGAGTCAATTGAGGAATATAATCCCTCAATACTTTATGCATAGCATTCATCATGTGAGCTACTGAATTCATAGCCCCTTGAGGTAGAGTACACATGCGGACTAGGCCAAGAGGCGTCTTCATTGTGGTAATGTCTCGACTTTCCAAAGCAAGCTAAAATTGGTCGTAGCCTGAATATAAATCTCCCATGGAATAGATTGCCTTTCCTACAAAAGCTTCAGCAAACTCATCAACAATTGGCCGTGATCCAACATTTCTAATAGTGACTTTGTTGAGGGTTGTAAATATTAAATGAATCGCAAAGATCCATTCTTCTTAGGTACAGTAAACCATCGGTTGGAATATGGAGCTGAAGATGGCTCCAATATTCGCATTTTTATCTTTTCATTTAGAAGTTTTAATAACTTAGGCAAATGAGCTCTTGGAATTGGAATTGGTTTAAGATTCCAAGGAATATGTGGGACCGTAAAAATCAGCATTGGTGCCACAATGCTTGGATCTACACAGTCAATTTCATGTGGCTGAAATGAAAAGGCCTTACCATGATTCTTTAACATCTGCATGAAGATTTGCTTTTCAGCAGAGGAAAGAGTCTTCACCAATTTTTAGCTTTTGTAGACTTTCTGCTGTCAATTGGTGACCAATGTCTTTAGGATCACGAAGGCTTGGCTGTTTCGATACCCTTTCTGCCAGTCCTTCGCTTTCAAGCGGTAGAGGAGTAGCTACCGGCTTGACCTTTTTATCAATTGTTTTATACTTTGTTTCTACTCTTACTTCATCCTTGTTTGGCTGTCCAAAAGCTTCATAATCTGCAAATTCTTGAATTATGTCATACATATCCAATGTACATACCTGTATGGACTGATTTTCAGCTTGATTTTCAGCATGAACGGCTGTATAAATTTCAGCCATTGTATCATTATAATTCAGCCCATAAAATAGTCCTGAAATTTCTTCATCTTTAGGTAAAACATGAATTTGCTTTAGCTCTTGCTCCATATGATTCAAATACTTTCTTTCAGCCCTGTTCATGGCTGAAAATTGTTTATAACAACCCACACTATTGGCTGTTAAAACCTGTGCAAATCAGCTTTTGGCCTTGCCTCTATAAATGGAGGCATTTGTTTGTGACATGATGCATTGCCATAGCCTCCACTTGTAGCAACGCTACCTGAGAACCCTTAAATTCTTGGGCATTAGGAGGAACAGGATGATCTCTCAATCGATCCCTATTCCGGTGGTGATTAACACAGACGGTCAGGAATTGGACAGCTTTGTCATTATCCTTACTTCTTATCCGAGCATATGATGAACCATCATCGAGAGCCTTTGTCTCTAAATGAGACTCGAAAATAAATGGTTGTCCAAGAATGATAGGATAGCTGTAGGAATCTTGAACAAAGAAATGAAATTCATCTTTTACATTACCAATAGTAACTTGTACATAAGGACATGCTGCATAAAGATCGCCAGAAGAGTTATTGGCTACCTTCATGCGCCATCCTGGGTCCACATCAATGGGCCATCCGCCATTCTCATAGAGACTTCTTGACATTACATTAATTTCCAAACCATGGTCTATAAGGGCAATGCATGGAGTTTCTTTTTCACCGATTTTAACAACAGTTTCAGTAGTCGCCCTTGCCCAATGGGTACGGGAGTAGTGACTACTAGGAATAAAGTGAGCTTCACTTTCTTCTTGCATGTTGTGAAGAAGAGTCTCTTTCTTACGCATGGGCTGCACTTTAGATTGAGAAGTCCCCACCATAATGGCTTCTTTAGTTTCTGCTTCATAAATGTCTTCATCTTTGGCTTCTATGGCTACAATCAATTCTTTGATTGCCTCCAATCGAATCCCTTGAGTTTTCAGCTTCTCTTCATCCTGCAAATACACATGAAGTACTTGCAAAAAAGCATGTACAGATTCTTCAGTTTCCTCACCAACATATTGTCTTTTTTGTTTAATTACATCAGTTATTACATCATGAAATCCTCGTTTTGCAATACCGAGAATTTCACCTAATGTAAATTCAATTCTACTTCCAAGAATCCTTTCTTCTAGGATTCGTTTAAGATCCGTTGTGGTCTCTATGTCAGACTACAACTTGTAACTAGGATGTTTGCTTTTTCTTTTTCCTTCTGTCTTCTTTCTTGAGGGGCATCTCCCATGTCAAACTCTGGCGGCGGCGGATTTTCAGCAGCCTTCTGTTGGTCTGGTTTACTTCTTGTTATGCGTTTAGTCGGTCCTGAAGAAGGACGACCGGCAACATCTTCTTCTCTTTTCTTCTATCATGGCTTCTTGATTATTAATTTCAGCTAACCGAGCAAAAGTTGAAAATGAATCCACAGGCTCGGACCAACCGGTTCTTCCTCGAATACATTGACTGGCAGTGGTTAAATCATCTTTAGTTGCCTTGCCTTGCTCCATGCGTTCCAAGGCCTGCGTCCACACTTTAGATTTTGCATTAGTTTTACATGCTTTAACAATTTCATTAGTTGGCTCAATTTGCAGCCCATAAGTTGCAGCATCAACAGCTGCATAGGCCGTTCTTGTTGCTACCAAAACCTCCAATCTTTTCTTCATGCCACCGTTGCCGAAGTTTGGCTCAAGAGGAAGCCCGGTTTCGGTTGCATGAATTTTACCATCCTTCCAAAAGACTAATTTTTGTGCTTCAGCTTCACGGAATGCACTGTGCTTCTTCTTGTCATCCTAAAGGCTATCACACCAAATACAGCGTCTTTTGAAGCCTTCTTGTACAGGCCTTTGGGCAGTTGACCGACCCCTTTCTTCTACTTTTACATCAAGCCTTTCCACTTTAGAATTAATCTCCGTTAGATTAAGATGGAGATCTCGCATGCTTTTAATTAGCTTGTCCATGACATCCTTCTTTGGAGATGGAACAACAGAATTTCTTGGTTGCTCGACCATAGAGACAGGAGGTCGAGAAACTGGAACAGACTCCTTCATAGATTCAGTTGTTGCAGGGGTTGATCCCCATCTTAGGCGCAATCACTCTCTTCGAGAAATCATATTAACTACTTCAATGACATCACTCCAAGCAGTCTTCAATCCTGTCTCAGAGTCAGGGTCTCCAAGTCGATCAGTTAATTTCTCCTGAAGAGAAGAATCTGCAGCCTTTAGAAATAATTCAATCTTTTGAATTTCCATACCTTGTTGGTCGTCAGGATCTAGTTGGGCAAATTTGCTTTCAAATTCTCGATGAAGAGAAGTGGTGGTTAGACCCTTATTGGGCCTTTCGACCCATTCGGTGAAGACTTTCTTTGTCATAAGGCCAGAATCTTCAAGGAAAAATTCTTCTCGAAGAGCCTTCTTGAACATTGTCCATCCTGCATGTTTTTGGAAAAGACCAAGAATTCAGTCTTGGAGACCATGCACAGCCATGCGGGCAAAATAACGGTTCCAGGCATGTTGAGGGACTCCAAAGAAGACCATCTTGTCAGTATAAAGGCGGATAAAAGAGGATATATTTTGCCCATTAAATTTCTTGAGCTCTTGTCCAACTGCTTCTAAGGCTTTAATGGCAGCAACATCAATCCGCTCTTCTTCTTGTCTTCGTTGTTGTTGCAATTGCAACTGCTGCTGAAATTGCAATTGTTGTTGTTGGATTTCTTGCATTAGACAAAACAACTATTGCAAGGCATCTCCTCCCGAACTTGATGATTCTCCCATTGGACTTCTTCTTCCGCAGCGGACCTTCACGTCGGGTTCACCACTGTCGTCGTGTTAAGGGTTGAAGGTCTACCACCGGAGCTTTAGTGCAGAAGAGGAGTTTAGGATTCAAAGTTCAGGAAGGGGAAATAGATTGGGGTTTAATAAGATCCGGGATTTAGAAATGATTTAGGTATGGAAGAAGAATTCAGGCTTTTTCTCTATGTATTTAGCATACATGAACGGAAGAAATAACTCTATCTTGATAACATCAAATGCCTCTGGATACATACATCATATCATAAATGATATTTTCAGATTCTCAATTCAATTATGAATATCAAATGCAAGTTCTAATGGCTTTTATTTCAAGTACATAGATGGATTTCAACCCTTTGGAACAAGTATTATGTTGATAGACTCAAATGCATTCAAGATTTAGGCCAATGATACATGAAATGAATTGAAAAAGCATAATTTTAGCTTCAGCCCTGTTTTAAAACAGAAAATTCCAGCCCATAATCAAGCTCAAAATGAGTGCATAAACTCATGAAGAAGCTCCTCTAATCATTAATGAACAAAGTCTTGATGAAAAGAGGTCATTTCCTTCCATTACAACCACCTAAATCTCTTGTTTGCTCATAAAAATGGACCATAACAGTGGACTGACCTATTTATGACTGGTTATTTCAGCCCATAACAGCCCAAATACCTTCAAAATCCTCACCCTTTGCTTGCCCCAAAGTCACTCAAGTACTTGGGTACAAGTTGGGCTTCATTGGACCAAGAATGAGGTAGACAAAATGAGAGAAGTCGTGCATAAGAGTAGGCTGAATACTTTTCTTCTCAGATTTTCCTCTTTTATAGACTGTTTTAACATGCATTTTTGTTAGACCAAATGGGTAGAGAAGTGGAGCTCTCACCATGTTTACACCTTCAGTTTATGGGCTTGTTGATCTTCAGTTTGCATGCTCCAAATCATGCACCATAGCTCCAGCTCTCTCCAGTTGTGCTCATACTGTGCAGCCCCCATTTTGCGCCGAAAAATGCGAGCTGCTCCCTGCTCAAGCCCTGGTCACTTTTTGACCTACCCAGGTCACTTGCTGGTCACTTAAGTCTATTACTTCAGGTCCCATGTGAACCTAGTGGACTTTTGGCAACTTCTGGCATTTTTCTTGAGTTCTGACCATATTTTTACACCTGACTCAATGTGATTTATCCTGCAGACTGTCAATTACTTCCAGTTGACCAAACTGTAGGTTCCCATAGACTTATTTTTCATCAATATACATGGTATAACTGAAAATTATATGCTAAATACAAAAGAACTTGTGTAACTAAGTTGGTTATTGGATAACAATGTCTGAATTTTGTATGCAAATTCGTCATATAACTCCTAGTGAAGCTTTTCTGTGTTCATAAGAATCCCATGATTTATATTATGAAGAGTAAACTCTTTGACAACGTCCATAATGGGTTTACACAGCCAGCCATCAAGAACTCCCCTATTCGTAATTATGATAGTCAAAGTTCAATATATTTAGAGGATGAACTGATGGCTCCATCGCACCTTCATCATTAAACTCAATAGGATGCTTGTCAAGATTTGTAAGCAGTGATGGGAAAAAACTTTAATTTCGCACACAAAGGTACCATCTTCTTGCTCAATCACTTTATATCCCTTGCTCCACCAGATAAGCCTCCCCTGATGATGTCTTTGCTCGAGATATGGGTGCTCCAAATAAGGGATTAACCATTCCATCAACCAATTTAAGCTCTCCTGTAGGTCTCCAATCAGTCCCAGTATGGACCTGCAATGCATTTTTCCGCGTTAGCATACTTAGAAATAATAAGGTTTAATCTTATTAAGATTAACCTTGTTCTTAAATTCCACCCCTTGTAGGTTAGCTAATAGAACTGTGGACTTATTTTTACCTATCCGAACTATCTTGTAAGGGCCATCCCATCGAGGTTCCAACTTTCTTGGAAATAGCTCCTTACGTATATCGTAATATAGAACTAACTGCCCCTTTTTAAAATTATATTTCTATGCTTTCAAATCATGCAATCGTTTCATCCGATGTTTAGCTACCTCCTAGTGCAACAAACTCTACAATTTGAGCTCGTCTAAGTGGGCTATAGTCGTAAACCGCTCAAATAGGGTATCTTCATCACCTAGAGAATAATTGATTGCGAATCTAATGGTCGGCAACTCAATTTCTAAGGGTAAGACACACTCCTCCCCGTATACTAATTTGAATGGGGTGTGGCCAGTGGCTCGTTTAAACGTTGTATTATACGCCCAAACTGCCACATATAATTTTGTACCCCAGTCCCACTTCTTGTCGGAGACTATCTTGGATAAGATACCCACAAGATGCTTATTGGTACTTTTGACTTGTCCATTTTCTTGCGGATTATAGGGGGTCGTCTTATTATGTGTAATTTTCCATGCTTCAGTCAGGCTTCTAATTACTTTTTAAAAAAAATGGGTTCCACAGTTCGATACTATTTCTTTTGGCGGACCAAATCGGCAGATACTTTGCTCAAGTAGAAAATTGGCAGTCTCTTTTGCATTATCCTTGTCACCCGTGCTTCTAACCACTTTGTAAAATAATCAGTTGCTAATATAATGTACCTCTTCTAAGTAGAAGACGACGAGGTAATCGGTCCCACAAAATTAATGCCCCACTTCTCAAATGGAAGGATAGCCATGATAGGCGTAAGTGGACGCTTCCTATTCTCTTGACTATCATGTCTTTGATAGGTATCACATCTCTTAACGTAATCAAATGAATCTTGGAAGATGGACAGCCATCAATATCCAGTTCTTAAAGCCTTATGTGCCATTAACTACCCAGCAAAGTGCCCTCCACAAGCGGAGTCATGACACTCTTCCAAAATTAAGGGAACCTCATCAGGCATCACACATCGGCGATAAATATCATCAACACCCTGCTGATATAATGTTCCTGCGATCAAGGAAAATTTTAATGCATGCTGTTTAATTTTCCTCTTCTTCGATTTTGATAAAATAGCTCCAGTCTCTCCCGTAGAAAGATAGTGCGTTATAGCAGCATACCAGGAGGGAATAGATGCCGTATCAATCTTGAACAAAGTTTCCATGTCACTTCCTTTAGCCAAGACCTCTTTTGGTTCTCCGAAATCCACAAGACACTCTACAATGCCCTGAAGCTTCGGTGGCTTGCTCTTAATCTCATAATCAAATTCTTGCAAAGTGATTAACCACTTTGCTAAATGGTCGAGTGGCTGTAACTTATTCAACAACAATCGAAGCCCTTTCGCCTTCGTACAAAAAACCACCCTCTCATAAAGAATGTTGTGCTTGAATTTTTTGGTCGCAAATACCATCGCAAGGCACAACTTCTCCATATAGGTGTAGTTAATTTCCAATATGCCCAAATTTCGACTAGTAAAAGCTATCGGACGGTACTACTTTTCCTCCCAAACTTGAGATAAACAACAGTTGATACTATACATGGTCGCTGCTCAAAATATATAGAACATTTTGCCCCTTTTTGGTGCTTTTAAAACAAGTGCTTTAGCAAGCTCTTTCTTCACATCATCAAAAGACATTTTACAAGCATCACTCCATGAAAACTAACAGTTAAAGGACAATAGGTTCGTTAGCGAAAATGTTCTTTCTCCCAAGGCATTGATAAACCTCCGATAATACCCTACTGATGACAGAAAGATATGCACTTCTTTTGGAGTACGTGGCGGGCTCATGGTGACTGTGACCTTGATCTTTTCAAGATTAGTCACAATCCCTACGGAACTGACCACATGGCCTAACAAGAGCCCATAAGGGACTCCGAAGACGCACTTCCATGGGTTAAGAGCTATGCAAAATTGTCTGCAACGCTCAAAACACTTGCGCAAAATGATCAACAGTCTATCCCTTACGGTGGCTACTCCCAGATCATCAATGAATACTTTCAGCTCCTCTAGGGAGATGTCACCAAAGGTCTTGTCAACTGTTCTTTGCCACAAACCAAGTGCATTACACAACCCAAATGCCATCACATGGTACGCAAAGGTACCTAAGATTATAATAAATGTCTTTTTTAGCTTATCTTGCTTAGCGATCGCCATTTGTTTATACCTTGCAAAGCAATCCATAAACGAATATATTTCCCTACCTGCTAATTGATCCAAAATTTGGTCAATAAATGGCAATGGGTAGTAATCTTTAATAATCTGCTTATTCAGCTCTCTAAAGTCTACACAAAGACGGATTTGATTATTATTCTTCTTCCTGATCACAACTGGTGAGCACCATTCAGTATGCTGAACAGAGAAGATCAAACCCACTTTCCACAACTTCTGTAGTTCCTCGTACAACCCGTCCCTTAATTCAAAAGGCATACACCTTACTTTCTGATGTACAGGGCAGGTACCTTCCTTTACAAGAATAGTATGCATAGCTAGACTGGGAGGAATACCCCGAAGCTCGTCATAGCTCCAAGCAAAGATATCACCGAACACTTGAATTAAGGACTCATAATCCTCTCTCTTCTTCCGAACTGAGCATGGACCCTAATTTAATTGGCCGCGAATCATTTAGCGTACCAAGATCTAGCTCAATAACATTTGCATCTCTTATTCGATCATGAGGCTCTATCAGCTCATTCAAGGTTATCTGATAAATATCCTCTGTAATGGACCCTTCCTTAGATCCATCGCTCGATGACGTCTCACTACCAGATGGATCATCTACTGTTTCTAGTTCAGTGGAGGATAGTGGAGCTCTCTCACTCTGAGGAGACTCAGGGTAAGCATCCACTATTACACGATGGGCACCTCGACCTAGAATCACTCGACTAGTAGGTATATTGACTTGATAGTCTGTCCCTAGAATCCATGACCTGCTTAGCAAAACTCAATAGCTGCTAGGACGTCCTGTTGCAAACCTTATCACCCTAAAGTCCATATAGCATTCCACGCTCGCAATTGTAACGTGGACCTTAGTAATGCAACCTTCTGGTTGTCTATCATCAGCCATCCTAAGAAGTGTGGAGCCATCTTTTTGGATCTCTAGACCTAACCTCTCCATCAAGTCTGAACTTATGATATTGATAGAGGATCTAGTGTCCATGATAGCGTGCTCCACTAATATTCCATCCACATATGCTGGAACCCTAGGGCAATGCTTTTCAGCATGATCAAACCAATCTTCCCCCACTCTAGCTATGCCCAAAGGTTCTACTATATACCCTATACACAAGATTTTCTTGAATTCCTAGCGTACTCCTGGAGAAAGTTTAATCAATTGCAAGAGATTCACGTGTGGTTTGACTTCGCAAAGGGAACTCGCTATATCAAAGTCGTAGTAATTAGCCAAATTTCTATTCTCGTGCCAAACCATTCTCTCCTTTGGTCTTTCCATCGGCTTTGGTGCCTCTTTTTTAGCCTTTACCTTATTTCTTGGCAATCCTTTATCCTCCTCGGGATCGACTTTACTACCAATAGGTCTTAATGGTCTACCTTCCTTATCAGGATTCAGGACTTACTTTTCCCTAGCATCTTGCTTAGGGCTTCCCTCGACATGTTTTACAATTTCTCTGTCACCCTCTTTAATCTTTTGACCTCTAGTAATGGCTCTTAGATTAGAAGTTTCAGCATCATTGACACATAGTACAGCCTCAATAAGGCTGACTCCATTGCCATGAGGTAACTCCTCTACAACAGCCTTTCCTCTTTGCAGTATTTGCCTTGGTCCATCCTCTTGTTGGAGATTATTCCCTTGTGCGTGATGGTTAATTGGACCTGGTTGTTTACTCCCTTGTTGGAGAGAACTGATCTTACTCCAACATGTAGCAGCTAAGTAGCCAGACTTCCCGCAAATATCACATTTGACATTCAGGCAATTCCTAGGGAAACGTTGGCCCCCACACCACTTACAGCTAAATCTTGAGGGACCACCCTCCCTATCAAATTCTGTTGCTTCTTAAGGACATTGACATCCACAGCTATTTTTTGATATTGTTCAGAGATCATATCGGCATCATGTCCTTAACTTCACCAAGGACATTAGAAGCACTCGACTCATAGCTGTGATCGTCAGTCTATCATCCCATGGGCCTAACCACTTGAGCAGGAATTAGCTGCTGACCAACTGGGACAACATTAGGATTCATTGGTTGGTTTCCACCACTATTTAGTGAGGTCGCTTGACTAGCCATAGGTATAGTCATGCTAGGAGGAGTTGGTAACATAGGTAAATTCGACATAATACTCCCTCCCCACTCGTATTTAACATGGGGTCCCCTTGAATCCCATTGGGCAAGGCCAAATTATTACCATTCCAATTTATCCTTGCTACATAAGCCACTTGCAAGCGCGACTCTACTCCTTCTGCTTGGGTAATGGTAGTGTCAATATTGGCCAAAGCAACACTACTCAGCTGCACTTGGATATTAAAATCCAATCCATGTAGGAAATATTGCAACTGTGCAGCCGCTGGAATGGGAATATAAGCGTTAAGTTTGCGAAGAAATTGCTTTAGTTTCTTGGCATATACTTAGATATTCTCATTTGGCTCTTGGTGTGTTACATTCAGAACACACAACCAATATTACCCACCCTTCTCAGGGGAAAACTCCCTACTACAGAAAGCTATAAAGAATTGGGCACTGCTAGTTATGGTTCCGGCTTCTAGACCATGATACCACACTGTCGCTCTTCCTTTTAACGTCATGTTGAAGAACATCATTAGGTGTCCTTCGTCTTGGATTCGATAGTTGAACATGAGCGTTTGAAACTCCTTAATGTGGAGTTCTCCATCTTCTTCTGCTAACCCATGGAAAATGGGCAACGGTGCTCCTAATGCCAGTAAATCTGGTGTACCTACTGGAATTGCGATAGGTTGTGCCATGGCTACAATCGGATTGACAACAAGAGTTTATATAGGCAATGCTACACCCCCACTTGTTGTGGATTGATTGACTGGAAATAAGGAAGTACCAAAACTTCCACTTACACTCAAAGAGCTACTCGTAACACCTAGGTTACTAGAACCACTACCACTTATGCATAATGGGCTACTCCTTTGAGGAGAATAGCGTCTTACAATCTCCAACCGCCGTCTAGCCCTCTTAGCACGTTTTACTTTTTGTATTTCGGCTTGACGGTCCTTGTCAGAGGACATAAACCAACTATTTGGTCCCTAAAAACCCTAGATTCGAGAACCACCACTTGTTGGCGGCTCCAGGTAGACGCGCCACTGATGGGACCTAGAATGGGCCGGCACTGGCTATGGCACTAGCCGGACCTCATGCATACGACAGACAATCCCACCACACGGCCTCGCGGGCCAGGAGCGTCTAAGACTCACTTTGCACTATATGCTTATGACGATTTTGCGTTTATATCCAATATGTAGTCCAACGTTCACCTTCACTTTTCCTTAGAGGGAGATCCCATAACATATAGACATAATGCCTCATAATACACACATAGGGAAGCACCTCTCGGCTGATTGCCGCGGCTCCACTGCGACTCTCCTACACCTCGGGGATTGGCCCCAAGATGCATCGCTAACACATATAACATTCGCACAAACTCTACTCTTTCATAATTCAGCATTCTAGGAGAGATTTCTATTTGCCTCACAAAACTTTTCCCAATGGAAGCACCCATCTAAACCTACACCTTGGGTTTCCTGTCCTCTTAGCGTTGGTCAAAGTTTATCAATCAATTGCAATGCATTCCAGGAGATACCACGTGGCATGCTTGATGCAAGGTGTATGACGATTGTGCACAACCATTTTATGATTAAAAAACCAGCCATGTGAGGTGTGGAAAACAGCCCTTTCATGAATTTTAACTAAGTGTTACGTGCTGCGCTGCTTTAGGGACTAGCACCGGAACTTTTGTGATACTAGTCGCCTATATTTAATTATGGAACGATCCCTAAATGCTATGCACAAAGAGAAAAATAAAAAATTGTATCTTTTCAGCAATTAGATCGTTGCACAAACTTCCTCTCCCCCCTCACCATTTAGGTGTTGCTGCGGTGCATAAGTGTAAATGGTTGTTTTGTATCATTTTTGTATGTAAAAAGCAATAAACACAGACTATAACACAAAGGATGAGGCCAAACTGAGGCTTGACCTCATGCTTTAACCTTGCCAAACATTCATGCACATAAATCTTATTTTTCCATATTTTTGGAGCGCAAAAATCCCAATTTCCTCTATTTTCACTATTTTTTTCTATTTATTATTCATGAAAAATAGGTATTTTCTGATTTATTTGTGTTGGCTTATTATTTTTACTGAAACTTAATATTTTCTCTGAGTTTATCCCATTTTCACTCTTCTCCAACTCAAAATTAAAAAAAACCACTAATTTCCATTAAAAATGACATTTTGCGGGTTTTAAAGAATTAATAATGGCTCTAAATCATCACGGGTTCTGCATTTCTGTAGTTACATCCCTCAATCATGATGTAAACAAGATTCAAACAAAAAATCATCGCATATGAACAACATTTGGACCATGAAACAACAAAAATAATCAAATTTCTTTGTAAAATTAGAGCATATCGCGTGTCTTGCGTGTTGTGGGTTTTTTAATGATTATTCCAGGTAGTCCATGAACTGACCAACAACCATTCTTCAGTGCTGAACCTCTTTCCTCAGCCTCCTCTTCATCTTGAAGCAATCCAATCACAGCCAGACAAGCATTCTTCAGCCCCTCTTCTTTTTGATTTCTTGCACATGACTTGCCTCTATGCAGGAGAGAGAGGGAGGAGAGAGAAAGACTGGTTTTTGTTCTCCACAACCAGGCAGCCAATTGAGAAGCAGAGATCGGCAATGGAGAGCGAAGATAGAATAGATCATGCATCCGGTCAGTTAGGGGGGTTGTTCACAGGCCCCATCTTCCATCTCTCCTCCATTTCGTGGATATGGCGCCCTCTTTCTGATCACACAAAAAAAACGCAATCCCCCCCATGATTTTGATTTTTGGGCTCCCAAAGGGAGCCCCAAAAGGTCACACCCTTTGGGCTCTCCTAAAGTCCATTTCCACACTTGGCATTTTGGCTTGGCCTCCCGGGCACTCCCTTTTCCATGTTCGGTGTCCGATTCTTGGTTTGAAAAATCCTGGGCATCCGTCTTGAAGTCTTCCACTATCGGGCATCTCCCAGGGTCTTGTCTCGCATGCCAAAAAATTATGAAAATTCTTCGACCGCCATCCAATGGCTCTTTTAAGCATTTCTGGGCATTGTCGCTTAAAATTGTACTGATTGCCGCTGCCGCCTTTGACGAAGTTTATTTTTCCTCGGATATTCGTAATTTTTAGCTAGTTTTAAGCAATTCTCGGCATAAAAAATCATTTGTCAATGTCCCTCTTTATGCTCTATGAAAGATATAAGGTATTATTCAAGACTCAAATGTAGTTATTTTGCACGATGACAGTAGTTCACATCATTTTATTTCTGAGAAATTGATTAGAAGACTACACTTGGAAGCTACTCCATCATTATAATGGTAAAATTAGCTTTCCAAAGAATAAGATATAATGGAACTTGTGAAGTTAAAGATCTAGAAATAACTATGGGATCCTATAAAGAAAAATTTAATTTCCTTGTGGCTCCTTTACAATCTTTTGATATCATTTTAGGCATACATTTTCACCACCAGTATAAACCTAATATTGACTATCACATTTATTTGATATCTTTTGATTTCTAGGAAAAGGATATCACTCTACATGGTAATATATACTTAGATCTATTCCCCTTGATTTCACATACCCAACTCAAGTGAGGTCTTAGGAAATAAAGCAAAGTCTACATGATTTATATCGCCAAGATTGAGGATCTTATGATTGCACTTCTTATGCCACCTCAAAAGCATTTTTTGGCTACCTGTAAGGACTATTTCGTTGATGACTATCTTCCTTAGTTACCACCTTCTCGAGGAGAGTTAAATCATAAGATAGAATTTTTTTCTTAGATTTTCTCCTTTGTATAAGACACCTTAAAGGCATAACCCACTTCACCAAAAGAAAATTCAATGACAAGTCACTAAATTTCTAGATAAAGGTCTCATTCATCCTAATTTGTCCCCATCATTTGGATCCCCTATTCCTTGTCGAGAATAAAAACAAAATATATCGCATGTGCATTGACTATAGGACACTGAACAAAGTCACTATAAAAAATTGGTATCCTATAGCCTGTGTTGATAATTTGGTACATAAATTAAAGGGAGCTTCAATTTTCAATAAAATTGATTTAAAGTTATGATAATATCAAAATTAGAATGGATAATATTAAACTTGTTAAAACTACTTTTTGTACACAATTCAGACACTTATGATTCTTTAATTGTTGCTTACCATTGGTAATCACATACAAGTTTAGAGGTCATAGATTTGCTGCACTAAAACAATGATTTATGAAAATCTATAGCTCCCTTATTTTCCTTTGGATGGATATATAGATTTTTCGTGGAGCTATCATACACTCCTAGCAAGAGATATTGCTAATTCAAGACATCATGGTCTATAGTGGACAACACTGTCATTGAGCCCCTACTTGATGAGTGAGTGACCAAAGCCTTGCCTTTATAGCTTATCCTAGATGTATATACATGGCCTTTAGTCCTCAATTTGTCATTCTTAAACTCTAATGTACATTTTTTAAAATTAGGGAGTCTTTAACCTATTTGAACAAAGCAATACCCTGCCCCTTTCCACCACTTGGAAACACATGGTAATAAGTCCCATCTTTGTTTTTTAGGACAAGAATATTGGAGTGGGGATGGAATGTAAGGAGGTGAATTAGGAGTATAATACTTAGTGTCACATTGACCTAAGTATAAAAGGTTTGAAGGACACTTGTATAGGCACCATTTGAATAATATTGTCTCTTTCTTGTTTTTGAGCCTTTCTCTCTTCATTTTTGGTTTTCCTCTCTCCTTTTTACTATCTTTCTCTCTCATCTACAGTCTTCTCTCTCCCCTTAGGTCCTTTAATTACAAAAGATTCTAGACTACGTTGCATTTTATGCTATTTGAAAAGAAATTTTCATGCAACTAATGGTCAAATTTTGCATTAGCCTAAAAAATGTAGGTGTATTATTTTAGTAACATATCAACATTAGAGAAAATGACTAAATGCTAACATTTTGATTAAAATAGTTTTTACTCAAATGATTTTAGATCAAGATCTTTTTAATAGAAAGATTTTAGATCATAAGCTTTTTAATCAAGAAACTATGTTTATATATCCAAGAAATTTTTATGTGGTTACACAATCTTTGCAAGCACTTGCATTTGAGTATCTAGCTTAGACTAGCATGAAGTTTGCAAAGTTCATTGAAATTGAAAATTCAAAATGAATTATGGTGTTTTAAAAATTTCAAAGGTAACTTAACACTTTAGGAAAAATTTTATATAGTTAAATTAGTTGGAATAATAAGATGAGTTGAACTAGTTAAAATAGGTAAACTAGTTTGAATAAGGTAGCTAAATTAATCTAACTAAATTAGATAAATAATTAAATTAATAAATTAATAAAATAGTTAAATGAGTAAATAGATATGCTTAGTTAAAACTTTTTTAGATGGTTTAGGAGTTTTTAGATAGAAGTTGAATACTAATTATCTTAGAGTTGAATAGAAATTAGTTTAAGATTTTTTTTATAGGAGTTAAATATAAGTTGGTAAAAGATATAAAATTAGAGTTTCTAGAATGTTCAAAATGATTTCAATGCGACATATTAGTATCAATAAGAAACTTTTGATTGAAAATACTTTTATTTGAGCCTATATGCATTTTTCATTAAAACCCCAAATAATGGCACATTATCCATATATTGTTATTACGAAGCGAAACATGTGGCAAATCTAGCAAATCAAATCCCAATCATAAACAACTTTATGACACACATAATAGAGCTTGGTGGAAAAATCTAACAAATCAAACATCTCAACTATTAAATACAAACAACATTAAAATACATAAGAGGATTTGAATAACTCAATAGATTGAGAAAGACAAGAGAAAATGCACGATTGGGCCCAACCTCCCCCATGGAAAAAGCCATGGTTTGCCATCCTTAATTATATATGATAGTTTTACATGGACATTTGTATTCATATCTTACATATAATTACAAAGTACAAATATCAATTGAAATACAAAGTTTTAAGAGTCAAGAGGTATCCTGTAATATGCTGCAGTTAGTGCACAAAATTCTATGCTCTGAATCTTGACGTTTTGATATCACCATCGCGTTCAAAGAGTGCCAAAACTCCCAAAATGACTCTTGAAGCTTTGAATTCTGATTCAGGACGAGGGATAGACAAAAAAACTGAGTTTTCACCCTGTTCTCCTATTTTGTGCGCGATCTTGTTGCTTTTATAAAGAAAGCTAGAAAAGCATTCTAAAACTTAACCACATTCAGAAAATAACAAGGTATTCCATAAATAAAGCTTATTTCAATAAAAGTATATTTTAAATCTCATATTCTAAAATAATATATATTAAAAATAAATTAATTAATAATACTAAGGACAATGATCTAATAATTACTAAAGAAGTTTTAAATTATAACTTACAAATAGAGTAATAAATTTAATAATACAATATCATATAAATACATAACATTATATATTATACTTAAGATAACTAATCATAATTATAAAATTTACACTTAGACTTACACTAACCCCTAGTGCTGCCCAAAAGTCACGGCTACCTGCTCTACACGTCAACTGAAGCATTCACAATTGTTTATAAATAAAATTTAAAAAAATAGTGAGTACTTAGCAGTCTTCAACTACAAATAATTAAAATATGTTGGAACACTATCCTAACCCTAATTTAATTTGAGTGTGCACTCTAAATATGTATTTCACAAAATCACCCGCTGTGGAATCACATATTTGTAGATAGAATCAGGTCATGATAATAACTAGAGAGTTGTAGACAATAAAAAAGTTCTATAATTCATGTCCTTATGATGGATTACCAAATCTAAAGGTAAGGTCATAAAAAATAGGGCTCAAAGTTGGCTACTACACAGTTTTCTGCATACTGTTGTGAAATTTACATCTAGGGTCACTTTAGGACTCAAATAGCTCACTAAATATTTAGAATTTGTAAAATATGTGTTGGACAACAATTGTAGATCTTTTTGAGGGCTAGAACTTTTTTTTTAACACCACCCTCAAAATATGAATCAGTAAAAGTTACATCACCTAAAAAATAGTTGTTCGATAGGATTTTTATGGTGAAGCATATGCAATAGCTAGACTACTTTCAAGTGCCTCTTCTATATAGCATGTTACATAGATAATTTCTTAATATGTTTAAACTTGAAACTTTTATAAAATAAAACAAAGCTATGATTTACTATGAATTAAACTGGGACAAACAAAAAGACTCACTTTTCATCCTGTTCTCCTATTTTGCGTGCGATCTTGTTGCTTTTATAAAGAAAGCTAGAAAAGCCTTCTAGAACTTAACCACATTAAGAAAATAACAAGGTATTCCATAAAGAAAGCTTAGTTCAATAAAAACATACCTTAAATCTCATATTCTAAAATAATCTACATTAAAAATAAATAATAGTAGTACTAAGGAGAATGATCTAATTATTACTAAAGAAGTTTAAACTTATAACTTACAAATAGATTAATAATTTTAATAATACAATATCATATAAATACATAATATTGTATATTATACTTAAGATAACCAATCAGAATTATGAAATTTACGCTTAGAGTTACGCTAACGCCTAGTGCTACCCAAAGCCATTGCTACCTACTCTACACATGAACTGAAGCATTCAAAATTGTTTATAAATAAAATAAACAAACAATAGTGAATACCTAGTAGTCTTCAGCTACAAATAATTAAAATAGGTTGGAACACTATCCTAACCTTGATTTAATTTGAGTGCGCACTCTAAACTCATAAATCTCCATTAATTTGATATGTATTTTGTGAAATCATTTGTTGTGGAATGACCCACGTGCACATTAAATTAATTTGATGCCCGAAAAAGACATGCATCCCCGTCAACTTCTTGCACAAGGAATCCACCTTGTGTACAAGCCTCGACAAATAAGTATAGTTTTATGAAATCCACCGAAAAATCTCATGGAATCCACTGTGGAATATACCTCTAGTTTCATGGAATCCACCAAAAAACCTCATGGAATCCACTGTGGAATATACCTCTAGTTTTACGGAATCCACCGAAAAACCTCACGGAATCCACCGTGGAATATACCTCTAGTTTTACGGAATCCACCGAAAAACCTCATGGAATCCACTGTGAAATATACCTCTAGTTTTACGGAATCCACCAAAAAACCTCACAGAATCCACCATGGAATATGCCTCTTGGCATTATATACAAACCATGATCTAGGCTGAATATTGCTCTATAGGTTTTAGAATATATTGAATCTTCAATTCAAACCATACAGGATAAGCAAAAACTAGTATTAGAATTGTGGAGAACATATAAGCATACTAGCTCCATCTCTATTCTTGTAGCTATTGATCAATTTCTAGAACCAATAAGTTATATAAGTCTTGCCATCTCACACAAAGTATTCCTTCATCAAGAATATGCACAGGAAAAGCATATAGTACCACACGCATGAAGTGTTGGCATGGAGAGCAAGGAAGTGATGTCTCTTAGTGAATATATAAGAGATGAAGATGTTTGGTCATACGAGGAACGAAACTTGCCTACTTGACCCTCTAGATTTTTTTCATAGTTATGAGCCTCCATGAGATGATGGTTGTCATGATTTGGTCAAGTTGTAAAGGGAGTAGATGAAGGCTTTTTGGTGGCAATGTTGCTACAAAATATTTTAGAAGAACATATGGACCAATATTGTTGCAAGCATAGGCTTCATACAAAAGCATGCGTATTAACTTTTACTATTGATTTCCATAGTCGTGAAAAATATCTGGCACTTTGTCTTTTATCATTGAAATGGCTCAAATATTCAACATTGGTTGGGTAGGCCCGATTCCCAAGAGAAATCCAAATGTCATGTCCCCTTAAGACTTTCTTAGCATACTGCAAGATAATGATTGGTGCATACATATCCAAGGAAACACCCTTGGTGGTTTTGTGAACATGATGAATGTGTTGCAATAATAGTCCTAATAGCTGTGTAAGTTCAAAAGATGGCACCACTTGCTTTGAACCATCTTTAGCATTAGTCCACTCTCACCTTTGATTGGTTGTAAAGTGATCTTTATTAGGTAGGCATTAGATTCTTGTTAGAGGTGACTATCCCACACTTTCCTTGTAAAGTTGAACTAAAAATCCCATGTCCAACTACATCCATTATTTCTAAGGGGAAGACAAGATGGTATTGCACATGAACTTTGAGCTTTCGTCCACTCCTAGAGGGCTAGGTTGGATTTAAAAAGAGGCACCTCACAAATATTGAACCTAGTCAATCTTGCATTAGTAGCAGTCAAGACTGTTAAGACATGTGATATTGCTATCAAGCTCAGACCATTCAATTACAAAGGGATCCTTTGTTCTTATTCTATGGTGTTTGGCTATTGTTATAGGCCAATTGCTCTTTCACCTACCAATGTATGGAGGATAAAATAAGAGAAAGAGACTTTGATGTGGAGCAAGTTTCCCTTATACCACGCATGATCCTTACCATATCCTGAGGAGATCCTAATGCTCTTCCATGACATGCACTATTAACATTTACCATAACTTGAGGAAGAAACTTTGATCACGTACTACTAAGGGATTCACATTTAACAAATGGCTCACAACTTTCATGTGATTATAGACATAAATCTATAGATGCACATATACATACACTTATAAACACAACCTTGATTTTTTTATTAGTTCATAAAATGCAACTATTTACATGTCAATATTCCTATTTCCTTGTAGATAAATGTTTAATGTAAATTCTTCAAGTTTTCACTAGTAGTAAGCAACTACAAAGCAAGCAATTCAATAATGTTATATGCATATATTGTATAATCTCCTAATATAAGAATCTTAAAAATCATATCCTTCTCTAATGTTATGAAACCAAGAATGACTTGGCCATTCAATGCATAGGAATGCCATGTACAACAACACTCAAAGTAGTTACTATGAATAAACTACCCATATCACATAAGCATTCATTAATTTCCCTTTTAGTTTGAAAGTATCTACATGTAATGGCTAGAGACTTTAATGCAGCATCCTTCTCTAGAAAAAAGCATAGTGATGTATCCCTTACTTGCGAGTCACAAAAAATAAATAGGGTATCATCCCATGAGAAATGGCATCTCGAAGCCCTCTCTTATAAGGGTATTAGATCACTAAACTAAAAATCAGACCATAGGCATGTTCAATTTCTCGAAGATAAGAGTAGTATCCTTTCATGGCTAATGTGGAACATCCTTGCAACAATCGTAAGAATTCAAGGTACTCTCATGGGAACACATCAATCCGTAAATCAAAATTATCAATTTATTGAGTTATTGCAAGTAAAATTGCAAGTTGCTCTATGGCAATCTATCACTATTATATTTTAAATCCACATTATTTGTGACCAAAACATGGTTTGATTAGAGCCATTAGATATTGGCGGGCCATTCATTACATCATGAAAATGAATGATTATGATTAAGGAGTGGAAATTGATTATCCCTACATATTATTGAAGGTATTGAAATTCAAACTAGCTAAATATATTCATGGGACTCAAATCTTGATGATGCTTTAAACACCATATGTGGTATACCATAAACCATCTATTGATTAGGGATTCTTCTTTTGAAGTGGCTATCTTTAGTATATCCATGATTAAGTCCCATGGAATGGCATACTATCAACATGGTGGTAGTCATTATCATCACTGTCAAATCAATGTCATCTTCAACTACTTGGGTAGGGTGTTTATGTATGCACCCTTTGGCACCAATGAATAAGTCCCAATATAATAATATATCGCCATTATTATCATCCTCATCTACAATGAGTCCATTTTCCATGAGCATGTTCAATAATGGATAATTATGTAGAGTTTTTTGGCATTGACCAAGTCCCGTGATACTAATATATCACCATCATCGTCCTTTGTTTGTACCTAAGTCCATTTTCCAGGAATTTTGAGTCCATATATCTCAACAATGGACAATTATGTAGAAAGTTTTGTATATTTTCCCCTTCTTTTACACATTCAAGAAAGCCATAAAAGTTTCTCCACAAGTCTCAATAATACAATGATAAATGCATCTAGTTTTGTATCATTTAATAGTTTCATATGTATCAATCATAGAAGTATTATAGGTGACTTTTTGAAGCAACCATGAACATGGTATCTCCTTGGATTTGGAATAGACAAGTGTTTTACTACAAAGTTTAGCCCCTTTCACTTGTACCAACTTATTATACTACAATTCCAATCATATATATATATATTACATCTCTAGGGAAAGGATATATAATTTTTACGCAAACATGAAGCAATACATCAAAATGACAAAATCTGGCACAAAGAGTTCCTAAGGGGCCTAGATCTCTTAGGGGGGTACACCTGTAAAAAGTCATCCATATCATGTGCATTCAAAGGATATTAAAAACTACCATTTCCTTATATGCTACAAGGTAATAAAACAAGCCCTTTTCATTGATGAAACTTTTGGAATTTTCTCAAATTGTACTTTGAAAAATCCAATTTTAAAATGTAATCTTGTAAGTTTTACTAATAAAATAACCAGTTTATCGATTACACATGGTACACTTACCTTTTATGAGGTGCACCCCCTGAGCCAAATCTCTGGTGTTTTTTTTTCTAACTAGTATACTTCACCACATCATAATCACATATATATACTAAAGCAAGGGGAAGTTGATCATCCTATGGAAATGAATGTGTCCTTATATCTTTGAACAATGAGATTTTCTTTGACTCTCATCATTCATCACACACCTAGGGCATGTTCCTGACTCAAAAACATCTACATCCATTAAATGTGAAATTTATTTCCTCAAAGTCAAATCCCTTGTAGCTACACTTCAACTTAGCATGAATTCTAGAGCATAAATCAACATCTTAAGAGATTACTTAGCATCCATGGCCTCGCTTTGAGAGGTCTTGTTTTGCTTTTTATTTATTTTTTCCGGGGGGGAGGTATACACAACCCTAAAGATCTCTAAGCCCTCTATTAAAGTTATTTTTCATCCTATGATATCAACCAGAGGTGTTGTACCTAGACATCCAAGATTATTTAATGGTTGCTATGATGCATTCTTGGTAAAATATAATGATATAAACTAATAGTACTACCACAAAGATGGCATTGGGTTCTACTTCCAAAAAGAAAACCCGAGCAATCAAAAAGACATTTTAGAATAGACTTGCATGATATATGCTTAGTATGAGGTTTGTAATTTCTTTAAGTCCTTTTAGCCATTGTACACATAATCAATAGTATTAATTTGCATAATTTGCATGAATAATGCGCTACAAGGACTTGAAATGTGTTATACAAGTACATCAAGCTTGTGGAGCTTTAATCAAGTGGATTAGTAGTACCATTGAAAAATATGTAACAAAGTCAATAAGTAAATCAACTGATGTCCAGAGTGAATAGATTATGAGAGATTAGTAAAGGGTATTAGACTAGATAGGATTGGTAGTACTTTAATTGACATTGTTGATGAGAGATAGTAGGGAGTGTCGCAAAGTTTCTATTTCAATTGTTGTGCCTTCATCCTGATTTAAAAAAACCCAATCAAACCAATGGATAAGAAATAGCCTCTTGATTGTTCTCATAGACTTTATAAAGAATGATATGCATAATGACTTTCAAAGGAGAATCACTAGTGGTAAAGGGGTTCTAGGGAGGAGTTCTTGGTTTGATGCCACTAACTCAAAACTTTATTAACTATAAACAGGAAAGGTTCAAGTGCATACTTCATCACATGTAATTGGTTATCTCTAACCAGTGATTAAGTGTGATTACTGGTTCCTCGAATATGAGAGGCTAATCTTTATGCTAATAAGTCTACTTGATGAGTTGTACGATTCCCAAGTTTAGTTAGTAAGGCGGAGCTAGGCTTGGACGTGTACTAATGATGGAGGAGAATATAGTCAATCGCTTCAGCCCTTGTGTACCACTTGTAGCTTATGTGTACTATGGATCGATTACTAAGAAAGAGTCGTGCTTGGGATAACTGGACATTGAGGATTGATGTCAGGAGATACCTTAGACTCCGAAGTGAGACGTAAACTTATTTGGGTACGTGATTACTGGAGTCTGAGAGAACACGTCTTCCACTGATTATACCCAATACCATCACTTCTAGCCCATGTAATTACAAAAATTCTATCTTGTCACGAGTATTTTCTCTCGAGCATCGGACTTATGGATACTGTAAAGGTGAATAGGAATCAATGGTCAGGTGGGTAGTAGCGGTGTCAGTGGACGATTACCCCTTTGTGTGGGTGTGCGTGCGTGTTTTGTGAGACTAATGGATGTAACGACCCTTGTAGCGTATCTAACTATGAAGGCTATTGCCTGGAAGATTAGAGGTGGTGTATAAGATTGCAGATGCAAACCGATGCTAGATGGGCAGAGTCGAAGTGGGTGTAATGTCGAATGGAGGGATGATCAGATATGGGGAGGTTATAAAGAAGCTTGCCTGGACTCCGAGAGCGTCCAAGGTGAGGGTGGAGGCAGGGGCGGAGATCTGCGCTTGGAGCAAGAGCAGGCCTGCGTTCTCAAGAGTGGCCACCAGGTTCTCCATCAGCCCCGGCCTCTTCTCGCACTCCACATGCACTCGCACCATCCTGTCCGCCAGGCATTCCACCTGCAGTCACCAAAAACATCATCATCCGATTATATCGACGACGACATCGTCACAGTCGTTTTCATCACGTAATCAGATTAAGATTATCCCACACATCGTCGTGAGACCTTTCCACCCGTCATTCATGATCATGACTATCGCTAGCTTTCCTATCATGAACTGCTGACTAATTATAATCGCATCGTCCCCTCTTAATCAATGATTTCTATCATCGATTCGCTAATGATCTAATGAACCAATTTTCCTCAGATCATTCCGTCTTATCAATCATTCGATTCAGTTGCAGTTGAATCCCAGCTCGCGGCAGATCATTCCGAATTTATTCAGTCTCGTACCGTATAGTTCATATACATGAGGCTACCGTGGAGTTACTTTATTTCTGATATATAGGCCACACAGTATACAAGTTTATGATTATGCCACTGCATCGCTGATCAATTTCAATCAGTCTACATATTAGCTGCTCTATCGAATGCCTGCAGTAAGAGGTCGATGCCGTTTTAGGATGAAGAACTGGGCCAGTTTCCATAAACGGAATTTAGGGCAAAATTGATTTAAAAAGATTACGAATTTTTGTACACAGAGACTACCTCTACTATGGATGGCTCCAAGACGGGGTCGGGAGGGCGAACCGGCCCCGCGCCACTGCCATCGCCAGGCCGAGGAGCTGCATCAGTACGCATGTGTACACGATCGTCCGCAGCTATATTCTGTCCATTTGTGTCAGTCTGCGAGAAACACGGTAAATTATTCAGTACAACTATCAGTAACGACTTTTAAAAAATAGATGCAAACGGACTTGATTCGTCTCTGATCTTTCAATTCATCAATAGACTACAGGTTATGAGATAGTGGCGGCTTACAGCTCTCTCCATAACCGCAACAGCTAGATAAATCGAGCTAACGTATATACAGATTTATATGAAAGTTCCTGCAAGGTCACAGAGAAGAGCTAGATTTCAGCAGTCAGGGTGATTTGAGGATTTCTAGACAGTAATTTATGAGCAGCCCGTGATCAGAAAATATAGAAGGAAAAATCTGGGGCTCAATTATATTCGTGATTGTACAGAGAGAGAGAGAGAGAGAGAGAGAGAGACGACTGCAAGAAAAGGAAACTTTAGAGACAAAGGTAATATAAGAACTGTTAGAGAGGTCAAGGATTGATGATATGACGATGCCTACGAATGAGAAGAAAGAGGATAGGGTATCTTAATCTTGTTTAGCAGAGTGCGTTCACTCCCTGTCTCTCTCGGCGCACACCTCTCTCTCGCTCTCTTCTCCCTTGGCGCATGTAAATGGAATTGATTGGTTTCGTGTAACGCCAGGCAAGTCTCGCGTGACACATGAATGTTTTTAAAGATGCCCTCCTCGCTCACTCCCTTTTTATTAGATTCTCCCCTTGTATCTACGGACGGAGACATGCCTATGGAGGCCCGAGGGCTTTCCACGCCCCTACTTAGCCCTCCTAACGACCTGCTTTCAAAGCACCTTAGCCAAGGTGGTGAACGAGACTCCTACAGTGGAGAAGACTAGCGCCTTAAAACGTCACTATACAATTAAGCAAATAGCTATCAATGTTGCATTGTTCTTTTACCATGGACTTTATTATTAGTAAGTAATTATACATCATCATACACATAGCTTCATATAATATACTTGGGAAATCACACCAACTAGCCCTCCAATTTGAAGGAAATGTAGATTGGAGTGGCAATCTAATCAGTCATATATACATATGAGGATGTGTAGTTTGTCTAATAGCTTTCAAAAGGATCGTAAACAAGGCAACTTGTTTTAGACTATTCATTTGAAGGTCAAAATATAGAACTCCATTTTTGGGAGGAAGAGTAAAAATTCGTTTAAATGAACGTGTATGTCGGTGTAAACGATTGCCTAGCCTTTAGTTAATATCAAAGTTACTAGTGGTTTTATAGTACTTGGAGTACTTCCTTCCCATGCATGGTGCATGGTTCTCTCTTTCAACATGGTTCTCCCATTGCATGGGCCACACATTCCATGGATGTGAACCAAATATTTGGGTGTGCTTATGCCCTTTGTGTATCCTTTTTCTTTACTCCTAGCAATGCAATGGATTGTATGCTCAAGTCCAATTCTATAGTAGAAACAAAAATGCCAAAAAAAGTTGCACACCAGTTGCTATAATAAGATACTTTTTGTAGCAAGAGGTACCATCCCTCTTTTTGGCCAAAGGACATGAGTGAGTTAGGAAGTCGAAGTCCTAGTTAAAACATGATGGTGATCTCAATTCATCAAAATCAAAGCCTAACATACCAAACTGACACTCTAATCATAACAACCACTATTATCATTATCAAATACTGCCCCATTGCAACCCCTATATATTATGAGAAGTAAGATTTCCAAACTTCTAAGGTTATCATTTACTTTTCAAGTAAACATGCATTTTTGTTTATTGACAAGTATGATGAGAGAAATTAATTTTGTGAAATGTCTAAAGTGAGGAGTTTGTTATTTTTTAAACACTAGATCTTGAAGTAGATACATTGACAAAGCTTCAACTTCAATGCCCTAACAATGATAGCCAAATGAGCACTATACCACTTTATGAAGATTACACATATAGTAAAAGTAAACTAACGATAGCCAAGTCTTGATGAAACGACAAAGAATCGATGGAAGAATGGTCTAGGTTTTGAAGTAGTCCACTTTATATCCAATAATGCACACTTTGTTTTGTTGAGATTTTCTTTAAAAAAATGTTTCCTATAAGTGCTTAATCTCATTTTATACTTGATCATTAACTAAGTTATTGCCCACATAGGAATACAAAAACAACTCCACAATAAGGTCTTCTAACATATTTACATTGCCTCATTTTTCAACAATGTGGAAATGTGATAAACATTGCTAAATTTACATACATACAACAATTGGCGCAAGGTATACCGGTGATTATTTTTTAGGCACATCCAAAGAAATTGATCTTGACATGGATATATTATGGCACACTCCATAGAAGCATAAAATTATTTATTGCTTATAGTTCGTGGAAAAAGCAACAGACACTCTGATGCTTTTTCTAATATAGTTTACAAATAGTACCAATGCATATTTCGAGGTATATATTGGCACCAATAAAACCTACCTAAGCTTAGAGTTTCTCTTCATCTTCAATTCGATGGCATTGAGCCTATAGGTGTACATGCAAACCCTTATTATGTTTTTTTCTCCTCGTTGCCTTTTGAGGTAAAAAGTTGAATGCAAGGGCAATGTAAGTTGTAAATAGTTAAAATGTTTTCTTTTTTAACCATTTTTTGGGAGAGAGAGAGAGAGAGAGAGGAGCACAAGGTGAAGAGTAGAGGGTAGAGATATATATATATATATATATATAGATATAGAGAGAGCGAGAGAGAGAGAGAGAGAGAGAGAGAGAGAGAGAGAGAGAGAGAGAGAGAGAGAGAGAGAGAGAGAGAGAGAGAGAGAGAGAGAGAGAGAGAGAGAGAGAGAGAGAGGAGTACAAGGTGAAGAGTAGAGGGTAGAGATAGAGGAGAGACAAAAAAGGGGGGAGAGAGAGAGAGGAGTACAAGGTGAAGAGTAGAGGGTAGAGAGAGAGAGAGAGGAATACAAGGTGAAGAGTAGAGGATAGAGAGAGAGAGAGAGTAGGACAAAGAGTAGAGGGTGGAGATAGAGGAGAGAGAAAAGGTAGAGAGAGAGATGAAGAGTAGAGGGTAAAGAAAGAGGAGAGAGATAAGTAGAAAAGACAGTAAAGGGTATAGGGAGAGAGAGAGAGAGAGTGTGTGTGTGTGTAGGACAAAGAGTAGAGGGTGGAGATAGAGGAGAGAGAAAAGGTAGAGAGAGAGATGAAGAGTAGAGGGTAAAGAAAGAGGAGAGAGAGAAGTAGAAAAGACAGTAAAGGGTATAGGGAGAGAGAGAGAGAGAGAGAGAGAGAGAGAATATAAGAGAGAGAGAGAAGATACTAGAGAGAGGAGAAAGAGAGAATACAAGAAAGAGAGTAGATGGTAGAGAGAGGACATGATTACATGTATAGAAGGGGATTTTTAATTACTATTTGAAATTAATTTGTAAGTTTCTTAAGGGAAAAGGGGTTATTTTATTATCTAATAGCATGTAAGAAGATGGTATTTTCTAATACCCTTTGAATTCATGTGATATAGAGAATTTACATATAGTGACCCCTTGAGAGAAAGAGGAAAGAAAGAGAGGAGAAGGATACGAAATAGTAGAGAAAGGAGAAAGGGTAGAGACAAGATTTGAGAGAAAGGCAAAGAAAGAGAGAGAGGAGTTATAAAGAGAAGATAGAGAGAGAAATAGAGAGAAAAGAGGAGAGTGGAGGGAGAGAAGAGGGTAGAGAGATAGAGGGAGGAGGTGAAGAGAGAGGAGAGAGAAATATGAGACAAAAGAGTGGGGAGACAGGGTAAAGAGAGACTAAACATAGGTAGAGACAAGGTAGAGAGGAGGATAAATTAATAATAGAGAATATATGATAGAGAGAGAGAAAGACGTTAGAGATAGGGTCGAGATATGTAAGAGAAAAGATCAAGAAGAGAGAGGATAGAGAGAGAGAGAGAGTAAAGGTAGAGAGAGTTACAATGAGAGAGTCAGGTGGTAGAGAGAAAATATAGATAGGAGAGAGAGTAAAGAGAATGTAGAGAGGAGTGTAGAGAGAGAAGAGAGAGTAGAGGCTAGATAGAGAAGATAGTATAGGGTAGAGAGAGAAGAGAAAGAGGAGAGAGGAGAAGAGTAGAGTGTAGATAGAGATTGTAAAAATTACACGGTGTAGCGAATAGAATCTGAGAAGAGATAGAGAGTACACAACAGATAAGAGGAGAATCAATAAATTCTTTAGCTCCAAACAACTGATACAAAGATGGCTCTGTCCACCTATGCGCTTCCACTATGTGAAACTTAGATGGCGATCTAGACAGAAGATAGGTGAAGAGCTTAAGGCTGGGGGCGTTGCCCTCGGACCCTCGCCAGGGGGGCCGCTAGCCCCCCTGGGACCCCCCCAGCCAGGGGCCACTTCAGCAGCCCCCGGACCCCAAAATAGGGGCCCCTTTTAACTCCCTTGCCCCGCAACTCAATGCAATGCGCCTTGAGTTGCTACCAGCTTAACCACTCCATCTAACCCAAAGATTAGACCCACAATGGTCACCTTTTTGCCATCCGGTCACATAGATCTCATCTGATATACAAGTCAGGACTCAACCAATGTCTAGGCTCACATTTGGCTTCTCCTCATAATGGGGGCCTTACAACTTTGAGCACCATTGATCATTGGTGGCACCTAATGAGGGTGGGGCATTGATCATATCTAACACCCCCCCTCAATGTCCACCCATAGGTGAACTAACTCCTCAGCCCAATGCCGAGTCTCTGAAGATGAACTTGAAGCAGATCCTTCATAAGTGCTTTGGTGAAGATATCTGCTCCATTCTTCTCTGTTGGAAAGTAGACCAATTCCACTATCCCATCCTCCATCAAATCACTCACATAGTGATACTGGATCTCTATTGTTTGGTGCGTGCCACATGAAACACTGGATTTTTGGCAATGGCGATGCAACTTTGACTGTCACATCTCAGCACAGTTGGTTCTTTATCCTACACTCCCATATGCCATAGAATCCTTCTCAACCATACTGCTTCACATGCAGCAAAACAAGCTACCTTGTACTATGCTTCGATAGAAGACAATGCCACTATTGGCTGCTTCTTACTAATCCAAGAGAAAATTCTTGAACCCAAAGAGAAATAATAACCAGAAACTTACTTCCTGGAATCACTGTCTCCTGCCTAATCTGAGTCACAGTTCCCCACAAGAGAAGTTCTGAAATTGTATGTGATACCATAGTTAAGAGTTTCCTTCAAGTATCTGAGTATCCACATCCCAGCCTTCCAATGACTCTCATGAGGTTTGTTTGAGAACCTGCTCAAAACACCAACAACAAAACTAATATTTGGTCTGGTGTTACTGCTGATCTATTTGTGTAACACCTCCCAATGTCTGCTAGTGCTGATGTATCCTCGACGGATAACTTTGCATTCACCTCCATAGGTGTAGCTATCTCCTTGCACTCGGTCATGCCAAATGCCTTCAAGATCTCCCATGCATACTTCTTCTGAGAGATGAAGATCTTTCCTGGCTCTTGCCAGACTTCAATCCCCAAACAATAGTGCAGCAATCCCAAGTCTATCATTTCAAACTCAGAACTCAAAGACTTTCGAGTTTGGTTGATCATATCTTCATAGTCACCTGTAATAAGAAGGCCGTCCATATATATGACAATCACTACAGACTTTTTACCATCCCTGTAAACATACAAGTTAGCATCTAAGGCACATCTTTTGAAGTTTAGGTTTAAAAAGAACTTATCTATCCCCACTGGTACCATGCTCTAGGGGCTTGTTTCAGCCCATACAATGTCTTCTTCAGCTTACACACTTTGTTCTTAGAATGGGGGGCCTCAAACCCTGGTGGCTGAGCCACGTACACCTCCTTCTTGAGGTCACCATTTAAGAACACTGACTTAATATCCATTTGGTACACTAGCCACTTCTTGTGGGCAGCCACTGCAAGTACCGTGTGAATAGTGGTCATTCTGGCAGTTGGGGAAAATGACTCTTGAAAATCAAACCCTTCAACTTGTGAAAATCCTTGGGCAACCAATCTAGCTTTATACTTTCTAAGGTACCATCAGCCTTGTACTTTATCTTCCAGATCCACTTGGTGCCAATAACCTTTTGCTTTGCTGGTTGATCCACTAGCTCCCAAGTGTCATTCTTCATTATGCTGTCATACTCCGCTTGCATAGCAGCCTTCCATGATGGATCTGCAAGTGCTTATTATAAGTCAGTTGGATCCTTTACTTCTCTCATAATCTCAACCATCAAGGTCATATTAACTATGTGAGCAGAAGCCCTCCTTTGCTCCTCTATTCTCTGAGACCTCCTTGGTCCGTCTGCCTTCTCCTCAACAGATGCAGGCATAGGATTATTGTCGTCATATAGCTGCTTCACCTAGTGCAGCAATGGCTTTTCCGGTGGGGTGATGTCAGGTTGGTAAACTTTTTCCTCATCATCTGAAGATGATGCTTCCTCCTCCTTAAGGATAGGGACAGCTCTCGGGACAGGTTCATAGTGGACTACTTCTTCGCTTGATAATAAAGTGGAAGAACTTGCCTTCTCCTCCTCCGTTGTATGTGGCTCCTCCATGAACACCACATCACGGCTCACGATGATATTTTTTGCCTCTTGGTCATGTAATTTGTAAGCCTTCTGCTCATCACTATAACCTAAGAAGATACATTTTCTACTTTTTGGTTTTAACTTGTTTCTCTTCTCATCTGGAACATGTGCATAACATTCACATCCAAAAATTCTGAAATGTAAGACAGATGGTTTCTTACCAGTGTAAGCCTCATGAGGTGTTTTTCCCTTGAGAGCCTTTGTGTAGCTCCGATTTAGAATGTAGACTGCAGTATTAACAGCTTCAGCCCAAAAATGGTTAGGCAATCCCTTGCCCTTTAGCATGCATCTTGCCATCTCCACAATGGTGCGATTCCTGTGTTCCACAACACCGTTCTGCTAAGGTGTGTGAGGCGTTGTCAATTGATGCTTGATCCCTTTGCTCTTGCAAAAGTCTTCAAACTCCTTTGAGTTGAACTCACCACCACCATCTGTTCTAAATTTCTTCACACTTTTCCCTGTTTCATTCTCAACAAGTTTTAGCCATTCTTTAAACTTACCAAAAGCTTGAGCCTTATCATGAAGGAAGTACACCCACATCTTCCTACTGTAGTTGTCGACAATCAACATAAAATAAGAAGATCCCCCCAAGACCTGTGTAGGCATCTTACCACACAAGTCAACATGCACCAACTCTAGAGGAGCATGTGCTCTATTCTTGCTTTCTTGTGGAAATGCCGTTCTCTGTTGCTTGCCCATCATACAAGCTTCACATGGTTCCTTCAATTCAGTCATTGTAGGTAGGTGAGCAACCATACCTTGCTTTTGCATCTCCTTCAACACTGCAAATCCGACGTGTCCAAATCTTTCATGCCAAAGCTTACTTGTGCCCACTCCAACGGTGGCTGTGAGAGCACTTAGCTCATACAGGTTGTTCCTTCTTTCTCCTTTGCCAACAATTGTTCCAGCACTATCAAGAATTTCTGCACGTGTCTTCTTGAACCTCACTTCATGACCAAGATCAATTTTGACAGCACAACTGATAACAAATTTCTCCTGATTTTGGGAACATACAACACATTTGAAAGCTTTTTTACTTCACCATTTGTAGCAACAAAAGAAATAGTACCTATGCCTGCAGCAGCAGGGCATTTAGCATCATTTCCAACCGTCACAGTGATGGATTCTTATAGAGGCTGCATAGAACTATACAGACCTTTCTTGTTGGTCATGTGATGGGAGGCCCCACTATCCAACGCCCATGAGTCAGTGGTAGATTCTTCTTGCGCCAACGAGCACACTTCCTCAATGATCACCATGAATAATTCCAACTCTGCTTTAGCCATATTGGGTGTCTCTTTCCCTTTACTTTTAAGGGTACCATTCTTTTCATCTGCCTTCTTGACAGGACAATATGCAATTGCATGTCCTTTCTTCTTGCAGTAGAAGCACTCTCCTTGAAAATTCTTCTTGCCACCCTTCTTCTTTTTATCACCATCATTTTTGGTGGAGGAACCACCTTTGCCTTTTGCATTGGCAGAGAATGCAGCATCTCCATCGTTGCTTCCTTCTCAAGCTTTCAGCCTCAACTCCTCCTCCATAAAAAATGCACAAAACTCCTCAAAAGTCAAAGCTTGAGGTCTCACCTGAGTATTAAGGGCAGTTACTAGTCCATCAAACTTTTGTGGACAAATCCAAAGACACCTCCGAGCTAGCTCTTCACTAGTCTTTTGTATCCTAGCACCAGCCATCTGGTCGCGCAGATTCTTATTCCGAGTGATGAATGCTTCAACCGTCTCTCCTTCAACAAAATTCTCTGCTACTAGTTGATTCTCGAAGTTTTGAATCCTTGTTTGGTTTCGTGTTTCATACTGACTCCTTAGTACATTCCAAGCCTCTGACGCTTTTGGTTGTATGCTGAATCAAAGTCAGAATAGCTTGTAACTAAGGCACACAATGCATCTGCATTCCTTCGTTTCCAAGCTCATAGAAGATCCGCATTCGGAGGAATCATCACACTAGAATTTGATGGGTCAGGGGTAGGCTATGGTTCTGCGTCAGTCCCCAGCACAGTCTCTAGAAGCTCATAAGAATCAAGGATAGTTGTAATTTTGAACTTCCACAAGGTGTAGTTTGTACCATCTAACTTGCCTTCGCTAAAGGTTGATGGACGAATCCTCAGTGTTTGAATAGTCGGTATAGCAGCACCACCTCCTGTACCGCTTCCTGATGCACCAGAACCGCTTCCGGAAGTCGACATAGTTTCTCTTTGTTGTTGAAGCCTTTGCTTCTTGCACACTCTCTGATCTCCAGAGCCCCCTGGGCTCTGATACCATGTAAAAAATACACGGTGCAATGAACAGAATTTGAGAAAGAGATAGAGAGTACACAACAGATAAGAGGAGAATCAGTAAATTCTTTAGCTCCAAACAACTGATACAAAGATGGCTCTATCCACCCGTGCGCTTCCACTGTGTGAAACTTAGATGGCAATCTAGACAGAAGATAGGTGAAGAGCTTAAGGCTAGTTGGAACAACAACTCTGATTGGGTGAAAGATGAATGATGGATGGCTGTGAAGGGGTTTAGCTTTTATAACCTACGAAGGCCATTAGGTCGGCTTGACCGACCTACCATATGAGCCTCCACTAGTTGGCCAGGGAATATTCCCTTTACCATCGGGCCGGGGGCATTGCCCCTGAACCCCCGCCAGGGGGCTGTTGGCCCCCCTTGGGACCCCCTAGCCAAGGGCTACTTCCATGGCCCTCGGACCCCAAAATAGGGGCCCCTTTTAACTCCCTTACCCCACAACTCAATGCAATGCGCCTCGAGTTGCTATCAGCTTAACCACTCCATCTAACCCAAAGATTAGACCCACAATGGTCACCTTTTTGCCATCCGGTCACATACATCTCATCTAATATGCAAGTCAGGGCTCAACCAATGTCCGAGCTCACATTTGGCTTCTCCTCATAATGGGGGCCTTACAACTTTGAGCACCATGGATCATTGGTGGCACCTAATGAGGGTGGGGCATTGATCATATCTAACAGAGATGAGAGAGAACAGAGTCAAGAGAGAGAGAGAGGGTAGAGAAGAAGAGAGAGTAGAGAGAGGGTAGAGAGACAAGAGACGGTAGGGAGAGAAAGTAGAGAGAGAAGAGAGATAAAGAGAAAGTGGAGAAGGGTAGAGAGAGATGAGACAGAAAAGAGTAGGGAGAGAGAGAGGATAGGGATGAAGATAAGAGAGAGAAAAGAAGTAGAGAGAGGGTAGAGAAAGGAGAGAGAAAAAATAAGGAAAAGAGAGAGAAGATAAGGAGAAAGGTGAGAAGGTAGAGAGGGGTAAAGCAACAATAGAGAAGGGTAGAGAGAGACAAGAGAGAACAGAGTAGGGAGAGAGAGGGGATAGAGACAAGAGAAGAGAGAGTGTGTAAGTAAAGACATGAGATAGAAGTGTAATGAAAGGAGAGAGAAAAGAAAAGGAAGAGATAGAGGAGATAAAGAGAGGAGAGAGGTTAGAAAGAGAATAGAGAGATTAGAGATAGTAGAGAGTAGAGAGTAGAGAGTAGAGAGAGAGAAGACTCTGAATAGAGAGAAAGAAGTTAGAGAGAGTAAGATATTGAGTAGAGGATGAGAGAGAGAGAGAGAGAGAGAGAGAGAGAGAGAGAGAGAGAGGTATGCTTACCCTAAATCTATCTTTTTAATATTTAGTTTCGGATTGTTATGCAATTGCATGTGTCCAATGATGTCTTTGAGAGGAAATCAATGGTGCGATGTGAGATAGAAGCTATGGATTGCAAGAGCATTGAGAAAGAGAGAGAGAGGGAGAGAGAGAGAGAATAAAACAATATAAGATACATGCCACATAGCAATGTTCAAAGTGATGCAAATGTTCATCCAAGTTACCACTAAAAGCATCGGTATAGGCGTCTCTACAAAATCATTGTAGATAGTGTGGCTATTTGTGTCATTATATGCATCGCGATGTTAATAGTGAAATTGGTAGTGATGAAATTAGTGACTAAAATAGCGACAGATGTAGTAAATTAGCGACACAAATAGTAACGATTATAGAGAAGAAAAAAAATTGGTGGCCTTGCCATCCACATCACAATGTGCTGGATAATAGTTTGCAAAGCAGTTACATATTGGATATCCAATTGTCATCAAGATGGGCACAAAGACTAGTCAAAACCATAAGATTGATAAGTCATAAAATAAGTATAAGACTGGTCATGACAACTCATGAAATTACATGGAACGATGGAGAGAAAAGCCAAAAAAACATGAAAATCTATATATAAATATCACAAAGTGTGATTTTATACGAAGGATAATAAGTATATCTAAGGAATACTACATGGAAGAGGCATGTATGGATCATAGGCCCAAAAACAAAAATCATGTGCACTCCATGAATCCAAGTGCATGCTACATATCCTCGCCATCTGAAAGCTCTTCTCAATGCAAAGGAGCATCGAATGGACTCTACAAAATGAACATTTAGACATTAGTCCATCATTCTTAATACATCACAAAAAAAACTAATGACTACAAACAAGAAAGAGGATTGACTTACTCGACTGCCACACGTATACAACCTATCAATAAGTGCAACGAGATTGTGTCTCTCTGCATATCAAGTCTCCAAACCTATGGGATCGTGGTTTGTGAGACTAAGTGTTGCAAAGAAAATGGAATAGCATTGTTAGAAATAAGATTGTTAGTACAAGTGATATTCCAAATAAGAAAGCAAGATGTATCATAAGAAAACTTACAAAGTCCTCCAAATAAGTCTTGTGGCCACCACTCCCCAGATGATACACAACCCCTGCCTCCAATCATGCCCTTGTTGTGTCCCGCTACTCCTACCATTCTCTTGGAGAATTTGTGGCCTCCTCGTTGAGTCTCTGCCAATCCTATACATCTAACGACTTGGACTTTGAGGCACCACTCTTGATTGCATTATGTGTATTTGATCATCTATCTGACATGTATGCATGCATATGCTCCATCATCCACCTAGTGAAAAACCTGTCTGCTGTGCCGTAGGTATTGAAAATTCATTATGCAAAGATGCCCCTACATAATCCTTGATCCCCTTTAATAAATTCTTCCAATGTTATAGAATGTTATGCCTAAATACTTGTTGGCATAATTGTCTCATGCGATACATCACCCTCCTCCCCTCATCATTCATGATCATAGCACTTTTCTTGTCAAGTACAAGGTATCCGTACCCTACCGGATATGTCTAAGGTGTGGCCTCTCCCACCTAACCACACTCCTAGGCATAACCAGGAGACCCCTATATATCTGACGAACCTGCCTCGATAGTATCTCTTAGAGTAACACCCATAGGAGTGCTACCTATAGACGACTGAGCAAAACTCAGAGTCATGAGAGTAGATATACTGACAAGTGTGAAAAATCCTGGAGGTGACAAGTATCCACCAGCCCGATGAGATGGAGATACTACATTGGTGCCTCCACAACACCCACATGAGTCACCCTCTCTGGAATCGATAGTACAAGAGAAACGAGTAGCAATCCTCTCTAGAACCAATTGTGGGATCACAACATCTACATCTCTACAACACCTCCTAGAATCACTCCCTCCATGCGAGGCCAATCTATAGTGTCGACCTTGCCTACATACAAAGCACGGTAATATAAATCTTTAAAAAATGATCTTACTTAAAATGCATATCTTATGTACCCTTATAAGCGATTCGTCAATGAACTGAGTAGGTGGATGCTCCAAGTATGAAGTACCCTATGGTCCCATGTCAATCTCCTGACACAACTTCGCATACATTGGAAGGTCGATAGACATGTCACCACAAAAGGATGAGTCACCTCGTTCTCAAAGAATTCTTGGACTCATGTATTTCCATCGTTCTTACTCGATTCTGGCTCCTCTACATGCTCCAAGCTTTTGGTGGCTTCCACCCCTTGCAATATCGACCCCTCTATTTGTATACTGTCCTCATCTATGCTCGAAACATCGCTTTGATCATATACTCTCGCACTTCGGGGAGCTGATGATATAACATACCACCATCGAGGTTGTCAAAGGTTTGGATAGAAAATCACATGTTCAAAATCACGTACAATAGAGATTTAACTTTTGTGACAATAAAATTTAAAAAAATATGAGTTCATGCACCTGTTCACAATGGACCAGCAACACAAACGTGCCATGCAAATTTTTCCTTTTTTAAGAATCTATTTTGAAAAATCCCAATGGACTTCGTCGAAGTGTTGCTCTAGCTCCTTCAAGTACCACTTTGAACCATTGCACATCGAATAGGATCATGGAGAAGCTACGGTAATCCACCGTGATAATACTTTGCAAGTTTCCAAAATATTCCATCTCATCTATAACCATGTTTGGATCCATTGCTCCTCATCGGCTCTCTTGCTCGAACTTTGCCATGATACCACAATCTATTGTGGAGCGCTTTTTGTCGATACACTCCATGTATAAATGCCATCCGTGACCACGCCGCACTATATATTTTGTAATGTACATCGAAACACTCAATTAGTTGTCGCATATAAAATATAGATACGACAAACCCTAAACATGTCATCACCATTGGACTACATCCCCTTGAGAATTCCCACTCCTCGGTTGAGATCTCCACCCCTTCGCGAGACGCTGCGGTCAAAGCTCCATACAACTATCGCATTGACATAAACCGCGACATCTCTTCCATGCCCTCGGGATATCGAATCGGTCGATGAAGTGTACTATGTCAAAATTCAAATCACACTTCTTTTCAATCTTTCCTAGCTTGCTCGTGCCTAGTGAGCCACGTCTCCATGGAGACATGGTGCAACATACAAAAGCAATTCACTTTCTCCTCCATTGTTGCAGCATCCATTCTTTTCTCTACCCCATTTCCAACCACCACATCTCCAGTCAATCTATCATCATCCTTCACTGACCATAGCATACTGTTGTCTGAATCCACCGTTGGTAGCCATTGTGAAATATGCACTAACGTCTCAGACACCAATCAACCTTCAACCATGCTACCTTCTGGTTGAGCTCTTTGTCGCACAAAGCCTTTCAAGGTTTTCATGAAGCATTCCAAGAAGAGCATCCATCGCGTATGGATAGGTCCAACAATCTCCACTTCATCTACAAGATTCACAAGAAGGTGGATTTGTATCATGAGCATGCTGGTAGGCAGGTATTTCTCAAAGAGACAGATCGTCTCCACTACTCCCTGCCTTGTAGATTCAATAGAGGACATCTTAATCTCCTTCTGTGAGATCCATTGCACGAAAGTTGACAACCTATAAATTTCCCCACGTATTTCTAGAGTGAGGCATCTTGCGATTGCGATCGGTAGTACAAACTACCACAAATGAGGAAGCATTATGAACAACGACTATTCTCCAAATAGCAAAATACGCATGCCACTTACAATCCATTCGTAGTACAAACCTAACATATCTTATGCCAATCATGGGATTTTAGCCTTGATAATTGGTCGTCTTTAGAAAATGTGGACTTGAGAGAACGTATCATACCCGTCGGAGTACGGATAGATTTGACAATTTGCTTCACAATGCACTCTTCTTTAGTGGACAAAACCCAAGGAGCGCAAGGTAGTTGCAAGCAACCATCAGCACTCGACTGCAGCCAAAGTGCCTCCACCTTGCCTACCTCCTTCAAATCCATTCATACCCCTACAATTTCTCTTTCTTGTGATGTGGTTCTCTAGGCATTGCGACTAAATACACCACCCACTTAAAATGGAGAGATAAGAGATATGTAAGTTGCAATCCATCCCGATGTCTCACATATGAATACATTTGATAGGTCATACACGCGTTTCCACAAAGTGAGAAATATCCTTATACATGCCCTACCACCAATATCATTCTTTGAGTTTTGCAAAAGTACTCCAAACACCTCTATGGCCAGCCCATAAGCTTTCATGGAATTCTTGCAATAACATTTACTTGTGAAGCTTTGTCACCCAAAACTCGCAATGGCATACTATGGAAATGTATGGGTGTGAGCATGGCTATGGTGGCTTGAAGATAGAGTGAACTCATGAAGACATAGAGTAGAAGATAGATTGTGACACAAGTGAATTAGGCTCCAAGATTGAAACTTGGACTCATAAACATAGACTTGTGTGGTTGGGACAATAACTCAGACACTTCACTCAAAGGACAAGAGTACCATCTTATTGCATTGAAAATGAGAGATAAGTACAATGCTTTATAGCTTGAGAATAGGTCCACTTTCTTGATTTGTGCATATGGGATTCTGGATAGCTTGCATATCCTTTACCTAGAATGCTCCTCAAAGAGGCTATACTAGATGTGATTACCTATATCTCAACACCCCTTCTCAATCATAGCTAGAAACGCATAGAGTGTATAGAGGCTTTAGTGAGTCACCACCTGTAAAGTGTGGGCATACCACAAACATGGTAAACACTAGAGGATGTGGCAGAAAAAGTTAAGTGTGGGTACCAAAGACATGGTGGACATGTAGAGGCTATAACAGGGGCCTCACAAAGTTTACAAAGGCTGTAATGCTAGGTTACACGAGGAGTTTACAAAGCTTATGACAAAAGCATTAGGGAAAGGTTATACAAGGCTTCAAAAATGTCTATAAAAAAATTGGGAATAGAAGGACTGATGAGGCTTGTCCTCCTAATGGTCTTCTTCTTCTTCTTCTTTCTTTGCTCCTTGATCTTCTTTCTCTTTTATAGCTACAAGGTAGGCCTTTTGAGACCTCTTTTTGGCATGGAAAAACTTCTCAGTGTGTCTAGTTCTTTTGCAAAAGTCACAAAATAGATGGTCCTTTCTTCTTGTTATTGACATACAGCATTTGTTCATCCTTAGGAGTACTTGGCTCTTCTTTATTTTTTATCTTCTTTTCTTCTTCCAATAGAGAGGCCTTAATGTCAACTAATTTAGGGTTTGGCATACTGATTAAGGTGGTTGAAACATGATCATAATTAGAAGGCAAACTTTTAGCAAAACACCAATACAAATATCTTCATCCATTTTGAGATTTATACCTACAAGTTGGGTTAGAAGACTTTCCATATAGTTTAGATGAGATGCTACAGACGTATTAGGCTTCATATCAAGTCGAAAAAATTTAATCAGTAAACCATACTTTGAGGACTTGGACTATGCATCAAACAAAGTATCTAATCTATCCCAAGTGTCATGAGATGTGTCATAAGCATCCACATGATGGATGTAGCTATCATCCAACTCCAAGTTGATGATGGCCTATTCTTTGTCATCATTCTTTTGCCAAGTATATGTAAGAGGTGCATCCTAAGGCTTCTTTTCGTCCATTGGTTTAAATGGCCCACATGCGCCCTTCTTCATTAGGATGAGTTTCATACGGGTTTTCCAGGTGTGAAACTTGACACCTTTGAATCTACATGTTTGTGAATCTTTTTCCATGTTGGATGTCTAGAGCAATAGCAAATCAATATAAATTTATCAGATTTGAGTAGTAAAAAAATTGATTATGTCAAAAGACACAAGTGCTAAGAGCACTAGATTAGTGTCAATAGACACCATGTTTGAGTCTTCCAAGTCTTCAAAATCCTTTACGATCTTCTAAAACTGAATCTTTCTCTCCTTGGTTTGATACTAGAAACTTTAGATTTGAGTGGAAGGAACTTGAGAGTGCTAGAACTAGTGGGAAGATGAAGTGAAAAAAGCTTTGAAAAAAGTTGGCTATGGAGATCTGAGATTTAGGGTTTCTGGCTGACTGGTTTTTCTCAGATTACAGCAGTTATAGTAAAGTATTTGTGCTCAAAATTTATTAGGAGAAAGATCATGTGATTGGCTTCAAATATCCTATAGGTGTAGGGTGAATCGCATCATGCAGACATGTGATGGGCTTCAAATATCCTATAGGTGTAGGGTGAATCGCATCATGCAAGCATGGATCCAGATGTACGACAGTATGTAGGCACAAACATGATAACAAGTTTTGATTTCTACAATCCTAGAGTTGTAGATTGCCAATCTCTGTATTTGAAGTGCCAAGAGAAAGTGCCATGAGTAGAGGAAGATATCTCAAGAAGGAATCACTAGAAGATATAACATGTAGAGAGAGATCTAGAAGCTCCAAGGTGGATAGATTCAATTAGGCTATGGTAGATAAGAAGCTTGAGTGAAGCTGGAAGTGAAAATGGAGTTAATCATGAAGTCATGAGCTTAGGTTGAGCTAGATAGAAGTGGAAAGGATCGAGCTAGAGGATTAGTGCCATGCTCACCATGGCTTTGATACCATGTTGAAATGCATGGATCTGAGCATGGCTATGGAGGCTTGAAGACATAGAGTGAACTCATGAAGACATAGAGTAGAAGATAGATTGACACACAAGTGAATTAGGTTGGACTCATAAACATAGTATTGTGTGGTTGGACGAACACTTGATTGAAAGGACAAGAGTACCATCATGTAATATTTTCATGCAATTAAAAGTTAGTTGGTTAGTTTAAAAGTTAGTTAGTCAATTAATAAGTTAGTAAGGTTACTAACTAATGACTAACTAAGGTAAAAACTAACTAACATTAATAACTAATAATTTTTATTTAAAAAAATTGAGAGTCGTAAATCTGATATTTTTCTCGGATTGACAAGGACCGTAGCCACCATTCACGGAAGTTACAACGTGAATAAGACTTATGAGCTATATTAATCACTAGTATTAATGTGTATAGTTTGGATGGTCCAAAAATATTAGATTTTTGGCAAAACTAGTATATTTTAGGTATTTTAGATATTATCCTAAAAAGATATGGAGATTTCTAGAACTAGATGTCATTTAAAAGAAAAAGACAAGTGATGTTTTAGTTAGTTTTGGAGATTTTATCAAAAGAAAAAAATAAAGAGAGGGATTTGCGAAATTGCACGCGCTGCGATTACAGTCTACAAATAAAAAACAACACTTCGAATAGAGAAAAGTCGAAGGAGTGAACTGAGAGCTTTCTAAACAAGTGTGTCTTGGGGTTTTACGCCCCTTTTGGAGCCAATGGGACCATCAGATTTATGATTTGAGCATCAGATCATTGATCTTCCCAAGATTCCCCTCCATAAAGAGCTCCTCTTCTCACCCACAAGCCTCTTCTCTAATTCACTATAAATATGAGGTATGGGGAGGCACAAGAAGCAGAAGGAGATCCCAAGAGGCTGCGAGAGAGAGGTAGAGAGAAGTATACCCCTCCAAGAGATTGTGAAAGAGAGCTTGAGAGAGAGAGAGATAGAGTAGTTACCCTGAGAGGTTGCAAGGGAAAGAGTTAGCTCAATTCCCTTTATCTCCATCCTCGACTTAACCATATTCTCTTACACTCTCCCATCTCAAATCTATTCCGCCTTCTTAATCTCTTGAGTCTACTTGCGAACAATGGCCGCCAAGCGAAGAATCTCACATGAAGATGGCAATTCCACGACTAGCAATGAAGCTTCGGGCAAAGGCATCATTGTCAATCTAATTGCGGTTTCGGTCGTGAGCAATGTATTTTCAAATTAGTAGATGCTTGTTTTGATCCTCGTATGAGATATGTTAGGCCCCATACTATGATGCACAAGTATAGGTCATTTCATCTCATGTATTCAAAAGATTGAGCTTGCAAAGTGCATGTATCAAGGGAAGTTAATTGCACCTAGTTTCATATGACTTATTCGTTGATAGAGCAATTACAAGGAAGAATTAGTTAGGGGTTATGGATGGCATAATCATGACATTAAAAATTGTGCATACAAGAGTTAAGTAAAATTTATATAGGATCACTCTTCGATCCCAAGGGGAAGACCACATATGCGATGGAAATATTATCATGACTATTCTTGCATTGTTTGGGAAGAATACAATTGGTTTTTTTTGTTGGTTGATAGAACAACATTCTCAATGCTTTTACATTCAACTAGTTGTTATTTTGTTATTTGGATGATTGTTTCAAGTGCTTGTGATTTATGCTAAATTCGTGGCAAGGATCTGTGATGAAAAGTTGCCATGGGGATAAAGGAATGTTTTCCTAGAAACTGATATTAGGTTGCCTTGTTGTGTTGAATTCTGAAAGGATTTAATTAAGGAAGGATATATTGCATGGGTGGATCATCTCCATGATTTCATTGCGGATTAACCCAAGAGGGTGTTTCTCGATTCACGGGCCAAAGGTCGAGTGGTGAAAAGGCCAACCATGAGAATGATGTTTCACTCTTAGATAGCTTGCCGAGTCAGGTGGAGCTCTGGACACCCCTTGCTAAGTCTAGAATGGAGTTGAAGACCTCCGTGGGCCCCAATATCTGGGCATGTTGGGAGATCCTATTCTAGATAAAGGATTGAACTTGTGGTGCCATGTGCTTTGGACCAATTACTTTTGCAAGGCAGAAGGGATACTTTTGTTGGATAGAAGGGATACATAATTTCTCCTGTACCTGTATGGGAGAGAGACAAGGATTAACTTGAAGATAAGTTAAGGAACTTGTTTGAACTTGTTTGTCAATAGATTTCTTTGCTTTATTTTTGTGTTTGTGCTGTAAGTTATGCAAACGAACCTTGTTTCCTAAAAGGATTAATTAATGAGGCTGACTTTAAGTGTCACACATAAATGTGGTAGGATCTAATTAGAAAACTAAAGCTATTAGGGGAAGGGGGTGGACAGAACCCTCGATGGATCTGTACTATGGCAGGATGGTCCCAAAGAAGTGGGAGGCTTCTCACAAGATTTCACCATCGTTTGACCTTTAGGTATTGTTAGGTTAGAACCTGATTCATGCCGTTTTAGGGGACTAGAATGGGACTATGCCCTATGAGTAGAGAGGTTGAGCAACGCATCCCTCTCACTTCCCATTCTCTTTGAACCAAGTGTGGCATGGGTCTGCTTTAACTTGGGTATCTTTGCATAAAGTAGAATTTCTAGGATCGGACGCTAGAATGCTGTTAGGAGACCTTGGCCACTAGGAGCCCAAATTTTAGGTCGATCCTAGTGGGTTCAGCCGTGAGCCTTCTATTGTGAGGCGAATTCGGGGAACCCTAGGCCACAAAACTCAAAACATTCCATGGGAGTGTCGGGCAGCAATGCTTAGATTCGTTTCTCAATAGACTACTATCGAAGGGGTTTTTGTCAAAAGGTCGAATCCACAGGGATCAGAGGTAAAAGAAGTAGAGATAGGAGATGGAAGAGAAGAAAGAGAATAGATAAGAGGTAAACACAACAAAGACAAAGCACAATGAACTAAATCAATATGTATTAAAAGAATCTAGAATCCTTGCACTACATAGAAGTAATCTCTAGGCATTACATCTCCTGGAGCTTCTTCGTAGAACAAAACGTGCATCAAAATTACAGCTCCTTATCTGTTGCTCAGAACCCAAATCTGATGGCTCCGTTGGCTCTGAAAGGGGGGTAAAACACTAAGACACCTGGTCACGTATCTCCAGATCACTCCTCCTTTTAGTTCAAACTGCAATTTTCAATCTAATTACAGTGATCGCGACGCGCACGATTTTATCAATCTATATTTCTTATGAAAATCCCATAACTGGTTGAAAAAGCAACTTGCTTTTTGCATGCCATCCTAATCTAGAAGATTTTCTAACTTTTTTGGATTTTTATAATAAATAATATAAAAATAGACTAAAATTATCTAAAAACCTAGTATTTTTGGATAATCCATGCAACTCACACTAATACGAATGACTCAGATCACATTGAATCTCTTGATTTGGATGATGATGCATTCTAGATTTTTTCACACCGTGTCCGCATAGTGGCAAGACATCCACCCCCTCTGAACCCGCACATCCTCTAGTATGTGCCAAAATCCCAATTGTCACTGGATTTTGAGTCCTCCTCATCCTCTGTAACCATATCCTTTGCTTCTTCATCTTCCATATCTTCCTGGTTATCCCCTATATCATGGCCACCATTTTCTTCCAATTCTGGCAACTCATAGGCAATAGATTCCCGCCTCTTGAATAATTTGATTCTTTTCTTTGTATTTGAAGTTTTATGGCTATCCCATCTAGTTCATTTAATGCATAAGTAGCATTATCAAACACATGTCTTACCACATAGGGTCTAAACCATCTTTTGGTGGAAACTTTACGCATGGCACTATGTTGGTTGTCTAAGCTTCTATCATAAACCAATACCCAATCCCCATCTTGTATGGTTCTTGGTCTCAGTCTATGTCTTATATCAAACCATTTCTTGTTCGGGATCCTCGCTGCCCTTAACTTTGCTATTGCTGCCTCTATGTCTTCTGACTTTCTTTCCAACTGTCTAATGCACAAGGCCAACAACTCCTCTTGATTTAACTCCTCTTTCCAAGGTAGCACACTCCATGTGACTATCGTCTCTTCTATTGGCATGATATGTTTTTGACCATACATCAATTCTACATGCATATATCCTGTAACAACACTATGATTTGTTCTGTCGCCCCACAAAGCATAAGGGAGCAATCGTGGTCACTCTTTTATCTTTTCTCTACATGCTTTTGTCAATGCCTTTACAATAGGTGGATGACCTCTTTCACTTTTTCCATTTCCTTCAGGGTTATAGGATGAAGTTAAAGGAAGCTTTATCCCCAACTGTGTAAAGAAATCATGAGCTTCACCTGTATCCAACTCACCCCTATCTGCAGTAATTTTTTCCACACAGCCATACCGACAAAAAGATCTCTTCTAAGAGAAAAGTACACACAACTTTTGTTGTCTTAGTACATAAAGCTCTCCCTTCCACTTGATTAGTCAAGTCTTCATGGGCAAGCACAAGACACCTCATTTGCCAAAGACCTGTGGGCATTGTGACCAAATCCACCACCCACTTAAAATGAAGAGACAATGGATATGTGGGTTGCAATCCATCCCTATGTCTCACAGATGAATACATTTGACATGTCGTACATGTTTCCACAAAGTGAGCAACATCCTTATACATAACCTGGCACCAATATCTTTCTTTGATCTTTGCAAAAGTACCCCAAACACCTCTATGACCAGCCCATAAGCTTTCATGAAATTCTTGCATAGCATTTACTTGTGAAGCTTTGTCACCCAAAACTCACAATGGCATACCCTGTTTCTTTTTAGCATGTTTCCAGAAGTATCAATCTTTTAAGAAAAACCCATACACTTTCCTCTTGATTTTCTTAAACTCATTATCTAACCATTCATCTCTCTTTGTTAATGTACTGAGGTATTGACCAATTCTCAGCCATTCTCCTGCATATTTGTCTTCCATAAACACTTCTACACAAGATGTAAAACATCTAAAGTATCTTCTATTTGTTGTCCAAGCTTCTCTTAATGCTGTAACAACACCTTGCATTGCTAAATTCACTCTTGCAACATCATTTTTAGCTGCAAGAAAGTCATCTTGTTCCTCCTCATCCATCATCCCATTTTCATTCTCATAGTGTGCTTGAGATAACATGTCTACCACATTGGGTTATCTCTTCCTGCAATATGCTGAAATTCAGGGTTCAAAGATTTGATATATGCAATCCATCGGAGCATAGCAATGTCTGGGGTAGCACAACTAGTAACCATACCTAATACCAGCAATCGGTCTCAATGACTACATGAGCACCCATAAAATACTCCTTATCACATTTAAGGGCTGTCACAATTCCCCATAATTCTCTTTTTACCTGTGGATATCTTCTCTGACATTCAGTCAATACTTTAGCACCAAAGCCTATTGCATATCTTTGCCCTTCCTCATCATCTTGCCCAATTGACCATCCAATCCTGATTGGGCTTGTATCAACAGTAATAATGATAGGCTTTCCATGTGAATAGTCAGCCTTTTTCAATGTAGGAGCAAATTTTAAGATTTTCTTCAATTTCTTCATTTCTTTCTGATGCTTCCTTTCCCAATGAAATCTCTGACCTTTCCTCAAAAGTTGATATAGAGCATCAACTATATGTGTAAAGTGAGGAATCCATATCAAATAGAATACACATGCTCCCAAGAATCTACGCACTTCTAATACATTCGTGTATACATCTTGCATTCTATCAATCCCATCTATTTTTGCTGGTGATGGTCTTTGCCCATAAGACCCATACATATGCCCAACAATCAAAACCTCTTCAACTCCAAAGACAAACTTTTGTCCAAAAAGAGTTAAATGCACCGCCTCTAGACACGCCAAAATCCTTTCACAATCCACAATATGGTCTGCAACAAACTATCTGCATCCATCTCTTCATTCTTTTCATCCACTACACACCCTTTGATTGGAACATCATCCAAGAAGGGCATTGCCAATTGTGGTATAAAATCCCTGAGTACTCTATTCATAGCATTTGTCATGTGTGCCACTGAGTTTCTTGCACTTGTGGGAGAGTACACATCCGTACTAACCCCAAGGCAGTCTTCATGGTTGTGATATCCCTACTTTCAATTGCAAGTTGAAAATGATCATAACCTGAGTAAAGATCACTGAAAGAATAGATCACTCTGCCTGCAAAAGCCTCTGCAAATTCATCAATCACAGGACTTGCAACCACATTTCTTATGGTCACTTTATTGACCAGTTGCATGTCTTGAATAAATTTCAAAGCTCCATTCCTTTTGGGCACAAAAAACCAATGATTTGAGTACAGGGTTGAAGAAGGCTCCAAGATCTTCATGCAAATCTTTTCATTTAGCAAATCCATCAGCTTTGGCAAGTAAGCTTTAGGCACTAGAATAGGCCTCAAGTTCCATGGTACATGTCGCATAGTAAATATGACCATGGGAGAGACAACATTTGGATCCACACAACCTATTTCACTTGGCTGAAATGCAAATTCGTTTCCATGCCTAGCCAACATCCGCATAAAACAGTCTCTCTCAACAAGAAAAAGAAACCCTTCTGCACCAACTTTCAATTCCTATAATGTTTTAGATGTAAACTGATGATCTATATCTTTAGAATCCCGTAAACGTGGCTGCCTTGACACTTTTTCATACATACCCTCACTCTCTGGTGAAAGTGGCAAAGCAATGGGTTTCACCTATTTGTCAAATGTCTTATACTTTGTCTCCATAAGTGCTTTGCTATAACATCATACATATCCAAAGAACATACTGACAATATTTTGTTTTCAGCCTCATTTTTTGCATATATAGTTGCTAAAATTTGAGCCATAGTGTCATTAATATTAAACCCATAAAAGATGCCTAAAATGCCATCATTTTCAGCTAACAACCCCAATGCTCTGAGTTCCTTAGTAGCCCATTTCATAGATATGCATTCAGCCTTGCACACAGCTTCCATAGGCTTAAACCAACATGAACTGTTTGCTGTAAATTGAGAATAACCAATAGGAAATACATGCTTCATTTCGCCAAGAGGCAAGTACACCCTTTGAACGGCACTACTATAGCCTCGCGTTACAACAATGCTTAATGAAAATCTAGGTCTTTGAATTCCCTTGCATTTGGAGCCAAAGGAGACTCTCGAAGTGTATCTCGATTTCTAGGATGATTAACACAAATAGTAAGAAATTGGACTACTTTCCTCCCATCCTTGCTTTTGACTCTTGTATAAGCAGAACCATCATCAAGCACCTTTGTTTCCATATGAACTCTTATGATATAAGGCTGTCCCAAAATCACCGCATATGAGGAATTATCTTGCACAAAGAAGAAGTGTTGCACTTCTTGTACATCACCAATTGTCACTTTTACATTAGGACATGCAGCATAAAGCTCTCTCAAAGAATTATTTGCAGCCCTCATATGCCAACCATGATCAATATCTACAGGCCATGCACAATTTTTATACAATCCACACTCAATGACATTTATCTCAGACCCATGGTCAATTAAAGCAACACAAGGAGTTTCACGTTCTCCTATTTTCACTACCATTTCAGTGGTAGCCCTAGCTCAATGATTTCTTGTGTAGTGACTTCGAGGAATAAATCCTAGAGCCTCTTTCCCATATTGTTGCATCTGCCTTACTCCACCATGCATATTGCTATAAGACAATGCATTTTCAACCACTTTCTTCTCTTTTCCACATGTTGTCCACTGATTGGTAGCATCCTGCATAGACAACCATGTACTTACTTCATGCTCATATTCAGCCCGAATACCCAACAAACTAGTTTTCTCTTCAAATTGCAGCAATGCACTAATGGTATCACCAAGAAATCGACGCTTCCTCTTAATTATGTCAATGATCTCAGCATGAAATTCTCGCTTGGCAATGCCAAGCAACTCTCCCAAGGTTAATTCCACCTCACTGTTTAGGATCCGTTCTTCAAGAACCTTCTTAAGATCTATGGCTATCTCAATGTCAGATTGCAACTTATATCCTGGATGCTTGCCCTTCTTTTTGCCCTCTTGTTTGTTATCCTATTTTTGCTCCTGATTGACCTCTTCCATAACATGCTTGGGAGGTGGCTGATTTGTAGATTTAGGTTGATCCACACTTCTTCTTGTCATTCTTTTAGATGTCCCTACAATATCTTCATCTCTTTTTCATTTTTCTTCCACAAGTACATCCGTATTTTGTACCTTTGCTAAATATGCATACACTGAATATGCATCTATCGGTGATTATGCCACGAATGTCTTGCCCTGTATGAGACATTTTACGATTAGTAACCTTTCTCTTTTTAGATGCATGTAAAGCATGTGTCCATATTTCAACCTTTGGACCAACCATCACTTGGCCATGCATTCTATCCAACTATAGACCAAAAGTAGAAGCATGTACGGTCGCATAAGCATTTTGAACTGCCAAGTCTTCCAACAACTTTTGCATGCCTCCCTTTTCGAAATTCAAAGAAGAAGAAATCCAGTTTCTTGTGCATGGATCTTGCCATCTTTGCAAAAGATGAGATGTTGTACCAAGGCCTCCTGATAGGTAGCACAATCCTTTCTATCATGCTGCAAACTATCACACCACATACATCTTTTTCGTGGCTTAGGGCTGTTGCCCATCCCCATTCCTCTTGTCCCTTTTCATTCAATTTTGCAATCTTCAATTGAAGATCCCACATCCCTTTGACCAATTCATTTAAGACATCTTCCCTAATAGAGGGAACAATAGCAGGTACAACCATAGGGTTAGCCACAGAAATAGGTGGCTTATTGGATACATCAACTGTCTTGCTCATAACAATGGGCAAGCTAGAGACATGCAGTCTTTCTCTTCTTCTATGCTTCTTCACAAGTGCAGTAATAGCTTCCTTGACATGTCTCCACTCTGTTTTCAAACCTGTCTCTATAGTCTGATCCTTTAGCAAATCATCAAGCTTCTCTTGAAGCTCAGGATCAACTGCCTATAGAAACAACTCAATTTTTTGACTTGCAAGAGCTTATTGTTCTACAAGATCCAACTACTCAAATCGACTTTCAAATTCTCTTAACAATTATGTAGCCACAAGACCCTTTTTGGGTTGTAAAACCCACTCCTAAAAAGTCTTGTACATAATCAAAATGGTGTCCTCAATGTAAAATTCTTCTCTGAGTGTCTTCTTAAAGGCTACCCAGTTAGCATCCTACAAGTATAATTCAATAATCCATGCTTTTAGTTCATGAACAGTAACACGTACAAAATACCGGCTCCATGCAGGTTGAGCCACCCCAAAGAATTCCATCTTTTGAGCATAGGTATGTATATATGCAGATACATTCCTGCCATTGAATAACTTCACCTCATGCTCATCTGCTTGTAAAGCATTCATCACAACACTTTCTATTTGAGTAGAAGCTTGCATCACTTGTTGTTGTTTTTATACTTGCATAAGCATATTCATATTTTACACCAACTATTGCAAAACATCACTAGATATTGTATTCAAAGATTCTCCCATCTTGTCTTTCCTTCTTTTGATGACCTTTCACGTCGGGTTTACCAATGTCGGAGGGGTTTTTTTCAAAAGGTCGAATCCACTGAGGATCAAAGGTAGAAGGAAGTAGAGATAGGAGATGGAAGAGAAGAAAGAGAATAGACAAGAGGTAAACACGACAAAGACAAAGCACAATGAATTGAATCAATATGCATTAAAAGAACCTGGAATCCTTACACTACTCAGAAGCAATCTCCAAGCATTACATCTCATGGAGCTTCTTCGTAGAACAAAACGTGCATCAAAATTACAACTCCTTCTCTGCTACGTGGAACCCAAATTTGATGGCTCCATTGGCTTTGAAAGGGGGTAAAACTGCAGGACACTTGCTCACGGATCTCCTAGATCACTCCTTCTTCTTTTAGTTCAGACTGCAGTTTTCAGCTTGTTTACAGCGATCGCGACGCGTGTGATTTTTTCAATCTCTCTTTTTTATGAAAATCCCATAACTGGTTGAAAAAGCAACTTGCTTTTTGCATGCCATCCTAATCTAGAAGGTTTTCTAAAATTTTCATATTTTTACAATAAATAATATCAAAAATAGGATAAAATTATCCAAAAATCTAGTATTTTTGGATAATCCATGCAACTCACACTAATACTAATGAGTCAGATCACATTGACTCTCTTGATTAATAAGAAGTCGAATGATGATGCATTCCAGATTTTTTCACTCCGTGTTTGCATAGTGGCATGACACTGCTAAAAGTGTGTCTGGATAGCCAGTGGGCAAGCACCTTACACATCATATTGCATTGAAAATGAGAGACAAGTATAATTCTTTATAGCTTGAGAATAGGTCCACTTTCCTATTTATGCATATGGGATTTTGGATAGCTTGCATATCCTTTACCCAAATTTCTCCTCAAAGAGGCTATACTAGGTGCGATTGCCTAAATCTCAACACATACCTTGTTTCTTCTTAGCATATTTTCACAATTACCCATCTTTTAAGAAAAACTCAAAGGATTTCCTCTTTATCTTCTTCAACTACTCATCTGACCACTCTTTTCTCTTTGTTAATGTGCTAATGTATTGACGAATTCTCAATCACTCTCCTACATATTTGTCTTCCAAAAACACTTTTACCTAAGGTACATAGCATCTAAAGTGTTTTGTCTTTACTATCCAAGCTTCTGTTAGTGTTGTGGCAACTCTCTACATTGCTCAATTCACTATTGCAATACTTGTACTTGATAAATTAGTTGTTGTACTTACTACATTTGATCTTGTCCTTGAATTACTAGAGCTATACCTATAGTTATTAAAATTTTCAATTCATTTTCACCAGTTAAAACATCATTTTCAATAGCAAGAAAGTCATCTTCTTCCTCCTCATCCATCATCCCATATTCATTCTCATAGCATGCCTGAGATAACATGTCTTTCATCGAGTTATCTCTTCCTACAATATGCTAAAATTCAAGGTTCAAAGATTTAATGTATACAATCCACTAGAGCAACATAGCAATGTCTAAGTTAGCACAACTAGTAATCATACCCAATACTGGCAAACAATTAGTCTTGATGACTATATGAGGACCCACAAAATACTTCATATCACATGTAAGGGTTGTCACAATTTTCCATTATTCTCTTTTTACCTATGGATACCTTCTCTACAATTTGATCAATACTTAAGCACCAAATTGAATTACATATCTTTGCCCTTCCTCATCATCTTGCTCGATTGCCCATCCAATCTCAATTGGGCTCACATCTATAGTAATATTGATAGGTTTCCCATGTGAATAATTAGCCTTTCTCAATGTACAAGTAGATCTCAAGAGCCACTTCAATTTCTTCATTACTTTCTTATGCTTCCTTTACTAGTGAAACCTCTAACCTTTTCTGAAGAGCTGATATAGAGCATCAGCTACATGTGCAAAGTGAGGGATTCATATCAAATAGAACACACATGCACCCAAGAATTTTTGCACCTTAAATAATTTTTTGCATGCATTTTTCATTCTATCAATCCCATCTATTTTCATTAGTGATGGTCTTCTCCCTTAGGGTCCACATATATGCCCAATGATCAAAACCTCTTTAACTCCAAAGATTGACTTTTTTCTAGAAAGAATTAAATGCATTTCTTCTAGATGCATCAAAATTCTTTCACAATCAACAATATAGTTTGCAACAAATTGTATACACCCATGATCATCCATCTCTTCATTCTTTTCATTTGTAGCACACTCTTTGATCAAAACATTATCCAAGGACATTGTCAACTTTCTTTGCATCCTACATGAGAGTACATATCCATACTAACCCCAAGGGAGTATTTATGGTTGTGATATCCCTACTCTCAATTGCAAGCTGAAACTTATCATACCTTGAGTAAAGATTACCCAAAGATTAGATACTCTGCCTACAAAAGCCTTTGCAAATTCATCAACCATAAGACCTGCACCCACATTTCTTATGGCCAGTTTATTGACCAGTTGCATCTCTTGAATAAGTCTCAAAGACCCATTCTTTTTGGGCATAGTAAACTAACAATTTAAGTACAACATTGAAGAGGGCTCCAAGACCTTCACGTGTATCTTTTCATTTAGTAGATCCATTAGCTTTGGCAAGCAATCTTTATGCACTAGAATAGGCCTCAAGTTCCATGGTACATGTGGTAGAGTAAATATTACCATAGGAGAGACAAAAATTAGATCCACACAACTTACTTCAACTGGTTGAGATGCAAATTCTTTCACATGCCTAGCTAACATTTGCATAAATAGTCTCTTTTAACAAGCAAAATAAACCCTTCTCCACCAAGTTTCAATTGATGTAATGTTTTACCTATAAACTCATGACCTATATCTTTAGGATTCCATAAACTCAACTATCTTTACACTTTCTCATACATGGTGAAAGAGACAAAGCAATAAGTTTCACATTTTTGTCAATTGTCCTATATTTTGTCTCCATAACTTTGTCAACCCATTGTAATCCTTCCTGTTGTTGAGCAAACAATGCTATAACATCATATATGTCCAAAGAACATACTAAGAACATTCTATTTTTAGCCTCATTTTCCATATGTATGATTGCTAAAATTTGAGCCCTAGTGCCAGTAATATTCAACCCATAAAAGAGGCTTGAATTTCTTTCAATTTAGCTAACAACCCCAATGCTCTTAGTTCCTTAGTAGCTCGTTTCATATATATATACATTCAGTCTTGCACATAGCTTCCATAGGCTTAAACCGACATCAACTATTTTTTGTAAAGTGAGAATAACCAAAAATAGAGTAAATACATTCTTCATTCCATTTGGAGGCAAGTGCATCCTTTGAACAACACTACTATAGCCAGGCATTATAACAGTGCTCAATGAAAATCCAGTTCTGTGAATTCCCTTGCATTTGTAGACAAATGAGACTCTTGAAGTGTATCCCAATTCCTAAGATGATTAACAAAAACAGTAAGGAATTGGATTACTTTCCTCCCATCCTTTCTTTCTTGACTTTGCATAAGTAGAATCATTATCAATCACCTTTATTTCCAGACACACTCTTGTAATATAGAGTTGTTCTAAAATCACTACATATGAGGAACTATCTTGCACAAAGAAGTGCTACTCTTCTTGTACATCACCAATCATCACTCTTACATTCGGACATGCAACATAGAGCTTCCTCCAGAAATTATTTACAACCCTCATATGCAACCATGATTAGTGTCCACAAGCCATGCACATTTCTCATACAACCCATACTCAATGACATTAACCTTGGACCCATGATCAAGTAAAGCAACATAAGGAGTCTCATGCTCCCCTATTTTCACTACTATTTCAGTGGTAGCCCATACCTACTAGTGATTTCTTGTGTAATGTCTTTGAGGAAGAAATCCTAGAGTCTCTTCCCCATATTGATGCATCTGCCTTACTCCATTATGCATGTTTCTACAAGACAATGCATTTTCAACCAATTTCTTATCTTTTCCATGTGCTGCCCAACTGATTAGCAACATCCTCCATTAATAAACCAACACTTACATCATACTCATATTCAGTCCGAATGCACAACAAACTAGTTTTCTCTTCAAATTGTAGCAATTCACTAGTGATATCACCAAGAAATCGATGCTTCCTTTTAATTATGTTAATAATTTGCTCATCATGAAATTCCTAGTTGGCAATGCCAAGCACCTCTCCCAAGGTGAATTACACTCGACTATTTAAAATCCATTCTTCAAGAACCTTTTTGAGATTCTTGGCTATCTCAATATCAGATTGCAACTTATATCCTAGTTTTTTCCCTCTTTTTTACTATCATATATTTTCTCCTGCCCAACCTCTTCCATAACTTAGATGTTCCTACATTATCTTCATCTCTTCTTGATTTCTCTTCCACAAGTACATCGGTAATTTTCACTTTTGCTAAATATACATGCACTAAATATGTATCTACTAATGAAGCCTAGCTAGTCATGTCATGAATGTCTTGCCCTACATGAGACATTTTACTATCGATTGCTTTCCTCTTTTTAGTTGTGTGCAAAGCATATGTACATATTGTAGCCTTCAGACTAACCATCCTTTGATGAGGCATTCTATCCAACTATAGACCAAAAGTAACAGTATATATACAACTACATAAGCAGTTTGGATAGCCAAGTCTTCCAACAACTTTTCCATATCTCCCTTTCCAAATTTCAAAGCAAGAGGCAATCCCATTCATTAAGAGAGATTTGGACTCAAGTTTGGCCCTTTTAATTTTAGATAGAGAAATCCTCTTGACTAATAGGAGGGGAGCTATTGTTACGATAAAATAGATTTTTTTTCAATTTTGAAGTCTTTTATCTCATTCTTTTAGATTTTTGAAAAGAAGTACTTTTAGGTATTTTTGGAGGCACAAGAAACAAGAGATACTAGCACAATTAAGGATAGTAGATGGAGACATTTCTTGTTAGTCGTGCACAACCTTGTAGTATCCTGATCATTTTTTTGAAAATTTGGAATAATACATCCAAATTCTTTCCCTCTAGTGTAGTATCCCTCTCTTTTCTCCAAAAACTCAAATATTTCAGCAAAGTGTGTGCTATCCCTTCATTTTTGCACAAAATTTTCTATTCTATTCTCTCTTTTCACTCAATTTCTTCTACTTTATCTTCTATGTCAATGGAAGCCTCATGTCCTTGGTGTCACTCCTCTTTTGTCAAAGAAATCACAATATACAACAATTTTGATATTGACGACAATAGGTGGATTCCTACTACCATCTCTATTGGTACTTGGGTTATGTTGCAAACAAGGAAGAGAAGACAACATGGAAATGAATTCATTGACACCTACAAGGGGTGAGTCAAGGATTTCAAGCTCAAAGGATCATGGGAAACAATCAAGGAGGTACATATACAACATGCTTACATACACTCAAAACAACATTTGTAGAACTGGCCTATTGACATGCCACTCCATAGACCAAACTGTAAGTTCAAAAACATTCAATCGGCTTGAAATCGAGTTTTCATATTTCAAGAATTTAGTGAAATCTATTTAGGACTGTAGATATATATCCATCAAACCACCTTGAAGACTAGCAACCTATCAAAATCATACTTGGAATCTTTGATACCATTCATGGCTTTATTGGTGAGAGTAGCTGTACAAAGTGACCTTTAACGGGTCATTGGCCAAGGATGGGTTTTTTTAATGAAAATTTTTACAATGTACCATTAAGCATAACAAGATTCGGGGCTCTTAACCCTCTTCCATTCCTAGCTTTGGATAGTGCAGAGTGGCCAATCCCAAAAGCCAAAACATGTGTCTTATAAATTAAAGATTTATGTAGATATTCAAAGATATCTATGGCCTAATTTGCTAGGAGATAGGTGAATATCACAATCTTCATACCATTTAAACATATTTTTGTGGATTTTTTAAATGATGAGGAAGTTCGAAAAACAACACCAATGTTCGTGTGCAAATTAGAGAAACATATGGACTTCCTAGATCAAAACTGAGATTATGTCCAAAGTCGAATGGAAATCTATTGTTTGGAAATATATGATTACATCAAATTTTTTTATTCTAACCTTATATTACATGAGATGGCATTATGTGAATGGAAAGATCACAGCGATTGATCAAGACTTACAAGATGACACTAATAATCCTACCACAATGTTGAGGGTTTGATTGGAGGATGAGCTCTTAATGATGCTCATCATAAGAGAAAACATCTCTTAACATCATGTGTCAATGGACCTAATGAATGAGTACCTAAATATCCTTGCTACTTATTTGTTTCAGTGCAATGGTTACAAGGTAAATAGAATAATATATAATCCAAAAATGTAGTACATTGTCTAAGATACATTTTTCCTATTTGTAAATAATGTGAATCACGGTGAACCTTATGTACAAGTGCCCCAAAGAAAAGAGAGAAATACTGAATGTAAGGACATTCACACTACACAAGTTTTCCTCATGCCTCAACCTATCCAATAGTACACATGGAAATACAAATGTAAAATTGTAAAAAGGACAAAAAGTGATATAAAAACTATTTAAATTTCATTTTCAATTATATCAATTTGATTACAAAAGCTTTGGATTATATACAAGAGGGTAATTTTTTATTTGAATACTGCAATTTTGGCATATTTACAAACTTTGCATCCTCTCTATATTAGAATTGTCCAAATAGTCGATATCATTGGTCGAGTGCACATCATCTAAGTGAATGGCATTGGGATGGGCATATGGCATTCTGATTCCACGTTCTAGGTGTGGAGCTAGAGGGTCATAATGTGGAGGTGGTATTCAGAGATTTTGATGAGAAGCACAATTGGTTAGATTTTCAATAATCTCTACTCCAAACAAAAAAAAGTCATTATTTTTATAAGTTGCTAAATGCTCACCCTGCATAAAATAATAGAAATGAGACTAAGTATAAAATTGTTAAGGCAATGTGGGGTTAAATTAGCAAAAATTAAATTTACATTGCTCATTTGTTTCCCAAGTAGATGTTCAAGGAGTAGTTTTGTATTGTAGCAAACTCTCCATCTGCAGCTATGCCTGTCACCCTCCTCCAACACTATGCGAAGAATAATTCTTGTGTTGTCCAACATTTAATGGTCGTGAACCACTGCCTCAAAGGCCTTTACCAGATTTTCCAAAGAACTGTTTTAGTAAAAGAAAACACAGTTAGTGCTTTTGTTTCTCTCCATCTCCCTCTCATGGAACTTACTGCTTCACATTGTCATGGTATCCTTCAGTTGAGTTGTTTAGAAAGCATTTCTATGTGGGAATATCATAAACAATCAGGCTCTATGTGGGAATATCATAAACAATCAGGCTCCAATGAGATCTACAAGGCAAGGAGAACAATAAAGTTTGGCAATTAATAAAATATTTGAGATAACTTAAAAGAAACATACCAAAAAGGCCTTACCTTTCATGGTATGCTATTATAACCATATGTTGTACGAGATCTAAAGTGCAATCTTGGTATCACAGACACACATCTAGATATGATGTTCTATCCTAGGTCAAAACTATTGATAGGAGAGAAGTTATGATGAAAACCTTCTCTTGAACATCAAAGGAAAGATTTGCAAGAAATAAGTTGCAAAAGAAAATAAATAGTAAGATTTAGGCTATATGCATATGAGAAAAAAATGCAAAATGTTTGAAGTTTCACAATACCTTAAGATTGTCGTCATTACATGATTGTTGATCTCCTTTTGAAGGTCTAAGAGGACTCAGATATCCTCCTTGATAAAGGGGATGGCATCATTAAGCTATTGACTAGTCTGGCCTTCTTAGAGACAACACAACATCAAAAAATGAACCCAACATCTCAAGCGCCTCACGATTATCCTCATGCATGCTAACATGCCTCTCTTTTCTTCACGGTCTCTCTCTCAACCTTTGTCTCCCCACCCGCCCTCGATCTCACAAGCCTCCCTTTCTTTCTGGGAAATTTTCTAGGAATTTATCATCGTGTTGTGGGAATGTGAGGATGTGACATCAGTCACTCTCACATCCTTGCTCTTTTTGAGCGGAGGAATCTCTAAAATTCCCTTCATCTTCGTGTCCATAATGCCTTGTGGCACCAACAACTTATCATATCTAAACATGACTAACCTGAGGGATGTCAAGTCCCTAGGCATCACTATCACCCTATGGGCATGAGCTTCCAAAATGCAAGAGTCCTAAAAAAATTCTATCCTAAAGTCCTTGACAACTTCATGTAGGCAATCCAGTGCTGCTGACACATACCAGTAGAAGTTTGGGTTGTTTGTTTCACATATATCTTTAAAAATTATAGTAAATGGCATCTTCACAATTGCAAGTTCATGGAAGTTCATTATTTTTCTTACCACTTTAAGGACTGAGGCATGATGCTAGTACCGCTTATGACGAGCCTTGGTTTGTAAGGGGGATCATGCTCTTCTAGAACTAGATCCCTATTGTGAGCTTGGGCTAGGGGCTGATGCATGATCATGCACATTCTGCCCAAAGGAAGCTCCTTGTTGTGCAATGTTTGGGTCTCTAGATGATAGTAGCCTTGTGGTCTGTTTTGTTCTAGCCATGTCTACGAAAGAGTACAAACATAGTATTTGAACTCCCAATGAGGAAAGGGAGATAAACTACAAAAATGGGATAAAAGAGACTGAACTTGGACAATGTGAGGGAGGGGGGTTCCAAATTTAGAAGCCCCCCTCACATTGTGTGGGGCGGGGAGAACTAAAGAATAGGAGGGGCGAGGGGATCCCAAGGGATTGCACAACACGAGGGGGGTTCCCATAATTAGGAGTCCCCCCCTCACATTGTGTGGGGTTGGAGGAAACTACACAATGCAAGGGGGGCATGGGCTGCTACATTAGGAGGCCCTTACCTTCACATTGTGTAGGTTACTTCCAGCCACTCTCATGGGGAATTGCATAATGCAAGGGTATGGTCACAACATAGGAGGTCTCCCCCTTGCACAACTCCCGATGGGGTGAGGGAGGACCATGTTAGAAGTCAAGCTCAGTAGGTACGTCTTTATGTGTGACCAACATTTGTGACAGCTAGGTGTGTGTTGTCTCCATGTGACGACTTTGAATAAGTCGGGTTTGTGTTAGTAGGTGACCTGACTAGAGTTAGTCAGTCTAGTCAACACTAAGACTAGGTTACTTTACATTGTATTGTGTGCTTCTCAGTTAGTGTGGAATAATGAAGAAAGCTATGGGAACCTGAAGGTTCATGGAGATTGAGTTTCCCTGTCTCTCTCTCTCTCATCTTTGAACATGGTATCAGAGCATTGCCAGGTTGAGCTCTCAGGAGCAGGAGGAAGTCAAGAAGACTTGCAGGAGTGTAAGATCAAGGGTTCTCAAAGATCAAACAAGTTGTCATTGTGATGGAAGCTAGGCATTGCGTGATTGCCTACTCTATGGTTCAAGCTATTGTCTGTGGCTTGTTTAGAGCCTTGTGAAGGGGGTTATTAAGCACTAGTGTGTGCTTCATCATCATCACCATCATCAAATTGAGCTGCTAGAGCAGAAGAAAGATCTGTGCAAACTATGCCTGTATTTTGCAGACATCTTTGTGACTGAAAAACATCATATGCAAGTGATATGAAGTGGCTAAATGCTTGACAGAGACTAGTGGAAGGTACTTGAAGAGTACAAGGTGTAAATGCTTATGTGAGAGCTCACCTATGAGCTAAGAACAGAGACTGTATGTCTACAACAAATAGTGGCCTACTGTATACGAGCATTACAAAGCATGTATGCATTTATGACATGAATCTGGAGCCCTCAAACATACCCAAAAGCATCGATGGAGCAAAGGTATATGCCAGGAGGACATATGTACTTGATGAAATGCATTTGAGCTGAAGTTTCTCACTAAAATCATTCAGATCTGAAATATGTTAATGGCTGAAAACTATCATACACAGTGAATGACAAGCATTGTATCTTGCTAAAGCAATACATGTCACTTTGGAGCTTCTATCACCTATATGAACTGACATATGCATGCTGAATGTATGGAGGATTGAGGAAAGCATTGGATGCTGCTGAATATTCAAATTTGAACCTAAAATAAGTCCCTTGACAGTGCTTGGGCTAGTTGTGAATAGTCATGGTTATGAACAGTCATGTACTCTTTGACAGTGATTAATGAAGACAGGTTGTCTATGCCTACTCAAATGCTCATGTATTGAACTTGCCACTACAAAGTAAATGTATGACATGGCTTGAGGACTTTTGAAGCTGAAATACATCTTGGTTGCTAGAATATTGGTTGTTGGTGATCTGTAAGCAAATTTATGTCACTTATACTTACTAGTTATGCACTGTTTTGTGCCTCTGTGCTGCTTATGTCTTGACTGCCAAATGTACTAGAAACTATCTGGGAAGTTTTGGGACATGTATGACATGAATACCACTCAAGTTTGACCTTGGAATTGCTGCTGGTTAATCACAGTTTACAGTTTTTAGAATGCATGTATTCACCCTGGCAGTGAGGTTGCAGAAGCTTAAGCTGAAGCAAGTACATAGCTTATGTATTGACAGCTATACCTACAGTTGAGACCACTTGTTTGTGGGCTGTTTTGGGTTATCAATGGACTGAAATACCCTAGTTTTTTACTAAAATTAATGGTTAAAAACTGTCATAAACTGTTATGGACTAAACTTAATCAGTGATACCTATCAACTTGCAGGGAGTCAGGCACTTGATAGACAGTCTATTGCATCATGGCTAATGCACATGGGACTGACAATATCACTCAGATAGTTGAAGAAAAGTTAGACAATAAGAACTTTGCATTATGGAAATTCAGGATGAAAAACTTTCTAGTTGGCAGAGGTTATTGGGATCTATGTAGAGGAGATGAGGTTGCTCCTGAGTTGCCTGCAACGAATCCAACTAATGAACAGAAAAGTGCTTATAGGCTATGGAATGAGAGAGCATGCAAGGTGCTGCATTGGTTTTCTCTATGTATATCTGATGCTATGGTAATTCAAATCACTGGATGTGAGACTTCGAAGGATGCTTGGGACATACTGATGAAAAATTATGGAACCATGACACATGCACAAAAGATCCAGTTGAAACAGCAATTCAACAACATGTCTAGGAATGGCAGGAGCATCCAGGTGTATACCATGGAGATTAAGACCATAGTTGATCAACTTGCTACCATTGGCTCAAGTGTATCAGAAGATGATATGATTGCTGTTGCCTTGAATGGATTAGGGAAAGAGTACAAAGTTTTTGACACATCCATCTCTGTTCGAGAAGAGCCCCCTACCTGGGCAGAGCTAGTTGCTTTGTTGTTGCATGAGGAGGTCAAACTTGGTTTGAATACAGGTTCCAGTGCATCTCAGAGTAGAGACACTGTGTTATACTCTAGCCAGTGTGGTAGAGGATTTAGAGGCCGTGGTTCATTTCGAGGTCGTGGTGACACTCGTAATGCTTATGGACAACAGTAGCAAACAGGGTAATTGGCATGGTGCAAATACACAAGGCCAACGGCGGGTTTAGAGGCAAGGGGAGATCACCCCGAGGTAGAGGTGGTGGATCTAGTTCATGGCAGTCTTCTGATCAGTCCAACAGGGACAAAGATTACCATTATTGTGGCAGGTATGGGCACATTTCAAAGGATTGCTACAAGAAGCAAGGAGATATGAAGGCAAAGGGCAGACAGCATGGGCACTATGCATCTTCCAGTGGTGCTCATGATGAGCAAGTTGATAGACTCTTTGCCATGCAGCATGTATCCAAAAATGCATCGAGACATGATAGAGATGATAGATGGTACATTGACTCTGGAGCGTCAAACCACATGACACCGCATGGAGAGTGATTTGATGAAATGGTTGAAGGTACACATGGTCATGTATGTACTGGGGATGACACCCAACATGACATAAAGCATAAAGGGATTGTTCCTCTTATGATGCTTGATGGCAAGAAGAAAGGCCTGCATGATGTATTACATGTACTGACTATAACAAAGAATCTTTTGTCTGTGGGTCAAATGGCAAAACAGAATCTGCAAGTGAGATTTAACAAAGATGGATGCTTCATTGAGGAGTATGGAAATAGCTGCAAGTTAATTGCCAGGGGCAGAAGGGATGGTAGGATGTTTACTTTGGATGCAACCATTCCGGGACTTAAGGCAACTATGTTTGCTCATGATGAGAGTGCCATTCGGGATGCAGAGATTTGGCACAAGCGAATTAGACATGTCAATGTACAAAAGCTGAAATCTATGCAGCAGAAGGAAGTAGTAGTTGGATTACCTAAATTCAAGTATAATGACTTTGGTCATGTATGCCTTGCATGTCAGTTTGGGAAGCAAGCACGATTTCCTTTCATGAAACATGTAGAAAACAACACTAGGCCTTTACAGTTGGTGCACTTTGATGTCTGGGGTCCTTCACATAATGCTTCTTTTGGAGGTGCACAGTATTATGTCTCATTTATTGATGATTTCAGTAGGTACACTTGGCTTTATGTTTTGAAGCATAAAGATGATGTGTTTGATGCATTCAAAGACTTCAAGAAGCATGGTGAAAATGAGTTGGGCTGCTACATATCCTGTTTGAGATCAGATGGAGGAGGTGAATATGTCTCTAATTACTTTGACCATTATCTTGCTAAATATGGGATCAGAAGACAGCTCACATGTAGCTATACACCGCAGCAAAACAGTGTTGCAGAGAGGAAAAACAGGGTCCTGATGGAATCAGCTAGAGCTATGCTGAATGAGAAATGTCTGCCAAATGGTTATTGGGCTGAAGCAGTGATGACTGCTGTCTATGTGCTGAATCGAACCCCTACAACACGGATTCATGATGTCACTCCATATGAGAGGCTGTATGGTCATAAACTTGATATTTTGCACTTGAAGGTATTTGGCAGCATTGCATATGTGCATATACCAAATGAGAAGAGGAAGAAATTGGATCCTAAGGCAGTGAAGAGTGTGTTTGTGGGATATGCACAGGAACGAAAAGCTTATAAGTGTTATGTACCTTCTAAGCATGAAACACTCATAAGCAGAGATGTGGTATTTGATGAGTTAGCATCCTGGTATGGGAATCCTGTTGCAGTTTCTACTGATGGCTCACCGAGTATGAGTCATGTTGAAAAAACTCCTACAGAGAGTACTTCCATGAGTGGTCAAACAGGTGATGTATCATCTATAGTGAGTCCTTGGACAGGACGATTGCGCAGTCACACTACTACATCCATTGACACGGATATGTCAGTGAGGGAGAACAAATAAGGGAAAAGAAAAGGTTTTTGAAGATGTAACAAGTCTACTCACTGCAGGTTATGATTCATCTAGCAGTTACAACTTAGACAGTGAATTGGGAATTCCGTCTGTTATGACGCCAGGTGCTAGGCAGAGTCGTTATGTGCCGCCTCATGAGAGGCAAACTCACAGTGAGCCACAGCTCAGGAGAACAGAGAGGGTCAAACGAACTGTTGATAGGTATACTTACATTGGATATTCAGCCCGTCATTATGCTTATATGACGAAAGTAACAAGTTTTAGAGAACCAAGTAAGTTTGATGAGGCAGCTGCAGATGAGGATTGGCGTGCTGCTATGGATGAGGAATATTCAGCTTTGGCTGAAAATGGGACATGGGATTTGGTACAGTTTCCTGAGGGCAAAACACCTATTGGCTGCAAGTGGGTGTATAAGGTAAAATGTAAATCAGATGGATCATTGGAAATATACAAGGCCAGGCTGGTTGCAAAAGGGTATGCGTAGCAATATGGTCTTGATTATGAGGAGACTTTCAGCCCTGTAGCAAAGATGGCTACAGTTAGAACTGTGATTGCTTCGGTAGCAGCTAGAGGCTAGAAACTATGGCAGATGGACGTAAAGAATGCCTTTTTGAATGGAGAGTTACAGGAAGAAGTTTACATGGAATAGCCTGAAGGCTATGTGCATCCAAAATTTCCAACACATGTATGCCGACTGAAAAAGGCATTATATGGGCTGAAACAGGCACCCAGAGCATGGAATGCTCGCATCAGTAGTTATTTGCAGCATGGTTTCCGATTGGGTGATGCTGATCATAGTTTGTTTGTGAAGAAGACAGATCGTGGCTATGTATTTCTAGTGGTCTGTGTTGATGACTTAATCATTACAGGAGATGATGAAAGTGGGATTGCTGAAGTAAAGACATGTTTATAGGCTGAGTTTAAGGTCAAGGACCTAGGAGAGTTGAAATATTTTTTGGGGATTGAGGTTGTCTCTACACCTCAAGGCATATGGCTGCTACAGAAGCAATATGCTCAGGACATGTTACAGAAATATAGTATGGATGATTGCAAGCCTATGGATATGCCTTTAGAGTAGTTTGTCAAACTGCAGATTGATGTTGGGATAGAGATTGAGAATGTTACCATGTACAGACAGATGGTAGGTAGCTTGATCTATCTCACAATCACTAGACCTGACTTGAGTCATCCTGTGGGGCTGATCAGTCAGTTCATGTAGAAGCCTCGCAAACCACACTTGGATGCAGTCAAGAGAATTCTAAGATATGTAAAGAGTACCACAGATCATGGACTGTTTTATGCATATGGGAAACCCCTTGACTTGATGGGGTATACTGATGCTGACTGGGCTAGTTGCACGTATGACAGGAGGTCAACCAATGGTTATGCATTTGGATTGGGTAGTAGCATGATCAGTTGGCAGAGTAAGAAACAGCCTATAGTTGCACTGTCCAGTACGGAAGCGGAGTATCGTGGTGCAGCCTTAGCGGCCTGTGAAGCTATGTGGTTATAGAAATTGTTGAATGACTTGGGAGTACACTTGGACAGCAAAGTTAGGCTATACTGTGACAATTTAAGTAGTGCCATGTTAGCAAGAAATCCTGTTTATCATGCAAGATCGAAACACATCGAGGTTCACTACCATTTCATCAAGGAAATGGTTTTAGCATATTAGATTAACTTGGAGCATGTGAAGATTGAAGACCGGGTAGTAGGCATCTTTACCAAATCACTTGGTAAATATAAGTTCATTCACTTTAGACAGCTACTTGGAGTGATGCAGATGACTTGAGTGATGGACTGGAGTGATGGCCTGGGCTAGCACAGTGCAAGGGGAGGGTGCTCTTTCAACTCATTACAACCATATCGCATTGTGAAAGCTTCACAAGGAGAGAGACTAACCATCATAGATGAGCGCTGAAAGTTATGGAGATTTGAGAAGCTTGCAATGTGCAAAGTCAAAAATCAATCGACTATCAAATTTTGTGCTATATATGATGCTTATCTGTGTTGACATCACTCGATTCTATGTCAGCAAGAACATATGCTCACACATGTGAGAATTAAAAGTACACGCCATGTGTTCACCATTGTAGTTTCTTTGCATGTGAAGAAATTAGTGAGGCACCACGTGTCCACCAATGAGGCTCCTTGCACAAGGCATAATGAATGCGCATGCAGTCACCACATGTGCAATACTTGAGGATATAAAGAACTAAGCCAAGAGTAGATTCATCGGCATATATTTTTGTGCTTACTCACTCCCTCTCTATCTCTCTACTCTCTCTCTCTTTCTCACCCTCCCTATGGCCCATGTTGCATGATCGAAATCCTAAGGTGCAACCCTCATTGTACTCTCTTTTAGACTTTTATTATTTTGGTATAGTAGCTTACACTCCCTCATGAGGCTACTTTTTGGAGTTGATGTCTACTAGAGAGGTTCATATCAAGGGCCTAGAGTATGTTCAAATGAATGATGCCTTTGCTAATAAGCCCCAGAGGAAAAGGTTCTATAGGGCAATGTTAAGGGGTTTTGAGGGCATGAAGAAGATAGATCTACAGTCCCGTGCACATAGTTAGAAGTGCCCTCTCATTGAGTACTTTCACGAGTTTTTATGCTTTTTGCATGTGTTTCTAAGAGATGAAGAGAAAGAGCCTATCCAAGACCTAGAAAATACACAATAGTCGTGAGAAGCAGAGATAGAGGATTTGTAAGAGGTTTCATAGCTAGTAGATGTGGCCAGTGAGAGGGAGCAAAGTGCTCAACTGGATGTTGAAGCTTTGATAAGGGAGAACACAAAGATGGTGGGTTTTATTATTGAGTAAGAGGTTGAGGAGGATGTTGATGAAGTTTCCACATCTGTGCTCCCCTCGTTTCCTATTGCCTAGAGGAAGTATGGTCTCCTATCTGATATCCAAGCCCAAGTTTAACATCATGGAGGATTGGTACCTAGCCATTGTTGCACATAATCTAGAAAAAAATTCTAAACTTATTGTATCAGATTGGGATAAGTATCTACTTGTGGATTCAAATGTCAAGGAAAAAGAATAACTCTCCATAGGAGAGACTTTGACTACGATATACAAAGATGCACTCTGATATGAATCATCTATTCCTTCAAAGAACAAGTTTGAGGCAACACAAAAAAAATTGAATGTTTCTCACTTGGGAAAATGAAACAAGGACTTGACTCCTAAGTCCTTGCAAATTGACCAATCATCCATTCAAATATGGAGTGTGGAGTTTCTCGTTTTAGATGAAAATCCGAAGGTTTGTTTCACAAACTATGTTCATTTGGATACCTTATTGATTTTTATAAAAATTTTCCTAAGGCTCACTAGATATTTTGCTATTTTTAGCTTGTCATGTATAGAGGAGGTTTCATTGCCCATGTAGGTGGAAAATGGAAGGGAGGTTTAGGTAAGGACTCTACCTTGGGCCATTATATCAAAGACCTCACCTTTCCAAAGTTTGTTGCATTCCACTAGAAGTTCTCAAGGGACAATGTAGAGTTTTCTCTTTTAGCATGAAAGACCTTGTGTCAAGATATCTTGGAGGGTATCCTATTAGGTGGAAATGTAGAAAATATAATATTTTTGGAGAAATAGGAAGCTACGAGAATTTATAGTCAAGGTCTTGGTTTCCAAAAACTATGTGCAAAATATCACTTAGAGTACACATCATTTAGGATGATGAGTGAGATCAAGGATCCCAATATGCTTGCACAATATGGAAAAAGGAACTTGCTTACACTACAAGATACAGGCCATATACTGATGTTCAAAGTGATACAAATATTCACAAAAAACTTTATCCATATCTTTGCTAAAAGCATTGATATAGGGAACTCTACAAAATCATTACAAATAGCATCGCTATTTGCGTCACTATTTGCATTGCTTCTGCAATGCTAATAGCAACCCAGATAGTGGTTCAAATAGCAATGCTTTGTGATGCAAATAGTGACTAATCTAATGACGCATCCAGGGAAATTAGTGACACAAATAGTGACAATTGTAGAGGAAAAAAATTGGTGGCAGAGCATAAGAAACCCTGCCACCCATAGCACCATGTGACATATAATATTCTACAAAGCAATTACATATTGGATACATAATCTTTATCAAAGTGGGTGTAAAAACAACTAAAACCATAAGATTGGTAACTCATAAAATAAGTATAAGACTGCTAATGAAAACTCATGAAATTGCATGGAACCATGGAGAGGAGAGCTAAAACAAACATGAAAATCTATTTATAGATATCGCAAAGTGTGATTTTATACAAAGGATGATAAGTATATGTAAGAAATGCTACATGGAAAAGACCTGCATAGATCATATGACCAAAAAATAAAATAATGTGTGCTCCACAAATCCAAGTGCATGCTACAAATCCTTGTCATCTGAAATCTCCTGCCGACACAAAATGAATAATTAGACATTAGTCCACCATACATAATGCATCATTAAAAAAGTTAGTGGCTATAGACAAGAAAGAGGACTGACGTACTAGGTCGCCAAGCGTGTATAATCTATCGATAAGTGTAGTGAGACCATCTCTGTTTGCATATTGAGTCTCCAAACCTATGGGATCATGATTTGTGATGGAATGATACAAAAAAATAAGAATAGCATTGTTAGAAACAAGATTGTTAGTATAAGTGATATTCCAAATAAGAAAGAGTGAGGAACCAAAATAAAACTTACAAAGTCATCTAAATAAGTCATGTGGCTACCACTTCCCAGATGATGATGCAAGATCCTCACCTCCAATAGTGACCTTGTTGCCTCCCTGGGGAGATTAGTCATAAATATTTGTATGTATCATGTGGGTTTAATATAAGGAATTTAAAAAATATCATTTTTACACATTTTTTCCATATAGAAGGGTCCCATATAAAGAGGTTAATTATAGATTGAACAGAAAATAGTTATGTTTTATTAAGGAAATTTTCACAAATAAGGATATTTATAAATGGGCCTTAAATACACGTGATATAGAGGGTACACATATAGTGAACTCCCCAAGGCTGCCTCCTATTGCTTTTGCCATCATCTTGGAGAATTGGTGGCCTCCTCCATGAGTCCTTGCCAATCCTTTGCATCTAGCCACTCGAGCTTTGAGGTGCCACTCTTGATTGCCTTGCATGCATGAGATCGTCTATGTGACATGTATGCACGTATACAGTCTACTATCCACCTAGTGAAAAAACTCTTTGCAGCCATAGGTACTGAAAAATTCTCATGCAAAGATGCCATTACATAGTCCTTGCTCCTCTCATGTATATTCTTCCAATGGTCCAGAATGTTGTGCCTAAATACTTGTTGGCACAACTCTCTCATGCAAGACATCGCCCTCCTTCCCTCATCATTTATGATCATAGCACTTGTCTTGTCATCTATGAGGTATTTGTACCCTATTGGCATATGTCTAAGGTGTGTCCTCTTCCACCTGTGACCATGATCCTGGGCATAACCAGGAGACCCCTGTACATCTGGTATTCTTGTGGAGGTAGTATCTCTCAGAGTAGCACCCATAGGGGTGCCACCTACTATGAAGATGGTTGAGTGAAACCTAGAGTCATGGGAGTAGATGTTCCTATAGGTGTGACAAATCCTAAAGGTTTACAAGTATCCACTAGACCAATGAGATGAAGATACTACATCAATGCCTCCACAACACCCACTTAAGCCACACCCTCTGGAATTGGTCTAAGAGTGAGTAGTAGCAACCCTCTCTGGAATCAATTGTGGGCTCATAACATCTGCATCTTTGCAAGTATCCCCTATAACCACTCCCTCCATTTAGGGCCAGACTAGAGCATTGACCTCGTCTACTGGAAATTGAAGTATTAGAGCATGCCAACCAAAGTAGACCTCACAAAATGGCCTGACAATGTTTGTGATAACTCTTGGTCTACCATATCTCTGAATTGGGCAATTTGATTTGGAGACATGCATACGAATGTCTCCTCATCTTCTCATCAAGCATCTGTAGACTCATCCTGGTCTATGAGTATCTTCAAAGGTAACCTACACACACGAAAAAATGATGTTAGCATAGTCAATGTAAGGATTTAGGTAAAGCACAATGATATAACTCTAAAAAAAATGATGCTAATTAAAATGCATATACTAAAGTACTCTTAAAAGAGAATCATCAACAAATTGAGAAAATAGATACAAATTGGACCCGGCCTATGGTCCCATGTCAATCTCCTGGCATAGCTTGGTGTAGATTAGGAGGTCTATAGATAGGTTGCCATGAAAAAAGAGGAGATCACTTCATTCTCAAAAAGTTCTTAGTCTCATGTCTCTTTGTCTATGTTATCTGTGCTACATGTCTCCTCTATATGCTCCAAGCCCTTGAATACCACTTTAAACCATTGTACATCAAATATGATCATGGAGAAGCTACAATAATCCATTGAGATAACACTTTGCAAATTTTCAAAATACTCCATCTCATCTACTATGATATTTGGATCCATGGCCCACCGTTGGCTCTATTTCTCCAAACTTTACAATGATACTACAATTTTTTATGGAGCACACTTTGTCGATGTGCTCAACACAAAAATGTCACCCGCACGACCATTGCACACTGTAGATTTTGTACTATACACCAAAATGGTTAGATTAGTTATTATGCATAAAATCTAGATATGATAATAAAACTAGCATGTAGCCACCTTCGGAGTACATCCCCTCAAGAATTCCAACTCCTTGATAGAGACCTCTACCCCTTGGAAATAAGCTATGATCAAAGCTTCATGCAATCACTACATAGACATTAACTGTGGGATATCCTTCATGCCCTCAAAATATCAAATCGTTCAATGGCATGTATTGCATTGAAATTTCGATCATGCTCCCTCCCGCCCTTTTTTGGCGGCTTGCTCATATCTAGTGAGCCACTTCTCCATTGATCCATGATGCAACATACAAAAATCATTCACTTTCTCCTCCATGGCACTATCCATCCTTTTTTCTACCTCATTTCCAACCACCATGTCTCCGGGGTTAAGTCTATCATCATCCTTCAGTGTTAGGACAAAAAATGGGCCTAACACTAGCTCTCTAACACTAGCTTGACCTCTAAGACATACAAGACACCCCACATGACCTTGTGGTTAGGAGCGGCATCTAAGGCTCATAGTACTACACTAAACTCTAATATCGATCTTGCGTTTGTAATAGGACATAGTCCAACATTTACATTTTTCTACTCCTTAGAGGGAGATCCCATAACATATAGGTATAATACCTCTTAACACACACATAGGATGCAATGTCTCATCTAAAACACCGTGGCCTTACTGCAACTCTCCTACATATCAGGGATTGGTCCCAAGATACGCTTCTCAACATAAAGAACAAGCGTACAAGCTCCACTCTTTGATTTATTGAATGATCTAGGAGTTGATGTATCCTCACTGAACTTATCCCAAGGAACCGCTCGTCTAACCTACAGTAAGGATTTCCTCACACTCTCAATATTGGTCAATGTTCAGCATACAGGTGCTATGCATCTAGGAGATTATACCATATGGCATGTAGAATGTGAAAGTGGATGTTTATTGTGCACAAACATTTATCATTAAAAATCAACACAGTGGAGTGTAAAAATTAGCCTTTCAATGATTTCCAATCTATTCGTTATTGCTGCATTGTTAGAGACTAGCACTGAGTTACCTCGTGCTACTAGCCTCTTAACCTTAAACAAAAGATCGTCCTACATGATGTGCACATAAAAAAGATCAAACTTTACTTCATTTTTCGCACTTAAATGATATGCATAAATAAAAGATTAGACTTTACCTCATTTTTCATAGTTAAACGCTTCCACAACCCTTCTTGCCCCCCCACCATTTATGTGTTGCATCGTTGCATAGGTATAGGGTTTTTTTTTTCATCTTCAATGTATAAAGCAATAAAAATGCACTAAAACATACAAACAAGGGTAAACTGAGGCTATACCTCATGCCTCCACCTTGCCAAACATGCACACGCATTATCCATATTTTTTCTTGTTTATTTGTCACAAAAAACCTAAATTTCTCCATTTTTTGCTATTTTTCACTATATATTTATCAAGAAAATAGAGTATTTAGTGGATTTTCTGGTTTTTCTGATTATGAAAACTGAGAATCACTCATTTTCCATATTTCATCCCTCATGTATCATTTTTATTGAACCCGAAATGATAAAAACCTCATTTTCTTTGTAAAATGCATGTTTTTTGGGTTTTAAGTAATTAGTTATGACCATAAATTATTGCACGTTCTGCATTTTCCCATGTGCAGCCCTCAAACATGATACAAGCAAGGCTCAAACAAATTTCTAGCCCATGTGCACACTTTTTTTCCACCCAAAACATGCGAAATTCCATTTTATTTTTACCATTAAACATACAATCATCAAACATACAATAGACAACATTCCTACCGATTTTCATCCAATATGAACATCATTTGGCCAACCAAACCTAAAAAAGAAGCTTTTTTTCTTTTATAAAATAGAATTACCAGTTTTTAAATGGTTGCAAGTTTCTAAAACCGGATTCGGGATAGCAAAATAGTTTGTCATTAATGCCGGTCTCCAATCATTCATCTCTAGTCCCAAGCCGACTCGAAAGTGATCCGATATACCATGTCGAACAAACATTCACTAATTGGGCTTTATCTCCCTTCACACGCAGAAATGCCCCTTGCAAGAGAGAGAGGGAGGAGAGAGAAAGACTAAAAATTTAGATTTCTCATTTCTCAATCATGTGATGTGTGCTTATAGCCAAAATCGAGAGCACTTTGTGTGGATCAGTAATCCATCTTCATCTCTCTCACCTTGCCAGCAACAAAGAGGCACTAATCATTGGAGCGTCATGAAAAAATGTGTCCGCTTCTATCTTGACAGCTTCATGAGTTTTTCCCCCTTTTAATCCTTCATTAAGGTTTAAAGATTAAAATAATCGGCTCCGTCTTTCTTGTTCACACTGCTCGACACTGCTCGGAAAATGGAATTTTCTATTTTGAAGGCTCAAACAAACTCTGATTTATAATCCGACTAGATAGGCATCTTTGTGGTGTCGAACTCCATCAACCTAGCCTCTCCCATGCACTTTACAACTTCCCAATCCAATAGCTGTTTATCATGCCGAACCTTGCAAGGATTAAATGGGGGGTCAAATGACCTCCGATTGACAAGCCGAGACTAGCGTTGGGTTCTTGACATCAAAATGTGTCTAGGAAAACTCTAGCTCGGCCATCTACCACTGTTTTATTTTTCATGAAAATTGGCTCTTTAACGCCTCTTGGGCACTTTTCGGCTCCAAAAACTGGCTCCAATGCTTCAAGAACGAGTCCAAATCAAGTTCTAAAATCTAGCTCTCATTGGTGACCACGGGATAGGGAAACTCAGCCCGTCGAATCCCATGAACTAATCTGCGCATAAACATAACCATAAAGAGCATCAAGTTGATACAGAAAATACACAACAAAACACATCACAACTCTCACCTTACCCCCTGACAAAACCAATGCATAAAGTCCACCAGGAGTAGGTCGAGTATAATTTGATAGAAAGCCTAAAGCTAGTCACTAACCAACTATTCCAACACGGCGAAGCCAAAAATGACTATCATAGAGGTCTCCTAAGTGGTGGTTTGAACTACCTACCTAACTAAGGACAACTCAACCAAGAGCTCCTACTAGGTGAGAACTCCTATAGCTTGATCAAGAAATATTGTCTTTTAGCACATTTTCTTTTTAGGCCTTTATTTTCCATACTCGAGTGTGTAAAAAGGAGGCAGCTGAGTGTAATGACCCAAGGAGAATAGGGCGTCGGCCTCAGCACGTGTCTCGGTACACAAGAACCTACCAAGCCCTCGCAAGGCAACACTTAATCCTTTTTTAACACTCACTTTTATTTTCTCTCCAACCTTCTCTTATTTTTATTTTCTTAGCTAGATGCCACTTGTAGGAAGACAAGGCATCGGGTCTGACTTGGCCCTAGGAACCTACTAAGCCTTCGCAAGGCAATAAACAACTACTCAATGATTTTTCTTTCTTTCCTTTTCTATTTTTAGAGGGGTTAGAGCCCCTTTTTACACACCTCCGTATATTCATATATTTTCTTTCAAATATTGATGATTTTCTTCTTTGTATATATTTATTCTAGCAAGCTTTTCTAACTACCTCACAACTAATAAAACCTCTTAGAATGGCCACCTAGCAAGTCAGTAGAATAGGGTCACTAGAATTGCATTTTCCTGACAATGCCTTTGTATGAGGTACAACTACTCAGACCTCCCCCAGACATACCTAGCCTAAACCTTGGGCTTCATGCCTTGATTGCCGGTCCCCAACAAGAAAATAAATCCCTCATATAAGTAACCAGATATATATAGTATAAAAACAAGGTACTCATAAAGGAAAGATATCACCTAGATTGGGCCATGAGAAGTGCCGGCACAACAAAAGGCTCCCCCCCAGGTTCCATGTAATCTATCTAGCACAACACTAAAACAAAAAATGTTAACTGCACCCGCACTAAACAAACAAATGTCCCTCTTTGGCCTCAAATGGATAGGTCATTCTAATCCATACAATACATGATATTATTGGCATATACACCACATCCTATCAAACTAATCAGGATACCAAGGATAGAATACAATAGGAGGACTAGCCCCATGCTACTCATGCAAGTCTTGATCTGGCGCCTTTTGTAGATCCACTAGCTCAAGCCTTTCTACTAATATCTCAATAATAATGGGCATCTCTTCTTGGGTACTATGAGCTCAATGAATGATATCATTAAGTTGATATATCTCATCTTGTTGGTTTTCATCCAAACGGATCGCTTGTCCCAAATTTCCAGTAACTCCTCCTAAAGGGAGAATCATGGATTTATGATCATTCAACTCCTCTAATTGGACCCTTACATATGTCAATGATACGATCCACACTAGAAAAGCTTCAAGCCTAGACCCATCATATAGATGTGTCTCAGGGTGGGTCCCTATTGTCAGATGTAGCATTATGGCCTTTAGTCACATGCTCTTGGAAATCCATTAAAGCATGTCCACATGCAGTTCCCAGCCCTTCATCTAACACACCAATAGTACTTTTTTGGGTTTTGTGCCTCCAAACCCATCGTACATTTCTCATTATATGCTTATACATTCTCAATTTGCCACATTGGTCTGATGGACTTAATGTGGACTTATTGCTATAGCTAGATGGCCTCACATCCTTAGGGCCTCTACTTAGCATAGGTGGACCTTGGGCATGGTACATCTTCTTCATATGAGATGTCTTCCCTTTCCTTTGTCCAACCGCTTAGTCATAGGAACCATGCTTTTACTACAAGAAATAGCATTGAGAGCATGATTCATCCATAAATTGAAAAGGCTTCTCAAGAGCCTTACTAGCAATACAACTAGGAGCACTCATAGCAAGCTTATCCATACTCACAGGCGTGATGGTCCTATCAATGCCACCATCACAACTGCCTCTTGTGGAATTGTTGCAAGCCTTGATGGCACTTGTTGGGTGGGGAATCTTTTTGCCACCAAGAGGCATCTTATCATTGCTCATAGGATTGTCATTTCTTGCTTGAAGATTTTGACCACCAAGATCTCGTGCTAAGGTTGTCTTGGTGTTAGTGAAAGGATTTTCTCTTTACAAAATTGGCTAGATATTTGGATGCACTTGCAATGAGCGGGGGAAACTCCAAAAGTTTTCCCAACATCTTTGAATATACTACTCATAGTCAATTGCATGCCTCTTTGCCTCATTTAATGACTTAGGATCTTGCATTCTCACTTGGGTTTTTGTATTAATCTCTAAGCCGCTCATCTCACATAGCACATCCTTAGGCAACATAGTAGCTCTTCTTGGTCAAAGTCTCATGATATCATTAAAGACTCTAGTAAATTCTTTAGCAGAAGGGTAGGACTCTTGTCTTATCTGCATAAGTTGCCCTAAGACCTGGGTCATAGGCACCTTCTTCTCATATTCATCTAAACATTTATTGTATAGCTCCTCGAATGATTTAATCGACCTTCTTGGAAGGCTCTAATACCATTTTCTAGCTTCTCCCTTCAGGGTGCTAGAAAATACAAGCATCCGATGAATATTATCATACTTGCTTGCAAGGCAAGTTACACCGTATTCCTTTAATTGCAACAATTTACTAGCCATGAAACATTGGGAGATCCCTATAAGGAGGAAAGCATTTAGTCCTCTCCTTTGGGATTAGCAATGGGTCATTAAAATCTTCATAATCATGACCTAACTCTAGTGTCTTAGGGTCTCCAACCTCTTCCATTTCCACCTTTACAAGTGTAGGAAGGTTAATATTATCCTTGCCATCCCTTTCTACGAACTCACGGAGTGGTCTAGGGAGTCCTATGCTACGCAATAAGGAGTCTACTCCATCGCTTGCCAATGGTGTTTTAGTAATTCTATCCTTATTTGCTACTGTTTCCCCGGAATCGAAGGTAGGTCCTAATAGAACATTCCTCTCTAATAAGAGTTTTCCACATATGTAGATATCGTCCAATGCTTTATGGATTTGCCAAATTGTGCTTTGGAACCCAATTGCATTAGGCCCTAGCATCGGAGGTATCTCTTACTCATAGGCATATATTACTTTGACTAGTGGCATCACGATCTTTCCCTCTAAAACCTTATCAGCACTGAGGATCATAGATTCCTGTGACTTTCTAGTCTCACTTTTACTTTCTAATCCTTCCTCTATCTCCCATGGACTATTTCTCATGATTACTCCATGGGTATTTCCCCATAGTGACCCAAACTCCAGCATGGTGTCACTTTCACGGCAAAGGGTAAAGTAATCGGCCACATTTCTAGCCAAAGATGCCACTAAACCATTTAAAACGGACAAAATATATTTAGGATTATGGGGGTTCCTTGGTTTCATCGTCATGCTCATGGATAAAACTTTAATCAGCCTATTCTAGCATCCACCGCTTCAAAAGGCAACTATCAACTATAGAATAAAGCTAACAGGTCCCTTATAAGACCAAGATTTGGTAACCTCCACTTGTAGGCGGCTTCTGGAAAATGCACCACCTGATAGGACCTAAATAGGGCATGACACTTGCTCTCTAGCACTAGCCGGACCTCTAAGACACACAAGACACCCCACACGGCCTCGCGACCAAGAGTGTCTAAGGCTCACACCACACTAAACTCTAATATCAATCTTGCGTTTGTCATAAGACATAGTCCAATGTTTACCTTTCCCTACTCCTCAGAGTGAGATCCCATAACATATAGGTATAGTACCTCTTAACACACACATAGGAGGCAATGTCTCGTCTAAAACACCGTGGCCTTACTACAACTCTCCTACATATCAGGGATTGATCCCAAGATACGCTTCTCAACATAAAGAACAAGCGTACAAGCTCCACTCTTTGATTTATCGAATGATCTAGGAGTTGATGTATCCTCACTGAACTTATCCCAAGGAACCGCTCGTCTAACCTACAGTAAGGATTTCCTCACACTCTCAAGATTGGTCAATGTTCGGCATACAGGTGCTATGCATCCAGGAGATTATACCATGTGGCATGCAAAATGCAAAAGTGGATGCTATTGTGCACAAACATTTATCACTAAAGATCAACACAATGGAGTGTAAAAATCAGCCTTTTAATAATTTCCAATCTATTCATCATTGTAGCATTGCTAGAGACTAGCACCGAGTTACCTTGTGCTACTAGCCTCTTAACCTTAAACAAAAGGTCGTCCTATATGACGTGCACAAACAAAAGATTAGACTTTACTTCATTTTTCGCACTTAAATGATATCCATAAACAAAAGATCGGACTTTACTTCATTTTTCATACTTAAATCCTTCCACAACCCTTCTTGCCCCCTACCATTTATGTGTTGCATCGTTGCATAGGTATAGGGTTTTGTTTTTTTTTCATCTTCAATGTATAAAGCAATAAAAACACACTAAAACATACAAACAAGGGTGAGCTGAGGTTATACCTCATGCCTCCACCCTGCCAAACATGCACACACATTATCCATATTTTTTTGCATTTATCAATGATTAAAAACCTAAATTTCCTCAAAATTTTAACTATTTTTCACTATATATTTATCAAGAAAATAGATTATTTAGTGGCTTTTCTAGTTTTTCTGATTATGACAATTGAGAATCACTCATTTTCCATATTTTATCCCTCATGAATCGTTTTTATCAAACTCGAAATGACAAAAACCCCATTTTCTTTGTAAAATGCTTGTTTTCAAGTTTTAAGTAATTAGTTATGACCATAAATTATTACGGGTTCTACATTTTCCCATGTGTAGCCCTCAAACATGATGCAAGTAGTAAGACTGAAACAAATTTCTAGCCAATATGCACACTTTTTTTCCACCCGAAACATGCAAAATCCCATTTCTCCTTTGTAAAAATGCGGTTTTCGAGTTTTAGAAAATTATTTTCAGCATTATGGAATTATGTATTTTGATTTTTCTAACATAGAATCATGAAACATATAGCAAAAAACATTCCTACCAATTTTCATCCAACATGAATATCATTTGGCCAACCAAACCTAAAAATGAAGCATTTTTTCTTTTATAAAATAAAATTACCAATTTTTTAATGGTTGCGGGTTTCTAAAACCGGATTCAGGACATAAAAATAGTCCACCATTAATGCTCATCCCGTCTCCAATCATCCATCTCCAGTCCCAAGCCAACTCAGAAGTGATCCGGTACCATGCTGGACAAGCATTTACCAACTAGCTTTATCTCCGTTCACACGTAGGAACTGCGGAAGAAGAGAGAAATACTAAAAAATTAGATTTCTCATTTCTCAATCATATGATGTGTGCTTACAATCAAAATGGAGAGCGCTCTGTGTGGATCAGTAATCCATCTTCATCTCTCTCACATGCCAAATGGAGAGGCACCAATCATTGAAGTGTCATGAAAAAATGCACCCCCTTCTATCTCGACAATTTGATGATTTTTTTCCCCTTTTAATCCTTCATTAAGGTTTAAAGATTAAAATAATCGGTTTGGCCTTTCTTGTTCACAGTGTCTCGCAAATGGATTTTTCGATTTTGAAGGCCCAAAAGAACTCTGATTTGCAATCTGACTGGACGCATGGCTTCATGGGGTTGATATCCATCAACCTGGCCTCTCCCATGCACTTTACAACTTCTCAATCCGGTAGCTGCCTTATAACGCTGAACCTTGCAGGGATTAAATGGGGGGTCAAACGACCTCTGATTGATGAACCGAGACTTGCGTTGGATTTGTGATGTCGAAATGCATTTATAAAAACTCTAGCTTGGCCATCCACCACCATTTTATTTTTCATGAAAATTGGTTCTTTAACAGCTCTTGTGCACTTTTTGGCACCAAAAACGGGCTCCAACACTTTAAGAATAGGTCCAAATCAGGTCTTAAAATCTTGCTCTCATTCAAGGACCATAGTATACTATTTTCTGAATCTACCATTGGTAGCCACTCTTAAATATGCACTAATTCCTTCAACACTAGTAAACCTTTGGCCATGCCACCTTCTAGCTGAGCTCGCTGTTACACAAAGCCCTTTAGGGTTTCATGAACGCTTTAAGAAGAACATCCATCATGTATGGATGGGTCCCTCAATCTCCACTTCATCTAGAAAATATACCAGGAGGTGAGTTTGTATTATGAGCATGCTCTTGGGCAGGTATTTCTCAAGGAGAAAGCCTTCTCCACTACTCCATGCCTTGCAGATTCAATAGAGGATGTATTGACCTCCTTTTATGAGATCCATTGTACTAAATTCAACAATTCGTAAATCACCTTGCGTATTTCTAGAGTGAGGCACCATGAGATTGCGATAGGTAGTACAAATTGTTAGAAATGGAGAAGCATTATGAACATAAAGTAGACATTAAATAACAAAATATTGAGGCTACTTGCTGTCCAGGTCCAGACAAACGTGATATATCTTATACCAATCATGGGATTTCAGTCCCCTGATAGCTGGTCTTCTTTAGAAAAAGGAGATGTAAGTGATGGATAGAACCCAAGGAGTTTGACGTAGTTGCAAAAATCAAATCTACTCTCGACTGTGGCCAAAGCACCCCCATCTTGCTTACCTCCTTCAAATCCTTTCATGCCCATCAGTCCCCTCATAGCTGGTCTTCTTTAGAAAAAGGAGATGTAAATGATGGATAGAACCCAAGGAGTTTGACGTAGTTGCAAAAATCAAATCTACTCTCGACTGTGGCCAAAGCACCCCCCATCTTGCTTACCTCCTTCAAATCCTTTCATGCCCATACAATGTCTCTCTTTTTTGTGATATAGTCCTATAATAAGCTGCATACATTCTTGAAAATATGCATGGGATTCAACAAATGATTGATATGTAAGTGGGTCCAATATGGAAACTCATAGAAAATTGAGGACCGTTGCAATTTACTTGGATGTGTCTCCTTGTGGATCATTTTCAACTCGTACTAGCTTTGGGCATTCATTCATGTTGGAGGTCATCCAAGAAAATCTTCCCTTAGCTCATGACCCTCTAGCAAGAAAGTGGTGTGTCCCTGATATACCATCTTCTTCATGGTCCATAACCTTCGAGAGTCAACTCTGGTCCACACAATGGATATGCATGATAACTTGAGGTAACCAAACTTGTCACAACACCCCTATCTAGTCAACAAAAACTTGAACAAGGTATGTTAGATATTACTAATGAGAATGGAAGCCTACTTATGTGAGCATTCCTCAAATCTTGAAAAGTCATGAATGGTCCATATGAGAATGGCTCATATATTAGCAGACCATTGATCATCATGTTTGCTCATGTCTTCCACATTGACCACCTCCTTCCACAAAATCTTGAGCTCATCAACTAATGGATGAAGGTAGATGTTCATGTTCTTGACTTTATAGTGCCCAATAACGAGCAAGCTAAGGATCAAGTGTTCTTTTCTTTGTAGAAAGCCATAGCAAGATGTTGTACTAAAGAAGGATTACATGCCACACACTACAAGAAGTGAGTAGAGACCAAATGGATTCAGAGGGCATCCATAGCAATATGGAGCCGAATGTTGATTGGCTCTTTGTGAAGCCTAGAAAGGTGCAGTCAATATGGTTCCGTGCATGTGAATCTACTAATATTCATTGAACTCTATCTATGGATCTATTCTGTGCATGCTACATTGTCAATCTTTCCATGAATGATGTAGAAAACATGTGACATATACGCGGTATAAGTGAAAAGTGTCTAAGAAATTTTGCCATGAATGATGCAGAAAACATGTGACATATATGTGGTATAAGTGAAAAGTGTCTAAGAAAATTTTGAGGTATGGTTTGCCCTTGCAAGTCGTATCAATACTTGTGAGTACGACACTTTGAACATGCCAAGATTTCGTAACACCAATCATGCATCATCAGGTGACTCAAGCATCATGTTTCCAACTGGTAATATGTGGTACTTTAGCAACCTAAAAAAATTTTGAAACACCCTTGAAGATTACAAGAAGTGATTTTTATAATAGAGTCAAAAAAATCAACAAAGTATAGAATATACCTTAACAACTTAGTCATACTTGTATTGCTCCACCCATACTTTGCTTACACACTTAGGAGCACAAGCAACATCTTTAGGTGAGATACTTGACACCCATCATATAATGGTATGGATGCTTCCTTTATTAGTGAATTAGATGACTTGTCATCCATGAGCAGTAATGTATCAATCATTGCCTCCATCTCAGGCTCTAAGATTGGAGGAACGTATAAAAGGCCCACTATCTTCTCTAGTATTGAGGGTGTAATCTGCGGTGTGCCCTCTAATTGGTGTATTGGCTCAAGCACTCCATCCATCACACATCCAGAATCCCTTCTAACATGCTAAAATAGGTGCATTCCTTGAAATAAAGCATCACCTCTCTATAAAAATTTCCAAGGCACGTCTAATATTTTTGTATATGATATTCAATGACTTTGCAAATGTAAAGCATGATTGATATACACTTTTCTTACGGTTTGCTCAAAGTCTAAGATTGCTTGGTCAATGATCTCCTATTAAAACTTGCCAAAGCATCATGTGTGTTCTATGAATGAGCTATGATTTTGTCTAATTGCTAGCTTGCATTGAGTACAATGACAAGAGATACATTGATTAAGATATGCATTACGATCTTGGACATCACTACCATCATCATTCTCCATTTGGTCTATATTATGGTATCGTGTCGCTACGCGCACACCGTGTGAAAAACTGTAGAGTGCGGCTTTCTTATTGATCTAGAGGGCCAATGCCATTTTAGACATTAGTGTCAATGTCTATGGTTAAAAAATATTAGATTTTTGGACAATTTTAGCCGATTTTTAATATTTTAGATATTATCTATTGTAAAAAACCAAGAACAGTAGACAAATTCTAGAATAGGATGACATGTAAAAGAAAGTAGGTAGCTTTTAGCCATTTTGAGAGGATTTTATGTAAAAAGAGTGATCGGAAAAATCATGTGATACGCAATCGCTATTTTCAAGTGTGAACAACACTCCAAAGTAGGAGATGAGGAAAGAGTGATCTGGTAGAATTTTGGCCAAGTGTTCTAGTATTTTACCCCCCTTTCGGAGCCAATGGAAGCATCAGATTGGCGGTCTAAGCAATGTAGAGGAAGGTATTATTTTATGCATGTTTTTGTCTACATGAGTTTTATCTTCTCATAATGCAGAAATAAATTGATAAGCTTCATCTCTGTGAGTATTCTTCTACATCTTCTATTTCTTCGAACCCCTTCTCTTCCATCTACTCCTCTCCTTGAATCTCCTTTCACCCTGCTGTCTCTTATCCCCGTGTTAAACTTTCAACCCCAAACTCTCTAACATTGGTGAACCTGTCATGAAAGTTGATAGCAACAGAGGTATGTAAAAATGGGAGATTCTGGTTGGATCAACTGGTGGTAATGATTTACAACACATGATTGCTTTGTTTCAACAATAGAAACAATAGCAGTTTTGTTACAACAATAGATGCAAACTTGAAAAGAAGCATAAAGAATTGATTCCTTAGTTGTGAATGCATTGTAGGCAGTGGGACAAGAATTGGAGCCCTTTAAAGGTCAAAATGTTTCGGCCTTTATCCAGTTGTATTAAGATAAGATGTTGTTTCATGGGGTATCACAATATGCATGGAGTCGGCATTTCTCCCATTTGGCCATGCATGCTTTGCATGATCGGATTGATGAGCTACATAGAAGAGATGTTGATTGGGTAGCTTTTAAGAAAGCTTTGAGAGAAGAGTTTTTCTTGGAAGATGCACAATTGGTAACTAAAAAGGCATTTATAGATTGGATTGAAAAGCCCAATAAAGGGTTGGTTGCTACAGCTTTGCTCCGTGAATTTGAAAGTCAGTACGTGTAGTTGGATGCCAATAAGAAGCAATCATTGGAGAGTTGAAAATTTTTTTTTTTTTTGAAGGCTACAGATCCTATCTTGCAAAAGAAGATGACTAATTGTTTATAAGATGCCTCTTCAAAAATAGGGTTGAAATCAGATTGGGCTAATATAACTAAATCAGTGCATGTGTTGGTAAAGAGAGAGTGGATGAAATTAAGACGGGGTACATATAATGGGGATTCCCATCAACAAGCACCTGAAGAAGAAGATTCTCATTTTATTCCAAGCAGTCATTATTCACGAACTCATTGGGTTCGTGCTACAACATAGACAATTGTTAATGTGGGAGAAAGAGAGATGCCTTGCATAGCTCTCTTAGATCATGGTTCGAAAATCAATGTTATGGCATGTAGTTTGTATGAGAATGGAGGATGGCTGATTGATGTAGATCTAGGATGGCATATGCAGGCAGCAAACAATTCATCAAGGAATCTTTATGTGGCGTCCGAATGTACCCGTGACTATTGGAGATGTTAGGGATAAATATCATTTTTTTTGTGCAGGATTCATGTAGTTATTTGGTGATTTTGGGATAGCCCTATATTTTGGAATCAAGGCTCGAAAAAAAATCCTTGGACGATGGTTCTTCATATGCTTGAGTTTGGAGTAAAGACAATACAAAGACAATAAAGTTTCTCACTATTTGTGTGAATCATTCTTGTAATTGGAATAGGCTATGAGATAATCCCATGCCACCTAATACATGAGAGTTTAAGGGTTTTTAGACAGCACTGCTATAAGTGGAGACTATGGCAATGCCTCTAGGAATATAATTATGCCTCCAAGAAAGGGCAAAATTGTGTTTATGTAAAAAATGCATGAATGGAAAACATGTAGTCTTAGCAGTTTTAAGAATATTTTAGCCATGTGTAGGGCTGAAAAGAAATATGTAGGATGGGCTGAAAAAGAGCTGAAGACATGGTTTGATGGCTGCAAATGAAGGTATTTTAGGGTTTTTTTTTTGTGCTAGTTAATATTGATACAGTGGCTGAAGTTTCTATAGAAATTAATGCTAAAAATAGGGCAAAAAAATAGTTTATTTATGTTGATACTGTAGAGATGTATAAAGTCATTCAAGAGTTTGTTGAGCATGAATGTTATGGGTTGCAATATGGGATGCGAAATAGGACTAAAGTAATGATGGACACAAAGTACAAAACAATTACAAGGAAGGTTAAGCATGTGGCTTTGCTTTTACCACTTGAAAGTGATGGGATAGCTGAAAAAGTGACTCAACAGCCTAGTTTATGGGATCCACATGGAGTAGGACATAAATTTACAACTTAAGCTTTACAAAAGTTGAAAATTGGTGATACAAGATTTCTTTTACCTGTAGAAAGAGCTTATTTCTTGCAAATATTGGCAAGGCAAGGGAAAGCCTTTGCATTTCAGTAAGATGAAATTAGATGTGCTGATCCAACCATAGTTTCACCCATGGTGATCTTTACAGTACCTCATGTGCCATGTAATTTAAAGCCTATTCCAATGCCTCATGGATATTTGCCTAATCTCTTGGAGCTTTTGAATGAGAAGATTAGGATGCAAAATTTGGAGCCCTCTTCAATTCCATATTCAAATCAGCGGTTTACAGTTCCAAAGAAGAATGGTTCTTTGAGGTTTATACATGATTTACAACACGTTAATAAGTCACGATGTCGTACTGCTGCGCATTCGAGGTGTGAAAAAGTTGTGTGTGTGGGATTTGATACTTTGTACGTATTTAGTTGTTGTGATTATACTTTTGTTCTACGTAGGGAGTATAGTGAAGAGGGTTTGGAGCAAGAGGAACTTATCAATAATGCTCTAGTTGGCATGTCTTGCCAAGTGGTCAGTCAATCTAGACGAGGAGGTTTTGATCAACAGCTCACAGGAGTTTTGGGAGATGTGGCTGAGACTAGCACAGATTCTGAGATTGGTTATGTATATGGTGCTTTGATATTCGTAGGTGTGGTTGGTGGAGTTCTTTGTGAAGTTTAATATTTTCAGAATGACATGCAGGTTAGCTTCCGCATTAGATCTTCCATGACTGCTACTATATCTTCTCTAGGCATCTACAATAGTGGTACTTTGGTTGTATATGATGGGGCAAGAATAGAGGAGATGAAAGAAAAAGCAAGGTCTATTTTTGAAATGGGGGCTTTTTGGAGGGAGAAAAGGAATGATGGCGCCCTGTGAGCGTGGGGGAAATTCGGAGACGTGCACTGCACAACGATCATGCCAGAAGGAAAGGGTGAATCAAGTGGGAGCACAATCTTTCCTGTACCTTTTGAATCTACCTCATCGTCATTGTGCCTTATGATTGTAGCTCAGCATTGAGGAACTATCTCATCATGATACTTACATTTACTTCCTTGATGCTAATGATAGTATGCATGCATTTCAGCTGGCTACAAGTGATTGTATGATCATGGGAAAGATATGTTGATAGATACATGCATTAGAGAGATGTTTCTATGGATGCTTACTGCTGCTAGAAAGGGTTAATATTTATACAATGTCAAGTGAATACATACCATCTGCTAGTCGATACAAGGACAAAGGTTACATGTATGAGAGATGTAAAAGATAGATCTGAAGGTTACAATCAAGAAGAAACACAAAGATCTTCTGGGTTTTAGAATGGTCCATGCAAGTCAATACATGGCAGCTCTAACAACTCTGCTTCAGACTCTGCTATACTGTATGGATAGTAGAATTGACATACTTTCTACTTGACTTTATGTCAACTGCCATGTTGGTGATCTATGCCCAAAGGCTATTCGGATTTCTTCTTCTTGAACCTTGTATTTGTTATTGGCAGAAATAAAATAGAGTCTTGGCATCATTTTCTCATCTTACTTATTCGCTTGATTGATTTTTTAACCTAAAATTAGTCAAGGTCCTCTAAGCTCGCAACTTTGCTTTCGAAACCCTTCGACATATTTGGTGAACCTGACGTGAAAGCGTCGCAGAAATTTCAGGATGGGAGATACTTCAACATCATTTTCAGCCTCTTCTACAATTCCAGCTGCGTCCTCTACTTCAGCTCCATCATTGACTGCTATGTCAAGTACTTCAACAGATGATCTAAAGCAGATTTTGCAGAATATGTCCATGTATATGCAGCTTCAAAATCAGCAGACACAATTGTGTATGCAGCAGCAGCAGCAATTGCATCAACAACAGTTGTTTCAGCAAAGGCAACTATATTCGGAGCAGGAGAATGCAATTAGCGCGACTAAGGCGATTGAAGCAATTGAGAATGAGTAAGTATTTCCTTCATCTTGTCACACCCGCCTTGAGGGAAAAAGTGATTGATCTTTTTATTCAAAATTCGCATTGGCAAGATTTTAAGAAAGCCCTAAAAGAAGAGCATTTCCTTGAGGACTTTGGAATGGCTACATGGCGGTCATTCCGAGAGTGGGTCTACATGCCAAACAAAGGTCTAGCTGCTTCAGAATTGATTCAAGAATTTGAAGAGAGGTATAGTCAGCTTGATGCCATTGAACAAAGAGCATTGGATGTTGAGAAAGTTGAGCTTTTCTTGCAAGCTGCAGATCCTACTCTTCAGGAAGAATTGGGAGAGCTTCTTGAGGATCGCACAAAGCCTATGGGACTTAAAATGGATTGGCAAGATGCCCACGATGCAGTCTCGACTTTGACCAAGAGGAGGATATGGAAGACCCGCCTACAGAATGGTTCTATGACACCGACACTGTCTTCTGCTCCTATGCCTGCTTCTATCCCTGTTATTTCTTCTTCTCCTCAGCCTGTTTCTTGGCCTATGCCAGTGCTTACTGTTTCTACTCCTCCTATTCCTCCTGTTCCACGGCCAATGCCAGCACCTTCTGCTCCAAAACCATCCGCTCCATCGGTGCCTACCTCTCTTGATGACATAATCAAAGGCATAACGGATTTGACACTGGAGTTAGTTAAAGCAGAGTTGGTGGGAAAATTGAAAGAGCAGTTTGCTTCGACTACACCTACTATTTCTTCTAGTGCTCCTACTGCACCTAGGAGTGTTCCTAGTGTACCTAGGAGAGATCAAAGATGTATTTGGTGTGATAGTACGGACCATCAGCATTGCAGGGATTGTGAATCTTTTCAGGATGCGAGGAAGAATTTGGTATTTTGGGGACAAGATGGTAAGATTTGGTTGACTGAAACAGGAGCTCCGCTTGCTACCAACTTTGGGAAAGGCGGAATGAAGAAGTTAGTGGATGACATGGTTGCGCGTACTTCTTATGTGACAGCTAGAGGAGATGCTTCTGCATATGGAGTTCAGATTGAGAAGGGATCAGAGAATCAGTCAGCATTATGGACTTATGCTATGGAGACTGCAAACAAGGGAAAAATTCAGCAAACTGATTTGGCTAGTGCAGGCTTTAGCATCAAATCTGAGACAGATTGGGATTCGCCTGTTGACAGGTACTCTATTTATGCTTACTTGGCTAAGTCTCAGGGAGCTGATGTACTTGTTGAGGAGAAGCGTAAGAGGGATGAAGAAAATCCAAGTGCAGCTAAAAAGACTAGAGGGGGTGAGTTTGTTACTCCACCTATTGCAGGACCGTCTTTGAGACCAGGGTCAGAACGACAGATGGAAGATGCTCAAAAGAGAGAAAAGAGGCAAGAGCCTAGAGAGAGAAAGCAGCCAGGGTTTAGATTGATGTCTGATATTGAGACATCTACAGACATGAAGAAAATATTTAATGACAAGATACTTGGCAATGAGGTGACTTTTACTATTTCTGAGGTTTTGGGCATCTCAAAAAGAGAGTTTCAAGATCAGTTTCAAGAGGTCCTGAAGAGGAAAAGACATGCATTGCCTTCTACTGATACACAGGGAGTTTTGATTGGGGAGTTGGATGAGGATGAGGATGACGTTATGGTTGAGAATGCTTCTGTTTTTCCGCAGATAGAGAAGAGGGTTCAACCTATGCATTATGTTGAAACTGATGAGCCTGTCTTGATACCGCGTAGTCACTTTTCGCGGAGTGATTGGGCTAGGGAAACTACAGAGACGACAGTAAAAATTGGAGAGAAACAGGTGCCTTATGTTGCTTTGGTGGATCATGGTTCATAGATTAACCTCATAGTTCATGGAGTTTATGAGAGTAACAGATGGCCTATGGATGTAGAGCATGGGTGGCGTATGAGAGCTGCCAACAACACTACAGGTGATTTGTATGCTGCCTGTCCCAGTGTCAGGGTTTCTATTGGAGATGTAGAGGAGGATTTCCATTTCTTTGTGCAAGATTCATGCTCTTATCCCATAATTCTTGGACAGCCATTCATCACAGAGATGCGCATGGAAACAAAGGTAATGGATGATGGATTTGCTTATCCACGAATTTGCAGTAAAGATGGCATGAGAGCAGTTCAGTTTATGACTGTGTGTGTGAACCATGTTAGAAACAGGGATACTCTCAGAGATGCACCTTTGCCCACTGTGAGGGATTCGGGTTTTCATTAGGTACCGCCGTTTCGCGAGACGACAGTGGTACAGAGTAGAGGAGATTGGAGTTCTCGCCTCCTGGCAGCAGTGTTTTCTCCTCCAGTTGTGTTGGGATTTCAGCAAAAAGTTCGATGAGTTATCAGAAGACTTCTAAGTTGCCTAGAGCTGCCAGGCAGTACATATGCATGAAGGAGAAAATTTTGAAAAATGCAAGAATTTTAGAGGATGATGAGCATATAGATGGGATGTATGATAGTATGATTTGTGCAGATACAATGACAAAGATGGAAAATATGCTGAAAACTGATATGCAGAGTTGTCACGGTAATATATTAGTGCAATCCCTAGACATGTTTCATAAAATTCCAGATTTTGTGTCACAGATTGAGTCAGAGGCTGAGATGATTCACCAAAAAGTGTTGAGTGCTGAAGAAATTCAGCAAACAGAGTTTCCGGCTGATTATGATCAGCTTACAGAGACACAGAGAGCTGAAAACTTTCAGCTAACAGAGTTTACTGCTGAAATATTTCAGCATCCAGAGCTTAGGGCTGTTCCTATGTAGTCCATAGAGCAGAGGGCTGAGGATATTCAGCGAATGGAGTGCAGAATTGCTGATTTATAGTAAGATTTGAGTAATGCAGAGGATCATAATGAAGCCAGGGTTGACACGAAATACAAGACTGTGGATAAGAAGGTGAAGCCGCTAGCTATACCGCTTCCACCTGATAGTGATCAGCAAATGGAGAGGGCTGCCAAATAGCCAATTTTGAGAAATCGGGAGCATATAGGTCATAAATTTTCAGTAGAGACTCTTACTGAATTGAAAATTGAAAATGGTGATTTCTTGCTACCCACAGAGAAGCAATGCTTTCAAGAGATGCTTGAGTGACATGAAAGGGGGTTTGCTTTTTTCCCGCATGAGATTGTATGTGTGAATCCAGATATTGTTGCTCCTATGGTGATTTTTACTATTCCCCATAGTGCCTAAGGCACACCTGCCAAAGTTGATTGATTTGTTGAATGAGAAAATCAGGATGGGAATTCTTGAGCCTTCATCTGCACCATACTCAAACAGGTGGTTTAGGTTCCAAAGAAGAATGGTACTCTCCGATTTATACAGGACATGCAGCCAGTAAACAGAGTTACTATCAGGAATGTTGGTATAGGTCTAGTTGTGGATGAGTTTGCAGAAGAATTTGCCGGACGTGCCATCTATTCTTTAGGTGATTTGTATTCGGGATATGATAAGTTTCAGTTGGCTTTGGAAAGCAGGGACATAACCACCATGAGAACTCCTATTGGGCTTGCCAGGATGTGTACCTTGCCTCAAGGTGCCAATAATTCTATTGCGCATATGATGAATGCCATGCATAAGGTCCTTTGTGATTACATACCTCAGCTTACTATGCCTTTCTTGGATGATGTGCCCATTAAGGGGTGTGCAGAAGAAGAGAAAAATGAGAGTCTAAATGAGTAGGGATGCAGATACTTTGTGGCTTATCATATTTCAGCTTGTGAAAATATTTTTGGCCAGGTTAGAAGAAGTGAATTTGACACTTTCAGGGCAAAAATCTATTTTTGGAATGAATGAGATTGTCATTATTGGACATATGTGTGGGTATTATGGCAAGAAACCCTCACCTGATAAGGTGGATGCTATAAGTAAGATTACGGAGTATTGTTCTACCACTTCAGAGGTACGGAGATTCATTGGAGCTTGTGTGTTTTATATGATTTGGATACCTCGTTTTGCACACATAGCAGATTGTTTATATCAGCTGCTTCGAAAGGGGCAGAAATTCTATTGGGATGAGAGCCACACTAGAGCCATGCGAAAATTGAAGAAGTTATTGTAGATTGCTCCTACTCTCAGGAAAGCGGATTATAATTGCAGAAGGCCTATTGTATTGATAGTTGACACTAGTCCAATTGGCATAGGTTGGGCTGTGGGTCAAGATGATGTAGATGGAAACAGGTATGCTATTCGGTTTGGGGCGAAAGTCCTAAACGAGAGACAGAGGAGATATCTGCAAATCAAGAGGGAGTTACTGGGGATTGTTAGGGCTCTCAAATGTGACAAGGAGTACTTTATTGGAGCCTCAGTTGTGGTAGAGACAGATTGCTTGCCATTGATTGGTATGATTATGAGTTGCTCTACTCCGGATATAGCTATGCTGAGATGGATTGCATACATAAAGTCATTAAATCCAGAATTTAAACACATAGCAAGGAATGATAATCTAGTGGCAGATATGCTGTCTAGAGCCAGATATGATGATGAAGAGATACTATTTGCAGAAGAGGATGATGCAGAAATTTCAGCCGCCGCTATGATTGATCATGTTTGTCATGTCTATGATATTGTGGCTTTCATAGAAGAACTCTATGTTGGAGATTGGTTGCAGATTGGCAAGTACCTTAGTACACTAAGCAAAAGAGATGAATGGACAGATGAAGAGTTCAAGAAGATCAGAAGGAAAGCCTATGGTTATTTTCTCAAGGACGGATTTCTTTGGAAGCATCCGAAGAAAAGAGGTGGATTACCTTTGTGGGTTGTCTGTGATAGAGAGACATCGTTACAGGTGATGAGGGAGTTTCATGAGAGTCCTTGGGCTGGTCATAGAGGAGTGTGGGCTACTTATGAGAAAATCAAGGAGAAATATTGGTGGAAAGGCATGTATAGAGATGTTTCTCACTTTGTAGAGACTTGCAGAGACTACCAGATGTATTCGGTAGTGCGTCATCGAGATGAGCTTCATCCGACCTATCCGCTATGCATTCATTATAAGTGGGTAGTTGACTTGGTTACTATGCCTATGGGTCTATGGCAGATGAGATATATTGTTTTGGCTAGAAAGGATCTTACCAATCATGTTGAGGGCAAATCTTTGAGAACGAAGACCACTAGTGCAGTGTGTAAGTTCTGATTGGAAGAAATTTTCTATAGGTATGGTTGTGTGGGTAAAATCACTGCGGATCGCAGTGAATTGGATGCAGATGAAGCTAGGGAGTTTTTCTCTCAACTAGGAATCAAGTTGGCTCTAACTACAGCATACAATCCAGAGGGAAATGGGAAGAGTGAAAGAGGGCATCCGCCGATAGTGAAAGAATTAGCCAAAGCATGCAGAGGACGGATTGGTGAATGGCCGAGACTTCTACCATTTTCTTTGTGGGCTGATCGTACGACTCACAGTGTTACTACAAGATATATGCCTGTAGAGTTTATGTATGGTCAGAAACCGGTTATGCCGACTGAGACTTGTGCTTTGACTTGGTCAGTTTTACCTTGGCAGGAAGATTTGACGAGAGAGGAGCTCTTAGCTCTTCGGATTCAGCAGTTGGAGAGAAGACCGGAGGATATTCAGTTAGCTATTGACAGGTTAAAGGTTGCTAGACTAAGAAATAAGGACGGGTTTGACAACAGGCATTGATTGCGGCCTAGAGCAATAGAAGAGGGAGACTGGGTATTAGACTTTGATAGCAGCCTTGAAAATCAGCATACTGCACTTCGAAAGATGGTGAAAAGATGGTTTGGGCTGTACATAGTCAGACATGTCTTTGATAATGTAACATATGAGTTGACAGAATTGGATGGAACAGTGCTTAGGGTGCCTATTGCTAGAAAAAGAATCAAGATTTTCAAGAAAAGAGATGATGAAGATTATGCATTGGAAGAATTTGCAAGAGAAGAGCAACGAGAAGAAACTTCAATGGAAGAGACAGATGATATGACAAATAATCTTGTTGATATACCGGAAATGCACAATCAAGAGATTGATTTGTTTGTGGATCTTAATGATAATGATCATGGGTAGTTGGCCCATCCGGAGGATGTGCAGGATTAGAGGGGGTGGATGTCGTATTGCTACGCATTCGAGGTGTGAAATCCACCCAAAAGTTGTGTGTGTGGGATTTGATACTTTGTACATATTTAGTTGTTGTGATTATACTTTTGTTCTGCGTAGGCAGTATAGTGAAGAGGGTTTGGAGCAAGAGGAACTTATCAATAATGCTCTAGTTGGCATGTCTTTCCAAGTGGTCAGTCAACCTAGACGAGGAGGTTTTGATCAACAGCTCACAGGAGCTTTGGGAGATGTGGCTGAGACTAGCACATATTCTGAGATTAGTTATGTATATGGTGCTTTGATATTCGTAGGTGTGGTTGGTGGAGTTCTTTGTGAAGTTCAATATTTTCAGAATGACATGCAGGTTAGCTTCCGCATTAGATCTTCTATGACTGCTGCTATATCTTCTCTAGGCATCTACAATAGTGGTACTTTGGTTGTATATGATGGGGCAAGAATAGAGGAGCTAAAAGAAAAAGCAAGGTCTATTTTTGAAATGGGGACTTTTTGGAGGGAGAAAAGGAATGATGGTGCCCTGTGAGCGTGGGGGAAATTCAGAGATGTGCACTGTACAGCGATCATGCCAGAAGGAAAGGGTGAATCAAGTGGGAGCACAATCTTTCCTGTACCTTTTGAATGTACCTCATCGTTATTGTGCCTTATGATTGTAGCTCAGCATTGAGGAACTATCTCATCAAGATACTTACATTTACTTCATTGATGCTAATGATAATATGCATGCATTTCAGCTGGCTGCACGTGATTGTATGATCATGGGAAAGATATGTTGACAGATACATTCATTAGAGAGATGTTTCTATGGATGCTTACTGCTGCTAGAAAGGGTTAATATTTATACAATGTCAAGTGAATACATACCATCTGCTGGTCGATACAAGGACAAAGGTTACATGTATGAGAGATGTAAAAGACAGATTTGAAGGTTACAATCAAGAAGAAACGCAAAGATCTTCTGGGTTTTAGAATGGTCCATGCAAGTCAATACATGGCAGCTCTAACAACTCTGCCTCAGACTCTGCTGTACTGTATGGATAGTAGAATTGGCATACTTTCTACTTGACTTTATGTCAACTGCCATGTTGGTGATCTATGCCCAGAGGCTATTCGGATTTCTTCTTCTTGAACCTTGTATTTGTTATTGGCAAAAATAAAATAGAGTCTTGGCATCATTTTCTCATCTTACTTATTCGCCTGATTGATTTTCTAACCTGAAATTAGTCAAGGTCCTCTAAGGTCGCGACTTTGCTTTCGAAACCCTTCGATAACGATAAGAATGTTGGATTAGGCCCGATAGTGGATGAATTTGTAGAAGCATTTGTAGGCAATGCAATTTACTCTATGGGAGATTTATATTCAGAATATGATCAGTTCTAGCTTGCATTGGAAAGCCAAGATATCACTACCAGGAAGACACCACTTGGATTAGTTAGGATATGTACACTTCCATAGGGAGCAACCAATTCAGTGGTGCATATGATGAATGCTATGCATAAAGTTTTGAGGGAGTATAATACTTAGTTGATCTTACCCTTTCTTGATGATGTGCCAATGAAAGGGTGTGCTACCTATGAGAAGAATGAAGAGTTGAATGAGCAAGGACATAGAATGTTTGTGGCTAATGATATTGCTGATTGTGACGGGATTTTGCACTGTGTTGAAGAAGTGCATTTGACTCTGTCAAGATAAAATTCTATTTTTAGAGTGGAGGAAGTATTAGTTGTTGGGCACATGTGTGGACCACATGGAGGAAAGCCCTCATTAGTAAAAATTGATGACATAAGCAGGATGCAGAAGACATGTTTGAATGTATCCAAGGTGAGAAGATTTTTGGGTGCATGTGTGTTTTACTTAATATGGATTCCACATTTTGTTCATGTGGCTGAAAGTTTATATCAGCTCTTGAGAAAAGGGAAAAATTTTTGGTGGGATAAACATCATACAAAGGCAATTAAAAAGCTAAAGAGCTTATTGATTTCAGCCCCAACACTAAAGAGAGAAATTTATGAGAATGGGAAGTCTATTATTATCATTGTGGATACAAGCCCAATTGGCATTGGTTGGGCAGTGGGTCAGGATGATACTGATGGGAATAGGTATGCCATTTCATTTGGAGCAAAGGTTCTCAATGAACGGCAATGACAATATTTGTAAAATATTACACGGTGCAGCGAACAGAATCTGAGAAAGAGATAGAGAGTACACAACAGATAAGAGGAGAATCAGTAAAATTCTTTAACTCCAAACAACTGATACAAAGATGGCTCTGTCCACCCGTGCGCTTCCACTAAATGAAGCTTAGATGGCGATCTAGACAGAAGATAGGTGAAGAGCTTAAGGCTAGCTGGAACAACAACTCTGACTGGGTGAAAGATGAGTGTAAGATGACTGCGAAGGGGTTTAGCTTTTATAGCCCGCGAAGGTCGTTAGGTCGGCCTACTGACCGACCTACCATATGAGCCTCCACTAGTCAGCCAGGGAATATTCCAGGGAATATTCCCTTTACCATCGGGCCGGGGGCGCTGCCCCCGGACCCCCGCCAGGGGGGCCGCTGGCCCCCCTGGGACCCCCCAGCCAGGGGCCGCTTCCGCGGCCCTCGGACCCCACAATAGGGGCCCCTTTTAACTCCCTTACTACGCAACTCAATGCAATGTGCCTCGAGTTGCTACCAGCTTAACCACTCTGTCTAACCCAAAGATTAGACCCACAATGGTCACCTTTTTGCCATCCGGTCACATAGACCTCATCTGATATACAAGTCAGGACTCCACCAATGTCCGGGCTCACACTTGGCTTCTCCTCATAATGGGGGCCTTACAACTTTGAGCACCATGGATCATTGGTAGTACCTAATGAGGGTCGGGCATTGATCATATCTAACAACATTCTCAAGTCAAAAGAGAGCTTTGGGGTGTAGTGACAGCCCTTAAGTGTGATAGGGAGTATTTTATGGGAGCTCATGTAGTAGAGACTGATTGTCTACCTCTCTTAGGCATGATAGTGAATTTCTCAACTCGTGACATTTCCATGTTACGGTGGATTGTATATATAAAGTCACTTAACCCTGATTTTCAACATATTATAAGTAGAGAAATTGGGAGATAGGCTTCTCAACAACAAGCGATGCAAACGTTTCATGAAAGCTTATGGGCTAGACATAGAGGAGTTTGGGGCACATTTGCCAATATCAAAGAGAAGTATTGGTGGAAAAACATGTATAAAGATGTGGAGCATTATGTGGAATCATGCAATGTCTGTCAGATGTATTCCATGGTAAAGCATAGAGATGGGTTGCAACCAACCTATACATTGTCTATGCATTACAAGTGGGTAGTTGATTTGGTTTTACTATGCCTACAGATTTATGGAATATGACATATCTCATGCTTGCATGATAAGACTTGACAAATCAAATGGACGGTCGAGCTCTTAGTACAAAGACAACTCAAGCAGTTTGCAGATTCTTATTGGAAGAATTCTTTTGCAAGTATGGTTGTGTTGGTAAAGTGATTGCAGATAGAGGAGAATTGGATGCAGATGAGTCTTGTGACTTCTTTTCACGATTGGGTATCCAGCTAGCCTATAATCCTAAAGCAAATGGAAAAAGTGAAAGAGGTCATCAACCTATCATTAAGGCATTAGCAAAGTCATGCAAGGGCAAGATGAAAGAGTTGCCAAGAATATTACCCTTTTCTTTGTGGGTTGATAGGACCACTTATAGTGTAGTTACATGGTATATGCCTATTAAATTAATGTATGGACAATAGCCAATCATGCCTATTGAGGAGACTATTGCAATTTGGGGTGTTCTACCATGGAAAGAGGGTTTGAATAGAGAAGAGTTGTTGACCCTACACATTAGACAGTTAGAAAGAAGGTCTGAAGACATTGAGACTGTAATGAAAGAAGCTGAGAGGAGAGAGAAGAAGAGTTGAGGAGAGAGAAAGAGAGAAAGAGAGCAAGAAGAAGAAGAAAGAAGACTAGAAGAAGAGAGAGAAAGAGAGAAAAGAGGAGAGAAGGAAGGAGGAAGCCATGGAAGTTGGAGATGAAGGTGAAGAGTATGATCTTGGGTTAATGTGAGTGGTGTCTAAACCCTAGTCGATGTGTATCCCGCTTGTTACAATCCATCACCACTTGGAAGGTTTTTGCCCTAAAAAACAAGGAAAAATAGAGGGGAGTGAGGGGTGGGCTAAGGGAGGGTTACAGAGTACTACTCTAAGCCCTTTGACCATGAAAATTGGGTGGGTAGAGACTAGGGACATCATGCAGTCCAGGACCGATCTACTGAAGTAAACAGGTCATAACTTTTGATAGGCTACTCCAAATAGGGCATACCACATGCCGAAACGGAGCTTATGAGGAGTATTTTCAGCCTTCTAGAATTCACATGCCTAAGATTTGAGTAAGTACAAAACTATTCTAAAATAGTGTGCAGTCTGCAGGAAGAGGGTGGTCAATTGGGGCATGACCAGCTAGTCTTCCAGCTGCCGTTGGGCCTCACAGAGGTAGGGAAACTCATCGATGATGGCTAGTGGGAACCAAGAGGCTTCTTCCAAGGGTAGGCCTTTCCATTTGATGATGTATTCTTTAATGGATCGGGACCATAAGTGCTTATCTTGCTACCCAATGATTGCTTCAGGGATATATTAAGTGATGCCTTCTTCATCTATAGGGGGAAGTTCTTCCACATAGTCCACTAAGAGGAGCCCACAAAGGGTTTTAGCTAGATGACATGAAACACATTGTGGATTTTGGTGGTAGGGGGGATTTCTAAGCTGTAGGCCAAGTCACCAACTCTCTTCAAGATCTGGTATGGGCCATAGAAGCGGTGGGCCAACTTGTTATCGCTACCCTCTTTGAGAGTCGAGTACTGGGACTTAGGCACTTTCAAAATTCCCCCTCTTGGAATTCCAAATGCCTTCGTTTCTCTTTAGCATAGAGTTTCATGTGTGTTTGGGCCTTTTGAAGGTTCATTTTGCATTGGTGAAGTAAAGCTTGCATGCAATCCAACTCAGTCTGACTTTGAGGATTGATCTTATCATTAAATAAGACTATGGGGAGGGGAACCTTATATCCATATAAGGCCTCAAAAGGGGAAACTCCAATGCTAGAGTGTGTGGAGTTATTATATGCAAACTCAGTCAAGTGAAGCCACATATCCCAACTATGTTGTACATCATGGCAAAAGTGCCTCAAATATGTCTTAATCCATTTGTTCACTCTTTCAGTTTGGTCATTAGTCTAAGGGTGGTATGCAGTGGATGGAGCAAGCTTGGTCCCCATGGAGGTAAAAACTGTATGCCTGAAGTTACCCATAAACTTTGCATCATGATCATGTACTATGACCTATGGCAATGCAGCTTGAAGTTACTCATAAACTTTGCATCATGATCATGTACTATGACCTATGGCAAGCCATGCAACTTGAAGACATTTTCCATAAACTATGTGGCCACATGGGAGGCAGTATATTGGATCTTAGTGGGGATAAATTGGGCAGCTTTAGTGAGGCAATCAATGACCACATAGATATTGTTCCACCCTTTCTTAGTCACAAGAAAGCCAGTGATAAAGTTCATTGTGATGTGAGTCCATTGCCTACAAAAGGCCAGCAAGCCTGAGTGTACTATCCTTATTCTATTGGCATGGAACACATTTGGTCACAAAGTCCTTGACATCCCTCCATAAGCCTTTCCAATGAAAGCTCTTGGCAATCTTGTCATATGTTTTGAAAACACCCATGTGACCAGTAGTGGGGCAAAATTGCATCTCTTCCATGATCTTCTACATGAAGGGGAAAGTGTGGGGGATGACAATCTTACCACGGGACCAAATAAGGCCTTGCTTGAGCTGATATTGGGAGTTTTCAGCCATAACCCCATGCTGTAATTTCTGAAATGTGTGGCTGAAGTGATCAACAAGTAAGCCTCTTGAAGCTCTTCAACCCAATCACTGTGCAATTCTGAGATAGATGACACTTTGCATGCCCACATTCGAGAGAGTGAATCAGCCTCAATATTATCCTTGCCCCGAGTGTAAAGTCATAGTTCTGTAAGGTTGCCACCCATTGCCTTTTCTTAGGAGTCAAAGTAGACTGAGTCAAGAAGTACTGGAGGACTCGGTGGTTGCTTTTTACTTGGAAGCGGATACAATACAAATAGTGGTGCCATTTCTTGATGGCATGGAGAATGGCCAACATCTCGTGGTCATATACATTCATTTGCATCTCCTTCTCATCAAGCTTATGGCTCTCAAATGCAATCACACCATGCTCTTGCAACAATACTACACAAATATCCTTACCATTAGATCATAATGAATGGTAAACAACTTAGAGAAGTTAGGGCAAACAAGGATGGGGGCTGAAGTAAGCGCGTCCTTTAAACTGTTTGAAGCTATGATCTGCACTAGTATCCCAAAATAATGACTCCTTTTTCAAGAGATTAGTTAAAGGTGCTGCAATGGTGGCATAGTGCTTAATGAAGGGTCAATGGAATGAAGAGAGACCAAGGAAGCCATGCAAAGAAGTGGTGGTGGAGGGATTGGGTCAGTCTCTAACACATTGCACCTTCTTTGGGTCAGCATGTATACCATTTTTGCAAACAATGTTTCCCAAGTACTCCACAGATGTTTGCATGAATATGCATTTTCTCTCCTTGGCAAAGAGTCAATGCTCTCTCAATATGTCGAATGTGTGTCAAGTGCTTCGTGGATGACTTGCTGTAAATGAGGATGTCATCAAAGAAAACAAGCACAAACTTGAATAGAAAGGGGTGTAGGATTTTTTTCATGAGACTTTGAAAGGTGGTGGGGGCATTAGTCAACCCAAAAGGAATCTCTAGCAAATGATAGAGTCCATGATCAGTCCTGAAGACCGTTTTGACCTCATCTCCTGCTCACATATGAATCTGATGGTAGCCAAAGCGCAAGTCAATCTTAGTGAAAAATCATGCCCCTTTCAACTCATCCAGCAAATCATCAATCCATGGGATGGGGTAGTGGTTTTTCATTGTAATTTTGTTCAAATCTTTGTAGTCAATGCACATGCGAAAGGAGCCATCTTTGTTTTTTACTAAGAGAACGGGGGATGCATAGGGGGAAGAACTCAGTTCAATGAAACCCATCTCTAACAACTTCTTGATTTGCTTTGCAACCTCTTCACGCTCACACTTGGAGAGTCTATAGGGGGGTTTATTCTTTAGCTTGGAATGGGGCTCTAGGTCAAGTGGGTGGTCCACTTGTCTCTTGGGAGGGAGGGATGTAGGCATCTAAAATAGGTCATTGTATTCCTCAAGTAAGGCCTGCAAGGTTGAAGCATGAGACATTACAGAGGGTTGATCAAAATTGTCCTTATTTAGTTGAAAAACAATGATTTGATCAGAATTGTCCTTATTTAGTTGCAAAACAATGATTTGTGAGCATTTCTTAAACTCCCATTTGAGTTGCTTTGCTGTAATGAGCTGAAAATCAGCATGATCTTGAACTCCCTCTAGGTGGATAGGCTATCCATGCATCATAAAATCCATGTATAACTGAGAGAAGACCATAGCAATCTTCCCCAAATGTTTTAGCCAATCACAGCCCAAGACAATGTCAATGGGGTCCATATCTAGGGCAATCAGGTCAACTAATGCCAATCACAGGCCAAGACAATGTCAATGTTTCAGTCAATGGGGTTCATATCTAGGGCAATCAAGTCAACTAGTGCCACATAATTTTCAGCCAAGCATAAGGGGACTACATGACACATATGCTTGCTAATTTCTTCTTCTCCATTTTCTACTTGGACCTTCAAGGGGTAATGTAATTCCATAGGGGTGCGTTGCAATCGATCAATGGCTGATTTATTGACAAAACTGTGAGTACTTCCACTATCCACAAGGATAAAAACATGCTTTCCATTGATACTGCCTTGAATGTGAAGGGTACTAGAGTTATAGGAACCCATCCAAGCATCCAAGGAGATCAAGAAAAGGGAAGTGGGAGGTGGGTGGGATGTCAAATCAAGTATCTATGATGGAGCACCACCTGAGTCAAAGGGAAACCCATCCTCGAGGTCATAGAACTGCTCGTGATCAACATCCTCCGTAGGCTCAGCCTGGTCAATGGGCAGGTCATCCTCCTTAGTGTGCCAATCTTCCATGATATACATGCTACAAAATTTGACATTAGTTGTCTTGTATAGACAATTGGAGGCATGATCAGCAGTGTACTTATCTCCATACTTAAAGCATAGGCCCTTTTCCTTTCATTTCTTCACAACATCTGGGGAGATGAACCGTTGGTTATTGGATCCATTGTACGGTGATGCAGTGGACTGCTTATTTTTAGCATACTTATTCGTAGCATTAGAGCCCGATGATATCCCAAAAGTGCCCATTCTTCTTTCAACATGGGGTAAGTAGGTACTTTGGGGCTGTTATTAGGCATACAAGTGCCTCAACAATTACCTCCATATGGGGTTGATCATGAAGGAATGCGGGGCTGTCCAACACCTTGTTGAAAATGCTCATTCTTACGATACTTTCTTGCATATCTCTCAACCAATTTGATTGCATCAAACCATGTGGTAGGTTTTTGGGCCATGACATCGGCTGATAGGCTAGGTTCCAACCCATAGATGTACTTGTGCAATTTAGCATCGTCGCTAATGCTCTCCACATACATGGTCAAGTTCATGAATTGATTTGTGTATTCACGTACAATGAGGTTATGTTGGTCAAGAGTGTACCATCGTCTTGCCAACCCTTATTTTTCCACAGGGGACACAAAAACTTGGACCATATGCTTAAAATATTCCCAGTCAATGAGCTGTTGATTCTCTCAATTGATATAGCTCCACCATGTGTAGGCAAACCCTTGCAAGTGGAGAGAAGAAAAAAGTATCTTCTGATCGTTAGTGCAGGGGTAGATATTGAAGTAGGACCCCAACTTGGACGTCCATTCCTCCAAGTCAGATGGTGAAGGGGATTGCCCATTGTACTTTGTTAGGATGACCTTGTCACACAGATCATTGGGACCATGTTGCCCATGAAATCCTTACTGTCCATACATCACGTGGTGGCCATACATGCCTTGTTGTCCATACATCCCTTGTAGTGCATTAAGCCCATGTTGTCCATAATTGCAAGGCTAGCCATTTGTACCATATTTTCCTTGATGGGGCTGATTCATATGGGGTGCATGGGGGCTCCTAGGGAGAGTAGGGGAAATTCGTTCCAAGGTGGGAGAATGCCTCAAATGGATGTTGGATGCATGGTGGACGGGAGAATTCAATAGGGTCTCATCATGCGTATGAGAGGGTTCCCTGATCTCATAGATAGAAGGGGAAATTACCTTAGAGACAAGTATACCACCCTATGGACCATGCAACAGTTCCTGATGTGGAGGATGTCTAGACCCATGCCTAGAGTCATTGGTCTTCTCTTCGGATGAACCGGTCACTAATTGAGCAACAAGAGTAGTGAGCTGCTCCAAGGTTTGTTGAATCTTCGAGTTTGAGATAGCCATGTACTTGATTGCTTCATCAAACTTGGATATCATTTGGCGGTGGTTGGTGACCATATCATTATATTGTTCCATATGATGGAGCTCGTGTTGAAAAGGATGTGATTGAGAAGGGTGTACGGGTCCATTTCAAGCATTTCCTCCCGTATGTCACCATGGTAATCTTGTGCGGAGCTTGGTTTCTCATTCATGGAGGTTTGAGAGTCTCTAATCTCCCTTTGGAGTTCCTCTTGGGCCTTACTTTTGCCTTTTTGGCTAGCCATCTGGATGTAGTCCACAGGACATTTTGTCAGTAACAAGGGCGTAACTCTTTGTAGGAGACTTCGATTGATGAATTTGTGGGCTCAAGTCGGAGGGGACAAAGTTCTCTTCAAGATGAGATATTAAACTTTGTGATAGAAAATTATCAGAATTTTCTGTAATGGGTTTACTATGTCTGTCCTGGAGTGGTTTGCACCCTGACCACAGTGACCCTAGTGCACAAAAATGGGAATCAATTTCAAATCGTAGCTTCGATTGGGGAGGTTTTTTATTCAAAACAGATGGGACAAAGCCCTCTTTGAGGTGAGCTATAGGGTTCACTCCCAGATTCAAAATAGAATTTTCTGCAATGAGATCTTCTCGACTATCCTGTAGGACTGTGACAAAAAACACTACCTATCCCTTAGTACCAAGGTATTACATGGATAGGGCATAGTTCAAGGGGCTTGATCAGCCACATCAATAGCATACTAAGAATATTGAGCATAATCCCAAGCATCATTGCATACCCATCAGCTTTTTCATTAATGCATAAGTACATTCATTGCTATACATCCCTTTTGACTGCATGCACTTCAAGTGTCATACATAGGTGCCATTAGCATTGTGAGGTATCCAAGAGGGATCATCAGGTCACGTGAGTGGAGATCATGGAAGTACCTACACATGGATACAAGTATCGAGCTCCGGATCACTGGGGGGTGGGAAAAGTTCCCCTCGGGCCGGGTTATGCATCCCTTCAGGGTCTTAAGTGGTAAGGGAGGGCTACCTCTCTTTTGTCTTATCACCTCACCTGGAATCAGCCTTTTTCCTTAGCTAGAGTATACATGGCAGACATTTTTACTAAGTAATCAATATGAGATGCATTGGAAAGGAGACATTGGGCCTTTTCATAAGATGCAAGGAATAATAAAAATTGGGGTAGGGGTTACCTTGGCAGTCTAGTGACTCACTAGCTGCTACTTACCCAATTTACAATGGCTATTATTCATTTTGGGCTCATCCAATATCACAAAACAAAATCGGGATTAATGTTAGTCAGTACAATAAATTTCAGGAAGAGGTATGATGCATGCACATGAAGAGGATTGAACTATTAAACATGTGCAATCTTTGAATCTCTCCAACAATGGATTAAGCTCAGTAAGTGACTAAGTTGAGAGATTAAGAACAAATTGGCATACCTCTTTAATGCTTGGGAAGACCATTGAAGCATAAATCATCATGATGCCCCATTGCTCCATTAATCAAGTCTGGTTGGTTGGGGGCATCTATGGAAGAAGATTTCACCATTCAAATGCTCCTACGGATGAGAAAGGCTCCCGTGCTTGTCCTCAAGCTTGAGCTTCAAAGATGGGAAGCTTCAAGTGAAGCTTTCATGGCTGCCGACAAAGCTCCCATGCATGCTGAACTCAATGTATTCATCCAGGCAAGAGAAATCATTAATGGGATAAAGGGATTGTGGGGTTTGAGCTCTCACGGTCAGAGATGGTTCAACTTGAAGAATCCATGGCTGCCCCAAACTGTTCCAAACAGTCCAACTGCTGTCCACCTTGGGGGATGAATCCTGGGAGCAAGAGTATCAAGGAGGAGAAGGCCAGTGTGCTAATCAAGAGCCTGGAATGGCAAAAGGCAGGGAAGGAATGCTAGGGCAGAGGGGGGTGGTGGGAGGAGCATGGAACATCAACGTGAAATGCGCTGCAAATTGCGGGCTATTCACTAGGGTCTCTCCTGACATGTGACCCTTCTCAAGGGTACAGTCTTTGGTCAGGGGTAAGTGGGGAAGGCTCCTAGTGCTTCAGTTTTGCACTCCCATGGATTCTTTGGGGGAAAAGAGGAGTTCTCTTTGATGTATGGCTATGGCAGCTTACTTGGGAGGTGAGAGAAAGGGGCTGGAGCAAAAAGTAATTGAGGTTTTGCCCTCTTCCAACTCCTGGGACTCTAAACTTGGCCTAGGATCCTTAAAATTTGCATGAAAATAAGTGAAGACCTGCTATTTGAACTGTTCTACCTCTAGATATGTTTGAGTCTCTATCCACATCTCCTACTCATTCCAAAAAGCTGAAGTTAATTGTAGTCCTTCTTACTATACTTGTACCTATAAGCTGAGTAACTAGGGTTTTTGGGATTTGAAAAGGAATAAAGGGAAAAGGAGAAAAGGACCAAAACCTGAAGCTCTGATAACACTTGTAATGAAAGAAGTTGAGAGGAGAGAGAAAAAGAGCTGAGGAGAGAGAAAGAGAGTAAGAAGAAGAAGGAAGAAGACTAGAAGAAGAGAGAGAAAGAGAGAAAAGAGGAGAGAAGGAAGGAGAAAGCCATGGAAGCTGGAGATGAAGGTGAAGAGTATGATCTTGATAATAACTGGTTTTTCTAATCTGGGGCTCTTACACCTTATATACCCCGGTCAGTGTGACTGGGTGTCTAAACCCTAGTCAATGTGTATCTCGCTTGTTACAAAGACATCCATTAAAAAGCTAAAGATTGCAAGGATCAAGAACCAGAAGAGGTTTGACAAGTAGCACAGACTTCGATCAAGAGCTATACAAGAAGGGGACTGGGTGCTGGTTTATGACAATAGCTTGGAAAGGTTTGGTCCATATGTGGTAAGGTTTGTTTTTCATAATACTACCTATGCATTAAATGAGATGGATGGGACAACTCTAAGGATTCCAGTTTGGCTCGAAAACATATCAAGCTCTTTAAATGTAGGGAGTCTTCAGCATATGAGTTGAAGGAGTTGGATACTAAGCAGGATTATGAGAATACAAAAGAAGAAGAGGTAGAAGATGAAGACACTAACATGGTAGAAGATACTTTTTTTGACATTCTAGATCCGTAAGACTTTAGCACATGCCAGAGGATGTGTAGGTTAGGACGGGGTGGATGTCGTGCCACTACGCACACATTGTGTGAAACACTCTAGAGTGAGGCTTTCTTATTGATCTAGAGAGCCAACGCCATTTTAAACATTAATGTCAATGTCCATGGTTAAAAGATATTAGAATTTTGGACAAGTTTAATTAATTTTTAATATTTTAGATATTATCTCTTACAAAAATCCCCAAGAACTATAGATAACTTCTAAAATTGGATGACAGGTAAAAGAAAGTAGATAGCTTTCAGAAATTTTGAGAGGATTTTATGTAAAAAGAGGGATTGGCAAAATCGTGCGACGGGCAATCATGGTTTTCAGGCAGTGAACATCACTCCGAAGTGGGAGATGAGAAAGGAGTGATCTGGCAGAATTCTGGTCAAGTGTTTTAGTATTTTACCCCCTTTCTTTGGAGTCAATGGAAGCATCACATTGGTGGTTTGAGTAGCATAGAGGAAGGTACTATTTTATGCACATTTTTGTCTACAAGAGTTTTATCTTCTTATAATGCAAAAATAAACTCACAGGTTTCATCTCTGTGAGTATTCTTCTACATTTTCTATTTCTTCTAAACCCTTGTCTTCCATCTACTCCTCAACCTGAATCTCCCTTCACCCTACTGTCTCTTACCCCCGCAGTAGACTTTCGATCCCAAATGCTCACACGATGGTAAACAATATGTTTTTGTTTCCCTCATTGATGATCTTTATCCATTTGAATCTCTATTTATCTTTCTCAATCTCCATTCTTATATTTTCCACCATTCCATTTCTCTCTCCCCTCTTTATTTTCCACCATTCCATCTCTCTCTCCCCTCTTTATTTCTCTCCCCACCCCTCTTTCTCTCTCCCTTTTCCTTCCTTTATTTGCTTTCATTCATCTCACTATTTCTCTCACTCATTATTTATCTCTACCATCTCTCTTCTTCTTTCAATTCCCTAATTTCTCTCTACCCTCTTTATTTCTCTCCCACCCCTCTTTCTCTATCCCTTTCCCTTTCTTTGTTTGCCTCCCCCTCTCTCTCCCATTGTTTCTAGCTCTCTACCATCTTTCTACTTCTCTCCATTTCTTTTCTCTCCCCTTCTCTTTACCTTTATCTATTTTTATCTATCATCCTCGCTATTTCTCTCCCCACACCTCGTTCTCTCCCTTTTTCTTTATTTGTTTTCCTCCCTCCTTCTCTCTTTGTCCATTCCTTTTCTCTCCCATCTCTCAGTCTTTATCTATCCCCCTCTCTATTTCTCTCCCCACCCATCTTTCTCTCTCTCTTTCCCTTTTTTTATTTGCCTCCCTTCATCCTTCTTTGTTTCTCTCTTCCCCTCTCTCCCCACCTCTCTTTGTGTCTCTCTTCCCCCACCCCCTTTATTTTTATATCATTCCATTCTCTCTAATTCTCTCATTGTTTGTGTATTTCTCTCTCCTTCTCTCCCTCTCTCTCACTTTCTATATCTCTCTTTTTCTCCCTCTTTTCATCCATTTTTCTTATGCTCTCTCTCTCTCTTTTCTTTTCACTCTCCTTCCTCTCTTTACCTCACCCTTTTTTTCTACCTCTTCCTTCTCTCTCCGTCTCTCTTTCTGACCCCCTCTCTTTTTTCCTCTGTTTCTCTTTCTTTGTTGCCTCTCTCTTTATTTCTCTCCTATCCTCATTGTTTCTCTTACTCATTCTCCTCTCTCCCTCCCTTGATATCTCATTTTCCTCTTCCTCAGCCTTCAAATCTCATTTCTCTCTTCATCTATTTCTTTGTTACCTTTCCTCCCTTTCTATCTCTGGTTCTCTCTTTGTGTTCCTTCCTTATTCTCCCTCTCTCCTTTCCTCTCTTTCTCTTTGTCTTTCAATGCATCTCATTACAAAGAAAAAAGAAAAGAATAAAACACAAAATAAGGCAAGAAGAGGCAATGTACGTACCATAAAAACTCGAGAATGAATTCTTCTTTGCCTCCTTTTTGAAGCATCCCTTCTTTCTCCCTTATGCATTTCTCCCTCTTCTTCACATATGGCAATAGCGGTGATGATGACGGTGGTGAGGAGCTATCCTTCTCTCTCTTTCCCTCTTTCTCTCCCTCTCCCTCTCAAGGCGATAATCTCTCTTGTTGTCTCTCAAAAATGTTTGTGGTAAATTACATGCTCGATTTTTGGGTGCACAACCAGCATCACTATATTTACATTGCAATTAGCATTGCAAATAGCATCACCATTAGCATCACTAATTAATTAAATTAACGATGCTACTTGCGATGCAGCTAGCAATGCCGCTATTTCGCATCGTAAATCGTCATCGCTATTGCCCCATTTTCTTGTAGTGTTAGAAGTAGATCAACTCTAAACTAGAGAAAAAACTATAAGAAGAAGCTAAGCCATCTTCAAAGAGGCCAAGAGTAGAGGAGTGAGCTTCATTATTGTATACTCAAGAATAGTGTTTTTATACAAAAATCAAGTTATACATTTTTTATGTAAAATGTTTCTTCCAAAAATAGATAATTGATAAGTGCTCCTCTATGTCAAAATTTCTACAAACACCTCAAGTATTTAATAGGAAGAGTTGGTTATGGGTATCCAAGTTTTTCCTTGTTTTGTCTAGTTTGTCACCACATAGTATGTTTGATTGATACATCAAAATTCTCCCACGATCTTTTCTTCTTTATCTCTCCAAAGGTTACATTACTTTGTTGTTCTTAGATGTTCTTAGTGCTTATTTTCTATTACCTCTATGGATAAGTTTTTGTATGTCCATTAGTGAAATTCTTCTAAATTGATGGCTTTCTCTACTCCTTCATCATTTCTTGTATGGCTAAAATAGCCGGTCCGTGCTTGATAATAGGTTTTCTCCATACCTTAAGTTGACCACACTAATAAACTGTCATATTCCTTGGCAAATCAAGGGATGTGGTTATATATAATGTGCTATCAAATCATAGGAAAGGATGCCAGATTAGTGCTTCATGCACCTACAATTAAGCAATTACACTTTATTAGATTTTATGAAGATAACATACCATTTAGTGGATAATGTGTTGATCTTTGCATGCACTAACCATTGACGTTTTAAATTCATCCAATGTTATTTAAAAGGCATGGTAGTCATCTAAGTTCCATGTGTGCATGTAACAAAACCTTAAGATTGTATCTAAGGACTTCCAAATGTTGGCCTTGCATGATTGTGCTTCACCACTATTAGCATGGACCAAAATTTGATTCTGGATGCACTTCCACATGTTGAATTGGATCCTTTGAGTGGAATGTTTTACTTGACTGGGATTATCAAAGGGTGGTCGAGATTAAAAACTTGGTGTTTTCACAACCCCAATAGAGAGTTTCTTTGGCATGTCTTAACCATCCTTTGACCTTTTCTCATCCCTTTCAATATTTACATTTCCACCATGCAAACCATTGTTTGATAATGCCTTCTCAAGTATTGCAATCACCTTGACCTATGTAGACCTAAATCGCATTGTCCAAGCAAAACATATATACAAGAAAAGTTATTTCTCTATGATCTTACATAGACCATGCATTGTGTAGATATGAACTTCAGACTTTGAGGTGCCTATTGGACGCCTTTTTCCTCAAGTAATTTACTCATGAATATATGTGTGCATCACATGGGTTTAAAATAATGTATTTTTAAAATACCATTTTTATATAGTTTTTACATGTAGAAGGGTGTAATGTAAAAGGGGTTATTTACAAATTGAATAGAAAAGGGTTATGTTTTATTCAGGAAAAATTTGTAGATAAGGATATTCATAAATAGGCCTTGCACGCACATGATGTAGAGGATATACATATAGTAACTTGCCCAAGCCTTTTTCCAATTCCTTTTGTTAAGTTTCTTTGCAACATGCATGCAATATATGCATATGCTCTTCAAATTGGCCCCTTTTGAGACATTGTACATGCACTTTAGGGCCTTCAAATCACCTGTTAGAAGCCATTCTACTTTGAATCTTCCAAATCCTTCCACCTCCAAGATTCTCTCATTCCTTTGCTCACTAATAATTTGGGGTATATTTTTCTTGTGAAAATCCGAATGCAAGATTCCAAATTTCTCGAACCTAACCTAGAGTACACACATATTATAAGCATGTGACATAACAATAGTATTAGCATATGTAAACCTCAAGTTTAAAATATATTTCTCACCTCAAAGGACCCCAAAGAGAATATATTGTTTTTAGAATAGACACTAAACCATTTTGGATTGTGCTTTGAAATTGTCAAATCAAGTGCCGTATTCATCAGAGTGATGTTGACCTGTTCTAGCTTTTTATCCTTCACAATCTGGCATTCATCGATGATGAGTATAAATTTCACGAGACCGTCATATTCATCAGGAGTCACCTCAAATAATTGAACAAAGTATGACTGTAGGGCCTCCAAGTTGTAAAATATGTTGTTGTATTTGTTTTAAACCATCTCCTCCCATGGTACCAAATGATACGTATCTTTGATATGAAATAGAGCTCCTAGGAGTTGTAGAACTTGATCATTCACTTGTTTTCACATTTTTTTGAGTGATGTTGGATTTGACAATATCGATCCTTGTAGCTTAGATTTCTTCATTTTCTTGTAATGAGATTTGTAAATAGTTGTGCATCCCTTGCTAGATATAATTGCCTCATCCAACAAAGCTTGCACATCACTTGAGCTATGTTGACTCCCTCTCAAGAAAATATCAATATCCTATTTTACAAGATTTTGATACTTTGGATCCTTCAAGATTGCTTTGATAAGTTTCTTATTTAGAAGTATTTTAAAGTGTTCAATTGATGCCTCTATGCTTGAAGTCAATTCTTCATTAGGTTGTAGGATATCCCTATATTCATAATAAAAAATTTTCAGTTATCATAAATTATTTTACAAATACTTTATGAGATGGTCAAAAAGTTAACAAAAACCTTACTATTTCACTACATGTATTCTTTTCTTAATACCACTACTCGGTAGCTTCATGTCTTGAACATTTCAAAGTTTCCTGCATCATTTGCAAATCCACAATATTTTTTCTTTAAGCCTCAATTGATCTCTCTATTTCCCTAACTCCAAAATAGTTTCCTTATTTTGTAGTAATTTGTGCTTACGTTTCTCTAGTGTTTGCTTCAAAAAGGCATTCTCCTTCTCTAATAAATCTATTTCTAACTTTTGTACATTGCTAATGGCATTCAAATGTTGAGTGTATCCTAAGAGTCCATTATAACCATTTCCAACAAGGCTTACAAGGATGTAATATCCCTAAACAAAGTCACAGAGTTATGCAAAGGATCTTTTGGATGTAGTTTCCCATCAATCCATAGATTTATATTCCTCTTTCCTTGCAACCTACAACATTATTTGGATGTACAAGACATGAGATATGGTTTGTTTTTCTTACTTAATGGCTCATACTCGCGATCAAGCTCCATATGGAGGTGATGCACCTCTCTCTTGTATCTCTTTGATGATGATTCAGACACCACCATCTCCCTTTGTGGTGTTCATTCCACTCCAGCCATCTCCATTCATGGTGTTAAATTTACCCCAGCCATGATTCCACCCCAGCTATCTCCATTTTTTATGTTGATTCAACTTTATCCATCCTTTTTTTGTGATGTTTGTTAAGTTTCTTTCAAAAAAGCAAGGGAGAATACATGGAAATCTTCCAAACGTATTGTGGCGAGCACAACTTAAGGCTTCATGTACTCTTTTGGCTCATCTTTTGGTAAAAAGAGACTATGTCATTAATTCCAATTGATTTAAATAAAACTCATCAAGTTTTGAGCACTATGCTCTTAATTCCAAGAACTAACCTCTAAACTCTTAATTGAGGCTAATTGATAACTCAAAGGTTGCAGGCTCATTTGTATATTAAAAAAAAGTAAAAATCTTAAAAATTTCAAACTTTTAGAAATTTTTGTTTATTTTTGAATTACCTCTGTCTATGTTGAGGTGGAACTTATTATAAGGCCCAAACTTGAGTCCAAATCTCCCCTAATGTCTTCTACATGGATCTTGCCATCTTTCCAAAAGATGAGCTACGCCAAGGCGTCCTAATAAGAAGCATAATCCTTCTTTTCATGTTGCAAACTATCACACCACATACATCTTTTTTTTAATTTAGGGGTTGCTTCTCATCTCCTTTCCTCTTGTTCTTTCTCATCCTATTTTGTGACCTTAACTAAAGATCCTGGATGTCTTTAACCAATTCATCTAATACATATTGTCTAATAGTGGGGGAACAATAGGTGCAGCGATAGGGTTTTAATCCCTATCTCTATAGTGTGATCCCCTAACAAATCATCACGCTTCTCTTGAATCTCAAGAATTTTTGCTTGTAGAAAGAATTCAATTTGTTGACTTGCAAGAGCATGCTGTTCTACAAGATCTACTTGCTCAAATCGACTTTTAAGTTCTCTTAATAACTTTGTAGCCACAAGAATCTTATTGGGTTTTAGAACCCACTCTTGGAAAGTCTTGCGGGAAATGAAACTGGAGTCTTCAATGTAAAATTATTCCCAGAGTGTCTTCTTAAAAGCTACCTAGTCATTAGTATCCTGCATATAAAATTAAGTAACTCGAGCTTTCAATTTGTGTACACTAACTTGTACAAAATAGTAACTACATGCAAGTTGAGCCATCCCAAATAACTCCATCTTTTGAGCATAGGTATGTAAACATGTCGATGCATTCATACCATTAAACAACTTTATCTCATGCTCTATTGCTTGTAGAGCATTCATTACAATAGCATCTACTTGAGCAAAAGCTTGCATCACTTATTGTTGTTGTTATATTTGCATAAGTATGTTCATATTCCACACTAATTGCTACAAAACATCAATAGAAACTATCATGCTTGAATGTTCTCCCATCTTATCTTTTCTTTCGACCTTTCACATCGAGTTTACCAATATCGGAGGGGTTTTAATTGAAAGGTTGTATCCACCAAGGATCAAAGAGAGAAGAAAATAGAGAATATAAGATAGAAGAGAAGAAAAAGAATAGGTAGGAGATTCAAATGAATCCCATGAATACTAAAAATTAACTTCTCTTCAAGACATGTCCATACATCATGATTCAATCTTAAAATCTTCTCACAAGTCTACCAAAGCCTTTACACAAGATAAAGACAAACCTCAATGATTATGAACTTACATGTATTACATATAAACTCTCTTGTACATTCAAGACAAAGAGTCCAAAAAATTCAAATCTCAATATGTTCAAATGATTTCTTGGTAGGAGAAGCCTAAGTACTTCTCCCAAAGCACTATCTATTGATAGAACTTGAGAAGGGAAACAAATTTCTTATATGGAACTCCACATCTTTGTGTATTCCTAGTTATTATAGTAGTCGTAGCTAATCCTTTGATAGCTAAAATCCATGATAAATGGTTCTTGGGTTATCTAGACAATCTCTATTACTATTCAAAAAACAATCTCGAAGTATTAGATCTCTTAGAGCTCCCTATTATACCCAAAAATTTGCACCAAACACTAGCTTCTACTTTTTTGCTTACACGGTAAAAATGATGATTTAGTTGGCTCTAAAAGGGGGGTAAAATCCTAGGAAACCTAATCATAATTCTCTTAGATTGCCCCTTCTTTTCTCCTCCCATTATGAGTACTACTTGCTGCTGTGATCACCTGCTGCACAAATTCAGGAGCCCTTTTTTAAAAAATGAGATTTTTCAAAACTGGCTAAGAAGAAGCCACTTGCTTTCTACATGTCACCATATTCTAGAAGTTTACTAAACCGTTTGAGGATATTTACAAGAAGCAATGGACGAAATATCAAAAATAGGCTAAAATGGTTCAAAAATCCCATATTTTTGAACCATCCATATTATATACACTAACATTAATGATTTATATGACATTGAGACTCTAGATTAATAAGAAAGGTAGACGATGATGAACTTCAAGGTTTTTCACACTTTGTTTGTGTAGCGGCGCGATAATTTTCTAAAAAGTATTATTTCTTGAAAAGGCACAATCTTAGTCATTAATACATAGTACAAGTCCACTTCACCTTAAATTATGCTCACGATATCAATAATTACAACAAAACTTTCAAATAAGATATACATATAGATATAGCCCAAGAATAGTAAAAAATAAAAAGTTATCTATATCATAGTCTACACATTCTTCATTTTTGTTATTGAATTGTATAGTTTTTGGTAGATAGAGGATATGGAAGCAATATTATGAAGATTGTAAGTAAAGTTAGTTTGTGGTCATATATGTGAGTTGTGTATATGTTGAGAAACTTTAAGTGGTTTATAATATGAAATAAACACAATGATCCTTCCCCCAAAAATCACCCCAAGCATTGCTTAACTGCACGTGTCTCACTAATTACTTATATTATTGGAGCTAGAACCGCTTTCACATTATACAAATAAAATATATGTATTTGAGAGGTTTTTATCTAAGATTTATAATTGGTAAATTCTAAAAGATAGACTTGCAATTGAATGTATCTTGATCTCTTGATGTGCATTTTCTTAGTTTTGTGCTCTTGATGCTATCCAACCATTATGTGGCTTTACGAGATACTCATATTGTAAATAGTCGGTTTCCTTTGAGCTTGTAGTTGAGGATATCTTTGACATTTGATGTGTAGGAAATTTGACATTATGGCTTTTTCACTAACTCTAGAAAATGCACTGTTGAATATTGAAAATATTGATAGTACAAGATTTTAATATTGAAAAGAGAAAATCTACAATGTATGGATTTTTGAAAAAGCAAGTGAAGCTTATTAAATGTAATGGGATTAAGTCAAAGGACATGGATCCAATTGTATGAGAGAAATTATTGGATGAGTAGATGTGCTCCACTACTATTTTGTCACTCAAACTTTGTAGATTTTAATACTAAAGACATAGTAGATAGGAATAGATGGTGTTTGGAAAAAGATTTTGTTGACTTGTATGAGAATGAAAGTGGAGCCTTGCAAGTTTATGGCTATGGACCCCTATGTACAGGGAAAAATGTAAGGGAAAAAAGGGGAGTTTCTTATGTTTTAGAAAACGTAAACATAGAATAAGCATGACTATGGACCCCTATCTAGATGGGTTAATATTCCTAAAGGAGGGGAGACGAAGCATAAGAGTACGCAAGATGGGGACCATCATCTTTTGTAGCAATAGCTTGGTGTGAGAGAAGGGGGAACAATCATCATGTTCTAGAGAATTATTACAATTGTAAGACTCAAGGGTGGTGAGCTAGAGCTAATCATTGGGAAGTAGATTTCCAAGTTCATCAAAGCCTAGGGGCAAGCTACATGATTAGAGTAGGGACTCATCATGGAAATTGGGGACTATCAATAAGCATGTTTTGGGGAGGAGAACACATGGAACCATTATATCGAAGAAGCTAGACCTACTGGTCTTGAGAGTGTAGGCTTCCTAGATCTATTGTTAAATGTGTACACTACCTATGAGCATATTTTAGAGATATTTTAGTGAGGGAATCCAACATGTTCATTATCATGGGTAGCTTAAATTGAAGCAACATGGATCTCTTAACTGGAGAGCATACTATTGAAATGATCAAAAGTTGTAAAATATCTTGTAATGATTGCACAAGTGGCAAGTTTATAAGGTTACCTACTTTTGGAGTTATAGAATTTCATAAAGTGTGTGAAGCATGTCGGTTCGTAAGTATACCAGATAATGTTTTTTGCATGATAGAGATATGAGCAGAAACATACTCAACGTTATACATATGAATATTTGGGAGCCTACACAGAGCATATCTCTTAGTTGTAGTAAATATGTTGTTACATTTATTGATGATTGTTCAAGAAAGGTTTGGATATATTTCATGAAGGAAAAGAGTGATGTATTCTAGCACTTCAAAACTTTCAAGGCTATTGTTGAAATAGAAATAGACTTGAAAGTTAAGTGCTTGAGATCACATGGAGGGGGATAGTACCTCTCTAATGAGTCTAGTGACTTCTTGAGGTTTCATGGGATAAAGAGATAGTTTACTCGTAGCTATACCCAATAGCAAAATGGGGTTATAGAAAGAAAAAATAGGCCTATTATAGAAGTGGCACGAGCATTAATGGTGGCTGAAAAGAATATACCAAAAAATTTTGTTTTCAAGTCATTCATACTACTGTCTATATATGAATAGAGCTCCCATACCTATAGTTCATGAGATGACCCTTGAAGAATGCTTTATAGGCAAGAAACTCAATGTGTCATACTTGGAAGTATTTGGTTGTATTACATATGTTCATGTTCCAAATGAGCTAGAAAGGAAGCTTGATCAAAAGGATATAAAATGTATTTTTATTGGATACTCTTTAGATCAGAAACAATATCTTTGCTATAGCCCTATCACAGGTGAGTTTAGAGTGAGTAGGGATATTATTTTTTATGAGATGAGAAGTTGGTATGCATCTAGTAGTGATGCATTGGAGGATGATGATGATATCATGATAGTTATGTGCAAAAATAAAAGCAATATTCATGGAGTCTTAGTGGAATAGAAACATCATCTAGTACTACATCTACACTTAATCATTGGTCTAGGAGACTAAGGAGTAACCCCACATCTTTAGGTGCATCTACTAGTGTTGTAAGTAAAGACAAAGGGTAGAAGAAAGTATTGAATGGTAATGATGCATCTACTAGTCATTTGGGATTTGATGGAGATTCTAGTAGTTCAAAGAGTTTGGATTATGAGCGTAGTGTTCCTTTAGTCAAAGAGCTTGTATGATGAGCTTAGTATAGAGAGCACATGATAATGTAAAGGCTCCAATCAGTGATCTAGCGGTACATAGGTCTAGTAGAGTTAGATACCCTATTAAAGAAATTGGTTTTAAAGGTTATGTAGCTCACCATGATGCTTATATGGTAAAGGTGATTGAGGATGTTGAGCCCACTTATTTTGAGGATGTTGTTGGTCATGATCATTGAATTGTAGCAATGGATGAGGAGATGGTTGCATTAGAAGAGAATAAGACTTGGGATCTGGTACCATTTCCTAAGGGCAAGAAATATATTGGTTGTAAATGGGTTTACAATATCAATCATAATACATATGATTTTGATAACAAGTATAAGGCTAAATTGGTTACAAAAGGCTATGCTCAAACATATGGTATAGATTATGAAGAGACATTCAGCAGAGTTACTAGAGTGGCAATTGTTAAATGGATGTCAAGAATAGCTTCTTGTATGGTGAATTTCAAGAAGAGGTGTATATGGAGCAATCAATAGGTTATGAGGATTTAGAGTATCCCACATATGTATGCAGTTTAAAGAAAGTGCTATATGGAGATTGAAGTAAGTACCTAGAGCATGGTCTAACAAGATCAAGGAGTATCTTATCAACATTGGATTTTTTGTTTTTAATATTCACCACTTACTTTATATGAGAAAAGTAGATGCAAGCTTGGTCATCATAGTCATCTATGTGGATGACTTCATTATTACATGTAACAATGACTATGGGATTGTCAAAGTTAAGAGAGGTTTGAGATGAAGGATTTAGATGAGTTGAGGTACTTTCTTAGTATTGAGGTGATCATATGTGATGGTGATATATGGCTATCTCAAAGGAAATATGACTTGGATATGTTATCCAAGTATGGTGTGAGAATATATAAGCCGCTTTTAGTGCCATTGGACCAAAATGTAAAGTTGAATGCTGATGTTGGGGAATGAGATAGGAGATTCAACTATATTCAGAAGGATAGTAGGAAGTTTGATTTACATGACTAGCGTAGAAGGCCAAACTTGAGCTATGTTGTTGGCCTTTTAGTCAGTTTATGCAAATACTTAGAAAGTTTCACTTGGATGCAATTAGACGTATATTAAAGTATGTGAACTCCACTTTGTATTATGAACTTTCTTATGAGGTAGGTAGAGTTGTACAAGTATTTGGATACACATATGCAAATTAGGCTAGTAGCATGTTAGACAAAAGATCTACCAAAGGATTCATATTTTTCCTTGGTAGTGCAACAATTATATGGAGCAACAAAAAGCAACCTACAATCTCTTTATTGAGTGTCAAAGGTTAGTATAGAGGTGCTGCTATGGCAGCACGTGAGGTGGTAGGACTATAAAAGTTATTGGGTGATTTGGATATGCAAGGAGATGGTCTAGTTGTCACTCACTATGAAAATGTGGGCACTATACAACTAGCTAGAAACCCAATGTTTCATGCTAGGAAAAAACACATTGAGATATACTACCATTTTGTGAGAGAGAAGGTACTTGTAGGAGAGATTGACTTAGTATATATTAGCACATAGGATCAAATAGCTAATATTTTCACAAAAGCATTGGATGTAAAGAAGGTTTTAAAGTTTCGAGTACTTGGAGTTGTGGAGATACAATTGAGCTTTAGGGAGAGTGTTGAGATAGCAAGCTCAACATGTCCAAACATTAATAATGGACCACGTGCCTAGATAGGTCTGCAAGTCTACAGTTAGTGAGTCAGTGGTCATTATGATCCTCACATGGTCATAACTTATCACTTATTATATTTAGTTTATACATCTACCTACAATTTTCATATTTATAGTGCCACTTGATTAGTATATTTAGTTATGTGTTGTTTGAATTAATAGGCCATTTTTTTGTATATCGTATCTTATCTATACTTTGTGTACATTGTATCGTATGTGGAAGAAGAAGAAAAAACCAATTAAAAATATCTTGGCCTACATCTGTTTTCTTGTGTTCTTGAGTGAGCTTTCTCTTGTGGGTATGTTGTGTATTTGGCACAACAATTCAAGCATGTCCCGCCACTATGTGATTCTTGACACAAGGAAATGTAGGTTATACATTGTGATTGTTGGAGTTGCCCGCATACTATCTTTCTCTCTCACTTGAATCTCCATAGATCTTGGTTATGCCTTGCTTCCAGCCCTACTCCATCTTTGAATTGGTATCAGAATGGTGTGTTGGCATTTGTGGGACCTCATGCTTGTATCATGGAGTAGGAGTGATTTTTTGTCTTCGTCATGAAGGTTGAGGATCCAAGCTTCTTCTTAGACATTGATGCTTATTGTCTGCACACTGATAGAGGTATTATTCTCATAATCAAGATTTAGATCTAAGTTAGCTAGGTGCTCAAGCTATTGAGACTCTACTTTGGATTATAATAGCCCATTTTGGTATTGATTTACGTAGCCATTAATGGCTAGAAATAATGCAAAATAGCTTGGATTTTGATGTTGGGATAGACATTAACTATGAATGCTTGGTCTCCAAACTAGAACTACTCTATTCTATGTAAAATTGAGAAGTGAAAACTATAAAAAATCAACTCTATGATTACTCATATCTATAGTTATTATCACACTCTTTGTTTTAAGCTATAGAATAACTCAATTTGATATCATATGCAAAAGTTATGGCTAAAACACAAAAGTGTTATCAAGCAGCCATTGCTATCCATGACTTCTATTGCATGCTCTATATCCACTCAAAAATGGATAGAATGGCTCCAAACCAAATTCTTGAAATGTACTTGTACTTTTTTCTTTGCTTTCTATACATTTAGAGGAAGAATATGAAAGATAATGCTAATTTTTCTTCTCTTAAAAGGCTTCAATGTTGCTCAATCTCTTTAAGCATCCAAAAACCTATTTATGGTTGAATGCTTACATGCTATTTGAGTATGCTACATGGTTATATTGATGTTGCTTTGCATTGCTCATTGTTCTTGGATATGCTTATGATATGGGTTGAGTCTTGTATTTGAGCTCAATTGATTACATTTGGACAATGCCTATTTGCTTTAGTGATTTCACTTATGCTCTTAGATGTATACATGATGTATTTTGGGCACCCCGATGCTATGACCCTTATGCATTAAGCTTTTTATACTCTTGGATTCTTGGTATTTTCTTTCAATAGGAGTACTAGGTATCTTATTTATAGAGCTTGGTTCATTTGAATCAATGGGAGACTCTCTTGTGCTTTCTTGGAGCTTATGTATATATTGTCACTACAAAGGTTTATGACTTTGGGTTGGGTTTCCTTTTATTTGGACACCTTTTAGCACTTATTGACATTGGGTCATTAGTGGTGGTGGATACATGCATGCCATGCATTGTGGCATGCATCTATGCACTAGACACCTTGGATGTTTTAATAGTCTTTGGTACTCTGTGGTTTATACTACATTTGCTAGTTGCATTGTATATCCCAATTGTTATCTAGATCTTATTGGTAGTGGGAGTTCATTTTTTAAAATATTTACCTATATCTACATGATGATTTTTTACAATTTTGTGGACAACGATATTGAAAATCAACTTTGAGTGATTCTTTTGAGAGCATACACTTGTATTTAACACTCTAGTTCTTCCTGCTTATATACAATAGTGTATTAGCTTAGCATTCCTCTTGCTATACTATTTTTGGCTTGGTTTTGGGACTCATTTTCTATTATTATAGTAGCTTGTACTCTCTTTATTTTTAGCAGACATAAAGGCATCTGCTTCAAATACTTCCAATGAGAATGTTCTCTTCGACGTAGAGAAGTCAGATACTAATAATTTCCAGTATTGGAAGACTCAAATTTGGCAGGTATTGTTGCTAAATAACCAAGTTAAGCCATTAAAATTAGAGGACATAAATCCAAAACTTTACGATGCAAAGAAATGGAAAGAGCTTGATGAGGTATGTAAATCTACCATCATTTTGTCATTGTCACAAGCATGCATACCTCAATGTCATTGAAATTGAGGGTAATTCTTATGCATTATGGAAAAAGATTTGTGATCTCTATGTTATGTAAGTTTACCGTCATTTTTTCATTGTCAAAGCATGTATACTTCAATTTCATTGAAATAGAGGATAGTTCTTATGCATGATGGAAAAAGATTTGTGATCTCTATGATATGTAGAGTCATGCAACTTAGATGTATTGCTTTAAAAACTCATGAACCTTTGCACGAAGGAATGGACATTTTTATCTTCTAATTTAAATGAGTTTCATTGTATTTTCATTCATCTTACTTTGCAAGGTCTTAAGTTTGAGGAGAATGTCAAGTCTCTTTTCTTGTTTATTCCATTACCAGAGTCTTGGAATACATTCCTACTGCTATGAATGCAAACTTTGTTGAAGGTGGCTTCTAGCTCAATGACATAGAGGATACTTTGCTCATTGAGGTAATAAATAGGAAGAATATTGATGCATCCCCTACTTCTCATAAACCCACAATGAGAGGTAAACAAGGTGATAATGGAAATAATAGTCATGGTAGAGACTCATAACCCAATAGGGGAAGTCTAAGCCTGGTAGGCAATTACCTTGTAACTCCCATAGTCCTAAGTCCTCTTTTACTTGTCATTATTGTGGAAAATAGAGTCACACAAGGATGTTATGCCATAAGATGTGCAATGATAGGTGTAAAAAAAGTCAAAAGCAAAGTGTAGGATAATGCCAAATATTTTGATGATCACAACATTGTTCTTAACTCCATTGTTAAGATAGAAGAGATAAATTCCTTGGAGTACAGATTAGACCATTACACATGTGTTTCTTCTTCAATTAATATCTAAAATGGATCTCTTTAAGCATCCAAAATAGAAATATCTAAAATACTAAAAGTCTTGGACATCCCTACCCTCTGAGCTATTTCCCCCTATATCTATACTCTCTCATGGCTCTATTGTGACCTCTTCTCTATGTTTATGCAACCTTCATTAACAGAGTGAATTACTTACACCCTCCTTTTCCTTGGCACCTTTGTGTGCCTCTCTGTGCATCTCCACTCTACCTCTTGTGACAACCAAATAGGCTCCCCATTTCTATTAATAGTAAAATGAATACAGGAAAGAAGGAGATACATATTGAGGTAGAGATTGAATACGCCCCATTATTCAAAAGAACCCAGTGTACCAGTGTCAACCCTGAGGTTCTGCAGAGTTACAAGCAAATGGGATTGAAACATGTGGATTTGTGGGTTGATGGGGGAATCTACCCAATTGACCCCTTAAACAATAGACCTCCAACTTTCTCAAGAATCACAAATTTGTTGAAGTATGTGTGCGAGGGTGAAAATGGGTTACTTTGTTATACTAGGGGGCTCAATGATCAGGCGTTCAAAGTATTTACAAATTGCCAAGCAACCATAAAAAATTGCCATGATGTGATCGCTGCACATCAACTTCATATACAACAGCTCATAGGATAAGTGGTACAAGTGAATGACACTGTAATCTCGGGGGGGAGGGGGGGGTCACTCATGAATATATGTATATATAACGTGAGTTTAAAATAACGAGATTTTAAAATATAATTTTTATACATTTTTTACATACCGAAGGGTGTCATATAAAGGGGCTACTTACAGATTGAATAGAAAAGGGTTGTGTTTTATTCAAGAAATATTCACAAATTAGGATATTTATAAATAGGCCATGAGTGCACATTATATAAGGAATATATATATAGTGAACCCCCCTGAGACTATAATTCAACAAAACAATCAAATTATTTCAATCCAGGACACTATCCATGACATTGGTATCTCATATGAGGAGGCAAAGGCACAATTGGAAGACTTGAGAAAGATCAACAACAAGCTAACACATGAGCGCAAACGAAAGAAGAAGCCAATCAATGAGTTAATTGTGAATAGTGGCCAGTGGAATTGACATATCAAAGCATGTAAGGTAGCTCAGAAAGAGAACCTAGGTGAGGGTGAGGTTGGATCGTGTATTAGTAGATTGCTGAAGGCAAGTACATTGGAAAATGAATTGAGAAATTGTAAGTTTAAGGCTATGAAGCAAAAGGTGATTGAGTGCACATTAAAAGATGTGTCAAATGAGTTCTCAGCTGTGGATGCACAATCTACTTGTGACAGGGCAGGCATTAGCACAACGACTTACTCAAAGATATTCAAAGGTGGGAAGGTTGGGTTTGGTCGTGTGCTGAAGAGAAATAGAATCGTGCCTCTTCCTCAACCTTCAAAGTTAATAGAGGCCTGACGGCAACTTAATACAAAATTTTTTGGAGTTGATAGGAGATCCCATGCATGTTCAATGTGTGGAAACACTAAAGGTTGGGACCAAAAATGCATATGAGGTGAAGTTCATTGAACTCAATAATTACTATTTAGATTTAAACAAGGTGTAGTCGGAAATGGTAATGTACTACAATATGTCTATTGAGGAATGTAATGGTAAATTGCAGTTTGTTATAAAATTAGATGAATGTGAGGTCGTCAAAGGAGTAAAGCTTGAAAGAGTTAGTGTAACTCTGATGAATAGAGCTTTACAATTCGACAAGAACAACCTAGGAAAATTTAGTGTTCAATCTAAGCACCATGTGTGGTGGCATGCTGCATTTGAAGTTCCTAAGAAAACATTTGAGGTGTTGCAGCTATTCTGAGAGCGGAATTCTGGTGCCGAGAAGTGCTTAAAAATAGCTAAAATTTATGAATATCAAGGGAAAAATATTCAATGTCGAAGGCGGCGGCTCAATCTAGGACGATTTTAAGCGCCAAAGTGCTTTAAAGGCGCCCGAGCTACACTTACTAATTTTTCATAATTTTTTAGACTGTCGTGCGGGTTGACAAGAGCTACTGGCCAATGCGGGATGCCAAGCCGGACGCCTAGGATTTTTTAGAGCTCAATCCCGAGTCCGGACGGGGAAATGGCCAAGAAACCGGTCAAGATGCAAAGAGGTGGACATTAGAGTGGCCAAATGGGCAACTGCCTCTTGGGAGCCCAACATTTTATGCCATTTGACAAGAGGGCATGAAAAAAAAACGTGAGATGAAGGAGGAGAAGGCGCCATCAACAGGCGCCGAAAAATGCGCTAGGAAGAGAAGGAGGCAATCTTCAGCCTCAATACAACCCACATCAATGATCATGGGGCTTCAATCCCCCCTCTATCGCCGCTTCTCACCCGTCAAATAGTGGTCTCTGTGAAGAATTCTAATTTCAGTATTTCTCTCTCCTCCCTCTCTCTCCCCTAAAGGCAGATTCATGTGGTGAAGAGGAAAAAGAAGAATGGATGATGGATGCTTGTCCAATGAAGACTGGATTGCTCCCTGGTGCAAGAGGAAGGAAGATTGCTGATTGTGGACTGTCATGAGCATTAATGGTGGCTGGAAATCAGTCCTGAGATATGGCAAATAAAAACCCGCAACCCGCAAAGAACGGTAATCTCATTTTTACAAAGAAAAATTGTGTTTTTATGCAATTTGCTTCATGAATATTTGTTCCCATGGGATGACTATGCATTATGATGTTGTTTACAATGTCTTTCAACTGTTTATGATCAAAAAATCAGAAAATCATAAGTGTTGTGGATGAAATTAATAGTGTAAAACTCGTAAAACACGTAAAATATGGGAAAATTTGGTGTTTTTGAGATATAAAGGGAAAATATAATAAGACACACCAACTAAACTTGTGTTTTTGCTGCAAATGAACCTAAGGGCCACAGCCCACAACTCACTTTGTATTTTCAGTTATTTAATATTGTAAAAAATACAATAAAAATAGGAAAATTAAGGAAAAATTAGGGAAAAAATGGATTTTGAGTGCTGAAAATTAAGGAAAAATAAGATTCATGTTTGTGGATCTATGGGGGGTCTAAAGAATGAGGTTTAGCCTCAGTTCAGCCCTATCTTTTTGTTTTAGTGAGTTTTTATTGCTTTTTATACAATAAAAATGTGAAAAATGAACCCTAAACCTATGCAACATGCACAACCTAAACGGGTGAGGGGGTAGAGTGTGTGAAAGGTGTTTAAATGCTGAATGAAATGATGAAAAGTTTACTTTTTTTTATGCATACCATTTAGATTGGACGATATTTAAAAATTAAGGACCTAGTAGCACGAGGGTTTCTCGGTGCTAGGTTAATGCAACGCTGCATACGAGTAATAGTCAAAATCATTGAAAGAAATATTTTTCACATGTGCACAAATGTTGATTTTCTTAATTGTTTGAGCACGTGGGCATTCACAATTTGCATGAAGCATGAATGATAAAAAGTATCAGACAATACCTGCTGGATGCATGGCAATTGCTTTCTAGAGGAATATGACCAACGGTGAGTGAGTAAGGTTGTCCTAAGCTGTAGGCTAGGCGTTGGGTCTAGGGGAAAATAAAGTGAGGAAGCATGGTATATCTCCTGGAAATATGCGAATCATGAAAGAGAGAAGTTTGTGTTCGTATGTTATATATATGTTTAGCGACACATCGAGGGGTCAATCCCCAAGGTGTAGGAGAGTCGCAGTGAGGTAGCAACAGTCAGCTGTGGGAGGACCTCCTATGTTTGTGCTTCATGATATTTGGTAATGTGTTGGGACTCCCTCTGCGGAGTGTTAATTGGGTTAAAGTTGGACTACAATACGTGATACAAACGCCAGATGTTTAGGAAGATGATGTATGTGTCATCCACGCTCCTGGCCGCAAGGCCCTGGGGTTGTTGAGCACATGGTAGAGGTTCGGCTGTGCATGAGCGAGTGCCGGCCCGTTTTAGGTCCCATCAGTGGTGCGTCCGCCGAGAGCCGCTTAGAAGTGGCGGTCCTCGAATCCTGGTTGTTTAGGGACCAATTAGTAGTTTATGCCAAAGGATACTGAGATTGATTCGTTATTCATCAATAAGCATCGTCTAGTAGAAATCCAAAAGCAAGAGAGGGATGAGAGAGCTAGGCGATGTGCTGAAATTCTTAGGAGATACTCCCCTAAGCGTAGCAGTGCTGAACCCTTACGAGGGAGTGGATCTAGTGGTCTTAGAGCCACAAGCAGTAAGTTAGGAGAAGGTGGAAGCTCTAGTGCTCCCCTTTCTTCCATAAGCCAGTCTACATCAAGTGCGGGAGGTGTAACCCCACCGTCCCCTATTCCTAGTGCAAATCCAATTTCAGGCATGGTGCAGCCTATTGCAATTCCTGCAGGAACGACAAATTTGTCGGCTCTAGGTTACTGGCTACCCATTTTTAATGGGCTAGTTGAGGAAGATGCGGAACTCCACATCAAGGAGTTTCAAAAGTTGATGTTTAACTGTCGCATCCAAGAAGAAGGACATTTAATGATGTTCTTCAATATGACTCTCAAAGGAAGAGCTGCCATATGGTATCATGGCTTAGAAGCTGGAACCATATTGAATATTGATTCATTTTATGGAGCTTTTCAAAGGGAGTTTTCCCGTGAAAGGGTGGGCAATATTGGTTGCATGTACTCAACGTGACTTGCCAAGAACCACACGAGGATATTCGTGCTTATGCGAAGAAACTAAAAGAGGTTTTCCGTAAATTGGACACCTCTATTCCTATCCCTGCAGCTGCCCAATTGCAATATTTTCTGCATGGTTTGAACTTTAATATCCAATTGCAGTTGAGTAGTGTCCCTTTGGGGGATATAGATACTGCCATTACATGAGCACAAGAAGTGGAATCCCGACTACAAGCAACCTATGCTTCCCGAGGCAATTTGAATATGGGTCTAGCATTGGGAAATAATATGGCGACGGCCAATGGCAGTAGTAGCCAAGGGATAGCGATGGCTAATCCTAATGGGAGAGGGAACATGATGTAGAATGTGCCTTTATTACCAGCTCCCCCTAGCATGTCGATGCCTACGGGCAGTGAAATGGCTCCAAATGGTGGAAGCCAAGCAGTTAATCCTAATATCATGCCTGTGGTTCAGCAACCCTTGCCTAATCGAATTGATAGGCCGATGGAACGACAGGGTAATGATCAAGGCTACGAGTCGAGTACTTCCAATGTTCTTGGCGAGGTTAAGGACATGATGAAACATTATACCGACATGATTACGGAGCAGTATCGACAAATAGCCGTTGATGTCAACTTTCTTTAAAAACAACAAAATTTGATAGGAAGTAGATACCCAAATGAGGGTGCACCTTCGAGGTTTAGCTGCAAATGGTGTGGTGGGCAGCATTATCCAAGAAATTGCCCAAATGTCAAGTGCGACATCTGTGGAAAATCCGGCCATTTAGCAGCCACTTGCTGGAGTAAGATTAGTTCCCTCCAGCGAGGTAGTCAGCAACCAGGGCTTGTTAATCACCGTGCGCAAGGAAACGATTCCCAACGAGAAGATGGACCTAAACAAATACTCCAATGACCAAAGACTATAGTGGAGGAGCTGCCTAGTGGTAGCGGGGTTAGTTTGATTGAGGCTGTGCGTGTTAATGACGCTGAAACCTCTAATCTTCGAGCTGTCCTTACAAGAGGTCAAAAGGGTAGAGAGGCCGACAAGGATAAGCCTGTCGGCCGAAACCCTAAACAAGGTGACAAAGGAACGCAAGTTCTGGATCGTGCCATGGAAGGGGAACCTCTAAAGCCCGTGGAGAGTAAAGTCGATGTTAAGAAGGATAAAGACCCACCGAGGAAGAAGGTGAAAGTTAGAAAAGAGGCAATAAAGCCGGTTCAGCGACCTAAAGAGCAGATGGTTTGGCATGAAAAGCGAACTCTACCAAACTATCATGAATTCGATTTGGTGAGCTCTCTTTGCGAGGTCAAGCCAGATGTGAATCTTTTCCAGCTTATTAAGCTTTCCCTAGGAGTAAGCAAGGAATTTAGAAAGATCCTATGTACCGGGCATATCGTGGAACCTTTGGGCATTGCGCGAGTTGGTGATGACTGGTTCGAGCATGCTGAGAAGCATTGCCCAAGGGTTGCAGCCTATGTTGATGGGATATTAGTAGATTATGCCATTGTCAACACGGGATCATCTGTTAACATTATGAGTTCTGAACTGATGGAAAGGTTGGGTCTTGCAATCCAAAAAGATACCTCCACAATTCTCAGAATGGCAGATGATAGTTTGAGACAGCCGGAAGGCTGCATTACTAAGGTCCATGTCACTGTTGCAAATGTAGAATGCCTGTTGGACTTTAGGGTGATTCGTTTTGCAGGGCGTCCAAGTTACCAAGTATTACTTGGATGACCTTGGATCTTGCAAGTGGACTGCCAAGTGGATATACCCGCCAGTCGACTGATATTTGGCAGAGGTGCCCGGCGCGTGGTGATTGATGCCTATCCTGAGTCCCCGCAAAGTGAGAGAGCGCCTCTATCTTCTACAGAATTAGAGACATTAGAGGATTTATCCATCAGTGAGACATCATCGAGTAATGAGTCCAAAGAGGGATCCACCACAAAAGACGTCTATCAGATCACTTTGAACGAGCCGATAGAGGCCCAAGATCGTATAAGAGATGCAGATGTTATCGAGCTAGATACCTTGGCATGCCAAATGATTCGCAGCCAATTAAATTAGGTTATATGCTCAGCTCAACAGAAAGGGAGGACTATGTGTCCTTGATTCAAGAGTTCCGCGATATCTCTGCCTGGAGTTATGATGGAGTTATGATGAGCTGAGAGGCATTTCTCCCAGTCTGGCTGTTCATACTATTCCTGTAAAAGAGGGCAGTCGTCCTGTTCATCAGAATGTAAGGCGTATGCCTTTCGAACTGAGGGACGGTCTGTTTGAAGAGTTACAGAAGCTTCGGAAAGCGGGTTTGATTTTTCCTTTGCAACACACGGAATGGTGTTCACTAGTTGTGATCAGAAAGAAAAAAAATAATCAAATTCGATTATGTGTAGATTTTAGGGAGCTGAATAAGCAGATGATTAAGGACTACGATCCGTTGCCATTCGTTGACCAGATTTTGGATCAATTAGCGGGTAGGGCGATATATTCATTTATGGATTGCTTTGCAAAATATAACCAGATGGCAATTGCAGAAGAGGACAAGTTGAAAACAACTTTTATTACTGTCTATGGTACTTTTGCATACCATGTGATGGCCTTTGGTTATACAATGCGCCTGGTTCGTGGCAACAAACAGCAGATAAGACATTCAGTGATATATCCCCTGAAGAGTTGAAGGTGTTCATTGATGACTTAGGGGCCGCCACCGTGAGAGAAAGGCAGTTGATCATTTTAAGAAAATGCTTTGAGCACTGCAGCCAATTTTGCATCGCTCTAAACCCACAGAAGTGTGTTTTTGGTGTACCTTATGGGCTCTTGCTAGGCCATGTGGTCAGTTCGGTAGGAATTTCGACAGATCTCGAGAAGGTCAAAGTCATAGTTGCCATGGGTCCACCACACACTCCGAAAGAGGTTCATAGCTTTCTGTCTTCAGTTGGTTATTACCGTAGATTTATAAATGCCTTGGCAGAAAGAATGTTGCCGCTTATGAATCTATTGTCCTTTAGCTGTTTGTTTGTATGAAGTGACCCTTGTCAGGTAGCATTCGAGGATGTGAAGCAGGAGCTAGTAAAAGCTCATGTTTTAAAAGCACCTAAAAGAGGTGAGTTGTTCTATATATTCTCAGCAGCCACCGTGCATAGTATCAGCTGTTGTTTAGCCCAAATTTGGGAAGAAAAGTGGTATCACCCGATTGCTTTTGCTAGTTGGAAGCTGGGGGTATCCGAGATCAATTATACCTACATGGAGAAGTTGTGTCTGGCGATGGTCTTTGGGACCAAGAAATTCAGGCACTATATCCTCTATGAGAAAGTTGTGCTTTATACGAAGGCGGAGGGGCTTCAATTATTGATGAATAAGCTGCAGCCGCCTGATCGTCTAGCGAAGTGGTTAATCACTTTACAGGAGTTTGATTATGAAATCAGGAGTAAGCCACCAAGGTTGCAAGGCATCGTGGAATGTCTTATGGACTTTGGGGAGCCGAAAGAATCTGTGGCTGAAGGTAGTGACATGGAGTTGTTATTTAAGATAGATACGGTGTCTATTCCCTCCTAGTATGCTGCAATAACGCATTATTTATCGACACAAGAGGCTAGATCCGAACTATCTAAAGCTGAGAGAAGGAAAATTAAGAAGCATGCATTAAAGTTTTCCTTGATCGCAGGTACACTATATCGGCAAGGGGTTGATGACATCTATTGCCGATGTGTGATGCCTGACGAGGTGCCATTCATCTTGGAAGAGTGCCATGATTCCGCTTGCGGAGGCCATTTTGCTGGACGGCTTACAGCACAAAAGGCTTTAAGAGCAAGTTACTGGTGGCCTGCCATCTTCCAGGATGCGTTTGCATATGTTAAGAGATGCGATATTTGTCAACGACATGATAGTTGAGAGAATAGGAAAAGACCACTCACCCCTATTATGGTGATACTTCCATTTGAGAAGTGGAGAATAGACTTTGTGGATCCTATTACTCCGTCGTTGACTGCGCAAAAGAGGTATATTATCGTAGCAACTGACTACTTCACAAAGTGGTCAGAAGCACGTGTAACAAGGAAAGATGATGCTAAAGAAACTGCTAGTTTCCTTTTAGAGCAGATAATATGCCGTTTTGGTCCACCGAAAGAATTGGTGTCGGACCGTGGAACCCATTTCCTGAATAAGGTGATCAAAAGCTTGACTGAGGCTTGGCAAATCAAGCACAATAAAACGACTCCTTATAATCCACAGGCAAATGGGCAGGTTGAAAGTACCAACAAGCAGCTTGTGGGTATCCTATCGAAAGTTGTATCTGAAAAGAAACACGACTGGGATAAGAAGCTATATGTGGCAGTATGGGCATATAATACCACGTTCAAGCGCACCACTAGCCACACTCTGTTCAAACTAGTTTATGGTGAAGAGTGCGTTTTACCCTTAGAAATTGAGTTACCGACCATTAGATTTGCAATAAACCATTCTTTGGGTAATGCGGACGCCCTATTAGAGCGATTTACGACCTTAGCACACCTAGATGAACTTAAGTTGCAAAGCCTGTTACACCAAGAGGTGGCTAAACGTTGCATGAAATAGTTGCATGACTTAAAAGCAAAGAAGTATACCTTTAAGAAAGGACATCTGGTTTTATATTATGGTGTGCATAGGGAGCTATTCCCAGGAAAGTTGGAACCTAAATGGAATGGACCCTACAAGATTGTTAGGTTAGGGAAGAACAGGTCTACAACCCTATTAGCTGATCTGCAGGGAGTAGAGTTTAAGAATAAGGTTAATCTTAATAAGATTAAACCTTATTACTTCTATGTATGCTAATACAAAAGAAAATGCATTGTAGGTCTGTGCTAGGAATGATCTTGAGACCTGTGGAAGAGCTTAAGGTCGGTTGATGGGTCGGTTAATCCCATATTTGGAGCACCCATATTTGGAGCAAAGATACCATTAGGGGAAACTCATCTGGTGGAGCAAAGGATATAAAGTGATTGAGAAAGAAGACGGAACCTTTGTGTGGGAGATTAAAGCCTTCTGCCACCATCAGTGCTTATGACTGTTGACGAGAATCCCTGTTGAGTTCAATGAAGAAGGTGGGATGGAGCCATAAGTTCATCCTCTCAATATGCTAAACTTTGATTACCACAATTACGAATAGAGGAGTTCGCAATGGCCGGCTGTGTAAACCCATTATGGACGTACACATTATATTTTGACAGAGTGTCCAGGGGCCCTAATAGAAAAGGAAGTGTTGGAGTAGTAATCTGAGATCCCCGACGTAGAGTTACGATGAAGTTAGTTGCTTATCTCGGGGTAGGATTCACTAACAATATGGCCGAGTATAAAGCCTTGATTATGGGACTCTATATTGCCAAACAAGGTGGTATTCGTCGACTGTTAGTAAAAGGGGATTCCCAGTTGATCCTGAATCAGCTAGATGGGACATACACAGTGCAGAATCCCATTCTCTGTATGTATCATCAGACTGTGATGACCCTGCTACTAAAAGAGTTTGAGAGAGCGTCTTTTCAGCTGATTCCACGTTACTGGAATCAGTTTGCGGATTCATTAGCAAATCTTGCTTATGAACAAGATCTCTTCTTTAATTGTGGTCCTAGTCTAGATATTGTGATCAATGATGAAACAGGACCCGGTTCCTTGTGGGGTATGTTATTAGAACATGCAATATATGGCAGACGATGGTTGATATGGGTGATGCAATGAGTAGCTGAGACCAATCTACCATTATTATCTGGGACCCATAGGTTGATTAGACAACATATTATGCGTACGCCTCTTGCTATATATGCAGGAGGGATGGGTCATAACCTTATGCATTTAGTTTAGGACTGCAAGCCTGTTTTTCCTCCTTGGGAGGGAGCCTATTAGTGTATATATGTGCTCTTCCAGGGAAGGGTGTTTAGGTGCTACTTTGTTTGATTTCGTTAGGCCAAGAGGGCCGATTTAGTTTTGTAGTGAAGTGTTTTATTTCATCAGGCCAAGAGGGCTAGTTGTCTATTTAGTGCAGATGCGGTTAATGGTTTCTTGTTTGAGTTCTGTGCTAGACAAGTTCGGAAGAAGAGCTTGGAAGGAGCCTTTTGTTGCGTGGAAGCTTCTTGTGGCCCTATCCAGGTGATATCTCTCCTTTATGAGTACTATGGTTTTTATGCTATATGTGTTTGTGTACTTGTTAAGGGGGGTTTTTTGTTTCTTGTTGGGGACCAGTATCCAAGGCATGCAGTCCCGAGGTTTCGTTTTAGTATGTTTGAGGGAGGTCTGAGTAGTCGTTGCCTCCTGTAAAGACATTGTCACGCATTGAAAGGCCTGGTTTAGAAGGGAGTTCTAGTGACCCTGTTCTGCTAGCCTGCTAGGCAGCCGTTCTAGGCATTCTTGTTAGTTGTGAGGCTGTTAGAGAAGCCTGCCAGAAGAAAAATGATAATGATAAAGAGAAAAGAAACCTTGAATATCTTATAGGAAGTCCATATATATGAAGGTGTGTAAAAAGGGGTTCTAACCCCTATCAAAGAAGAAAAGAAAGCAAAATTTATGAGCAATTGATCATTGCCTTGCGAAGGCCTGGTAGGTTCCTGGGAACGAGTCAGACTCGGGGCTGATGCCTTGTCTTCCTAGGGGTGGCTTCTTGCTGGAAAAAGGGAAAAAATGAAGGAAGGTTGGAGCGAAAATAAAAGTGAGTGTCAGAAAAGGATTAAGTGTCACCTTGCAAGGGCTTGGTAGGTTCTTGGGTACCAAGACATGTCCTGAGACCGATGCCCTGTTCTCCTTGGGTCACTACGCTCACCTCCCTCCTTTTTACATACCCGAGTATGAAAAATAAAAACCCTAAAAGAAGAGATGTGTTAAAAGCAAATACTTCTTGCTCTCAGACTATAGGAGTCCTCACCTAGGAGGAGCTCCTAGTTGTGTTGTCCTTAGTTCGGTAGGTAGTTCAGACCACCACTTAGGGCAACCTCTTTGAAAGTTCTTTTTCGTTTGGCCGTGTTGGAGCAGTTGGTTAGTGACTAGCTTCGGCCTTTTATCAGATTATGCTAGGCCTACTCCTTGTGGATGTCATGCCTTGGTTTTGTCAGGGGGTAGGGTGAGCATTGTGCTGTGTTTAGTCTGTATCTGTTTTGTATCAGCTTGATGCTTCCGTTGGTTGTTTTTGTGCAAATCTACTATGGGATTCGACGGGCTGAGTTGCCCTATCCCGTGGTCGCCAATGAGAGAGGAATTTTGGTGCCAAGAATTGCTTAAAAATAGCTAAAATTTATGAATATTAAGGGAAAAATATTCAATGTCGAAGGTGGCAGCTCGATCTAGGACGATTTTAAGCGCCAAAGTGCTTTAAAGGCGCCCGAGCGACACTTGCTGATTTTTCATAAGTTTTCAGAATGTTGTGCAGGTTGACAAGAGCTACTGGCCATTGCGGGATGCCAAGCCGAATGGCCAGGATTTTTCAGAGCTCAATTTCGAGTCCGGACGGGCTAATGGCCAAGAAATCGGTCAAGATGTGAAGAGGTGGACATTAGAGTGGCCAAATGGGCAAGTGCCTCTTGGGAGCCCAACATTTTATGCCATTTGACAAGAGGGCATGAAAAAAAAAAGTGAGACGAAGGAGGAGAAGGCGCCATCAATAGGCGCCGAAAAATACGCTAGGAAGAGGAGGCAATCTTCAATCTCAATACAACCCACATCAATGATCATGGGGATTCAATCCCCCCTCTATCGCCATCTCTCACCCGTCAAATAGTGGTCTCTGTGAAGAGTTCTAATTTAAGTCTTTCTCTCTCCTCCCTCTCTCTCCCCTAAAGGCAGATTCATGTGGTGAAGAGGAAGAAGAAAAATGGATGATGGATGCTTGTCCAATGAAGACTGGATTGCTCCCTGGTGCAAGAGGAAGGAAGATTGCTGATTGTGGACTGTCATGAGCATTAATGGTGGCTGGAAATCAGTCCCGAGATATGGCAAATAAAAACCCGCAACCCGCAAAGAACAGTAATCTCATTTTTACAAAGGAAAATTGTGTTTTTATGCAATTTGCTTCATGAATATTTGTTCCCATGGGATGATTATGCATTATGATGTTGTTTACAATGTCTTTCAACTGTTTATGATCAAAAAATCAGAAAATCATAAGTGTTCTGGATGAAATTAATAGTGTAAAACTCGTAAAACACGTAAAATATGGGAAAATTGGGTGTTTTTGAGATATAAAGGGAAAATATAATCAGACACACCAACTAAACTTGTCTTTTTGCTACAAATGAACCTAAGGGCCACAGCCCACAACTCACTTTGTATTTTCAGTTATTTAATATTACAAAAAATACAAGAAAAATATGGAAAATTAGGGAAAATTAGGGGGAAAATAGATTTTGAGTACTGAAAATTAAGGAAAAATAAGATTCATGTTTGTGGATGTATGGGGGGTCTGAAGAATGAGTTTTAGCCTCAGTTCAGCCCTACCTTTTTGTTTTAGTGAGTTTTTATTGCTTTTTATACAATAAAAATGTGGAAAATGAACCCTAAACCTATGCAACATGCACAACCTAAATGGGTGAGGGGGTAGAGTGTGTGAAAGGTGTTTAAATGCTGAATGAAATGATGAAAAGTTTGTTGTTTTTTATGCATACCATTTAGGTTGGATGATATTTAAAAATTAAGGACCTAGTAGCACGAGGGTTTCTCGGTGCTAGGTTCATGCAACGCTGCATACGAGTAATAGTCAAAATCATTGAAAGAAATGTTTTTCACATGTGCACAAATGTTGATTTTCTTAATTGTTTGAGCACGTGGGCATTCACAATTTGCATGAAGTATGAATGATAAAAAGTATCAGACAATACCTGTTGGATGCATGGCAATTGCTTTCTAGATGAATATGACCAACGTTGAGTGAGTAAGGTTGTCCTAAGCTGTAGGCTAGGCGTTGGGTCTAGGGGAAAGTAAAGTGAAGAAGCATGGTATATCTTTTGGAAATACGCGAATCATGAAAGAGAGAAGTTTGTGTTTGTATGTTATATATATGTTTAGCGACACATCGAGGGGCCAATCCCCAAGGTGCAGGAGAGTCGCAGTGAGGTAGCGACAGTCAGCCGTGGGAGGACCTCCTATGTTTGTGCTTCATGCTATTTGGAACTGTGTTGGGACTCCCTCTAAGGAGTGTTAATTGGGTTAAAGTTGGACTACAATACGTGATACAAATGCCAGATGTTTAGGAAGATGATGTATGTGTCATCCACGCTCCTGGCCGCGAGGCCGTGGGGTTGTTGAGCACATGATAGAGGTCCAGCTAGTGCATGAGCCAGTGGCGGCCCGTTTTAGGTCCCATCATATTCTTTATGCACACAAGCATTCCAAGCATCATCGATCATCAATAGCATGGTGAGATGCTCTCGGTTGAAGGGTATGGTCAATACTTGGTTGAATGGCATCTTGCAGGAGACTTGAAAACTTTAAAACGCATGTGTGGATCTACAATGGTGCAAATACAAAGAATCCATGCCTATATTGCTTGAGAGAGGGTGGAAGGAAAGGACAGAAAGAAGAACTAGTGAAAGGTGACAAGTGCTGCACCAACGCGCGATAGAGAAGATCCCACTTGGAAGCCCATCTTCAATATTCCCTTGGATCGTATTCACATTTGTTCATTGCATGCTTTTGTCAGAATCATGGAGAAACTTGTATATGAATACATTTTCTTTGCTTATAGGATGCAACCAGAAAAAGAAGCCATTGCAATGCGTAGGAATGTGGAGCGAGTGCTATTAGAAATTGGGCTACACAAGCATCAAGTGACGAGTGAAAAAGATGAGAAGAGATCAGGAAAATTTGGTAGCTTGCCAAAAAAGCTTTGCTTTAGAGGAGCAAAGGCTAGGAAGTTTCTCTCATTACCCATCAATGAGGAAGGGAATGTCATGGTTCGTAGGCCGTAGGACTACGATGGGTGGAAAAAGTTATATTTTACAATTCCTGATTGAAGTAATGGAGGAAACACAAGATTGGACAAAGCTAAGGTTTGGATAAGTCTTAACAAATTGGCTCCCTTACTTCGCAAGATGGTATTTAACAATGAAGATAAGCATAAATTTATCAATGTTGTGCATAGCTTCTATGAAAACATGGTGGAAGCATGGGAAAAAAGCTCTATCACACATTACATGGTGCGTACTAAGTTAATATTTTAAAATTATATGAATTGTATAAACTATTGAGCATATTTTTACTCATGTGTGATATGTGTCTTTGTAGCATATCCTTGAGGCACATGGGCCATACTTTGCAAAAAAGGGAAGCATCGAAATTCGGTCTACACAAGGGATGGAAAATTCACATTGGATAGCGCATGCTGCATACCCAAGAAAGTGAATGGTAGCAATCCAATGATCCAATTGCTATCTTGGTGGTATAGGATTATAGTAGCGGATGAAGCTAAACTCTCGTAAAAAAGAGAAAATGAAAGTGCTAATGAATCGACTACAGACATGATGGAATCACCTCATGTCACTAAAAGAGTATGCTATGAAGCCTCAAGTGCCAAAGCAAACCGTGCTAAGTGGCTAGAATCAAGGCTTCGATAAGGTAGCAAATGGGTTCGAAAAGAGTTAAGATAGTAAGATGAAAAATGTGAGTCAGTATAAATGCAATTCATAGTTTAAGAGAGAAAGAGAGAGTGTGCATCTATGTGAATGAGTCTCACAGTTTAGGGTTATATAAAAGAGGGTTTCACTTTCTATCTTATTCATTGAGTTCTCACATCTCTTGTACAAGAAAGATGGCTAGGTCTAAGGTAGTTGGAAATAAGCTTCCGCTCAGAGCCCCATATTGTGTTCAGCCCCTTGGAGCATCTACTAGCTTAGATGCACCCCCTTCTCAACCTAATCCACCTTCCTCAAGTCGCCCTCACAAGGGTCCTCCTCAGCATCCCCACAAGAAATGAAAGTGGAAGCCATGTAGAGTGGCCTTGAGAGAAATTAGAAGATATCAATGCTCTTTTGATCTCATCATTCTGAAGGCGAGCTTCTCAAGACTTGTTCATGAGATTGTGCAAGACCTCTACCGCATAAAAAGTAGGAGGTGGTTTTTGGCACAAGGTTACGATAGACCTGATTGCTTCACAAAAGAATGTCTTCATGCTCTACAGTGTGCTACAGAGGCCTTTTTGGTTGACTTGATGATTGATGCTTAACGTTGTGCAATACATGTGAAGCGCATCACTATAACTCCCAAGGACTTCCAACTTTTAAGAAACCTTTAAGAAGTGAAGGATGCATTCATTCCAATGGAATGAACACATTTTGTAATGTTATCTTTTTTTGCATAGTGTTATCCTCATGCATTGGACATATGACTATGTCCCAATGCAAAACTATTGTATGCGCCCTTAAAATATGAATTCAAATTTTACACTTGTCTTTCGCTCAACTTTGACTATGCATCTTCACTGTATTTTCAATTCTTACTTATAGTTTTTGTTAGCACTATCAATTTCAATAGGAATAATATGTAAAAATTTGCCATTTCTTGTTGTAGACTTTACTCCTAATACCTCTGTATAGTTTATGTGGTGCGAAGTTTCTAAGGGCCAGTAGTCACGATGTTGATTTCTCAATTATCAATCCATCCATAATTTTGGTGTGGGATAATTTTTAAAATACTAAATTGTATCGGAATGCGACGAAACTTCACACGTGCACTCGTTAGGTAGCCAAGAGCCCAAATAATTTCTTTTTGAAAAAAAAAAGCCTGTAGACCCCTATTCTGAAGTCTGGCATTTGGAGCCACTTTCGTGGCCAAAAAAAAAAGGGGCTCTTGGCCACCTAACGAGTGCGCATGTGAAGTTTCGTCGCATTCCGGTACAAGGTTATGGATTTACGATCACACGATGGATAGTGCGTATGAACCTGCATTAACCCAATTTTGGGATTTAAATGGGTTAAAAGTTCATTCTTCTTCTCATTTTCACATCTTGATTTCTTTGCTGCCTCCATTTTCACATCCCTAACCTTTGTCTCTTCTCTGTCTTTCCCTCCTTGAGCTTGCATGGCACGGACCAAGCAAGCATGTCGTTGTTTTGGCCCTAGGAACACATCATGCCAAGGCCTGCCACTTGGAGCACAAGGTGGAGCCTCCTCTAGTGCAGCAACAGGTGCTCCCCATAGATCATAAGGACCACCACAGAAGAAGAGGAGATGGAAACCGGGTACTGTCACCCATCAAGAGATAAGGAGAATCCAATGCAGATACGAGCTTCTCATCCCAAAAATTTCTTTTCATAAAGTTGTTTGAGAAGTCATGCAAGACTTGGAGCTGAAAGGGATGGGAAGATTTTGGGCACGAGTGCGGGATGGCCCACCAGTAGGAAGGTAGACTGCTGGCAGCCATGGAGGCCCTACAAACCACTACAGAGAGGTTTCTCATAGGCTTGTTTGATGATACATAGCTTGCAGCCATCCATACAAACCGTGTCACAATCACAGATAAAGACATGAACTTTATCATTCGACTTCGACAAGGCAAGGGAACTTTGCCATAGTTTACTAAACTAATGATGCAAGGTTTATAATGAGTATTACAGCGCCATAACATCTTAGAAGCCCAAAAAAATTTGTATACTCTACCACATTTGAATATTTATTTATATATACATAATATCTCATGCGATGTGTACTGAATTCAAAAAATTGAGTAAAGTTGTTTTGTTTTGTTTCTTGAAAGACATGACTCTTAATTTTTATTTAACGAACGTATCAAAAGTAGTAATACGTATGGATACAAGCTATGTTATTGCTTATGCACAATCGCAAGTACAATACTACGTGTTGAATTATTTTAACATATGCAGATACGTCATTCACATACCACACATTATCGTCACACTTACACAATCGCAAGTGCAATACTATGCATTGAATTATGTTAACATATGTGAATGCATCATTCACGTACCACACATTATCGTCACACTTATACAAAATACACATTTATTTAATAAATATTTATTTATAGGGACAAAGTAAAGTATCTTATATTCATCAAGAAAAATACATGTGATGGTTGTTAGTGATGGTAGATACAAACAACCGATAGCAACAAGAACTCTCAATTGTTCATTGGCTTTTTCATCGGTGGAGAGGAGGGGCCAGCTTCTGATGAAAACATAAGTTCCTTCTTTGCTTCAAAAATGATGCACTCCCCCTTCAGCTCTTTCTCCAGGAGAAGTGGATCCGACACTTTAGCAAGGTTGCCTAATGTTGCAAGCACACACAATGCTCCACCCCGCATTTGGTCAAACAAGTAAAGAAGCTTTGATCACTTGATTAGCACCACCTTCTCCAAGCTAGATGCCACAAGTATCGCTCGAAAAGGTCCAAAAGTGGTCAAAGCTCAAATTTTTATGATTATTTCTTGCCCTCCTGGTGAGCACTTCTTATGGAAGACCACCAAATCTGCAACAAGGTTACCAATATATTCCTTAAGAGCTAAATCCTTGCGTCGATCTGCATGTTGATAGCCTCCAATTTTGTCATCAAAAAGGCTAAAAGCATGTGGCTCTACATCGACAAATTATTCACTTTATCAAAAATGTTTGTGATATTGTATCTAAGTTGTACTTCATTGATATATATTTTTACCATTGTAAATGCTTGGCTTGGAGCTATAAAAGCCATTGCATATGTTCCTTGATTTTAAAAACCTTAGGAATATTGCCTAGAATGCATGCAACACATAAGGGCTTCAACCTTAGTCTTTTTGTATGGTCAAAATATTTGATTTAATAAAGGTTCAAAAGGGTGCAATTGGGGTTCTTGGGAAAAAGTGGTTGAGGAGGTTGGAGCACGGCAGATTGTGGTGCCTCTTTAACTTCTCTCTTCCCTCTTTTCCAAACTCTCTTTGTCCATCCTTCTTCTTGCTCTTCCTGTGTGCTGCAACCATGGATCTTGAGTGTGTAGAGGAAGAGGAGGAACCTCCTGATCTTGTTTCTTGATTGGTGAGGTTGTGTCTTGAGTCTTTTGTGTGTGTGTATTCATGGCAAGAGAGGCTTGTTTGCAGGTTTCATGGTGAGGAGCAAAGCTCCAAGCATATACTTTGCTGCTCGGTACCCTGGTTTTATGCTTTCTTGAGTGCTGGGTGAGAGCCAGTCATTTTTGGTTCCGTTGCCGGGACTGGGCTAGCCATGGATTCTGCAAAGTGAAGAGCAGGTGTTGAAGATCTTTGAAGCAGCACAACAGGAACCAGCTACATGTAGATTTGTTTCTCACAGGCTCTATTTTACTGCAAGAAGACCCCTGAAGAAGACAAACGTGCGGATGGTGAGAGTATGGTAGAGGGCGATGATGAGGAAAACCCACAGGAATGTGCAGAGGAGCCTCTTTCACACAGTAGGCACGACGGTGAGGACCCTGCAGTAAGATAGAGACTTCTGAGTGTACACGCAGGCAACGTTGTACACAACAGCAGCCTAGAGAGGAGGGAGAAGCCGAGCACGAGAAGAAGGTAGGTAATGAAGAAGAGGAAGAGGCGAGGTCCTCCTCGACGTGGGCATCAGCGGCAGCGGAGTGCGATGGGTCTGAGATGAAGGCCTCGTCATGGGGGATCTTATGGACGATGGGGCCAGAGACGAGGTGGTGGGCAAGGAGCATAGAGAAGGAGGAGAAGGAGATGAATTCAAAGGTCAAGGAACCTGACTCGGCGCCACCCCCAGAACAATGGTTTCCTTTGACCCTCGGGTCTACCTTTCGGGAGCCCTCTTCGTCTACCCGGTTCTACAGCCTGCGATATGAATTCAAACCAGCATCAATAGATACCACACGTCCTGGATCACTCTTCAAAAGTACAGACAATAAGGTCACCGTTGACTTTTGCAACAATCAAGTTGGAAAATTGAAGGTCTCATTTCAGGGAAATAGCGAAGACTGCAAAGAGCTTGATGGAATCATTTGAGTTTTAGATTAGAGCGTCTCCATAGGGCTGTGAAGAGCCTCTGTCATATGCGACTTCCTGGAGAATCTTCAGCAACTGCGAATTCTATTAGCAGCAGCAATGCTCTTAGTGCTGCAGGTCACAGCTAGAAAAGCAGAGAAGAAGAATATGATGAAGAAGAAGGAGAAGAGGAAGCAAGCTTCAACATGGCGATCTGTTTTGCTCTCGTTTCCCTCAATGGTTTACAGCAGACCCTGCATCCTCATCCTTATCCACAGAAGCCATCGGCAAGAAACGACAATGAAAAAGAAGATAATCTTTTGCTTTAATAAAACCTTAAAATCCTAAGGTCTTTATAAAGCTAGTTCATATGCAACATATCAATCTTTGCTTTTGAAAGGAAAGCCAAAGCATTAGAATCTTTCGGGTGGGAGAACATTAAAGTTAAATCTGATGAAGTGGGAGTGCTACTTTGAAGATCTTTTGTGGGGTTTTCACCTTTTTGGTGTCAAATTGGTGGATTTTCAATGTTTCTTCTTCATGGAGATAGTGTGTCTCCCAAAACCGAAGTGTTGTGGTATTCATCCTTATCAGTGTAATAGTCAGTGATGGGTGTTTGGAATTAAGACAAAATATTGATGTGAAGAGATAGTGGTTGTTGAAGAAGTGGACAAATGATCCACGGAAGTGTGAAGAAATGAGAAGAAGGATATGATGTTTTTATTGAAGCTTACAATGGAAGTTTACCATGGTTCTTTGGTTCGCGGGAGCTCACCAATTTAAGTGTGGGAGGAATGATAGCCTCCAATTTTGTCATCAAAAAGGCTAAAAGCATGTGGCTCTACATCGACAAATTATTCACTTTATCAAAAATGTTTGTGATATTGTATCTAAGTTGTACTTCATTGATATATATTTTTACCATTGTAAATGCTTGGCTTGGAGCTATAAAAGCCATTGCATATGTTCCTTGATTTTAAAAACCTTAGGAATATTGCCTAGAATGCATGCAACACATAAGGGCTTCAACCTTAGTCTTTTTGTATGGTCAAAATATTTGATTTAATAAAGGTTCAAAAGGGTGCAATTGGGGTTCTTGGGAAAAAGTGGTTGAGGAGGTTGGAGCACGGCTGATTGTGGTGCCTCTTTAACTTCTCTCTTCCCTCTTTTCCAAACTCTCTTTGTCCATCCTTCTTCTTGCTCTTCCTGTGTGCTGCAACCATGGATCTTGAGTGTGTAGAGGAAGAGGAGGAACCTCCTGATCTTGTTTCTTGATTGGTGAGGTTGTGTCTTGAGTCTTTTGTGTGTGTGTATTCATGGCAAGAGAGGCTTGTTTGCAGGTTTCATGGTGAGGAGCAAAGCTCCAAGCATATACTTTGCTGCTCGATACCCTGGTTTTATGCTTTCTTGAGTGCTGGGTGAGAGCCAGTCACATGTCGAGCTCCTCCTTGCCTTGATGCAAACTCATCTATATATAGTATGTCCTAAACAAAAGTCAATTCAAAAAATATATTTAGCAACTAACCTACAGTTATATCAAAAAGCAATGAAACTTGATGGTAGGATGCGTCGGGTCCCCTGGAGTCCACCAGTGAAACCTTGGCAAAAAATGAGGCCTGCAACTGCCCTGTTCGAAGTCTGGCGTTTGGGCCCCAGATGCTAAACTTTGGACAGGGTAGTTGCAGGCCTCATTTTTGGCCAAGGTTTCCCAGATGCCAGACTTCGAACAGGGCAGCTGCAGGCCTCATTTTTTGCCAAGGTTTCACCGATGGACTCTGGGGGACCCGACGCTAGACTTCGGATAGGGTAGGTGCATGCATCATTTTTGGCCAAGATTTCATCGATGGACTCTGGGGGACCCGACGCACCCTACCATCAAGTTTCATTGCATAAAAATATATGGTATTTAGAAATCTCACCTTCTCCAGATCATCTTGTATCTTCATTTCCTCGTGTGTCAGGGAGGCACCTCTTTGTGCACAGGGATCTATAAACTCCTTGGTAGGAAGTTGGGGCCTTGGTTCGAACAAATCATTCTGTAGTGCTTCAAATTCAGCATTGGGCACAAGGTAATCTTCTTCAATCAATGTAATATCCTCTTGTGCTGATATGATCACACTCACAATATCTAAGCTTGTGCCATCATATCTTCCAATATCTGCCATTGTTGGATGCACATCCATGTATTCATAATCAATTAGGTCTTCCATTGAATCCCTGACTAGGATACAAACCACCTCTTCTTCCTTCATTTCCAAGTATTACAATACATCTGATAGAAGTAAGTATTGTACACCATCTACTTCAATGGGTGTCAAGGAGGCAAGGTTGGGTTTGTCAACTTATGGGTGGTTGTTTTGAAGAAGATGGCACCGTGAGAGCCAACCCTTGCTCTGTCACCATTCGATGTTCCTCTTCAACATTTATGAGCTCTTCAATTGGTTCTTCTCACGTGTGCGTGATAGAAACAACCTGTGGAGTTGTATCTTCATCGCTCTCCTCCTCTAGGGGTGTATCCAAAGCAAGGGGGTAAATTACCAATGCACAATCACACTCCACGAGATCCAAAGGTGATGTACCCGGTGCACTTCCCATGGGAATAGTGCATACTCTATGCGAAGGACGCACATGGGCCAGACACCTATTCACCACTTTTTGGTGATTCTTCCCTGCTTGAAATACCATGAGCTGTTCCAAAGGCACCCAAGTCATGTCGGATCCCTCGATGGAGTATGTACATGTAGCAATGGTGCTCACAAAGTCTTCCAAAACTTGAAGGGGGGGATCCAGCGATGAGAGCATGCTTTCAAGGTTGAAGTTCTTAGAGAAGACATGGAATATCTCGTCACCCTATTTAGCAAAGATAGTCTCGTGGATCCACTCATCAAAGTGTGCGCGAGCATCCATCGAGTAGGTAGGAGGGATGTAGCAGATATAAAGAGATGAAGAGAGAAAGTGTGAAATGAAACAATGAAACAAGAACTAAACTAGTTCTATATTAAAAACCTTAAGTTTTAAACCATTAAGGGTTGTTTGCATACGATATTTAGTTATGGCTTTACTTACATCTTTGTAAAGTTTACATGCATATGTAAATGTGTTGATGTGGAAAGTGTATAACAAGTGTATGATTTTACATAAATACCATAATTTTTAAATATTACAAGTTTGTAAGTGACAATATTCTATTGGGCAAAAAAATCCAAAAATTTACAAGTGTTAGATATTAAAACTTGTGGTGTTGGGATTTTTAGGGAGACTTTACGATTTCTAAAATATGTGGAGCCACACACTTTTCGTTGCTAACAGTATCCTCAACTCGACTTCAAATTTTCCTACCATCTAGTTTAAAATAGAAGCTAGCAGGTGGATTCTACATTAACATTGTAATTTCCTGGCGCATTATCCTCAAGGGCCAATCATCCTCCATTTGCAACACTTGGGGCTCACGGCCCTCACAAATGACAATAACATCCACAACTACACTTTCACGCATGTCTTGATCAAGGCACAACCATTTACCCTTGAGTATCCTCCATCTACGATACTTGAACACTAGGCATAAAGTTTGACGTGCGACAAAGTACCTGTAATTGGAAAGGAAAGTTAGCTGATTTATGCCAAAGTAAGATAATAGTCAACTAAGAGAGAAAATTTTTACGTGAAAGCCATGTCCCTTGTTGTGACTCGACACTCCACTGTGTCAGGATTGTGAGTTATTTTTTATGTCCAAGTTTTGCCTAGAATCCTTGTTACATAATCCTCTGATGTATTTTTTATGACGTACGTGCTTTTGGTACGTCTCAAAACTTTACATTCCTTGAACATGTATGCGAAAATTGCAATCGGTATAAACCAGCTTAGATGTACATTCTTTGAGTTGATGCCTGGCTTCATAGAATTCAATATGTCTGCTGAAATTTTTGTCCTACACATGTGTAAAATGTTGCTAGTACACAATGGCCATTCTATGCTATTGAGATTCGATATGTGCATAGACTCAAGGGTTCCATATTCTCGACTCCCCTTGGGTAATATGTACTTGGAGTCATAGAAAAAAACAAGGTCCTGTGCGAGTTGCTAAGTTGTACGCCCCTCAAAGAGCAATCTACTAATTTTGAGGTGGTAACACTTAAAAGAACTAGTGAAACTCTCAACATTTTGCCACTCATAGCAATCCAAAGGATGTACTTCTGTTAATACAATACAAGTTGTTACATAGGTATCATGAAATTTCTCATTCTCAATGAGTTTCAAATACTTAATGTTTGCAATGTTTCATTGAAAGGGCACAGTGGTGGGTGCAATATGTATTTGTTTTTTCATGAATACATGTTGTGCAAACGCCTTTGTTACAAGGTGAGAATCAACATTCCTTTGTCTGAGAGCCAAAATTTTACCCTTTCAGTGCTTTGATACATCTACAATTGCAGATGCTTTCATCCTAAAAGCTCCCTTCATACTTGGACGCATATGTACCCAAGACGAGCAATGATGCGTGTCACTGATCCAATTCCCTTCTTCATCTTTTCTGTTACGTACTTCTATCAAGAGAATGCTTGTTCTTAGGGATTATAACCTATGCATTAGATGTAAAGAAGTATGTATTAACCCCTAAATAATAAGCATTTTAAGTCTATCCAGTAATCACAAATATGCCATACAAATCAACATGGCATTAAGAGATATTTACACTTTTGTAAATAGACATAAACATCAACATCAAAACTCATATGGATAAAAGTATAGATTTAATTTCAAGACATCACTTTAATCATACCATTTATATGAAATATAATGAAAAGAATAGCACAAGAATACTAAGAGAATTTTGCCAAAATAAATTTTATTATAATGAAGAGGAGTCTGATTTGACTCAATACATTGTATGAAATGTGGATATTATAGAGTAGTTGTTACAAGGATAGCAGCCACATGGCATGCAAATCTTAATAGGCACATTGGATTGACACCTGGGATATTCTAAGACTCAACGCATTGTGTGTTATATGGATGATATGATACAAGAGTTTCATGGATCATTGCCAATTGGCATGGAGATCCAAATGGACACATAGGACCAATAAAGCAGAGGATTTTTGAACCATCCACTTCCAGTAGATCCATATCATCCAACACAAAGGAATCACTCACCACATCAAAATAGTTGATGGAGAATTATATGCTTCACCTAAACCTTTTACAATACTTGCATGTAAAAAAAATACCTGCATCAATCCCTTTTAACAAAAATACTTACATGAATCCCTTTTAGCAAAAAATATCTAGATAATTGCATGAATAGAAGCAATACAAAACATGGCCAATTTACCTATAAGCCGATTCGCTGAAGATAATATTGAATCATTGCTAATAAAAACCCATTGCAAATGATGGACATAAGAAAACATCAATCCCATCAAATATAAAAGTCACTAATTAAATGAATAAATTTTGGCACCACAAAATATGGTAGATTTACCTATAAATTGAGCTACAGAATCTCTGCTCTACCTTGTGTTAAGTGCTGCAACAACAATTGATCCTTAAGTTAGAACTAGCATCAAACCCTATTGTAAAGATAGTAGAAAGGGGATAATGCAGAGAGGAAGAAAGAGAGAGTTTGTGTGAGTACACGGGAGAGAGAAAGAAATGAGCACCTATCCAATCTTACCCAAATTGATCTTTGCAAAAGACAATTTTGCAAGAGTTAGTATTTACATGAAGGTATACTGAAAAAATAGTAGAAAAGAGGAAACATAGACAAAGAAAGAGAGAGGGAGAGAGAGATAAGCACTTATGCAATGTCACCCAAAATGATCTCTGCAACAAAACAACAACAAGGGTTAGAACTAACATTGTGTTGTATTGAAAATATATCAGCAAAAACAAAAACCAAATATAGAGAGAGATTAACACCTTTGCCTCTTGCTCCAAATAAACTCTGAAAGAAAACAACAATTAGAACCAACATCAAATTCTATTGAAAACACAACATAAAAGAGAAACAACACATAGAGAGAGGGGGGAAAGAAAGAAGAGAGAGATGAGCACCTCTGTCTCCTGCCCCAAACAACCTCTACAATAAAACAACAACAACAGTAAGAAACAACATTAAACCCTATTGAAAAAATAGCAAACAAGAGAAAATGAAAAGAGAGATGGGCGCCTGTGTTTTGCCCAAAATCTAGAGCTACGTGGAGAAGAAAGTGCAGAGGTAAGCAAAACGCTCAAAACCCTAATTACTCTTAGCAGGGAGCTTCAATGGAGACGAAAATTCACGAGTATAGAGAAGAGAGGGAAGTGGTCTGTTGCTCAACTTTTGGGTCAAACTGATTTCGTGAGAGGGGAAAAAACCGAAATTGAAAATTCTCCAAAAAAGGGGAGAAATACGAGGTGAGAGAAACTCAAATTTTGTGTACTATTCATTCTCCCTTTTCTTAATCCTCCACTACCCCTTTTTTTAATAAAAAACCCAAGATTTGGAGAGAGAAGATTCACCCTCCATGGATATCAACATCTAGCCTTGCTATTGGACAATCCAAAAGGCACACATCTTAAACTATATTATAATAATGGCCCATTTGTGAGTTCATTTTTTTCCTAATGCAAGGTTACTTGTCCAATCAAAATAGAAGGGATTCTTAAGGAAGAAGTTGATCTTTGATTGCAATATAGAGACTAGGGACTATAAATTCTAGAAACGTAATTACCTCAATACATAAGGCAAGCTTGTAAGGATTGAGACATGTTGCCACTTTGAAGGAAGTATGATAAGCCCAAAGTGCCATCGAGAGCTTGCTATCCCAATCTCTTTTGTAGTGCTTGACCAACTTTGTAAGAATTTTACACAAGGTTTTGTTGCTAAACTCGGCCAAGACATTGGCTTGCAAATAGTATGGAAAAGATTTCTTATGAATTACCATAATGGAAAAGTCATATGCTTGATGACCTTATTTACCAAATGACTCCCTCGATCACTTACCAATTCTATTGTACAAACATAGCAAGCGAGATATATTTGAAGAGGCACTTGGTCAATGACTTTGCTTAATTATTTGGTAGTACCCATACTTCAACCCAGTTGTTGTAGTAGTGGCATAATATACTTTTAGGAAAATCTATGGAAAATTCAATGCATGCCACTAGAGTTTATGTTGTTGGATTTCCTTGATTGTAATCTCTACTATGAAGTGGCCTCTAGCAATACCCTAATGAGCTTATTCCATGTCTACATCTTTCTCCATAGGGAGAACGACATGTTGGAGAATTACAAATAATGTTTTGTGATAGAAATGGCCTAGGAAAAATTCAAAATGTTGTCTTTGGAGAGCCAATCATTTGCATTGGTCCATTAGAATCTCCGAGGCTAGGAAGACCAATAATTCCTCATATCACGTCCACGGAGGATTGCATGGAGGATGAGGTTTGGGATTGTCGGCTATTACTATATGAAACAAACGGGCATCTAAAAATTCATCATTAGTATTCAAGTTGCGCTTCTCTCAAATCAAGATGGGAAAGGAAGTTTGCAATCACATATTGTGATTTAGATTTGTGTACCACCTTGAAATTGAATTCTTGGAGTAAGAGAATCCATCAAGCTAGTCTTCCTATGACATTTTTTGTTGGACCAAGTAGATTAGAGAAAAGTCATCCACATGAAAGAAAAAGGAATGGTCAAGTAGATAATGATGGAATTTCTTTATGGAATAGATCAGTTCAAGGAATTCCCTTTCTCTTATAGAATAAATTTTCTTAGTAGTGGAAAGGTGTTTGCTAGCATGGAAAATGGGTCGAAACTAACCATTTGCATCCTATCGCATTACATTTCATATTCCGTATTTGAGGCATCCACAAAGATATGAAAAGGGAACTATTGAATCTAGCAAGACCAAGGTTGGGGCCTTGCACATGAGTAATTGAAGACATGAGAATGCTATGTGTGTTTTCTATCTTGTTCCATGTGAAGGCTACTTTGGGAATGTGGGATAGCCAATTGAGAGGGATAGCTACATGGGAAAGGAGATACAAATGCCATATATGCCAACAAACACCCTAAAAACTATAGCACCATAGTTGGGAAATTAGCTACACGGGCCTGCATGCTGGTAGTTATCTTGGGGGATTCACAACAATGCCAACATTGAAAATAATGTGACCCTTCTTGGCATTTAATGAAACATACCCAAAGATGATACAAGTAAAACAAGAGTATGCCAAAGACACTGAAGTCATCCATGAATAAGTCTGTTAGGTAGGGCCTAAAATTTTCTTACTCCCACTGAAAGGAATTCAAGGTATTCTTCACTCTAAACCACATGATTGTACATACAAATACACCCTAGACTGTGAGATATAAAAGAAGTCTTATCTTGATCCTCTAGAGAAAGCCAAATGTGGTTGTAACCACTGAGTCCATCCAAGAAAGAATATATCTCGTGACCAACAACCTCATTGAGAATGCTCTTAAGGTAAGTAATGGAAAATGGATCTGAAATGGTTGTAACATTTATCTTTCTATGGTCCATATAAATCTTTAGCTTCTTGTTTTTCTTGGGGATTATAACAATGGGCGAGATCCACTCTTTCCAATCCATTGAAGTAATGAAGCTCACTCAGATGAGTTGGTCTAACCCTTCTTTGAATAGCTTTGCCATGTGGGGATTTATGCAATATCTCTACATGTGAATTGGCATAAGATTCAATTTGAGTGCTGATAAAATGGAGGATCTAATCCCTTCATTTTAAAGTAACCCTAAGTAAAAATTTCTTTGAATTATAATAGGAGAGAAAATAGCTAGTCTCAAAAGTCAAGCTACATGTGAGCACTGATCTTTACTAATTTCATCTCTTCTAGAGCAAGGTAGACTCTAGTGAGGGCATTCTCCGTGACTCTTGTAACCTCCTACATTTTTGCTTTAAGTTCTCTCTCACATTTGAGAAAATTAGTCATTTTGGATTTGGCTAGAGTCATAGCTTGAGCCGCTTCTACTTTGGAGTCTAGATTGTGGACTTCTATATCATCAAGATTTTGGCCCTGTGATGAGTCTAGCTCTTGGGAAGGATTAAATGGGGAGTATGGATTCAAGTAACATTGGCTAATCTACAATACATCCACACAAAAAAATGGTTCTAAAGTGGGAATTAGCTACCAAGAATGTAGATTCCTCATCATTGTCTAGGCCATCCACCATGTTGACCATTTTTGAGGCTACTAGTCTACAGAGGCTATTGATAGAGGTAGATTTACGTTTAAGAAAATTCAGATTTATTGTGATCTTAACTAGTCACAATCCCAATTGTGAATGACATGTGCTTGCCCCAAGGAGGGCCTTTCAAGAAATTGGCAATATTCTTTACCTCCATGTTCTATGTTGAGTACTACCAAGGAAATTAGGAATGGCGCATTGGCTACCTCCATGAGAATTGATCAAATGATGCTAAGTGGCCACACTCTTTGTTGGTTAATCATTTAGACTAAGAAGGGGACTAGCTCCAAATTTATCATCCCAAAATCTTTGCAAGTGGCCACAATAATAATGTTGACTCTAGATCCACTATCCAATAAAACATTGTTGATAACCTAATTTTGGAATCGAATAGAGATGAGTGATATGGTAGGGTCAAACAACAGTCCTAACAAAACTATCTCCTATTGTACCTTTCATACTTTCTCCTCCAGTACCGATGTAGTCAAGTCCATAACTTTGGCTTCTATTAGGATAGGCCGAGAGTTGGATCATTTGTAGCAAGTGGTCCTTGAATGTTAGGACTAGATTTAGCAAGTCTGTAATGGGATTGTAATGGAGATTGGGCCCCATGAAGTTTGGATATTTGTTTTGGTTGGAATTTCTTTTGTAGAGGATAAAGTCTCAACTTCAAAAATAGGCTAGTTCCCTTCCACCCTAGTAAGTTGTGCCAAAGTATGGTTCAAACTAGGAGTCAATGATGGACTCTCTATCAATGGTCAGGGTCTCTTTCGATCCTAAAGATATTGGTTTCGAACCCAAAATCAACTATAATCTCTACTTAGGTACTGATGTTCCTGATGTCCCTTTCATACTTGTGGGTTTTGAATCCAGTACATGTAGTAGTTGTGGGTCTTTTAGCATTGTTAGTTCTTTTTCCATCCCCACAACCATATGGTGGTGGATTTTCTCGTATTTAATCCAAGAAATTCATGTGGGCTCACTATAAGATATAGGTCTCATACCGACGTTCAAAGCAACAAAAATATTTACCAAAAAAATTGCCCCCTTCATCGCTAAACACGTCTGTATTAGTGTCTCCACAGACGTCTTTATCAACATCACTATTGGCATCGCCATTTGCATTGTTATCTACATCGCATTTGTGATAGGAATAAGGACGCAAATAGCGACATCAATAGAGATAGTTTGTGACGCAAGTTGTGATGCCAAGAGAGATGTATGTAGTAATTTTGTGATGCTAATAGTGACGATTATAGAGAAAAAAATAATCTGTGGCAGGGCAGCTCACATGTCGCACTATGTGTTGTACTTACATTCTACAAATGTGCTACATGTAAAGTGTACAATGATTATACAAAATGAAGGCCAAGTGTACTTGAATCCACAAGACTGATACATAAACCAAATACAAGATTTCTTAATGAAAGCGCTCATGGAATCATGACAAGATACAAAGGATGATAATAACATAGTGTATAGAAAATGCCTACATAAATCATAAGACCAAAAAAGAAGAGTATGTGTGCTCCACAAATCCAAGCATGAGCTATAGATCCTCACCGTCCAAAAGCTTGTCCCACCACAAGGGAGCATCAAACAGACTCTACAACAAAAGAAACAACTACACATCAGTCCACCATACAATAATGCATTTTAATTAAAATTAGAAACTACACACAAGAAATATGAGTGACTTATTGCATTGTTGTATGCATACAATTTATCGATAAATGTAGTGAGACCTTGTCTCTCTGCATATCAAGTCTCTAGGTTGGTAGGATCGCGGTTTGTAATGGAGTGCTACGAAGAAAAAAAATATACAATGGTTAGAAACATGATTGTTAGTACAAGAAATATTGCAAAAAAAGTGAGAAGAACAAAAGAAAAACTTACAAAGTGCTCCAGATAAGTCATGTGGCTACCACTTCCAAGATGATGGATCACTCCTACCTCCAGGCATACCCTCACTGCCTCGCACTGCTGTCTCCAATATCCAGGAGAATTTGTAGCCTCCTCCCTTAGTTGGTGCCAATCATCTACATCTAGCCACTCAGGCTTTGCAGCCCCACTCTTAAGTGCCTTGTGTGCATCTGATCATCTGTGTCACATGTACGCATGCATGCACTCCATCATCTAGCCTGTGGAAAATCTATCTATTGTGATGGATACTAGAAACTCCTCACACAAGGATGCTACTATATAGTCCTTGCTCCCCTCTGGTATGTTCTTCCAATGATCCAAGATGTTTTTCCAAAAAACTTTTTGACACAACTTTCTCATACAAGCTATCATCCTCCTCCCCTCATCATTCATGATGATGGCTCCTGTACTATCATCTACAAGGTATCCATACCCCTCTGGGGTATGTCTAAGATGTGTCCTCTTCCATTTGTGACCGTGCTCTTGGGCATATCCAGGGGACCCTTGTACATCTGATGTATCCAAATGGGTGGTATCTCTTGGAGTAGCACCCATAGGAGTGCCATCTGCGAATGGTTGAGCAAAAGCGGGAGTGACTGGAGTAGACATCCCCATAGGTGCGACAAATCCCATAGGTGACGCAACTCTAGTAGAGCGACGAGACGAATACATTGTGTCCATACCTCCACAACAACCACCTGAGCGACCCTCTCTCAAACCTACATGAGAGTGAGAAGTAGCACCTCTATTTGGAGCCACCGACCATGGGCTCACCACATCCATGTCTTCGTAGCATCCCCTAAAACCTCTCCCTCCATCCGGTCCAAGTTTGGAGTGTCAACCTCATGTACTAAAAACCAAAGCATTAGAGCATACTAAAGTAGATATAACAAAATGGCTTGATGGTGTCCAAGACATCTCCTGGTTTTCCATATATTTGAATCAAGCCATCTAATCTAGAGACATACGTGTGAAAATCTCCTATATCTCCTCATAGCTTATCCCTCGATTGATCATGTTGTCCAAATATCCACAAAGGTCACCTACACAGATAAAAATTGATGTTAGCATAATCAATATAAAGATTCAAGAAAAGCACGGTAATATAACTCTTTAAAAAATAATCTTACTTAAAATGCATATTCTAGAGTACCATTATAAGTAATTCATTAACAAGTTGAGTAGGTGGATACTTCAACTATGACGTAGCCTATGGTCCCATGTCAATCTCCTGACATAACTCCGCATACACTGGAAATAAAGGTCACCACAAAAGGATGAGCCCACCTTTTTCTCAATGGATTCCTATCTTTCCATCATTTTTACCTGATTCTTCCTCATGTACATGCTCAAGCTTTGGGCGACCTCCACCCCTTGCAATATCGACCCCTCTATTTGCATATTGTCCTCATCTACACTGGGAACATTGATTTCATCATATATTCTCGCACTTTGGAGAGCTAAAGGTACAACATACCACCATCGAGGTTGTCATGGGTTTGGATAGAAAATTACATGTTCAAAATCACATACAAGAGAGATTTAGCATTTGTGACATATACCATGTCGTAATAAAATTTTAAAAAACATGAATTCATGCACCTATTCACAATGGGCCGGTAAGACAAACGTGTGCTTGAAAGCATTGATAAGGATACTTGTGACGAGCTGGATGAGTTATGTAAATCCACGCTTATATTACCATTGTCGAAATAGGTTTATTTCAATGTTGTGGCACCTAAGTAAAATGCTCAATAGTTATGGAAAAATATATATAATCAAGCAAAGTCTTGCTCACAAATGTACTGGTTGAAATAGCTCAAGGATCTTCACATGAAGGAAGGGACTAGTGTGTCCATTCACTGGAATGAATTTCATTCTATTTTTTTCCAATTAACTTTGCAAGGCATTGAGTTCAAGGATAATGCCCCTCCCTTGTTCCTGCTTCTGACACTTATTGAGTCATGGAAAACTTTTCGTACTGTTATGTGTGCTAATATGGCTAAGGATGGTTTGAAACTCTAGGATGTTGAGGGTGCCTTACGCATAGAGGAGTTAATTAGAAAGAATGTGGATACTGCATATACTTCTCATGCATTGACTATTAGGGCAAACATGATGGTAAGAGCAATAACAAGCACCATGGTAGAGACTCATAGAGCTCTCAGTCTCAAGGGTAGTCTTATATGTTGAGAAACACTAATCTTGAGCAAGGTTAGTTATGGATGTTGGAATGCATGGACAAGAAGCATGATGATAAATGACTAGAGAAGACACTTACTCAAGTGAATTAGGTTTCAAGATAGATTATCTTGGACTCATAAACACAATCTTGAGTAGACATGGATAAGACTGAAAGTACATAGTAAAATAGCATTGCATTCAAATGATTGTCAAAGAACATTACTTTATAGTTCCAGGATGGTATCACTTTTTATCACTATGCCTTTTATGGCTGCGATTGAGAAGGGTTGCTGAGAAATATGCAATAACATTCCTATGATAGCCTCTTTGTATGGATCAGTAAGGCAAGGAACATGCAATAGCCTAGAAGAACTACCTTGTATCTTGTATATACAGAGGTTGTCATGAGTAGAACCTTCCTAGGTATAGACATGGAGAAACCAACCACATAAAACTAGAGGCTATCAAAAGGCCTCACTAAGTGTCCAGAGGCTATAGTGCACATGTTACATGAGGGTTACAAGGCTTATGATTGAAGCATTAATGCAAGTATATACAAGCCTTAAAAGAGTGTCTGAATACTAGGAATAGAATGATTGCGGAGGCTTGTCCTATTGCTCTTGGTTGTCTTCTTCTTCATGGTCTTCTTTGTCTTTGACAATTGGAAGGTAGGCCTTCTGTTATCTTTTCTTGGCATAACAAAATTTTTCAATGTGGCTAATTCTTTTACAAAATTCACAAACAATGTCTTTCTTCCATTTGTACTTGTTGTTCACATAGAGCACATGTTATTCTTTTGAAGTGCTTGCTTTCTCTTTACCTTTGAGCTTATTCTTTTCTTCAAGGAGTGATGCTTTGATGTCTACTAGCTTTGGATTTGGCATATTAATTAGTGTGGTGGAGACATTACCAAATTCTAGAGGAAGACTCTTGAGTAAGACCCCAATGTATGTCTTCTTCCATTTTTTAGCTAATCCATGTAAGTTGAGTCAAAAAACTCTCCATATAATTAATGTGAGTTGCAAGGAATGTATTAGCCTTCATATCCAACATGAAAAACTCAATCAACAATCCATATTTTGAAGATTTAGATTGGGCACCAAACAATGTGTCCAATTTTTCCCAAGTGGCATAAACATGTGTCACATGTGTCTATGTGGCGGATATAATTGACATCAAGATCAAGCTTGATGATTGTTTATGCTTTGTCTTTACTCTTTTGCCATACTTCTACAAGACCATCATCTCTAGGTGTCTTCTCCGATCCACTAGTTATTGACTAGATACCTTTCTTCATGAGGATTAGCTTTATCCTTGTTTGCTGTGTGTGGAATCCCGTTCCTTTGAAGCAACATAATAGTGAATCTTTGCTTATATCAGATGTTTGATCAACAACAAATAACTAGCAAGTGACTTAAACTTGGATGTATCAAGAGACACATGAAGTACTAGTGTCAAAAAGCACTAAATGAGTATCAAAAGATACTATACTTATTGAGCTTCATGTTGAAATTTGATGCTTGATGTTGAATCTTCCCTTGCATATAGGATTGATTTTCTAAAAAGTTAGTGGAGCATCAGAATAGAGTGGTAATGACTTGGTTGAGGTCGTCAGAGAAGTAAGAGAATAAAGAGATTTAAGAGCTAAGACTAATGGCTATGGCTTACTGTTTAGGGTTTTTCAACTTAAGTGATCTTTTGCTTATAGTGGCATGTGCACGTGACCATTCCTTGAGATATCTGGTAACTAGATAGCTCAATTCATAAGCTTTAAAAGTCCCATGGTCATAGGTAACATCGGACTACATATTGTTGGTAGTAGGAGCTATAGGACTAGTAGTAGGTGAAAATTGGGTAGCAATAGAGAAAATGAGTAATGTTGGGTAAGGAGAATGTAATGTCATGGTTTGAGGTAATAAGATGTAGTTTCCTCAATGTAGAGAAATATATCTAAAAGAATTCTTGCAAAGATCTTTCTTTTATGGAGAGATGCAAGAGTTCCTATACATGTAGGTACTACTTGCTATGGAGGTCAAGTGGTGTAGTGAAGATGGAATGAAGAGAAGAAGAGTTCTACTGAAATCAAGCTAAGCTAAGGTCAAGGAGAGCTAGCAAAGCATTGCGTTGAGGTGAACCATGCTCACATGGCTCTGATACCATGTTGAGAAACATAGATCTTGTGCAAGGTTGGCTATGGAGGCTCGAATTCATGGACAAGAAGCATGATGACAAATAACTAGACAAGACTCTTGCTCAAGTGAATTAGGTTCCAATATAAATTAGCTTGGACTCATAAACACAATCATGAGTAGACATGGACAAGACTGAAAGTAAAAATTAGAATAGCATTGCATTCAAATGATTGTTAAGTACATTGCTTTATAGTTCCAAGATGGTACCACTTTTTCTCACTATACCTATGAGATTACAAGGCAGTTATTCTAGGTTGTTGCATGTTCCTTGCCTTACTACTCCATACAAATAGGCTATCATAAGAGTATGAATGTTCTCAACACCTCTGCTCAATCATAATCATAAAAACACTGAATATACAAAGATTTTCATGAGTAGAACCTTGCTAAGTATAGACATGGAAAAACCAACCATATAAAGCTAGAGGCTATCACAAGGCCTCACTAAGTGTGTAGAAGCTACAGTGCACATGTTGAGCATTAATCCAAGTAGATGACTTTGATACCATGTTGAGAAACATAGATATTGAGCAAGATTAGATATGGAGGATGGAATTCATGGATAAGAAGCATGATGATAATTGACTAGACAAGACTCTTACTCAAGTGAATTAGGTTCCAAGATAGATTAGCTTGGACTCATAAACACAATCTTGAGTAGATATGGACAAGATTGAAAGTATAAAGTACAATAGCATTTCATTCAATAAGTACATTGCTCTATAGTTTGAGGATTATACCACTTTTCCTCATTGTGCCTAAGGGACACATGGTAGTTCTTCTAGGTTGTTGCATGTTTCTTGCCTTATTTCTCCATACAAAGAGGCTATCATAGAAGCATGATTGCATATTTCTCAACATTATAGTAAGTCACGTGGATTGCAAAGCCTCTCTTATGTGTCATTACTATGGAAAGTAGGGTCATATTATGCCACTGAGCCATAAGATGCATGATGACAATGCTTTGAGGACTCATATTACTCAAGTACTATAGGATATCAGTATAAGTAGGTTAAGAAAAGGGAACTTATATCTGATAAGCTTCACGAAGTTAATGTTCTACATTTTGTATCAAACAAACAACATGCATAAGAATAGTCCATTAGTGCTTCTCATGATGTTGATGAGTCTCACTACTCATGATGTTATTTGCATATCACTATCAAACTTTGTATTTTCCATCACACTTAAGACATGTATGCTTATGTTTTGTGATAATATTTTGAGTGGCTTATGCAAGCATTAATAATAGAGGGGTATACGTATCCTACTAGAGAGACTCTACTTATCATTTCTTTATGTGACTTACTTCATGGTGCAAGGCTGTGGGTAAGGTATAATTTATCTCATTAGATCTATCTACTCTTGATAAGGCATTTGACACCATCATATACAATGGTTTGAGGAGTCATGGCTATTCCAGTCATCCATCGGGCTATGCGAGGTGTTATCCATGTCTTGATGCATGATATTTACCTAAGCATGGTCTATTACCTTAGTCTTAGTATTTCCATATATGAGGAGTCTTTAGATGCCTCATGAAGTGTAGTTATGTCACTACAAGATACATGCCACATATCAACATTTAAAGCAATGCAAATATTCATCAAGAAATTTGTCCCCATCATCACTAAATGCATCAATATAGGTATCTCTATAGATCAATCACCATTAGCATCTTATTTGTGTTGCAATTAGCTAATTGTGACTCTTTCTAACGCATATACCAACTAAGATAGCATCTCGTACAGTAAATTAGTGATGTGAAAACAATAGCTGCCCTACTATCTCCTATTACCATATGTTGAATAATGCTCTATAAAATCAATTACATATTGAATAGACAATTGTCATAAAGATAGGTGCATCATGAGATATTGAAAAAAAAGAGTTGTTGATTCAATATTTAAATAAGTACAAGACTAATGATGACAACTCATAAAACTACATGGAACCATGGAGAGAAGAGTCTAAAATAAACATGGTAATATATTTATAAATAAGGCAAAATGTGATTTTATACAAAGGATGAGATATATATCTAATGAATGCTATATGGAAGAAGCTCGTATGGATCATAGGGCCAGAAAAGAAAATTATGTATGCTCTAGAAAGCTATGCACATGCTATAGGTTCTTGCCATTTGAAAGCTCGACTTGATGCAATAGAAGACCATCAAACAAACTTTGTAATATAGAAAACCAGACATTAAACCACAATACATAATGCATCACAAAAAAACTAATGACTACGAACAAGAAAGAGGATGGACTTACTAGGCCACCACACACATGCAATCTATCGACGAGTGTAGTGAGACTATGTCCCTCTGCTTTGCATATCGAGTCTTCAAACCTATAGGATAGCCATTAGTGATGGAGTGCTGCAAAAAAATAGAGTATTATTGTTAGATATATGATTGTTAGTACAAGAGATATTCCAAATAATAATGTAAAAAGAACCAAAAGAAAACTTACCTCCAAATAAACTCTATGCACAACCCCTATGTCCAATCGTCCTAGAGAGTTTGTGGCCTCCTTCTTGAGTCTTAACCAATCCTCTGTGTCCAATATCTTTAGCTTTCAGGTGTAATTCTTGATTGCCATGCATGCATCTAATCCTCTATGTGACATGTATTCACGCATACAATCTATTGTCCATCCAATGGAAAACCTCTTTGCTATCGTAGTAGGTATTGGAAACTCCTCCTGCAAGCATGCCACTATATATTACTTGCTCTCCTCTGGTATATTCTTCCAATCGTCTAAAACTTTGTGTCTAAGGCACAACTCACTCATGTGAGCCATCACCCTCCTCCCCTCATCATTCATGATCATAGTACCTATTTTCTCATCTATGAGGTATCCATACTCTACTAGGGTATGTCTAAGATGTAACCTCTCCCACTTGCGACTATGCTCCTAGGCATAACTAGGAGACCCCTCTACATCTAGCATACCACTAGGGATAATATCTCTTAAAATAGCACCCATAAGGGTGCTACCTATGGATGACTAAGTGAAACATAGAGTCATGGGATTAGATGTCTCTATAGGTGTGACAAACCCTAGAGATGAAAAGTGTCCACCAAACCAATGAGACCAGGACACTAGATCAGTGCCTCCATAACACCCACTTGAGCTCCTCTCTCTAGAACCAATACACGAGTGAGGAGTAGCAATAGGTTGTGGGCTTATAGTATCTACAGCTCTATAGCATCTCCTAGAACCACTGCCTCGATCCAAGGCCAATCTAGAGCATCGGCATTACCTACTGGAGATTGAAGCATCAAAGCGTATTGTGGTAGACCTTGCACAATGACCAAATGATGAATGTGAAAACTCCTAGTCTACCATATCTCTAAAGCAGGCCATTTGATTTAGAACAACATATGCGTAAAAAATCTTCTACAACCTTTAATTTGTCATTCCTTGACTCATCTTGCTCTCTCAATATCATCAAAGGTAACTTGCACAGTTCGAAAATGATGTTAGTGTAATCAATATAAGTATTTAGGTAAAGCATGATCATATAACTCTGCAAAAAAGGATGTCAATTAAAATGCATATACTAAAGTATCCTTAGTAGTATATTTTCAATGAATAAAGTAAGTGGATGCAAATACGACCAAGTCTATGGCTCCATATCAAGATCTTGGTGTAGCTCAATGTACACTAGAAGATCTATACATAGGTCTTCATAGAAAGAGGAGTCCACTACATTCTTGAAAAATTTGTGGCCTCTCGTCTCTTCATCTATGTTACTCGTGCTTGTCTCCTTGACACTCCAAGCCCTCTTCACTCTCCAGCCCCCATAACATTGACCCCTCTACCTACATACTCTCCTCATTCACATTAGGAAATGGCTTTCATCATAGACTTATGCGCTCTCATGTGTTTCTAAGGATTTGGATAGAAGATTACTTGTTCACAATGACCTGGCAAGACAAATGTGTCACATAGATTATTCTACCTTTTCTCAGAAACTATCTCCAAAAATCTAGATAGACTTCACTAGACGGTTGCCCTAGTTCCTTCCAATACAACTTTAAACCACTATATGATCATGGATAAGCTACGATAATCCATTGAGATAATATTTTTCAAGTTACCAAATTACTCTATCTCATCTACTACAGTATTTGGATTCATGACCTGTTGCCAACTCTCTTGCTCAAACTTTGCCATGACACCATAATCTATTGTGAAGCGCATTTTTTCAATGTGCTCAACTAAAAAATGTTAACCATGTGACCACGTCGTGCTATAGATTTTGTACTGTATACTAAAACAATTAGGTTAGTCTTTAAAGTCCATTCATGCCCTCGGGTAAGTTACTCATGAATATATGCATGCATCCTGTAGGTTCAAAATAAGTTATCATGCATGCCCACACAATGGGCATGCATGATAGCTTGAGGAAGCCAAACCTATCATAATATCTCTATGTAGTCAACAAAAACTTGAACAAGCCATGGTAGATATTAGCAATGAGAAAACAAGCCCACTTACTTGAGTACTCTCTGAAACCTAGAAAGTCATATGTGGTCCATATAAGAATGGCTCATATATTAGCATACTGCCAACCATCATACTTGCTCATGTCTTCCACAGTGACCCTCTCCTCTCACAAAATCTAGAGCTTATCAACTAATGATAGAGTTAGATAGTTATGTTCTTGACTTTGTAGCACCCAAGAATGAGCAAGCTAAGGATGAGGTGTCATTTCTTTCATAGAAAGCCATAGTGGGATGTTGTAGTTTACAAGGACTATATGCCAAACATTGTAAGAAGTTGAGCAAAGACTGAATGGATTCATGCCATCCATAGCAAGAAAAAACCAAAGATTCCTTGGCTCTTGTACAAAGCTTGGAAATGTGGAGTCAATGTGACTCAATGCATGTGAATCTACTTTTATTCATTTGACTCCATTTGTGGATCTATTTTTTGCATGTCACATTGTCAAGCTCACCATGATTGATGTACGAAATATCTGGCATATATGTGGTATAAGTGGAAAGTGTCTGAGAATCTTTTGAGGGCCAATTTTTCCTTATTACAAGTTCTATTTTACATGTCTCCATAGTCTCATAGTCTCCTCGAATCAACACATAATCATTGACACATGCACATATGCTATTGTAGTCCATACCAAGCTTTCATAATAGTATTTATATATCATCATAGGACTTAAGCATCATGTTTCCAGGTGGTAATATGTGATATATTAGCAACTTGAAAAAAAATCCAAGTAACTTTGAAGAGCATTAAAAGTAGTTTTGATAATGGAGTTAAAAAAAAGGAGTGTAGCATGTACCTGAACAACTTAGTCATAGCCACATCACTCCATTCATACTTTCCATGTACACTTAGGAGCGCAAGTAGCATCTTTAAGTGGAATATTCTGTACCTATCATACAATGGTATGGATGCCTCCTCTCTCAATGGATCAATACCTTAGCATCCATGGACAATAATATATCAATTATTGCCTCCATCTCAAGATCCAAGATTGGAGGAAGGTTTGCAAGGTCAACCATCTTTTCTAGTATTAAGGGTGTAGTTCGTGGTGTGTCCTCCAATGGATTTATCAGCTAAGATATTCAATTCATCTCAGGCCCATGAACTCTTCTTATGGGCCACAATAGGTGCATTCCTTTGGGATGGAATGCCATCTCTTTGTAGACATTTCCAAGGCACATCTAATATTGTTGTATGTGATATTCAATTACCGTGTGAAAGTAAAGAATGATTGATACACACTTTTCTTACCATTAGCTCAAAGTTCGAGATTGCCTCATGATATTGGATGTCAGGACCATCATCAATGTCCATTTTTTCTATGTTACAGAGCAGACAATATGCTTTTGTTTCCCTCATAGTTTCTCTTCTTCCATTCTAGTCTCTACTTATCTTTCTCGCTCTCTATTATTATATTTCCCTCCGTTTCTTTTCTCCCCCCCTCTCTATTTCTCTCTCCACCTCTCTCTCTCTCTCTCTCTCTCTCTCTCCTCGCGCCACTCTCACTCAATGCATCTCTTTATAAAAAACGTTAAAGAGAAAAAATAAGTAACTTAAAAAACAAAGAAATAGAAAGCAATGTCTCCCCCCTCTCTTTATCTCTATCTCTCGCCCTCCCTCTCTACTTCTCTCTCTCTCTCTCTCTCTCTCTCTCTCTCTCTCTCTCTCATTGTTTCCCTATTTCTCTCACTCACTCTCTCTTTTTTTCCTCCATCTCTCTTTTTCTCTCCTCTCTATTTTTATCTCTCCTCTCTCTCTACTCCCTCTCTCCATCTCTCTATTTCTCTCCGTTCCTTTTCTCTCCCCCTCTCTATTTCTCTCCCCACCCCTCTTTGTATCTCTCTTTCCCTTTCTTTGTTTGTCTCCCTTCATCTCTCTTTGTTTCTCTCTATCCCCCCTCTCTCTCCTTGTTTGTCTCTCTCCCTCCATCTCTCTATTTCTCTCTTTCCATCCCCCTCTCTATTTCTCTCTCCTTGTTTGTCTCTCTCTATTTCTCCATCTTTCTATTTTTTATAAAGCCTCTCTCATTCTCTCTGTTCCTCCCCCTCCCTTCTCTCTGTCCCCCCCCTCTCTCTCTCTCTCTCTCTCTCTCTCTCTCTCTCTCTCTCTCTCTCTCTCTCTCTCTCTCTCTCTCTCTCTCTCTCAATGCATCTCATTACAAAAAAAATTAAAGAGAGAAATTAAGAAAGCTAAAAAACAAAGAAAAGGAAAGTAATGTCTCCCTATCTCTCTCTCCCCTCTCTCTCTACTTTTCTCTCTTTCCCCTTTCTCTCATTATTTTTTTGTTTCCCTATTTATCTATTTCTCTCTCTCGCTCTCTATTTTTTTCTCTATCCCTCTTTTTCTCTCTCTTTCTCCCTCCCTCTCTTCTCTTTTCACTCTCCTTCCTTTCTTTACCTCACCCTTCTTTTCTACCACCTCCCTCTCTCTTTCTTCTCTCTCTCTCTCTCTCTCTCCCCCTTCTCTCTCTTCTTTTTCTCTCCCCTATATATTTTTATCTCTTCTTCCTCTCTATTTCTCTCCCCACCCCTGTTTCTCTCTCTCTTTCCCTATCTTTGTTTCCTCTATTTGTTTCTCTCTCGCCCTCTCTCCCTCATTGTTTCTCTCACTCACCATCCTCTTTCCCTCCCTTCATCTCTCATTTCTATCTTCCCCTTCCTCTTTGTTTCCTTTCTCCCCTTTGTCTCCCTCTTTCTCTCTTCCTCTCCTTTCCTTCTTCTCCCTCCCACTTTCCCTCTCTTTCAATGCATCTCTCCACAAACAAAAACAAAGAAAGAAAAGAAGAAAACACCAAGAAGAAATATCAAGAAGAGGTAATGTACCTACCTCAAGGGATTGAAAATAAAACCCTTTTTGTGTCCTCTTCGTGTGACTTCCCTCCCTTTTTCCTTACATTCTTCTCTTCATTCTTTGCGTATGGTGGAGGTGGTAATGAGCTCTCCCCCTTTCCCTTTCCCTCTCCCTCTCCCTCTCCCTCTCAAAGCTTTGAGCTCTCTTGCTCTCTCTTTCATTCTCTCTCATAATTTTTTTTGGTAAATGTTGCGCTCAAGTTTTCGACTCTTTTTTCTTCTCTAAGCAATGGCATTGCTAATAGTTTCACTACTAGAATTGTTACTTGCATCACTATTAGTATCACAAATAGTAATTAGCAACACAAATAACTACGCTGCTATTTTGCATCACAATCGGCTCCCGCTATTGCCCCATTTCCTTGAAATATGTAGATAGTTTTCAAGTGTGATGTAAAAAAGTATTACTAGTGTCTCTCACGTGTTTGCTCATTCTTGATGATTATGACTAGATGTATGATGGAGATTTTTTATTATCTATGAGATCTAATAATTGGTAACATGTCTCTCTATATTTTTGATTTATTAATTTCTAGCATACTCTTAATTTATGTCTCTAATTTGCTGTTATGAGTATTGTAGGATGTATTCTCATGTTCACATGTCATTAATTCCATGTTTTCTATTAATTACCTAATTTAGTATGATGTATTTACCACATTTAATATATACTGTATTTTGTTCATGTATGTTCCACTATAGTTTTGTTATGCATTTTGCATAGATTAAGGGCTACAACATCGTCCCTTGATAGGGAAGGAATTAACCTATACAATCCCAATATGGTTTAGCATTGGAAGGTTGACATAATGAACAATGCAGGTTGACAACCTAGTTTTGGGTTGGTTCACTCTTCAATGAAATTGTGGTAATTATGATAAAATATAAATGCCTTGTTATCCAAATGATTGTGTTTATGTTCGTACTTAAGAAATATGACAATGTGCCATAATATTAATTAAGGAACATGTCTTTATTAGCATGCTTGCTTACAAAATTAAGATAAGCCATGTCTAAAAACGAGAAATAGGTTGAAAGCCCGATTTTGGAGCGGGAAACAAGCCTAAAAATAGCAGAAAAATGTGGAAATGGAGGGAAAAATATAAACTCCCAAAGGCGGCGGCTCGACTTAGGTCGATTTTAGGCATTAAGGGCTTGACGGGCGCCCATGCGACACTCCACGATTTTTTGTAATTTTTTTTTGTATGCCTGTGCTAGCCAATGGAGTTGCCAGCCAGTCCGGGACTCTAAGACGAGCTTACAAAAATTTTCAGATCACAATTTGGAGTTTGTACGACTAAACGGTAAAAAAACCGACCAGTAGGCGGACAAATGTCCCAAAAATGAGAGAGTGCCGAAGTGGAGAAGTGAGGGGGTGCCTCTCCAAGGGGCACCCCCCCTCATATTTTCGTGGTAACGACGGCTGTCTGTGGCGACGACAGCGCACCGAAAATGCCCCCCCCCCCCCCCCCCATGATCAGTTTCGTGATGGCCAGAGAGCCATGGAGGCAGCAACACAAGATAATTCAGCAACTTTGACACTCTCTATCGCTGGCCTGCGAACGTAAAATGGCAGCCTACAGATGGAGACCAAAACCTAGTCTCTCTCTCTCTCCTCCAAGGCCCGATTCACGTGTGGGAAGAGAAGAAGATGAAGAAGGATTGACGGATGCTTGCCCAATCGAAGGGGGATTGCTCCGCGATGCAAGATGAAGATAAATTGCTGATTCCAAACTGAAATGATGGCTGGAAATCAGTCATGAGGCACATCAAATAAAAACCCGCAAAAGACAGTAATATACTTTTCATAAAGAAAAATGGTGTTTTTATGCAATTTGCTTCATGGAAATTTGTTCCTATGGGCTGATATTAAAATACAATGATGTTTGTAATGGTTGCTATCAGTTTATCATAAAAAATTTAGAAATTCATTTGTTGTATGGCTGGAAATAGTGAAATAAAATACGCAAAAGACGAAAAACAAGGGGAAATTATGGTTTTTGGGGATAGAAATAGTAAAATATAACAAGACACACCAATCAAATTTGTGTCTTTGCTGCAAATGAACCTAAGGGCCACAGCCCACAACTCATTTTATATTTTCAGTTATTTAATATTGCAAAAAATACAAGAAAATTAGGAAAAATGGGAAAAAATAAGGGAAAAATAGATTTTGAGTGCTAAAAATTAAGGAAAAATAAGAACCATGTTTGTGAATGTATGGGGGGTCTGAAGTATGAGGTTTAGCCTCAGTTCAGTCCTACCTTTACGTTTTAGGGAGTTTCCTTTACTTTTCATACACAAAAAATGGGAAAAATGAACCCCAAACCGATCAATAATGCATAACCTAAACGGGTGAGGGGGTAGAGTGTATAGAAGGTGTTTAAATACTGAATGAAATGATGAAAAGCTTGCTGGTTTTTATGCATACCATTTAGGTTGGTTGATAATTAAAAATTAAGAACCTAGTAGCACGAGGGTTTCTCGATGCTAGGTTCATGCAACGCTGCATACGAGAGATAGTCAAAATCATTGAAAGAATGTTTTTGCACTAAGCACAATGTTGATTTTTCTTTGTTTGAGCACATGGACATTCACAATTTGCATGAAGCATAAAATGATAAAAGGTATTAGACAATACCTCCTGGATGCATAGCACCTGTATTCTCTAGATCGTGACCAACGTTGAGTGAGTGAGGTTGTCCTAAGCTGTAGGCTAGGTGTGGGGTCTAGGGGAAAGTAAAGTGAGGTATGGTACATTCCTGGATACGATCAATCGGTACCTTGGGTGGAAATATATGTGATGCTGTGATATATATGTTTGGCGACGCATCGAGGGCCAATCCCCAAGGTGTAGGAGAGTCGCAGTGAGGTAGTGGCAGTCAGCCGTGGGAGGACCTCCTATGTTTGTACTTCGTGCTATTTGGCAATGTGTTGGGACTCCCTCTGAGGAGTGTTAATTGGATTAGAGTTGGACTACGAGACGTGATACAAACGCAAGATGTTTAGGAAGATAATGTATGTGTCATAAACGCTTCTGGCCTCAAGGCTGTGGGGTTGTTGAGCACATGATAGAGGTCCGGCTAGTGCATGAGCCAGTGCCGGCCCATTTTAGATCCCATCAGTGGTGCGTCTGCCGGGAGCCACTTAGAAGTGGCGGTTCTCGAATCCTGGTTGTCTAGGGACCAGTTAGCAGTTTATGCCAAAGGATACTGAGATTGACCCGTTATTCATCGATAAGCATCATCTAGCCAAAATCCAAAAGCAAGAGAGAGATGAAAGAGCTAGGCGACATGCTGAATTTCTTAGGAGGTATTCCCCTAAGCGTAGCGGTGCTAAACCCTCACAAGGGAGTGGATCTAGTGGTCTTGGTGCCACAAGTAGTAAGTTAGGAGAAGGTGGAAGCTCTAGTGCTCCCCTTCCTTCCATAAGGCAGTCTACATCAAGTGCAGGAGGGGTAACCCCACCGTCCCCTATTCCTAGTGCAAATCCAATTTCCGTCATTGCGCAGCCCATTGCAATTCCTGCACGAATGACGGATTTGCTGGCTCTAGGTTATCCGCTACCCATTTTTAATGGGTTAGTTGAGGAAGATGCGGAACTCCACATCAGGGAGTTTCAAAAGCTGATGTTTAATTGTCGCATCCAAGAAGAAGGGCATTTTATGATGTTCTTCAACATGACTCTCAAAGGAAGAGCTGCCATATGGTATCATGGTTTAGAAGCCGAAACCATATTGAATATTGATTCATTTTATGGAGATTTTCGAAGGGAGTTTTTCCCTGAAAGGGGTGGGCAATATTGGTTGCGTGTACTCAACGTGACCCGCCAAGAACCACACAAGGATATTCGTGCTTATGCGAAGAAATTAAAAGAGGTTTTCCATAAGTTGGATACCTCTATTCCTATCCCCCCAACTGCCCAATTGCAATATTTTCTGCATGGTTTGGACTTTAATATCCAATTGCAGTTGAGTAGTGTCCCTTTGGGGGATATAGATAGTAAAAAAAAAGGAAATAAAGCCGATTCAACGACCTAAAGAGCGGATGGTTTGGCATGAAAACCGAACTCTACCGAACTATCATGAATTCGATTTGGTGAACTCTCTTTGCGAAGTCAAGCCGGATGTGAACCTTTTACAGCTTATTAAGCTTTTCCCAGGAGTACGCAAGGAATTCAAAAAGATCCTGCGTAGTGGGTATATCATAGAACCTTTGGGTATTGCGCGAGTTGGTGATGACTGGTTCGAGCATGCTGAGAAGCATTGCCCAAGGGTTGCAGCCTATGTCGATGGGATATTAGTAGATTATGCCATTGTTGACATGGGATCATCTGTTAACATTATGAGCTCTGAACTGATGGAAAGGTTGGACCTTGCGATTCAAAAAGATACCTCCACAATTCTCAGAATGGCGGATGATAGTTTGAGATAGCCGGAAGGCTGCATTACTAAGGTCCATATTACTGTTGCAAATGTAGAATGCCTATTGGGCTTTAGGGTGATTCGTTTTGCAGGGTGTCCAAGTTACCAAGTATTACTTGGACGACCTTGGATCTTGCAAGTGGACTGCCAAGTGGATATACCCGCCAGTTAGTTGATATTCAGTAGAGGTGCTCAGCGTGTGGTGATTGATGCCTATCCTGAGTCCCCGCCGCAGAGTGACAGAGCTCCTCTATCTTCTACAGAATTGGAGACATTAAGGGATTTATCTGCCAGTGAGACATCATCAAGTGATGAGTCCAAAGAGGGATCCACCATGGAAGACATCTATCAGATCACTCTGAACAAGCCGATAGAGGCCCAAGATCGTATAAGAGATGCAGATGTTATCGAGCTAGACCTTGGTACGCCTTATGAGTCGCGACCAATAAAATTAGGGTCCATGCTCAGTGTCCAAGAATGCAAGGAGTACGTCTCTCTGATCCAAGAGTTCTGCAATATTTTTGCCTGGAGTTATGATTAACTTAGAGGCATTCCTCCTAGTTTCGTCGTTCATACAATTCCATTGAAGGAAGAAAATCGCCCTGTACGACAGAAAGTAAGGCGTATGCCTTTCGAACTGAGGGACGGGCTGTTTGAAGAGTTATAGAAGCTTCGGAGAGAAAGTTTGATTTTTCATGTGCAACACACGGAATGGTGTTCGCCAGTTGTGATCAGAAAGAAGAAAAATAATCAAATCCAATTATGTGTGGATTTTAGAGAGCTGAATAAGCAGACAGTTAAGGATTACTACCCGTTGCCATTTATTAACCAGATTTTGGATCCCGAGAAGGTCAAAGTCATAGTTGCCATGGGTCCACCACGCACTCCGAAAGAAGTTCATAGCTTTCTATCTTCCGTTGATTATTATTGTAGATTTAGAAACGCCTTGGCAGAAAGAACGTTGCCGCTTACAAATCTATTGTCCTTTAGCTATTTGTTTGTATGGGGTGACCCTTGTAAGGTAGCTTTCGAGGATGTGAAGCAAGAGCTAGTAAAAGCTCTCGTTTTAAAAGCACCTAAAAGAGGTGAGGCGTTCTATATATTTTCAACAGCCACCATGCATAGTCTCAGCTGCTGCTGTTTAGCCCAAATTTGGGAGGAAAAGTGGTATCATCCGATAGCCTTTGCTAGTCAAAAATTGGGCATTTCAGAGATCAATTATACCTACATGGAGAAGTTGTATCTTGAGATGGTCTTTGGGACCAAGAAATTCAAGCATTATATCCTCTATGAGAAAGTTGTGCTTTATACGAAGGCGGAGGGGCTTCGATTATTGATGAATAAGCTGCAGCTGCCTGATTGTCTAGCGAAGTGGTTAATCACTTTGCAGGAGTTTGATTATGAGATCAGGAGTAAGCCACCAAGGTTACAGGGTATTGTGGAATGTCTTGTGGACTTTGGGGAGCCGAAAGAATCTGTGGCTAAAGGTAGTGACATGGAGTCGTTATTTAAGATAGATACGACGTCTATTCCCTCGTGGTATGCTACAATAACACATTGTTTATCGACACGAGAGGCCGGATCCAAACTATCTAAAGCTGAGAGAAGGAAAATTAAGCAGCAAGCATTAAAGTTTGCCTTGATCGCAGGTACACTATATCGGCAAGGGGTTGATGACATCTATTGCCGATGTGTGATGCCATGATTCCACTTGCAGAGGCCATTTTGCTGGACGGCTTACAGTACAAAAGGCTTTACGAGCAGGTTACTGGTGGCCTGCCATCTTCCAAGATGCGTTCGTGTATGTTAAGAGATGCGATATTTGTCAACGACATGATAGTCGAGAGAATCAGAAAAGACCACTCACCCCTATTATGGTGATACTTCCATTTGAGAAGTGGGGAATAGACTTTATGGGTCCTATTACTCCATCGTCGACTGCGCAAAAGAGGTATATTATTGTAGCAACTGACTACTTCACAAAGTGGTCAGAAGCACATGCAACAAGGAAAGATGATGCTAAAGAAACTGCTAGTTTCCTTTTAGAGCAGATAATATGCCATTTTGGTCCCCCGAAAGAATTAGTGTCGGACCGTGGAACCCATTTCCTTAATAAGGTGATCAAAAGCTTGATTGAGACTTGGCAAATCAAGCACAATAAAACGACTCCTTATAATCCGCAAGCAAATGGACAAGTGGAAAGTACTAATAAACAGCTTGTGGGTATCTTGTCTAAGATAGTCTCTGAAAAGAAACGAAACTGGGACAAGAAGTTGTATGTGGCAGGATGGGTATATAATACCACGTTCAAGCGAGCCACTAGCCACACGCTGTTCAAACTAGTTTATGGTGAAGAGTGCGTTTTACCCTTAGAAATGGAGTTCCCAACCATTACATTTGCAATAAACCATTCTTTGGGTAATGAGGACACCCTATTAGAGCGATTCACGACTTTAGCACACCTATATGAAATTAAGTTACAAAGCCTATTACATCAAGAGGTGGCTAAACGTCGCATGAAACAGTTGCATGACCTAAAAGCGAAGAAGTATACCTTTAAGAAAGGACAACTGGTTTTGTATTACGATGTACGTAGGGAGCTGTTCCCACGGAAATTGGAACCTAAATGGGATGGGCCCTACAAGATTGTCAGGTTAGGGAAGAATAGGTTCACAGCCCTATCAGCTGATCTACAGGGAGTAGAGTTTAAGAATAAGGTTAATCTTAATAAGATTAAACCTTATTATTTCTAAGTATGCTAATACAAAAGAAATGCATTGCAGGTCCATGCTGGGGATGATTTGAGACCTGCGGAAAAAAGCTTAAAGTCGGTTGATGGGTCGGTTAATCCCTTATTTGGAGCACCCATATCTGGAGCAGAGATACCATCAGGGGAAACTCATCTGGTGGAGTAAAGGATATAAAGTGATTGAGCAAGAAGATGGAACCTTTGTGTGGGAGATTAAAGTCTTGTGCCATCACTGTTTACGACTGTTGACAAGTATCCCTGTTGAGTTCAATGAAGAAGCTGGGATGGAGCCGTCAGTTCATCCTCTCAACATGCTAAACTTTGATTACCATAATTACGAATAGAGGGGTTTGTGATGGCCGGCTGTGTTAACCCATTGTGGACGTATACATTATATTTTGACGAAGCGTTGTCGAAGGGTTTCGAAAGCAATGTCGCAACTTCAGAAGTCCTTAAAAAATTTCAGGCTAGAAGATTAAATAAGTGAGATCAGGCTATTCCAATCTGTTAACATAGGTAATACTTCTCAGGTATGGTGAATCTCTTTTGAAGCATCCAATCTAGTAAAATTCTTCACCCTCAGAGCATGAATAAAGAACAGTCTTCAATGTTTCATCTTTCAGCACTATTTAAACAGCCATTGAATTGTTGTAACTCCAACTTAAGGCTTTTGTACCCCTTTTAAAGATCTTCAGACCATATGCAGTCTCTTGATTGTTGTTCTCTTGCATCTTCTGTTATCAACCCTAGGATCATGAACCACCAAGAGATACTATGTATTTCTAGAGCAAGATCAAGCAATTTCTCCCTGTTTGTGCCCTCCACTGATGATGAACAAGGCCAATTCTCTCCTTCTTGGTTTCTTTATCAAACTGTTTCTGCAATGACGTGGAGATGTTTAAGGATCCTTATTTTTCACAATCCTTAACCTGGTTTTCTGCACTATCTGTACATTTTAAAGGAGGTAATACTTTAGGAAATTTTATCTTAGTAGATCTTGACGGATCTCTCGTTAAAATGCCAAACTTGGCAAACTTGCGCTCCATCTCTGGTCAGAATACTCAGAAAACAATTGCAATATATGGCTTCACTTAAGATTTTAAAACCAAGTTCAAGAGTTCAGAGTGGCCCCTTCAAATCAGGTCTTCAATTTCATCTTTCGCATCAAAGAGCGATGCCAAGCTGGAAATACAGGAGGTATAGCTTGTTGATTTTCCACAACATAATAATCCCAATGCTCTCATGGAAGCATGAATCAGAGTTTTGTTACAGTTTTTCAATTTCTTTGCATCACAGTAATGTTTTTGTTGAAGACATTGCATATACTCTTGATCCGAAATCTGTCACAAGCAGCTATCAATGCTTATTACTCTCAAAAGTGTGCAACGAGGTGATAATGGTATACACATGTCAATTTTCTCAAGCTTTGTGTGAATGCAGACAGGTTGCCTCTTCACTCCCAGCCATGATGCCAAACTCAAAGGCGACAAGTTCCAGTGAATTCAGTCCTTTTTGTCTGGACCTTTTCCAAAGATGTCGACGTTGCAGAGCCCCCTTCGATTTCAATTCATTTCCTTTTGGTCTCCGTAGCTCCACTCTGATTTAACGAAAATCCTCCCTTTCACCTTCCGTCAAGCTCCTCTGTTCTGTCCTTCTCTTCCCTCATCATCCCCTAATTCTCTCTCGTGCCAGCCTTTTCATTCAGTCTGCGCTCCTCTCCAAGTTCCTGTATATCCAGTTATAATGCCGCTGATTGTTATTTCTCTCTGAGCTCTCAAGGCAAGGAATTGAAAGATTAGACTTGAAGATTTTAGGGATGACTGTAGCTCCTCATGAGAAGGAATGTGATTATCACCCTCCACCCTCCTTATGTCGTCGACTCATGTTGGTGGAGATTTAAGATAAACCCATTGGCTTCGTCTTCTGGAACTTCTCAACACACCGTTGCTCAATCTTCATGGAAGCGAGTGCAGACAGGGTGTGGCTAATACTGGTCTCTTGGTGCAGTGTCGTCCAATCGGGATTCTGCAGATGCGGTGAGCACCAGCACCGTACTTTGAAGCGAAACGATTGAGAAGCTGCGACTTTCCGACTGCTGAATCACCAATCAGCACGACCTTGAACACGTAATCGATCTTCTGAGCTTGGATTGCACTACGATGGAGAGGAAAAACGCACCTAGAAGATCATTGGTGATTCGGCCAGACGGCAATGCTGAGAATCTCGCGAGGCCCTAAACGGGCCGGTCTCAACGGGCCCATGGAAACCCCGGAGGTGTAAGATAAGGTTGTATGCGAGCTTCTACTTCCTCTATGCGTGTCGACTTCTCTCCTCCCCCCCAGAATTCTGCGCCCCAGTATTGTCCTCCTTTTAGCAATGTTTTTGAGCACCTCCGCTACCTCTTCCTTTGAACCTCTGTCTGCTCTCCACGTAGCTCTCCCTCCTATCCTCTGTCTGCTCTCTACCTAGCTCTCCCTCCTATCCTCTTCACCATAGCGTTCCCCCTTTTCGAGCTCCCCTGATCTCCTCCTTTTTCCCCCCAAAAAGGCTCTTTCCTTTTTCAAAAATAGCCATCCGTGGCAAAGCTTTTTCCTTTATTAGACCCTCTGAATCCTGTAATAAGACTGTGCTCGGCAGCTGGATGATGTCGAACCTTCACCACTGTCCTGTACATCAGAAATAAAAGGAAACTTTCTTCAATATTTGATATATTTGCAATATCACCAACAATGAGTCCTGCAGACAGTGATCCTACAAAGATTTCAAGAAATCCCCCAAGCTCCAAGTTCAGCGTATCTTGAAATGTATGCATTCCATGAGATTACATCATGAACTGGCAGCATGTCAATGTGCTTCAGCAAGTAAGCCACTTCTGCCATACATGTCTACCAGTTTGTTTCCAATATAAAGCTGAGGCAAGAGACTACATCACGAATGGGTAAGTTGTTGAAAACATGATGCGCTTCCGCAAGGGAGCCAAATTTCCCATACTTATCCACAAGAGAGTTGCCCACCAAGGGCTACAAGCGCCACATTTACCATAGATACTAATAAGTATGCTATTAACAAAAACTTCTGAAGTGAAGCCCTTCATGTGAGCATCAATACTCATACGCTGAGAATAAATGTAATCACAACAACTAAATATGTACAAAGTACCAAATCCCATGCACAACTTTTGGGTGGTTTACACACCTCGAATGCGCAGCAATACGACATCCACCCCCTCTAATCCTGCGCATCCTCCGGATGGGCCAACTACCCATGATCATTATCATCAAGATCCACAAACAAATCAATCTCTTCATTATGCATTTCCGGTAGATCAACAAGATTTTCAGCCATATCATCTGTCTCTTCCAATTCTGTCAGCTCATATGTTGCATTATCAAAGACATGTCTGACTATGTACGGCCCAAACCATCTTTTCATCATCTTCCAAAAAATCTGCAATAACTTCCTCATTTTCTGCATGGTTCTAGTGTGGCTCTCATCCCAAAATAGTTTCTGCCCCTTTCGAAACAGCTCATATAAACAATTTGCTATGTGTGCAAAATGGGGTGTCCAAGTCATGTAAAACACACAAGCTCCAATGAATCTCTGTATCTCTGAAGTGGTAGAACAATACTCCATAATCTTGCCTATAAAATCCACCTTCTTATTCACAGTCTTGTATTTCGTGTCAACCCTGGCTTCATTATGCTCTTCTGCATTACATAAACCTTGCTGTAAATCAGTAATTCTGCACTCCAATGGCTGAATATTCTCAGCCCTCTGCTCTATGGACTGCATAGGAACAGCCTCAAACTCTGAATGCTGAAATATTTCAGCAGTAAACTCTGTTGGCTGAAAATTTTCAGCCCTCTGTCTCTCTGAAAGCTGATCATAACCAGCTGGAAACTCTGTTTGCTGAATTTCTTCAGCACTCAATACTCTTTGCTGAGTTACCTCAGCCTCTGACTCAATCTGTGACATAAAATCTGCAATTTCATGAAACATGTCCAGGGACTGCACTAATACATTACCATGACAATTCAGCATATCAGTTTTCAGCATATCTCTCATCTCTGTCATCGTATCTGCACAAATCACACTGTCATACATATCATCTATGTGCTCATCATCCTCCATCTGTCGATCTGGCCCTGATCTTGAAGACGGTCCTGCAGTAGGTGGAGTAACAAACTCACCCCCTCTAATCTTCTTAGCTACACTTGGATTTTCTTCATCCCTCTTACGCTTCTCCTCAACAAATACATCTGCACCATGAGATTTAGCCAAATAAGCATAAATAGAATACCTGTCAACAGGCGAGTCCCAACCTGTCTCTGATCTGATGCTAGAGCCTGCGCTAGTCAAAACAGTTTGTTGAATTTTCCCCTTGTTTGCAGTCTCCATAGCATAAGTCCATAGTGCGGACTGAGTCTCTGATCCCTTCTCAATCTGTACTCCATATGCAGAAGCATCACCTCTAGCCGTCACATAAGAAGTACGCGCAGCCATGTCCTCCACTAACTTCTTCATTCCACCTTTACCAAAGTTGGTAGCAAGTGGAGCTCCTGTCTTAGTCAACCAAATCTTACCATCTTGCCCCCAATATACCAAATTCTGCCTCCTTGCATCCTGGAAAGAGTCACAATCCCTGCAATGCTGATGCTCCGTACTATCACACCAAATACATCTCCGATCTCTCCTAGGAGCACTAGGAGCACTCCTAGGTGCAATAGGAGCACTAGAAGAAGTAGCAGGCGCAGTCGAAGCAAACTGCTCCTTCAACTTACCCACCAACTCCGCTTTGACTGACTCAAGTGTCAAATCTGTAATACCTTTGATTATATCATCAAGAGAAGTAGGCACCGATGGAGCGGATGGGTTTGGAGCAGAAGGTGTAGGCATCGGTCGTGGAATAGGAGGAATAGGTGGAGTGGAAACAGTAGGCACTGGCATAGGCCAAGAAACTGGCTGAGGAGGAGAAGAAACAATAGGAATAGAAGTAGGCATAGGAGCTGAAGATGATGTAGGTGTCATGGAACCATTCTGTAGACGAGTCTTCCATATCCTCCTCTTGGTCAATGTCGAGACTGCATCCTGAGCATCCTGCCAATCAGTTTTAAGACCCATAGGCTTCGTGCGATCTTCAAGAAGCTCACCCAATTCTTCTTGAAGAGCAGGATCTGCAGCTTGCAAGAAAAGCTCAACTTTTTCAACATCCAATGCTCTTTGTTCAATGGCATCAAGCTGACTATACCTCTCTTCAAATTCTCGAATCAACTCCGAAGCAGCAAGACCTTTGTTTGGCATGTAGACCCACTCTCGGAATGACCGTCGAGTAGCCATACCAAAGTCCTCAAGGAAGTATTCTTCTTTCAAGGCTTTCTTAAAATCTTGCCAATGTGTATTTTGAATAAACAAATCAGTCACTTTTGTTCTCAAAGCAGGTGTGACAAGTCGAAGGAAGTACTTACTCATAAGTTCGGTAGGAACTCCAAAGAACCCCATCTTGATCTCATATGTCTTCAAATATGCTGAAACATTACGCCCGTCAAATAGCTTCTTCTCACTCTCAACTGCTTCAATAGCCTTAGTCGCGCTGTTTGCATTCTCCTGCTCCGAATAGAGTTGCCTTTGCTGAGACAACTGTTGTTGATGCAATTGTTGTTGCTGCTGCATATACATTTGTGTTTGCTGATTTTGGAGCTGCATATACATGGACATATTCTGCAAAATCTGTTTTAGATCCTCCGTTGAAGTACTTGACGCAGCAGTCATAGATGGAGCTGAAGTAGACGCAGCTGGAATTGAAGAAGAAGCTGAAATAGAGGCTGAAGAATCTCCCATCCTGAAATTTCTGCGACGCTTTCACGTCGGGTTCACCAAAGATGTCGAAGGGTTTCGAAAGCAATGTCGCAACTTCAGAAGTCCTTAAAAAATTTCAGGCTAGAAGATTAAATAAGTGAGATCAGGCTATTCCAATCTGTTAACATAGGTAATACTTCTCAGGTATGGTGAATCTCTTTTGAAGCATCCAATCTAGTAAAATTCTTCACCCTCAGAGCATGAATAAAGAACAGTCTTCAATGTTTCATCTTTCAGCACTATTTAAACAGCCATTGAATTGTTGTAACTCCAACTTAAGGCTTTTGTACCCCTTTTAAAGATCTTCAGACCATATGCAGTCTCTTGATTGTTGTTCTCTTGCATCTTCTGTTATCAACCCTAGGATCATGAACCACCAAGAGATACTATGTATTTCTAGAGCAAGATCAAGCAATTTCTCCCTGTTTGTGCCCTCCACTGATGATGAACAAGGCCAATTCTCTCCTTCTTGGTTTCTTTATCAAACTGTTTCTGCAATGACGTGGAGATGTTTAAGGATCCTTATTTTTCACAATCCTTAACCTGGTTTTCTGCACTATCTGTACATTTTAAAGGAGGTAATACTTTAGGAAATTTTATCTTAGTAGATCTTGACGGATCTCTCGTTAAAATGCCAAACTTGGCAAACTTGCGCTCCATCTCTGGTCAGAATACTCAGAAAACAATTGCAATATATGGCTTCACTTAAGATTTTAAAACCAAGTTCAAGAGTTCAGAGTGGCCCCTTCAAATCAGGTCTTCAATTTCATCTTTCGCATCAAAGAGCGATGCCAAGCTGGAAATACAGGAGGTATAGCTTGTTGATTTTCCACAACATAATAATCCCAATGCTCTCATGGAAGCATGAATCAGAGTTTTGTTACAGTTTTTCAATTTCTTTGCATCACAGTAATGTTTTTGTTGAAGACATTGCATATACTCTTGATCCGAAATCTGTCACAAGCAGCTATCAATGCTTATTACTCTCAAAAGTGTGCAACGAGGTGATAATGGTATACACATGTCAATTTTCTCAAGCTTTGTGTGAATGCAGACAGGTTGCCTCTTCACTCCCAGCCATGATGCCAAACTCAAAGGCGACAAGTTCCAGTGAATTCAGTCCTTTTTGTCTGGACCTTTTCCAAAGATGTCGACGTTGCAGAGCCCCCTTCGATTTCAATTCATTTCCTTTTGGTCTCCGTAGCTCCACTCTGATTTAACGAAAATCCTCCCTTTCACCTTCCGTCAAGCTCCTCTGTTCTGTCCTTCTCTTCCCTCATCATCCCCTAATTCTCTCTCGTGCCAGCCTTTTCATTCAGTCTGCGCTCCTCTCCAAGTTCCTGTATATCCAGTTATAATGCCGCTGATTGTTATTTCTCTCTGAGCTCTCAAGGCAAGGAATTGAAAGATTAGACTTGAAGATTTTAGGGATGACTGTAGCTCCTCATGAGAAGGAATGTGATTATCACCCTCCACCCTCCTTATGTCGTCGACTCATGTTGGTGGAGATTTAAGATAAACCCATTGGCTTCGTCTTCTGGAACTTCTCAACACACCGTTGCTCAATCTTCATGGAAGCGAGTGCAGACAGGGTGTGGCTAATACTGGTCTCTTGGTGCAGTGTCGTCCAATCGGGATTCTGCAGATGCGGTGAGCACCAGCACCGTACTTTGAAGCGAAACGATTGAGAAGCTGCGACTTTCTGACTGCTGAATCACCAATCAGCACGACCTTGAACACGTAATCGATCTTCTGAGCTTGGATTGCACTACGATGGAGAGGAAAAACGCACCTAGAAGATCATTGGTGATTCGGCCAGACGGCAATGCTGAGAATCTCGCGAGGCCCTAAACGGGCCGGTCTCAACGGGCCCATGGAAACCCCGGAGGTGTAAGATAAGGTTGTATGCGAGCTTCTACTTCCTCTCTGCGTGTCGACTTCTCTCCTCCCCCCCAGAATTCTGCGCCCCAGTATTGTCCTCCTTTTAGCAATGTTTTTGAGCACCTCCGCTACCTCTTCCTTTGAACCTCTGTCTGCTCTCCACGTAGCTCTCCCTCCTATCCTCTGTCTGCTCTCTACCTAGCTCTCCCTCCTATCCTCTTCACCATAGCGTTCCCCCTTTTCGAGCTCCCCTGATCTCCTCCTTTTTCCCCCCAAAAAGGCTCTTTCCTTTTTCAAAAATAGCCATCCGTGGCAAAGCTTTTTCCTTTATTAGACCCTCTGAATCCTGTAATAAGACTGTGCTCGGCAGCTGGATGATGTCGAACCTTCACCACTGTCCTGTACATCAGAAATAAAAGGAAACTTTCTTCAATATTTGATATATTTGCAATATCACCAACAATGAGTCCTGCAGACAGTGATCCTACAAAGATTTCAAGAAATCCCCCAAGCTCCAAGTTCAGCGTATCTTGAAATGTATGCATTCCATGAGATTACATCATGAACTGGCAGCATGTCAATGTGCTTCAGCAAGTAAGCCACTTCTGCCATACATGTCTACCAGTTTGTTTCCAATATAAAGCTGAGGCAAGAGACTACATCACGAATGGGTAAGTTGTTGAAAACATGATGCGCTTCCGCAAGGGAGCCAAATTTCCCATACTTATCCACAAGAGAGTTGCCCACCAAGGGCTACAAGCGCCACATTTACCATAGATACTAATAAGTATGCTATTAACAAAAACTTCTGAAGTGAAGCCCTTCATGTGAGCATCAATACTCATACGCTGAGAATAAATGTAATCACAACAACTAAATATGTACAAAGTACCAAATCCCATGCACAACTTTTGGGTGGTTTACACACCTCGAATGCGCAGCAATACGACAGCGTCTAGGGGCCCTAATAAAAAAGGGAGTGTTAGAGTAGTAATCCGAGATCCCCGACGTAGAGTTGCGATGAAGTTAGCTGCTTATCTCGGGGTAGGATTCACTAACAATATGGCAGAGTATAAAGCCTTGATTATGGGACTGTATATTTCCAAACAAGGTGGTATTCGTCACTCGTTAGTAAAAGGGGATTCCCAGTTGATCCTGAATCAACTAGATGAGACATACACAGTGCAAAATCCCATTCTTTGTATGTATCATTGGACTGCTATGACGCTACTTGAGGAGTTTGAGAGAGTGTCTTTTTAGCTAATTCCACGTTACTGGAATTAGTTTGCGGATTCATTAGCAAATCTTGCTTATGAGAAAGACCTCTTCTTTAATGGTGGTCCTAGTTTGCATATTGTGATCAATGATGAAACAGGACCCGGTCGCTTGTGGGGTATGTTATCAGAACATGCAATATATGGTAGATGATGGTTGATATGGGTGATGCAAAGAGTAGCCGAGACCAATCTACCGTTATTATCTTGGACCCATAGGTTAATTAGACAACATATTATGCGTACGCCTCTTGCTATATATGCAAGAGGGATGGGTCATAACCTTATGCATTTAGTTTAGGGCTACGAGCCTGTTTTTCCTCCTTGGGAGGGAGTCTATTATTGTATATCTGGATTCTTCTAGGGAAGGTTGTGTAGGTGTTCTTCTGTTTGATCTCATTAGGCCAAGAGGGCCCGTGTTGCAAGGTTTTGAAATGTTTTATTTCATTAGGCCAAGAGGGCCGATTAAGTTTGGTAGTGCAGTGCTTTATTTCATTAGGCCAAGAGGGCACATTGTCTATTTAGTGCAGGTGCGATTAATGGTTTCTTGTTTGAGTATTGTGCTAGACATGTTTGAAGAAGAGCTTGGAAGGAGCCTTTTGTTGCGCGGAAGCTTCTCGTGGCCCTCTCCAGGTGATATCTCTCCTTTATGAGTACTGTGGTTTTGTGTTATATGTGTTTGTGTACTTGTGAAGGGGGATTTTTCTTTTCTTATTGGGGACCGGCGATCAAGGCATGAAGTCCCAGGTTTAGGTTCAGTATGTTTGAGGGAGGTCGGAGTAGTCATTGCCTCCTGTAAAGACATTGTCAAGCATCAAAGGACGTGTTTTAGAAGGGAGTCCTAGTGACCCTGTTCTGCTAGCCTGCTAGGCAGTCGTTCTAGGAGTTTTTGTTAGTTGTGAGGCAGTTAGAGAAGCCTGTTGAAGGAAAAAAAAAAGATGATAAAGAAAAAGAAACCCTGAATATCTTAAAGATAATGAATATATACAAAGGTGTGTAAAAAGGGGTTCAAACCCCTATAATAGAAAATGAAAAAATCTTATAAGTAGTTGACCATTGCCTTGCGAAGGCCTGGTAGGTTCCTAGGGATGAGTCAGGCCCGGGGCCAATGCCTTGTCTTCCTAGGGGTGGTATCTTGTTGGAATTTTATTTTTTAAAGGAAGGTTGGAGCGAAATTAAAAGTGAGTGTCAAAAAAGGATTAAGTGTCGCCTTGCGAGGGCTTGGTAGGTTCTTGGGTACCGAGACAGGTCTTGAGGCCGATGCCCTATTCTCCTTGGGTCACTATGCTCAGCTCCCTCCTTTTTACATACCGGAGTATGAAACATAAAAACCCTAAAAGAAGCAATGTGTTAAAGCAAATGCTTCTTGATCAGGCTATAGGAGTCCTCGCCTAGTAGGAGTTCCTAGTTGTGTTGTCCTTAGCTAGGTAGGTAGTTCAGACCACCACTTAGGGCAACCTCTTTGATAGTTCATTTTAGTTTGGCCATGTTGGAGCAGTGGGTCAGTGATTAGCTTCAGATCCTCTATCAGATTATGTTGCATACTCCTTGTGGATGTCATGCCTTGGTTCTGTCAGGGGGTAGGGTAAGCACTGTGCTATGATTTAAGTATATGTCTATTTTGTATCAGCTTGATGCTTCCTTTGGTTGTTTTGTGCAGATCTGTTCTGGGATTCGACGGGCTGAGTTGCCCTATCCCGTGGTCGCCAATGAAAGCCGGATTTGGGAGCGGGAAACGAGCCTAAAAATAGCAAAAAAATGTGGAAATGGAGGGAAAAATATCAATTCCCAAAGGTGGTGGCTCGACCTAGATCGATTTTAGGCATTAAGGGCTTGATGGGCACCTGTGCGACAGTCCAATATTTTTTGTAATTTTGTCCATATGCCTATGCTAGTCACTGGAGCTGCCAGCCAATCCGGGACTCTTAGATGAGCTCATAAAAATTTTCAGATCACAATTTGGAGTTCGTACGACTAAACGATAAACAAACCGGCCGGTAGGCGGACAAATGTCCCAAAAATGAGAGAGTGCCCAAGTGGAGAAGTGAGGGGGTGCCTCTCCAAGGGGCACCCCCCTCATGTTTTCATGGTAACGGCAGCTGTCTGTGGCGACGATAGCACGCCGAAAACGCCCCCCCCACCCCGCCATGATCAGTTTGGTGATGGCCAGAGAGCCATAGAGGCAGCAGCACAGGATAATTCAGCAACTTTGATGCTCTCTATCGCCGGCCTCCGAACGTCAAATGGCAGCCTGCAAATAGAGACCAAAACCTAGTCTCTCTCTCTCCTCCCTTCCTCTCCTCCAAGGCCCGATTCACGCGTGGGAAGAGAAGAAGATGAAGAAGGATTGACGGATGCTTGCCCAATCGAAGGGGGATTGCTCCGCGATGGAGGATAAAGATAAATTGTTGATTCCGGACTGAAATGATGGCTGGAAATTAATCATGAGGCACGTCAAATAAAAACCCGCAAAAGATGGTAATATACTTTTCATAAAGAAAAATCGTGTTTTTATGCAATTTGCTTCATGGAAATTTGTTCCTATGGGCTGATATTTAAATGCAATGATGTTTGTAATGGTTGCTATCAGTTTATCATTAAAAAATTAGAAGTTCATTTGTTGTATGGCTGGAAATAGTGAAATAAAACACGCAAAAGACGAAAAACAAGGCCACAGCCCACAACTCATTTTATATTTTTAGTTATTTAATATTGCAAAAAATACAAGAAAATTAGAAAAAATGGAAAAAAATAAGGGAAAAATAGATTTTGAGTGTTGAAAATTAAGGAAAAATAAGAACCATGTTTGTGAATGTATGGGGGGTGTGAAGTATGAGGTTTAGCCTCAGTTCAGACCTACCTTTACGTTTTAGGGAGTTTCCTTTACTTTTCATACACAAAAAATGGGAAAAATGAATCCCAAACCGATCAATAATGCATAATCTAAATGGGTGAGGGGGTAGAGTGTATAGAAGGTGTTTAAATGCTGAATGAAATGATGAAAAGCTTGCTAGTTTTTATGCATACCATTTAGGTTGGTTGATAATTAAAAATTAAGAACCTAGTAGTACGAGGGTTTCTCGGTGCTAGGTTCATGCAACGCTGCATACGAGCGATAGTCAAAATCATTGAAAGAATGTTTTTGCACTAAGCACAATGTTGATTTTTCTTTGTTTGAGCACATGGACATTCAAAATTTGTATGAAGCATAAAATGATAAAAGGTATCAAACAATACCTCCTGGATGCATAGCACCTGTATTCTCTAGATCGTGACCAACGTTGAGTGAGTGAGGTTGTCCCAAGCTGTAGGCTAGGCGTGGGGTCTAGGGGAAAGTAAAGTGAGGTATGGTACATTCCTGGATACGATCAATTGGTACCTTGAGTGGAAATATGTGCGATACTGTGTTATATATATTTGGCGATGCATCAAGGGGCCAATCCCCAAGGTGTAGGAGAGTCGCAGTGAGGTAGTGGCAGTCAGCCGTGGGAGGACCTCCTATGTTTGTACTTCGTGCTATTTGGCAATGTATTGGGACTCCCTCTAAGGAGTGTTAATTGGGTTAGAGTTGGACTACGAGACGTGATACAAACGCAAGATGTTTAGGAAGATAATGTATGTGTCATCGACGCTCCTGGCCGCGAGGCCGTGGGGTTGTTGAGCGCATGATAGAGGTCCGGCTAGTGCATGAGCCAGTGCCGGCCCGTTTTAGATCCCATCATAGATGGACAATTTTCTAGATGAATTTCTCCTATAGTTGACTAGATTTGCACTACAAGGATATGGAGGTATAGCGACGGCGCTTTGCGGCGCAAAATAGTGGTGTTGCTATTTGCAAGGCTAATAGCAACGGTACTTAGACGAAAAAAAATGCGGGTCGAAACCCGAGCACATTATTTTGCATGCATACACAAAAGAGAAAGTGAAAGGGGGAGTGAACATCTTGCATTTGAGAGGGAGAGAAAGAGAAATATGGAAAGAGGGAGAAGGAAAGCTTCTCACCGTCGCCGCCACAGTTCACGAAGAAGAAGAGGAAGTGTACGGAGGGGGAAGAGGAGCCACGGTCGCGAAGAGGAGATGCCGAACTCTTCTTTGAGCCTTTATGGTGAGTGCATTGTTCTTTCTTGCTTTCTTTTTGTGTTTTCTCTCTTTTTTACTTGTTTTTGTTAAAATTCATGTGTATTGAGAGAGGGAGAGGAAATGAGAGAGAAAGAGAGAGAGAGGGAGGGAGAGAGAGGAAATGGGAGAGGGAGATGAAGAGAGAAAAAACATTAAACATAATAAAGAAAGAGAGAAAGAGAGGGAGAGAGAGAGGGAGAGAGGGAGAGGGAGGAAGAGGAAGAGAGAAAAGGAAATGAGAGAGGGAGAGAAAGAGAGAAAAAACATTAAATATAATAGGGAAAGAGAGAAAGAGAGGGAGAGGGTGAGGGAGGGAGAGGAAATGACAGAGGAAGGGAGAGGTTGTTGTTTTCTTGTTTGTTGTTGTAGTAGTAGTAGTAATAGTTTTTCTTATTTTCTTGTTTATTGTTGTTTAGTTTTCTTGTTTTTTTTGTAGTAGTAGTAGTAGTTTTTTCCTCTTTTCTTGTTTATTGTTATTGTAGTAGTAGTAGTTTTTTTTTTCTTCTTTTCTTGTTTATTATAGTGGTAGTGGTAGTGGTAGTGGTACTCATAGTCATAGGCATAGTCATGGTCATGGTCATAGTCGTAATCATAGTCGTAATCGTAGTCGTAGTCGTCGTAGTCCTGGTTGTAGTAGTAGTGGTGGTTTTCTTGTTTGTTATTGTTGTTGTTGTTGTTGTTGTAATAGTTTTTTTTGTGTAGTGGTACTCATAGTCATAGACATAGTCGTGGTCATGGTCGTAGTCGTAGTCGTAGTCATAGTCGTAGTCGTGGTCGTAGTCGTAGTCATCATAGTCGTGGTTGTAGTAGTAGTGGTGGTTTTCTTGTTTGTTGTTGTTATTCTTGTTGTTGTAGCAATAGTTTTTTTTTTTCTTGTTTACTGTTGTCTAGTTTTCTTGTTTGGTGATGTTGTTATAGTAGTGGTAGTAGTAGTAGTAGTTTTTGCTTCTTTTCTTGTTTATTATAGTGGTAGCGGTAGCAGTAGTGGTAGCGGTAGTGGTAGTGGTAGTGGTAGTGGTAGTGGTAGTCATGGTCGTGGTTATGGTCTTGTCGTGGTCGTGGTCGTGGTCATAGTAGTAGTAGTGGTTTTCTTGTTTTTTGTTGTTGTTGTTGTTGTAGTAATAGTTTTTTTTATTTTCTTGTTTTTTTTAATCTAGTTTTCTTACTTCTTGTTGTTGTTGTAATAGTGGTGATAATAGTAGTTTTTTTTTCTTTTCTTGTTTGTTGTAGTAGTAGTAGTTGTTGTTGTTGTTGTTGTTGTTGTTGTTGTGGAGAGAGAGATATGTTTTATTAAAGAAAATGAGAGAGGGGGAGGAAGAGAAAAAGAAAGAACGAATTAGAGAAAGGGAATAAACATACAACATAATAAAGAAAGAGAAAAAGAGAGAGAGATGGAAGGAGAGGAGATAAAGAATGGTTAAAAAACAAAGAGAGAGAGGTGGCAAGGTCTGGTGAGGTCCAGTGCAACACCACAAGAGGGGAAACACTCTGACATACGTTAATTTGTGGGTGGGTGGGTGGAGACTTTACATACATTAATTTTTGCTGAGTTACAAGAGAAGAAATCCCTTCTCAAATAATTTAAGAAAGAAAAAAAGAATGATAACACAAACAAATTGTTTATCGTAACGTAGACAAAATGAAAAACAATGAAGGTCTTGATGTTCAAGATCACGAGGTGTATCGTAATCAGCGTGTCCCATGTCCTTGCTCTCAATGTACACTGGCAATTAGATGAAAACGTCGATTGTTTATTGAATACGTACGATGCTTCGATGAGTTTCAATCTGAGATCATTGATCAAGAAATCTTGGATTTTCAGCAAAATGGTAAGAAAAGTTAATATCAATCATTCATTGTTAATGCAAGCTAATTGAATACCATATACAAAAAGATTGGGTATGGCTGGCAAATTTTCTATCTAGGGAGGTGACGTCTTGTCCCAAGGAGGAGTGCACCCTTTGTAGCCAACTAGAAGAGTTTGTGGGCATACCATGGATGGAGTGCCTGAGCCAATCCACCACTTGAAAGGTACTATCTAATCTAAACCATCAATACCAGAGGAGACAGACAGCCTTCAAGATTTACCTACAATCTTGGAGCCTAAGATGGAGGCAATGACCAATGCATTGATTCCCATGGATGTTGAGACTTCTGATCCGCTTAGAGATGAAGCATCCATACCATTATATGATAGGTTCCCAGTATCTCGCCTGAAGACACTGCTTGCACTCCTAAGTGTACAAGCAAAATACAAGTGGAGCAATGCGAGTGTGATTGAGTTTATCAGATACCTTGTACGTATGCTTCGTTGATTTCTTTTCGGCACTATGATTAAAAACATTTGTGCTTTTTCAAGGTGTTTTATGATTTTTTTGGATTACTAAAGTATCATATATTACCACTTGCAAATACCATGCCTCAGTCTCATGATGATGCACGACATGTTTTACGAAAGCTTGGCATGGACTACAATAGTATCCATGCATGTATCAACAATTACATACTATTTCGAGGAGAATACGAGACTATGGAGACATGTCCAAAGTGTGGTTCTCACAAGTATCGACAGGACTTGCAAGGGAAAACCATCTCTCAAAAAGTTCTTAGACACTTTTGCTTATCCCTCGCATAAACCACATGTTTCGTACATCTGGCATGGCGAGCTTGACAATGTGGCATGTGTAGAATAGGTCCATAGATGGAGTTCAACAAATATCAGCGGATTCACGTGCATGGAGCCACATTAACTCTACCTTCCCAGGCTTTGCGTGAGAGCCAAGGAATCTTTGGCTCGATCTTGCAATGGATGGCGTGAACCCATTCGGTCTGCACTCGACTTCTTACAATGTGTGGCTTATAGTCCTTGCCAACTATAATATCCCTCCATGGCTTTCTATGAAGAAAGAACATCTCATCCTTAGCTTACTCGTCCTGATCACTACAAAGTCAAAAATATGGACATGTATCTTCGTCCATTAGTCGATGAGCTTAAGATTTTGTGGGAGGAGGGGGTCACTGTGCAAGATATGAGCAAGCGCAATGGTCGACGGTCTGCCAATATTTGAGCCATTCTCATGTGGACCATGCATGACTTTCCAGGAGAGTGCTCAGGTAAATAGGCTTCCATTCTCACTGGTAATATGAATCATAGCTCGTTCAAGTTTTTATTCACTAGATAGAGGTATTGGGACAGGTCTCGTTACCTCAGGTTATCATGCATGTCCATTGTATGGGCCACAATTAGACTCCCAAAGGTCATGAACCATGAAGAAGATGGTATATCAAGTACACGCCACTTTCTTGCCAGAGGGTCATGAACTCAGGGAAGGTTTTCTTGGACGACCTTCAACATGTATGAATGCCCAAAGCTAGTACAAGCTAAAAATGGTCCACACGGAGTCACATCCAAACGAAAATGCGACGATTCTCAGTTTTCTATGAGTTGCCATATTGGACCCACTTACAGATCAACCACTTGTTGGATCTCATGCATATTTTCAAGAACGTGGGCAGCTTGCTATGGGACTACATCACAGGAAAGAGAGACACTATAGGGGCATGAATGGATTTGAAGGAGGTAGGCAAGATGGAGGTGCTTTGGCCGCAATCGAGTGCTGATGGTTGCATGCAGCTACCTCACACTCCTTGGGTCTTGTCCACTAAAAGAAGAGCGCATTGTGAAGCAAATAGTCAAGTCTATCTGCACTTTGACAGGTATGATGCGTTCTCTCAGGTCTGTGTTTTCTAAAGATGCCCAATTATCACGGCTAAAATCCCTTGATTGGCATAAGATATGTCAGGTTTGTACTACGAATGGATTGTAAGTGTCCTGCGCATTTTGATATTTAGAGTGTAGTCATTGTTCATAATGCTTTCTCATTTGTGGCAGTTTATACTACCAATCACGATCACAGGATGTCTTATTCCAAAAATACATGGGGCCATTTACAGGTTGTTGACTTTAGTGCAATGGATCTCATAGAAGGAGAATAAGACGTCCTCTATTGAATCCAGTGGAGATGGTCTGTCTCTTTGAGAAATACCTGCCTACCAGCATGCTCACGAATAAATCCACCTTCTTATGCATCTTGTAGATGAAGTGGAGATTGTTGGACCTGTCCATACACGATGGATGTTCTTCTTGGAGCGCTTCATGAAAACCCTGAAAGGCTTTGTGTGAAAATGATCTCGGCTACAAGGTAGCATGGCTGAAGGTTGGTTGGTGTTTGGGCGCTAGTGCATATTTCACAATGGTTACCAATGGTGGATCCAGACAACAGTATGCTATGGTCGAGCTGAGGGACGATGATAGACTGACCGGAGATGTGGTGGTTGGAAATGGGGTAGAAAAATGAATGGATGCTATAATGGAGGAGAAAGTAAATTGATTTTGTATGTTGCACCATGCCTCTATGGAGCCATGACTCACCAGGTACCAGCAAGCTAGGCAAGATCTAGAGAAAGCGCGATCTGAATTTCAACGTAGTACGTGCCATTGACTGATTTGATATCCCAAGGGCACGAAGGAGATGTCGTAGTTTATGTCAACGCGATGGTTGCATGGAGCTTTGACCGCAGCACCTCGCGAAGGGATGGAGGTCTCAATCAAGAAGTGGGAATTCTCGAGGGGATGTAGTACAAAGGTGATGACGTGTTTAGGATTTGTCCTATCTATATTTTATATGCGACAAATAATTGAGTGTTTCAATGTAGAGTACAAAATATATAGTGCAGCATGGTCGCGCGAATAGCATTTCTACTGTGGAGCGTATTGACAAAATGCACTTCACAATAGAATGTGGTATCGTGGCAAGGTTCGAGCAATGAACCCAAACACGGTTGTAGATGAGATGGAGTATTTTGGGAACTTGCAAAGTATTGTTACGGTGGATTACCGTAGCTTCTCCATGATACTATTCGATGTGCAGTAGTTCAAAGTGGTATTTGAAGGAGCTAGAGCAACAGTTCGATGAGGTCCATCAAGATTTCTTGAAATAAATTCTGAAAAAAAATGGACGAATTTGCGCAACACCCCTGTGTTGCCGGCCCATTGTGAACAAGTGCATGAACTCATTTGTTTGTTAATTGTATTACGACATGGTACATGTCACAATAGTTAAATCTCTCTTGTACGTGTTTGTGAACAGGTAATCTTCTATCTAAACCCCCGACAACCTCGATGGTGGTATGCTATACCTTCAATTCTCCGAAGTGTGAGAGTATATGATCAAAGCAATGCTCCAAGCATAGATGAGAACAATATGCAAATAGAGGGGTGGATATTGCAAGGGGTGGAGGCCATTGAAATCTTGGAGCATCTAGAGAAGCCAGCATATCAGATAGCAATGATGGAAATATAGGAGTCCAAGAATTCTTTGAGAACGAGGTGGACTTATCCTTTTGTGGTGACATGTCTATCGACCTTCTAGTTTATGCCAAGTTGTGTCAAGAGATTGACATGGGACCATAGGATACTTCATACCTAGAGCATCCACTTACTCAATTCTTTGACTAATCGCTTATAACGGTACATAAGATATGAATTTTAACTAAGATCATTTTTTAAAGATTTATATTACCGTGCTTTGTATGATTTAAATTGATTATGCTAACATCATTTTTTGTATATGCAAAAGACCTTTGTGGATACTTAGATCATCAAGATGAGTTGAGGGATGAGTGATGAGGAGTTGCAAGATATCTTCACATGCATGTCTCCAGATCAGATGGCAAGATTTAGAGACATGGCGGACCAAGAGCTGTCTCGGACATCATCAGTCTGCTCTATTAGATCTACTTCGGCGCAATTAGATGCTTTAGTTTCAAGCAGATGAGGCCAACGCTCTAGACTTGGGCTAGACGGAGGGAGTGCTTTAGGGTCAAGGGGGTGCTGCAGAGATATGGATGCAGTGAGCCCACTGTCGGCTCGGGATACAGGTGCTACTCCTCACTCTCATGGCAGAGAGAGTGGCTTATGTGGTTGCTCTAGAGGCACGGACGCGGTGTCTCCATCTCATCGTTCTGCTAGAGTTGCGTCACCTACGGGATTTGTCACACCTATGGGGACGTCTACTCCAGTCACTCCATAGCTATCCACATGTGGCACCTCTATGGGTGTTACCTCGATAGATACTACCCCGGTTAGTACACCAGATGTACAAGGGTCTCGTGGATATGCACAGGAGCGTGGTCGCAGGTGGGAGAGGACCCATCTTACGCATACCCCAAAGGGGTATGCCTACCTTGTAGATGATAGGTCAGGAGCCATCATCATGAATGATGAGGGGAGGAGGGTGATGGCTCGCATGAGAGAGTTGTGCCAACAAGTTTTTCGGCACAATGTCTTGGATCATTGGAAAAACATACCGAAGGGGAGTAAGGACTACATAGTAGCATCCTTGCATGAGGAGTTTCCAGTACTAGCCACAGCAGATAGGTTTTCTATGGGCTGGATGATGGAGTGCATGCGTGCATATATGTCACACAGACAATCGGGCATATGCAAGGCACTCAAGAGTGGGGTTGCAAAGCTTGAGTGGCTAGACATGGACGACTAGCATCGACTCAGGGAGGAGGCTACAGATTCTCCAGGATGTTGGAGACAGCAGCGCGAGGCGGCGAGCGTATGACTAGAGGCCAGAGTGGTCCATCATCTTGGGATCTGGAGGACTTTGTAAGTTTTTCTTTTGTTTTGCTTGCTTATGTTTTTGGAATATCATTTGTACTGACAATCGTGTTTCTAACAGTTAGTATTTTGTTTCCTTTGCATCACTCCATTATAAATCACGATCTGATCGGCCTTGAGACTCAATATGCAAAGAGGCACGGTCTCACTGCATTGATCGACCAATTGTATGGACACGACGGCCCTGTAAGTCACTCATCTTTCTTTTCTGTAGTTACCATGTTTAATTAGAATGCATTATTGTATGGTGGACTGATGTGTAGTTGTTTCTTTTTTTGCAGAGTCCGTTCGATGCTCCTTTGCAGTGGGACAAGCTTTCGAATGGTGATGATCTATAGCTCACCCTTGGATCCCTGGAGCTCACACACCCTTCTTTTTGGTCACGTGTTCTGTGTCGACATTTTCTACGTAGTAGTGATATCTTGATTGTATCGGTCACTTTCATTATGCGATCATGTATTTATTTCATGTATCAGTGTTATGATTTAAGTACACTTTGTCTTTATTTACATGAGCATTGTACACAGTGCAAAAACTATTTTGTATGGCCCAAATACCACAAATTTTTTTTTCCCTATTATCGTCGCTATTAGTGTCGCAGATTTCCCTGCACTCATCATTATTGGCATCGTTATTAGCATTGCAAAGCATCGTTATCAATATCGTTATTGCGACGCTGATAACGACGCAAATAGCGATGCTGATCAACGACGCTAATACGATCTGTTCTAGGCATTGCCAATAACAACACTTTTTGTGATGACGGGGGCAAACTTCTTTATTTATATTTTTGTCGCTTTTAACGCCAATATAAGGCCTATATCTTGTAGTGTTGATTAGTCATTTGGATTCTCCCAAAAATTTTACGAAAAGATCATGAATCGTGACTATCCTAGGGTTGTCATAGAACTAGTTTAGAATTGTTTTAGAGGAGCAATATGAGACTACACGCAAAGTTTTCGACACTCATATTCTCCTCATTTTTGGCTCACATTGAACCAAGTGTTGTGCTTGCCCACCTCAAGGTTATAAAATAATGACTATTCTATCTTGATACTATAATGCCTCTATAGATGGTAGATACATTGTTGGGAACATGTGGGTCAATCCTTGTGGGATGAGGCTCAATGCTTCACTTATGAGATATGCCTAGGGAATACCTATGTTCATATGCTCATGATTAGTACAAATGGTGATGGATTAGGATTAAGTCCCTAGGCAGGTAATAAACTATCCTCCTATGATTTGGATTGGGTATACTTCATATGGTATCAGAGCATAAATTTTATTATGCTCTATAGATGAAAAAGGATGTTAGATTAGCAATCATTAGTCTTTGAATTATAAATAATCACATTAACTTGAAATTAAGTCTTTATAGATACATTATTAAAGCAAGGATTTTTTAAGGGCCTCTTCGATCAACTTATGAGCCATGATGTGTTTCAAGCAACATATATTGTGGCTTGTAAACCAACTGATTTGCTCTTTCAATGCAATGTTAAATCACTTACCTACAAATCTATCCTTGGATCTTACTAATCTCGAGTCCAAGCTAAAAGTTGGTAACTTTGGAATGGGAATTACTTAATAGATGTTGAGAAAGTAAAACATATCAAGAAACACATAAAGAGAGTTGAGATTCTTGAAGAGCTTAACTTTCTTGAAGCATTTTGGTTCTTTAAAAAATATATTCCTAAGCACTTATCTTTGTGAATGATCAAATTACTAATAAAAATCAATATGTATATTGATGACACACAAATGTTGTAGACCCTGTGATGTCATCATAAACCCTTTGTATCTAATCTAAAACCATTCAGTCACCTTGACTATCCCATTATGGTCATGGATGTAAAAAGAGTTTCTTTCTACAAATGTATTATTGATCCTAATGAATGTACTGTCCCTTTTATTGCTTGAGTACCATGTTAGGCTAGCCAAAGCCTTGCAAATACAAAAATTTTCTTGTAATTGAACTTTACAAAGAGGCTCATTACATCTACTATTAACTTTATAAAATATCAAAGTGATAAATTTCTCATAAAAATTATAAATCTTCCAAGGGTCATCACTATTGCCTCTAAATAAAAGGAAACCTCTATGACATACAAAACTCAAAATTTAAGATAGAAATAATATCTTAGTTCTTTTGAAATCTTGTGTAGGTGGAATTTGATGGGATATTTACCTTAGTCTATTAAGTAGGGTTACATTGCACTCTTCCCTTACATGAATACCTTTTTGGGATGATGGATTAGATCTTCATTCCACCTCACTACTAGTTCTTAAAGGACTTGCTAGTGGATGTTGCATTTGGGGTGGTATATGATGGCTCCCAACAACTATATCTATGTCATAAATGTATGGAAATATACCACACAATGTGGATCTTGAATAAGACATTGCATCTTGAAATAAATATGTATGATAATCCACAACACCTTCTATTTTTTTATTTTCAATTTCTTGGAAGCATTGATCTTCATGTTCTTATTGTATTTGTTGTTTTTCGTCTTCTTGTAGTACTTTTGTTGCTATAGGAATCCTAGGAATTCAGCTTATTGCTATAGGAAGAACTGCAAAAATTTAGCTTATTGCTACATGAATATAAGTTGTTGCTATAGGAATATAAGTTGGTGCTGTAGAAATTCTAAGATTACTACAAGAATTTTAGGTCCTTATAGGTCATTTTGAAGCTTTCTTTATACAGAAAATTGTAACACACTTTTTCTACAAGCATCCACCTCATACAAAATCATCACTTTCATGCTCAAAAACCAAGCATCATGAATAACATCAACCATTCATGTTGTAACATGAATAACATAAAGATCCGATGTTGATACTTGCATAGTTCCATTTGCTTCAACTTCATTGACAAACTCATTTCAATCATCAAAAACTTCAAAACTATTAGTTTGAATTGAAACATTAACAACTTGATCATTCAATGCATAGAGATCCTCAAGAACAATATCTTGACTTGAAGCATGAGAAAATGCCAATTGAGTATGCAAATCAACAATTTCATTATCCTTCTTTCTATAGACAAACTTCCTCAAAATCATTAGCGACTTCAAAATAATGAGAAACTTGAAAATCAATTGCATTCTTTACTTGAGAAACCTCCTATTGTAATAATGCTTTGTCTGCTTAAAGCCGATTGATAATTAAAAAAACTTCAATTTTGCTGAATAACATCTTGACTTGGATGCTAATTGAGTATGTAAACAATAAATTTTATTATTTTTCTATAGAACAACTTTCCCAAGAGTTAAAACAATGAGAAACTTGGAAATCCATTGCATCCTTTACTTGACAAAATCTCCTGTTGTAGTAATTTTTTCTCTTCTTGAAGCTGATTGATAATACTAGACAAAGCTTCAATTGCAATTATTTTTGTCGCATTTCACTCTTTTTCAAGCCACATAGAAAGCCAATAAATCATCTTAGTTGAAAATTGAATTATCATAGAGTGTACCTCATGTAGAACTTCAAAAAAACCATACAAATTGATTGCATTCTACAATTCTTAGTATTCAACCAACTCTTGCAAAGGAAATGTAGTGCCAATCTTGCAATCCTACTCTTCCTGCTGCAAAGGAATTATAGTTCTAATTTTGCAATCCCAAAATTTGTATAGTGGAACATTGACTTGTTCTTTAGATTGAGCAATGCAATGACTTGAAATATTATCTTGCATGTTGGAAACACGGGTATCCTGAATAAATAGTACATCCAAAGATGGTACATTTTGAACTATGGCTAATTACACTTCAGGTTCTTGCAAAGTTCCTTCAATGAAATCAAACTTAGTAGCTACATTTTCTTCCTTAATATCAAATTATGAGAGAACAAAGAAATCCATCCACAATGACATCCTCATTACAAAAATCATAATCCTCAAACTTATCAATCGTAATAACATCATTTTCTTGAATACATAACTAATCTTCTTGATCACCAATATGATCATCTTCATTGTTAATAACTTCTTGCTTGTTTTCTTCTTGATTAAAGCTAATTGGATATTGACTACGACAATTTGAAAATTAGAAAAATATGAAAAATACATTGAGATTATTGATGCAAAGTGTGTGATGATCCACTCTCTCATTGGCAAGCTTCTCTATTGGAAGTCAAGGATTCTTTTAGCTTATTTGGCTCTTGTTCTCTCTCACTCCCTTTGCCTCAATCTTTGGAAAAACCATCAAAAACTATATTAGGGAATTTAAGAATTTCCATGCACTTTGGGAACCCCTGCACCTTTATAATTTGACCACATGGTACAATCTTATTGTCTTACTTAAAGGCGGAGTCTAGCATAAATGCTATATAAGCTACCTTCCTAGATCCCACTTTTAAATATGGATCAAGATTTAGCCATGTGGTTAAATATTTATCACTTATTTAAAATTGACACTTGGAAAATTCCCAAATTCTCTAATATGGTGTTATCGATAAAGAGCATCAATCATCATCATCATCACTTGAACTTTCCAAATCTAAATGCAAATCCAAAAAAACATTATACTTTTCCTCGAGTGTTTCAACTAAGTAATCTACCAAAGCACTGCAAATTTGAGCAAGATTTGAGTTTTTTGCTTTTATGATTATCATGCCAGAAGCATCATGAAGAGCATTCTCAAAAGAATCCAACTTCTCCCATGCTTTATCCATCTTCAAACTTGAACTATTCTTTGGTGTTGATAGAAACTTCTTGTTGTGAATACCATCAAACTCATGTCATTAATCAAACATGCAGAAATACTTGTAAGGTTTCCCTTCTTTACATAACCCATGAACATGAGAAAAATTCTTTGAAGTATGTCAAGACTCAAAAAAAACTTTGCATCTCTTTTTCTCCTTCTTTGATTTACCCATTGCAATTAACTATATTGAATTGTTAAACTTTAAAATTGAAAATGAAACCTAAATACTTTGTCATTATTCCTACTTAGGCTTCCTAAAACAAGAAAAAGATATTGCTTTCTCTTAATCACTTGATTTAGCTAGAGTTTGTTACAAAGAGGGTATTCCTGCAATAGTTATTGCATTTTGAAAGTTCATTGTCAACAATCTATCTCTATTTTCATCCAAGATTGAAAATCTTCATACTTCTCTTCATGTGTTCTACTTAATCTTCTGCTACTATTGTTGGTTTGGTAATGGTTTCTTTAATTCCCAAGACTTTCTTTTCGACAAAACAACAGAGTAAACAGTGAAACTAACCCTATGAAGTGCATCATCTTGCTTCAAATAATATAGCATTGCTTCAAGCAATATGGCATTTCTTCAAGCAATTGTAATTACTTCATGTTTTGACAAAAAATTTAGATTTTTGGCATCAAATAGAGGCACTTTTTGTTAGGCTTTAAAATTAGAGATGTGAGGTAGCAATGGTAGAATTGCATCATCTTACTTTAGGAAATGTATTAATTTTTCATACAACAAATTTGGATTTTTTCCATCAAACATTGTCATTTTTTCTGCTAGTGCTTTTAGCTGGAGATACAAGAAAGAAATGGCAAGGTATACATCCAAAAAACCATTTGAACTCCATATAGGAAATTCAATTTTCTTCCATGAACAAAGTCATTTTTCATAGAGCTTTAAACCAAAGGTTTAGAATGAAAATGGCATGATCACCAAAGTGTTATAGCCCTTGTGGAATGCATAATAGAATTGTAATTACTCATACATGGATATAACACATTACTATAATAAGTGCAATTAAATGCATCATATAGTATTAGGCAACTAATAGAAAACATGAAATTAATGACATGCGAACATGAGAATACATCCTACAACACTCATAACAACAAAACAATGACATAAATAAGAGAATATGCTAGAAATAGATCAAACATATAGCGAGACATATCATCAATTGTCAAATCTCATAAATAATAAAAAATCTCCATCATAGATCCACTCCTAATCATCAAGAATGAGCAAAAATGTGAGAGACACCAATAATACCTCTTTAGGTCATGCCTAAAAATTGCCTACATAACTAGAGTTCATGAGGCATCTAAAGGCTACTCACAAATGGAAATACTAAGACTAAGCCAATAGACCATGCTATGGGTAGATATCATGTATCCAGCCATGGCTAATAGATGAGGTATGAGATTATATCCTCTAACCAAAGCCTCACCCACCATAAGGGAGAACCTTTGTATACAGACAACCTTATAAATGATCAGCTTTTGCCATATATAATATATTTGTACTCAGGATGAAGAGTTTCTAAGTGTGGTCACTTGGATATCACAATGTCTCAACCCCATCTGATTGTTAAAGGCATGAACATCATTAGTATCATTTACAAGGTTTTTCTTCAATCAAAATAAATCATCCGAAATAACATAAAAACAATCCTTTCCAAACAATGTCTAAAGTAACTTTTCGAATGGATTCTCAATAACCTCCATTTTAAATTATAATCAAGTCATGACTTGACTTTAGTCTATATGCATGTCTACACACATGTTCAAATACTAAATTGTTTCAATAACTTTTTATTTACTAATGAACAAGAATAAAAATAAGACTAAATGATTTAGTTATCATATCTCACTAAATTATGGAAACAAATTTTAAAACACATGTAAGAAATTGCTTTCCCAATGAAATTTTAAGCTATTAAAAAAAACTAAATTTACACAATTAATTTATTGATGGCTTAAATAGAAATCTTCTTAAGAGTCTAAGAATTCCAAAATAACTTTACAAGAATCTTTGGATAAATTTATAGAATCTGGAATCTATTGTTTTAAAATTTTCTTGGGATTTCTTTTCTAATTTAGCTAATATCTTAAGAATAATATAGTTTTAACTTTTAAATTTAGTTTATTTATATTTTACTTTATTTATTTAGTATTTTATTTAAATTTTATTAATTATTCATATTTGTATACTAACTATGTGAAATAAAAATAATTTCTCATCTATAAATTATTACTTTTAATCCTTTTTAATATATTTTTTAATAATAATGTACCAATTAGTCAATTTAACTTTAATCAAAAGTTAATAGACAAGGATTAATTTTAATTATAATCTATGAGAATTTATAAGATAAAATTTTAAATAATTAAATTTATTTAATATTTTTTAGAAATAAATAATAAATGTAAGTTGTATCAGTGGTGGCCGTATTTTCAACATTAGGGATGGAAGGAGGACCTCACGATGTGGATGTGCTTCTATGGAGTCATGGTAGTTGAAGGAAAATACTAGAGATACTTGGTTTACAATATGAGTATTAGGATGATAATGTGCAAATAGCCTCTATTCCCTCATTGTGTAATTTAACATCAAGATAATCAAGGTGAGACCTTTAATATTAGGAAATTTTATGAAAATTTTCACTTCAAATAGACTAATTTTAAAAATTATATTTATTTAAATAAAGTAGAAAAACTTATAAATAATTAGGGGAGAGGATGTTTCCTTCCTTACCGTTACTAGTTTTTCTTTCGTTTTTAAATATTTTTTCTTTTTCATAGTAGAATGAGATAATCATAGTAGAATACATTACAAGATAATAAGATCAAATAAACTAAAATAGAATTTTAAAAATAAAATAAATTAAAAATTTATTTTATATAAATATAGCATAAATAAAAATTAAATAAAAGTATATATAATTGAATAAAATAAAATAAAATGATAAAAAATAAATATACATGTATACATATTAATTCTCTCTCTCTCTCTCTCTCTCTCTCTCTCTCTCTCTCTCTCTCTCTCTCTCTCTCTCCCCCTCTCTCTCTCATATGTGTATACATATACACATATATAGAGGTGTGTATGTACATATGTATGTAGCTCAAGGGGTTTCCTATTTGTATATTCTCTATATCATGTGCATTCAAGGATTATTTATAAATATCCTTATATGTGAATTATTTGTAAATGAAAGACAATCCTTTCTTATTCAATATGTAAAGAATACCTTTATATTACACCATTCTATATGTAAAAAATGTATAAAAATTATAATTTAAAAATCTCTTATTTTGAATCCATATGAGGTGTACATATATCTATAAGATACCTCTCCTCCTCCGAATATAAACATTAATTTACTTCTTCAAAGTGGTTATAAATATTATTGTTAAGAGTTTTCAAAAAGTTATTAAATATTTTTATTATATTTATTATTATTATTATTATTACTTTTATTATTAGTGTTGGGAGTAAAGGTGCCTCTACCTATGCTACCTTGTATTTACTTCACACCCTAGTCCACACACATATACACTATAGATAGTAGGCACCCATCATTGTCATTTTCTTGTTTATTCTTTAAGTAACATTGATTAAGGGAAGGCCGATTATACATTGTGACTATTGGAATTCCCACATGGTGTCTCTCTCTCTTACTCTCTTACTCCATCCACCATAGCTTTTACTTTGCTCTTGCTTTTACTTGTGTGCTTCCACTCGAGCCCTACCTTTCAAGTGGTATTAGAGGGGACATTCCAAGATCTTCTTCATTCTTTGCTTCAGTCTACATTCAAAGCTTCCAATTAGGTTTCATGACATTATTTTTTCCTCCTAAGGTATGCATTCAGCCTTCCCTTCTCGCGACTTGTTCTACCTTACTCCCAGCTTGTCGAAGAGCTTCATGAGCTTAGTTGAGCCATGTTGAGTGCTTTCTAAGCTGAAAAGTAGCTATTCTATCTATTTTGAGTGTATATAAAGCATGTTATAGAAGTCATGGATAGTTATGGTAGCTTGATAATACTTTTACATTTTGGTCATAACTTTTCAATACAATATTGATTCAGGTTTTCTATAGCTAGAAACAAAGAGCACAACAAAAGCTACAAATTTAGGCACTCATTAAGTTGATTTTTGTAGCTTATAGTTCTTTGTTGACACACATAAGAACAATTCTGGTTTTTGGACAACTAACAATGAGTTCCATAATGCGTCTTTGATGCTTCGAGGATGCTATTTTGATACATGAATGGTATGATTACACTTTGGGATGCTATTTGGATTTGATTAGCTTACTTTTGTAGAGGTTTATTGCTATCATAATAGTTTGTATAACAAGCATATAACAATGAGCTTCACACTTTGAATGCCTATCGTGCCTACATGGTACTTTAGGTATGCTATATGTCTTTAGTGATGCCTAGCATTGATCTATGAGCCTGGATATGGTTATGATATGCTTTGGCACTTGGATTTCAGTTTAATTTGATGTACTTGGGCTTTGATCAGTTGCTTTGAGCTTCCACGCTGACTCACTTATGAGCATTGAAGCTTCATTGGACACTTATGCTCTTGGATATATTTGTGATGTGATTGGGCTTCCTGGATGCTTTGGTATATATGTCTTGATATTTTCTTGATCACTTTGTTTTCTAGATTCATTTTCAGTAGCAAATGCTTGTACGTACTTGGCAAGGCTTAGTGCTTTGAGACAATGAAACTCTTGATTCATGTACATACTCTCTTACATGCTATTGGATGTAGCTACTTCTACTTGTGGGATCATTTGATTTTGTATGCTTTGGACACCAGCACTTATCTCCATCAAAATGATTTTTTTGTGATGTATATGCTTATGGGGTGTATGGTTTACTAACATTTTGACTTCGTGACAATCTTCGATATCGATAGTCTATGCTTAATCACTACTAGTTGCATTCTTTGAATCCTAGTTGCTACTCAAATATCCATGGAAATGGGAGCTTTCTTTCTAAGCTATTCTCCCAAATTTGGGATTCATATACACTACTACCTTTATTTTAGTTTTGATATAATTATAGTTTTTAGCATCCTTTATGAGAGCAGATACTTGGATTTGATACTTTGTTACTTACAATTGGTGGATAGCTCTCTATTCAGTATTCCCCCTATTTTGCTCTTGGTTTAGCTAAGTTTTGGGGCTGATTTATAGCTATTTGCAGTAGCTCATTCTCTTTGATTTTGCATTGTTATACAGTCACTATGGTTGGTTCTTCGAATCAGAGTGCTATTTTCAATCTTGAAAAGGTTGATGGCACTAATTTCACCTATTGGAAGATCCAAGTATGGTAGATACTGATTAAAATGAAGCAAGTTAGACCATGGAAAAACAAGGGTGCAAAGCTTGAATGGCATTGATGAGGATACTTGGGATGAGTTGGATGAGCTATGTAAATCCACTCTTATATTATCATTGTCTAAACAATCTTATTTCAATGTTATGGTACCTAAGGATAAGGCTTGGCAATTATGGGAAAACATATGCAATCTTAATGATAGGAAACATCCTTCACAAATGTATTGGTTGAAATAGCTCATTAACCTTCTCATGAAGAAAGGGACTAGTATGTCTACATATTTGAATGAGTTTCACTCGCTTTTCAAACAGTTGACTTCATAGGGCATTGAGTTTAAGGATAATGTCCCTACCTTGTTATTGTTTGTGACACTTCTTCTCAAGTCATGGGACACTTTTTGTATTGCCATGTGTGCTAATATACCTAAGGATAGTTTGAAACTCGAAGATATTAAGAAGGCCTTACTCACATAGGAGATATACAGAAAGATTTGGATGCATCCAATACTTCTTATACATTGACTGTTAAGGGTTTATATGATGGTAAGAATGGTAATGGCCGCTGTAGTAAAGACTCACATAGATAAGGGTGGTAATAACCACCATGGTAGAGACTCACAAAGGTCTTAATCTCACATGTAGTCTCACAATAATTTTCATGGTCATAAGGCCTCTCCTACAAGTCATCACTATGAAAAGTAAGGTCATATTCAGTCATAGTGCCATAGGATGCATGATGAAAAGTGCAAAGAAAAAAGCTAGGGCAAAGTGTAAGAAAGTTTTGATGGTCGGATTATTATCCCTAGTAAGTCCAGTGTAAAGATTGAAGAGATAATATCGAGTTGCATGGGTCTAATGATGAGTACATCTTAGGCGCTTCCTCTCTTTATGCTTCTTTGTTGAGAAATGCTTCATCTACATATTTTAGTATTGGTTACTTGATTCAGAGGCCTCTTTTCATGTTACCTTGTATAGAAATTGATTTTAGTCCTATCACAGTATGACAAGTTTTATTACATTGGGAAATGCCTTGGCTTTGGATATTGTTGGCAGTAGGGATGTACAATCGCAATATCCTTCAAGCAACTCTTTTACTCCACATAATGTATGTCATGTGCCACCTTTGACCAAATGCCTTCTATTTACTTTGACAATTGGATGATACATGCTATTGTGTAGCTTTTGGTGATTTGGCATTGTCCTATACTTAAGTTGGAGTCACGGTAAGAGGGAGAGGGCAAGGGGGTTGTTAACCCCAAGCCCAGAAGGCAGAAGAATGAATGAAAAAGCAGGAAGAAGATGGAAAAGGAGCAAAGACATGCAGGCAGCCTCTAAAGCTAAGCTGGGGCCAAAAGCGTAATTTTAAATGAAAGGCACCTCAAAAACTCTAAAAACTCTTGTAAAAGAGCGCCCGGCTCCCTCCTGTGCCACTTGTAAAAGAATAGACGGGTATAGGCTTAGGGCATGAAGCAAGAAGAGGGAATTAGAAAAAGGAACCTTGCCACAATGGCTAGGCATGTAAAAAGGGATGGGCACCCATGGGGTTTTAGGGTTTGTACATATAAAGTTCAAAAAGTAAATGGAAGCTCATTCCTTGGTGTGTGGTTAATAAGAGCTCTTCTCTTATTCTCCTCTTCTTGCTTGTGTGTGCTCTTGAGAGAGGGAGTGCGAGAGTGTGAGGGAGTAAGTGTGAGGGAGTAAGTGTGTGAGAGTGAGGGATCAAGAGGGTGAAGCTCTTCACCATCTCCTCTTCTCTTCTTCTCTTCTCTTCTCTTCCCTTCTCTTGCGCGCGCGGCTATGGTGGATGGAGCTTGGAGATGGACATTAGGAAAAAAATGAACTCACAAATGGGCCTTCTAGCCCCCCCTTCTCTCCTCCTTAAAACAAGGAAAAAATGAGAGAAGAATAGTAAAATAATTCTCCTCTCTCTCCACTTTTGCAATCTCGTTTTGTCTTTTTTATATTATCTACAAAGCTATACTCAGATTCCTTTGCTCTCCTCATTGAAGAAGTCTTTATCAACCAAATTTTATATTCAAAAAGGAGTTAGTTACGGGAGTGTGGTACTTCATTTTCAATGCAAAATGATTAGTAGATACAAGGTATTTGATTTTTTAATCAAGAACAAGGAAAATAAAATTTTGGAAGTTTCTTTTAAGATATTTTGGGGATTTTTTATATTCTAGATTTTGGTCAAAAAACAAACCAACTGGTCAATTTTTGTGTTTTTTGGAGATGTTTTTGGAGGCAAAATAGAAATATCTAAAATACAAAAAGTCTTGGACATCCCTACCCTTTGAGCTCTTTTCCCCCATATCTATACTCTCTCATGGCTCTATTGTGACCTTTTCTCTATGTTTATGCAACCTTCATTAACAAAGTGAATTACTTACACCCTCCTTTCCCTTGGCACCTTTGTGTGCCTCACTGTGCATCTCCACTCTACCTCTTGTAACAACCAAGTAGGCTCCCCATTTCTATTAATAGTAAAATGAATACATGAAAGAAGGAGCTGCATATTGAAGTAGAGATTGAATATGCCCCATTATTCAAAAGAACCTAGCGTACCAGTGTCAACCCTCAGGTTTTGCAGAGTTATAGGAAAATGGGATTGAAACATGTGGATTTGTGGATTGATGGGGGAACCTACCAAATTGACCCCTTAAAAAATAGACCTCCAACTTTTTCAAGAATCAAAAATTTGTTGAAGTATGTGTGCAAGGGTGAAAATGGGTTACTTGGTTATACTAGGTGGCTCAATGATCAAGCATTCAAAGTATTTACAACTTGCCAGGCAACCATAAAAATTTGCCATGATTTGATCGTTGCACATCAACTTCATATACAATAGCTCATAGGATAAATGGTACAATTGAATGACACTATAATTCAACAAAACAATCAAATTATTTCAATGCAGGACACTATCCATGACATTGGTATCTCATATGAGGGGGTAAAGGCACAATATCAACATCAAGCTAACACAGGAGCACAAACAAAAGAAGAAGCCAATCAATGAGTTAATTGTGAATAGTGGCCAGTGAAAGCGACGTATCAAAGCATGTAAGGTAGCTCAGAAAGAGAACCTAGGTGAGGGTGAGGTTGGATCATGTATTAGTAGATTGCTGAAGGCAAGTACACTGGAAAACACTTTGAGCAATCGTAAGTTTAAGCCTGTGAAGGAAAAGGTGATTGAGTGCACATTAAAAGATGTGTCAAATGAGTTCTTAGCTGTGGATGCACAATCTATTTGTGACCTGGCCAGCATTAGCAAACTTACTCAAAGATATTCAAATGTGTGAAGGCTGGGTTTGGTCATGTGATGAAGAGAAATACAATCATGCCTCTTCCTCAACCTTCAAAGTTAATAGAGGCCCGACGGCAACTTAATACAAAGGTTTTGGAGTTGATAGGAGATCCCATGCATGTTCAATGTGTGGAAACACTAAAGGTTGGGACCAAAAATGCATACGAGGAGAAGTTCACGGAACTCAATAATTACTATTTAGATTTGAACAAGGTGCAGTCGGTAATGGTAATGTACTACAATATATCTGTTGAGGAATGTAATGGTAAATTGTAGTTTGTTATAAAATTAGATGAAAGTGAGGTCGTCAAAGGAGTAAAGTAGCTTGAAAGAGTTAGTGTAACTCTGATGAATAGAGCTTTACAATTTGACAAGAAGAACCAAGGGAACAGTAGTGTTCAATCTGAGTGCCGTGTGTGGTGGCTTGCTGCATTTGAAGTTCCTAAGGAAACATTTGAGGTGTTGCAACTATTCTTTATGCACACAAGCATTCCAAGCATCATCGATCGTCAGGAACATGGTGAGATGCTCTCAATTGAAGGGTATGGTCAATACTTGATTGAATGGCATCTTGCAGGAGACTTGAAAACTTTAAAATGCATGTGTGGAATCTCCAATGGTGCAAATACAAAGAATCCATGCCTATATTGCTTGACAGAGAGGGTGGAAGGAAAGGATGGAAAGAAGAACTAGCGAAAGGTGACAAAGTGCTACACCAACGCACAATAGAGAAGATCCCACTTGGAAGCCCATCTACAACATTCCCTTGGATTGTATTCACATTTGTTCATTGCATGCTTTTGTCAGAATCATGAAGAAACTTGTATATGAATACATTTGCTTTGCTTATAGTATGCAACCAAAAAAAGAAGCCATTGCAACGTGTAGGAATGTGGAGCGAGTGCTATCAGAAATTGGGCTACACAAGCATCAAGTGAGGATTGAAAAAGATGAGAAAAGATCATGAAAATTTGGTAACTTTCCAAAAAAGCCTTGCTTTGGAGGAGCAAAGGCTAGGAAGTTTCTCTTAGTACCCATCAATGAGGAAGGAAATGTCATGGTTCATAGGCCACAAGACTACGATAGGTGGAAAAAGTTACATTTTGCAGTTCTTGATCGAAGTAATGGAGGAAAAGCAAGATTGGCCAAAGCTAAGGTTTGGATAAGTCTTAACAAATTGGCTCCCTTACTTCGCAAGATGGTGTTTAACAATGAAGATAAGCAAGAATGTATCAATGCTATTCATAGCTTCTACGAAAACATGGTGGAAGCATGGGGCAAAAGCTCTATCACACATTACATGGTTTGTACTAAGTTAATATTTTAAAGTTGTATGAATTGTATAAACTATTGAGCATAGTTTTACTCATGTGTGATATGTGTTTTTGTAGCATATCCTTGAGGCACATGGGCCATACTTTGCAGAAAATGGAAGCATTGGAATTTGGTCCACACAAGGGATGGAAAATTCACATTGGATAGCGTGTGGTGTATATCAAAGAAAAACTCATCATGGTGGAGGGGTGAATGGTAGCAATCCAATTATCCAATTGCTATCTTCGTGGTATAGGATTATTGATGCCAGGAGGCATATTCCGTGGTGGATTCCGTGAGGTTTTACGGTGGATTCCGTAAACTTTGATGACCGGGGCTCATACACAAAGTGGATTCTTTATGCGAGAAGTTGATGGGGACGCCTGTCCTTTTCGGGCATTTCATTAATTTAGTGTGTACATGGGTGATTCCATAGTGGGTGATTCCGCAAAATACATATTAAATTAATAAACTTTTATGAGTTTAGAGTGCGCACTCGTAATAAATTAAGGTCAGGATTTTTTTCTAACCAGTTGATTCATTTATGTAGCTGAAGACTGCTAGGTATTCACTTTTGTTGGTTTAATTGTATTATTTTACTAACGATTGTGAATGCTCCAGTTGATGTGTAGAGATAGCAGCAGTGGTGGCAGAGGAAAGCATTGGAGTCTAGCAAGTATTCGACCTATGGATTATATTTTGATAGGCGCCACGCCTATATTTTGTCATGTCTATTTAGGCATCGATTATTTATTATTATTTTGTATGCGCCTATGCGCACGGATATTTTATTTCTATTTGGACATTGTGTTGGGTGTGCCAGACTCCATGGGCACCGTCCATTAGCTTTATTCCTATTTTTGTAAAAGCAAACTCAAAAGCTAAAAGCTTGTTATATTTTTGTAAATTGGGCTATTATTGAGCATGAAGATGGAAATATACATAAAATACATGCTTTGTGAAGCGCTCACACAAGGCATGGGGGGAGATTGAACCCAATTGGTCTCTTGCTCTTGTTGTTCATGCTTTTTACGTTGTAATTTATGCAAAAAGGTAGAGTTCATTGTTCTTGGGGACCTTCCGGGATTCACTACGTGAGCATACAACGACCGATCTGCGCACCAATTATAGTAGCGGATGAAGCTAAACTCTCGCAAAAGAGAGCAAATGAAAGTGCTAATGAATCGGCTACAGACATGATGGAATCACGTTGTGTCACTAAAAGAGTGTGTTATGAAGCCTCAAGTGTCAAGGAAAACCATGCCAAGTGGCTAGAAACAAGGCTTTGACAAGGTAGCAAATGGGTTTGAAAAGAGCTAAGATAGTAAGATGAATAATGTGAGTCAGTGTGAATGCAATTCCTAGTTTAAGAGAGAAAGAGAGAGTGTGCATCTATGTGAATGAGTCTCACAGTTTAGGGTTATATAAAAGAGGATTTCACTTTCTATCTTATTTCTTGAGTTCTCACATCTCTTGTGCAGGAAAGATGGCTAGGTCTAAGGCAGTTGCAAATAAGCTTCCGCTCAAAGCCCCATATCGTGTTCAACACCTTGGAGCATCTACTAGCTCAGATGCACCCCCTTCTCAACCTAGTCCACCTTCCTCAAGTCGCCATCACAAGGGTCCTCCTCAGCATCCCCACAAGAAACACAAGTGGAAGCCAGGTACAATGGCCTTGAGAGAAATTAGAAGGTATCAATGCTCTTTTGATCTCATCATTTTGAAGGCAAGCTTCTCGAGACTTGTTCGCGAGATTGTGCAAGACCTCTACCATACAAAAAGCAAGAGGTGGTTTTTGGTACAAGGTCAGGATAGATGTGATCGCTTCACAAAAGAATGTATTCATGCTCTACTGTGTGCTGCAGAGGCCTTTTTAAATGACTTGATGACTGATGCTCAACATTGTGCAATACATGCGAAGCGCATCACTGTAACTCCCAAAGACTTCCAACTTGTAAGAAATCTTCAAGCAGTGAAGGATGCATTCGTTCCAATGGAATGAACACAGTTTGCAATGTTATCTTTTTTGGCATAGTGTTATCCTCGTGCATTGGATATATGACTATGTCCCAGTGCAAAACTATTGTATGCGTCCTTAAAATATGAATTAAAATTTTACACTTGTCCTTCGCTCTCAACTTTGACTGTACATTTTCACTGTATTTTCAATTCTTACTTACAGTTTTTGTTAGCACTATCAATTTCAATAGGAATATCATGTAAAAATTTTCCATTTCTTGTTGTAGACTTTACTCCTAATGCCTCTGTATAGGTTATGTGGTGTGAAGTTTCTAAGGGCCAGTAGTCATGATGTTGATTTCTCAATTATCAATCCATCCATAATTTTGGTGTGGAATAATTTTTAAAATACTAAACTGTATTGGAATATGACAAAACTTCTCACATGCACTTGTTGGGTGTCCAAGAGCCCTATTTTTTTTTTAAAAAAATGCCTGCAGACCCCTAGTCCGAAGTCTGGCATCTGGAGCCACTTTCCTTGCCAAGAAAGTGGCTCCAGATGCCAGACTTCGGACCAGGGGTCTATAGGCACCAAGGAAGACATCACACCAAGGCTTGCCACCTGGAGCACAAGGTGGAGGCTCCTCAAGTGCAGCAACAAGTGCTCCCCGTAGAGCATAAGGACCACCACAGAAGAAGAGGAGATGGAAACTGGACATTGTCGCTCTTCGAGAGATAAGGAGAATCCAACATGGATACGAGCTTCTCATCCCAAAAATTTCTTTTTATAAAGTTATTCGAGAAGTCATGCAAGACTTGGAGTTGAAAGAGATGGGAAGATTTTGGGCATGAGTGCGGGATGGCCCACCAGCAGGAAGGTGGACTGTTGCAGCCATGGAGGCCCTACAAACCACTGCAGAGGGGTTTCTCATCGACTTGTTCGATGATATAAAGCTTGCATCCATCCATGCAAAGCATGTTACAATCACACTAGACAAAGATATGAACTTTATCATTTGGACACGGCAAGGGGACCCTGCCATAGTTTACTAGATTAATGATGCAAGGTTTGTAATGTGTGTTACAACGCCATAACATCTTGGAAGCCCAAAAAATTTTGTACTTTGCCACATTGGAATATTTATTTATATATACATAATATCTCTAGCGATGTGTACTGAATTCAAATAATTGAGTAAAGTTGTTTTGTTTTGTTTCTTGAAACGCATGACTCTTAATTTTTGTTTAACATACGAATGCATCAAAAGTAGTAATACGAATGTATCAAAAGTAGTAATACACGTTGAATTATGTTAATATATGCGGATGCGTCATTCACGTACCACACATTATCGTCACACTTACACAATCGTAAGTGCAGTACTATGCGTTGAATCATGTTAACGAATGCGAATACATCATTCACATACCACACATTATCGTCACATTTATACGACCCACACATTTATTTAATAAATATTTATTTGTAGGGACAAAGTAAAGTATCTTATATTCATCAAGAAAAATACATGTGATGGTTATTAGTGATGGTAGATCCAAAAAGTCGATAGCCAACAAGAACTCTCAATTGTTTCTTGGCTTTTTCTTCAGTGGAGAGAAGGGGCCAGCTTCCAATGAAAATATAAGTTCCTCTTTGCTTCAAAAATGATGCGCTCCCCCTTCGGCTCTTTCTCTAGGAGAAGCAGATCCGACACTTTAGTGAGGTCGCCTAATGTCACAAGCACACATATAGCTCCACCCCACCTTTGATCAAACAAATAAAAAAGCTTTGATCACTTGATTAGCACCACCTTCTCTAAGCTAGATGTCACATGTATCACTCGAAAAGGTCTAAAATTGGTCAAAGCTCGAATTTTTAAAATTATTTATTGCCCTCCTAGTAAGCACTTCTTATGGAGAACCACCAAATCTATAACAAGGTTACTGATATACTCCTTAAGAGCTGAATCCTTGCGTCAGTCTGCATGTCGAGCTCCTCCTTGCCTTGATGCAAAGTCATCTATATATAGTATGTCCTGAATGACAAAGTCAAATCAAAAAATATATTTAGCGACTAATCTAGAGTTATCAAAAAGTGATGAAACTTGATTGTAGGGTGCCTCGGGTCCCCTGGAGTCCACCGATGAAATCTTTGCCAAAAATGATGCCTGCAGTGCCCTGTCCGAAGTTTGGCGTCTGGGGCCACTTTCTGTCCAGCTGCCCTGACCGAAGTCTGGCGTTTGGGGCCACTTTTTGGGCAAAAAGTGGCCCTAGATGCCAGACTTCGGACACGACAGCTATAGACATCATTTTTGGCAAAGATTTCACCGGTGGACTCCGGGGAACCCAACGCACCCTACCATCAAGTTTCATTGCATAAAAATATATGGTAGTTAGAAATCTCACATTCTCCAGATCATCTTGTATCTTCATCTTCTCGTGTGCCAGGGAAGCACCTCTTTGGGCAGAGGGATCTACAAACTCCTTGGTAGGAAGCTGGGGCCTTGGTCCGAACAAATCATGCTGTAGTGCTTCAAATTCAACATCGGGCACAATGTAATCTTCTTCAACCAAGGTTATATACTCTTGTACTACTATGATCGCACTCACAATATCTAAGCTTGTGCCATCATATCTTCCAATCTCTACCATTGTTGGATGCACATTTGTGTAATCATAATCGATTAGATCTTCCATTGAATCCCTGACTAGGATAGAAAACAACTCTTCTTCCTTCATTTCCAAGTATTACAGTACATCTGATAGAAGTAAGTATTGTACACCATCTACTTCAATGGGTGTCAAGGAGGCAAGGTTGGGTTTGTTGACTTGTGGCTGTTCTGAAGAAGATGGCACCATGAGAGCCAACCCTTGCTCTGTCACCACTCGATGTTTCTCTTCAAAATTTATAAGCTCTTCAATCGCTTCTTCTTCTGTGTATGTGATAGAAACAACCTGTGACGTTGTATCTTTATTACTCTCCTCCTCTAGGGGTGTATCCAATGCAAAGAGGTAAATTGCCAATGGATAATCACACTCCACAAGATCCAAAGGTGATGTACCTGGTGCACTTCCCAAGGGAATAATGCATACTCTATGCGAAGGATCCACATGGGCAAGATGCCTACTCACCACTTTTTGGTGATTCTTCCCTACCTAAAATACCATGAGCTATTCCAGAGGCACCCAAGTCATGTCGGATCCCTCGATGGAGTATGTGCATGTAGCAATGGTGCTCACAAAGTCTTCCAAAACGTGAAGGGGGGGATCCAGCAATGAGAACATGCTTTCAAGGTTGATGTTCTTAGAGAAAACCTGGAATATCTCGTCACCCTGGTTGGCAAAGATAGTCTCGTGGATCCACTTATCAAAGTGCGCGAGCATCCATCGTAGCAAGTAGGAGGGATGTGGTGGATATAAAGAGATGAAAAGAGAAAGTGTGAAATGAAACAATGAAACAAGAACTAAACTAGTTCTACCTTAAAAACCTTAAGTTTTAAACCATTAAGGGTTGTTTGCATACAATATTTAGTTATGGCTTTACTTACATCTTTGTAAAGTTTACATGCATATATAAATGTGTTGATGTGAAAAGTGTGTAACAAGTGTATGATTCTGTATAAATACCATAATTTTTAAATATTACAAGTTAAAAAACAACAAGGGTTAGAATTAACATTGTGTTTTATTGAAAATATATTAGCAAAAAAAAAAACCAAACAGAGAGAGAGATTAACACCTTTGCCTCTTGCTCCAAATAAACTCTACAAGAAAACAACAATTAGAACCAACATCAAATTCTATTGAAAACACAACATAAAAGAGAAACAACACATAGAGAGAGGGGGGAAAGAAAGGAGAGAGAGACGAGCACCTCTGTCTCCTGCCCCAAACAACCTCTGCAATAAAACAACAACAATAAGAAACGACATCAAACCCTATTGAAAAAATAGCAAACAAGAGAAAATGCAAAGAGAGATGGGCACCTCTGTTTTGCCCAAAATCTGGAGCTGCATGGAGAAGAAAGTGCAGAGGTAAGCAGAACGCTCAAAACCCAAATTACTCTCAGCAGAGGGAGCTTCAATGGAGACAAAAATTCACGAGTATAGAGAAGAGAGGGAAAGTGGTCTGCTACTCAACTTTTGGGTCAAACTAATTTTGTGAGAGGAAAAAAAACCAAAATTGAAAATTCTCCAAAAAAAGGGGGGGAAATACAAGGTGAGAGAAACTCAAATTTTGTGTTCTATTCATTCTCCCTTTTTTAATCCCCCACTACCCCTTTTTTTAATAGAAAACCCAAGATTTGGAGAGAGAAGATTCACCCTCCATGGATGTCAACATCTAGCCTTCCTATTTGACAATCCAAAAGGCCCACATCTTAAACTATATTGTTTTTAAGGGCCCATTTGTGAGTTCATTTTTTCCTAATGGGAGGCTTGAGGATGCTTGAGCTAGCATCTAGGATCGTGGAGCTACCGGTGTATGTGAGAGAGAAGGCAACTCATATCGGCATCAAGGTAAGCTCACTACACTCGTAGGATTCACGGCACGTCGGCTATGTGAGAGGTAGCCATTAGGGCTTCATGGAATGCTTGAAACAATAAGCAGTCCGTGGGTCTTAGCGGTTGAGCGAAAGCTCCCACATTTTGGTTCCGTTTGCCGAGACCAACGGATTCAAGCATGAGCGCTTGCGCGCCCCATATCAAGCATCGAAGTAAGGGATTCATTCCCAAAACAGAGCTTGAGATAGGTAGGAAGGTTGGGTGTTTTGATCTTCAAAACAAGTAAGTATTTTGGGTTAGTTACTTTATTTGATGATTAGAAAACAGGGAGAATTCATTTCAGTTTGTTGCTTTTGATTCTAGTTGCATTTAGTGTAGGATAGGATTAGGAAATCGGACCGAGAAAGGGTAGGGTTTGTGGGAGCCTTCGCTCAACCGCCAAGACCCACGGACCACTTATTGTTTCAAGCATTCCAAGTTGAGTACTAATAGCTACCTCTCACATAGCCGATGCGCCATCCATATCTATGGGTGTAGTGAGCTTACCTCCATGCCGTTTGAGTTACCTCCTCTCCCGCACACTCCGGTAGCTCCACGATCCAAGTGCAAGCTCCATCCTCAAGCTCCATCACCGCGAGCAAGAGAAGAGAAGACAAGAGAAGACAAGAGAAGAAAGGAGGAGAAGATGGAGAGCTTCTCCTCCTCAGTCCCTCACCCTCACACAATCACTCCCTCACACTCTCACACTCCCTCTCTCAAGCACAAGCTCAAGAAAGCAAGAACAAGAAGAAGAAGAAGAAGAGGAGAGCCACTTTTGGCCGCACACAAGAATGAGCTTTTCATTCACTTTTCAACTTTATATACAAAACCCTAGATCCCTTTTGGGCAGTCATCCCCTTTTTTAATTTTTTACATGGCCGGCCGTAGCCTAGGCCCTTTTTCCCATTGTCCTTCTATCTTCCTAGCTTCCTTTCTGCCGCCCGTTTACATTTACAAATTGCACGGGTGAGAGTCCGCGCTCCTTGAATTAAACCATGATGCGCTTGCGCTCTTTTACAAAACTTTTGACTTGTGCTTTTCCTTTTGTGCCTTTCTCCCTTATTTAGGACTCTTCTTCTTGTGTGTCTTTGTCTTTCGTTTCTCTTTGCCTTGGCCTTTGTCTTCTGCTTTAGCTTTTCTAGATTTTCCACCTTGTTCGTTTTCTAGTTAACATTACCCCCCTCCTAGATGAGTGCCAGTCCCATGGCACTCACCGTCATAGGTAGCAGGCTTTGGCATGCACTGAAGATGTGGGTGGAAGGGACATTGGTGGTTTCTGTGGAGAAGTGTTGGTGGTGGTGTGGAGGAAGGTCATTGGGGGCACGTTGGTGGCCTAGGTGGTTGGTGGTAGGGTTGTTGGAGTTGGTGGCAGGGCTATTCTTTGTTGGGGATTGCACTGATGGTGAGCACAAGTGGTGGTTTGTTGGGGATTCTGCACATGACAATTCTTAGTGGGCTTGGAGGATGATAAAGGGTAAGAATTTAGAGTTGGGTGTCGACGAAGAGAAAATGACACTATCATTGGAGTCTTCAATACCTGCAATTGAAAACCTCTCATAGGTGGTCTCTCCCTAGGGGTAGTGCTAGTCTTCTCTATCATGCACAAGACATAGTTCAATTAGTTTGGGAGATAGGTCAAACTCTAAGCAAGCTGAGAGTATTGTCATGCACTTGAGGACCCAAACTGTGTATATGTTTTGGTGTAGATATTATGTGAGTGCTCATGCATACTTAGATATTACGTAGTTAGAAGACCGCGGGCTGGTTTCTCATAACAATGTGTGGATGAAGCAAAGTTGTCCATGTTGAGAAGAAGTACATGTGAAGGTGTATGAGACATCATTTGCATTGTGACTACATGACGTAGCAGAATTGAACACAAGGACATCGCACGGTTGAACTTGCTATTGATGAGGATGGTGTACTTTTCATGGCCATTCGTGCGGTGCTTACCACAATTGATTGCAATGATATTAAGGCAGAGTGCAAGAGGGAGTCATGCGAATGGGTCAGGGTGACAGGTCTAACCATAGGCGAGACAAGCTCCCTAGGTATGTCCTACCCTTGATGTGCCCTGAACAATTGTGGGTGATGCTAAAGGGCTAGGGGACTAGGGATGGAGCCAGTTGACCAAGGTCACTGGACGTACCTAATTTGAGGACCCGAAAGATGAAGAGACATCATTCCATTCAACCTAAGGAAGGGGACATGCTGAAGGTCTCTCATCCTCTTCTACTCTAATCCAAAAAGATAAGACACTGAAGAACTTTATCCTATTCTATCAATCAGGTTAGGAAGTATTGCTCTCCACGAGGCAAGAATAACCATTCCTGAGGCCTACATCATCGAATCTCACAAGAACCATCATCATCATCGTGTGTCTTACATCTTTGCTAGCCGGTATTACTACCGTATTCTTCTTCTTCTACAAATCATATTTTTTTCATGGCCCCAAAGAAAAAGAATTCAAAAGAGGAAATCTCGAATGACCCTACTAATGTGAAAGCAACAGCTGGAGTTGCGAGCATGGGAGTCACTAATGGAGTCACAAGCGCGGATAACAATCCTTTACCAACCGTGATACCACAAGTTTTTATTTTTTAAAAAATCTATTCAAATTCAATAGAAATAAGATAAGTTTCTTAAGAAATATTGCAATCTTAGAGCATTCACTTAGTAAATTATTAAAACATCTTATAGGCTAGATATTGTTAGGGGAACTATGAAAACCTAGAACTCAAGAGAAATCATGAGGAATTTTAATGCTAACCCCATAGAAAAGAAGACTAGTGAATTCAAGACTAAAAACGAAACCTTGAAGAAACTAGCAAAGGATATAGTTTTAATCTAGAAGCTCTGATAAAAAAATTTTAAAAACCAAAAATAAATCTAAGTGTAAAAAACTGACTTAAGACCAAGAAACTTTACAAGAATAAATATTAAACTAGGAAGTTAGAGACCCCAAAATCTAGATACCCTTAGTTAAATTCCAAGGGGAAGAGTTCATTATGTGAAATTCAAGTGTTGATTGCTACTAGATTAATCATCACTTGAAAGTTGCATGATTAATTGAAGTCATAATTGTTTGAAGTCATCAATCTTGTTTGTGATTTTTTAGATTAGATCTTGATTGAATTAAGTATTGGAATAGATATAAATCGAGGAGCCCTATACCTCCCCCAAGGATAGGTGCTGAATCCCCATACCAAGAGGGGATGTTTTTACCATTGCGGAAGCATGGACTGGCTTTGATGGCAAGAGGTCTCCCATTAGGGATCGTATTAAGTAGGAGGTGGATAGGGTGCTAGGGGGGACTCTAGCTAATAAATCCTTTACACGCCTAGGAACTACTTGGTCCCCTGTATGGCCCAAGTTCTACTTGGGATACCTAAAAATGCTTGCTATAGGTGGATTTGATCTTGGTGACATGCAAATGCACTGGATGAGGCAAGACATGAAATTATAACTTTTCTCCTATATAGGTAGGAGAACACACATTATGGAACATACTCAATGAATTTTTTTTACTCTTATTGTATGTTAGTGAGTAAATTACGCAAACAAACAACTATGTATAAAATGATTATTTTTAATTAGTGAAGCTATTTTTATATGTGTTACATAATGTGGTAGGTAATTAGATAACTAAGAGCTTCCATTGACAAAAGCGGGTGGATGGATTCCCAAAAAATCCAGTCCTATGGCAGGGTGGTCTCGGTTAGCCGAGAGGTTTCTCCAAAAACAAACGCTAGGAAGAAACTCTAGGAAGGGTCAATTCGCTAGCTTACCTAGGGTTTGGTCTCAAAACTTGAATTATAAATTATCTTAGGGGAAAGGTACGGCGGCTGTGCTAGAGTACTGTGAGGGATTTCATAAATCCTTAGTTTATTACTGGAAAAAAGTGTTGTACTCCATGAAGCAAGGGTAATGGCACTCGCTCCTTTCAGATAATAAGCCTCTCAAAGGACACCTCTAGATGTGAGCTAGTTGTTGATAGGTGACTGTTAGGTCCATTAAGAACCTTCAGGTCAGTCCTCCGTGGGCAATGGCAAGACGCTTCCCTTGCGGGGTAGACCTACGGTTAACTAGCCACGAACAAAATCCGATCATTCTAATTAGAGTACGGATGGCAACAGTTGGAAGGTAACTATGGGAAACTACTAAAACGTTATCCCTCATATAATCAAGGGTGGTATGTTACAACCACCCTCACAGCCTCCTGGCTAGGAGAATGTAAAGGCTATACACTACTCTAAATAAATCGCACGTTCATAGTGATTTGTAGTTCAACAATTTTTCCCACCCCAACTACAATAGAGGGAGAATCCCACATATATAGGTGACTAACACCTTGATTTACATACATAAGAGCACCCCCAATAGATTTTTGTGGCTCCTACAGCTCTCCTATACCCCGAGAATTCGCCTTAAGATGCGCATCTCAAACACAAAACACAATCGTAATATTTTTCACTCTTTTTTCAAGATACAAGCTCCAAGAGATATTTTTTATTTCCTCACTTACCTAGTCCCCAAAGTAAATCTTACTATCCTACAACTCAGGGATTCTCACACTCCCATCATTGTTCAATAGTTTTAATAACCAATTGCAATGCACCTAGGAAACTTTCTCTTTCTTAATACCATGTATAAGAATGCAAATGCAGGGTGTAATACCATATAGTGCTGAAACAAATTAACCACAAATCAACCAACAGATCATGTGAAGATATTATTTCAATGATTTTCTTTCTAATGTATTATTACATTGTTTAGAAACAACATCGAACTAATCTATGCTATTGTCTCTTTAAAAATATTTTAAAAATGCTATATGCTTCATTTCAATACACAAACACTTATATTTTTATATAAAATTCTTAATATTTTTTGCTTCTTTATGTGTTCATTTATTATGTGGAAAATTTTCTATGTTTCACAATATTTTTTTCATAAAAATACCCTCTAAATGACCACTTTAATACCTAAATGGATGTAGACTAAGGTCAAGTTCATACTCTACACAACCATTATATACTCACGAATCTTTTTCTACTTTTCAGTAATTTGTCTCTCTCAAACTAACCTTTTTCATTTAAAAAAATATTTTAGATAAATTTTATCATTCATTTTAATATTAATTTTTTCTTCTAATTTTTATATTCATAAAACTTATATGGATTATGATTCACCATTATATTCAATATCACTCCATAAAAATACAATTTAAACTAAAACATCCATGAATTTATTTTTTTATTAAAAAAATTTCATTGAGAGTTTTATGATTTTGATTTTTATTACTTGAACTGTTGTAAATTATTGATTATTCTATGATTTCAAATATATTTAAGCATTTTCAAATATTTTCCATAATAATAATGAGAGATTCATTATAATTTCAATAAAAGATCACTTATGCTATAATCTATATATGCATGCATCATATTTCAAAAACAAGAAGTCACTGATGCTCTTTTATAGCCATTAATGTCTATTTTGCACTTTCTTGATCCATCTCTTGCATCTCGCCAGAAATTGATGTCGAGGGAATCTCTACGCATATGCCCGAAAGACATTGGGTCTTTGGTTACGAGAGTCAATGAGAGTAGTAAGGGATAGATTTATATATATGATGTTAGAGAGATTCTTACACGAGGATTAATGGTAGTAAGAGATTAGATAGATTCTTGTATAAGAGCAGAGATGATGATAGAGATTACATGGAGTAAAGACCAAAGAGAGATGAAATAACACACATACAAGAGATCAATGATTCAAAGTATCCCAAAAACCAATCCTTGATTAAGAAAACCCATTTACAACGAGTCTCCCCTTCACCATGTCCTGTTTTACATTGTTATATCCAAAAACTTGCACCAAATACTAGCTTCTACTTTGTTGCTAACACGGTAAATCTGATGGTTCTGTTGGCTCCAGAAGGGAGGTAAAACCGCAGAATAACTCCTCATAATTCTCTTGTATCACTTGTTCTCCCTCCTCACCATCTGAAGTACTATTTGATGCTTGAAAATTGCAATTGCATATGGCATGAATGTGGGAGCCCTTATGTTTTGTATGAGATCTCCAAAACTGGCTACAAAAGCCACTCACTTTTTGTATGATACTCTAGTTTAGAAATTTTTATACTTTTGAGAATATTTACAAGAAATAATAACTAAAATATCAAAACTAAACTAAAAATACCCAAAAATCCTATAATTTCAAACTATCCATACTATGGACACTAACACCAATGACTAATATGACATTAACTCTCTAGATTAATAAGAAAGCTAGATGATGATGCACTCAAGGGTTTTTTACATTCTATTCGCATAGCAGCATGACACTTGCAACCATTCTTTCTCATCCTCTCAATATGAACCACATTTATGGCAGGAGAGAAAGAGGAGAGAGAAATAGTGAATTTCTATCTTTTCATTTATTGTGTCAAATCATGTGCGGTCTAGAGCGATTGGGAGAGAAGTATTAGTGCATCTCATCCCCAAGATGCAAAACCTTGATGAAAATAGTCATGAAATCCCAAACTTGAGGGAAAAATGGGGTGCAAAATTTTTTACGCTTCCCCCCCATCTTGAGAGTTTTAAGCTTGTATGGTTCTTTTAATCAAAATTAGTCTCATAAGCTTTTAGAAAACTAATTCATCTTTCTTATGTTCACAGTATCTCGCAAGTGATTCCAGGTCAGATAGAGAGGCAAATGACCTTGATTCATGATCTAAAAATATGTGTGGCTTTCTCACATCAAAATCAATTACCTTGGTCTCCATCACTTGCTTTAAGGCTTTTCGATTAGGTAGCTTCTTCATAATACCAAACCTTATCATCATTAAATGGGGTGTCAAGTAGACTTCGATCAACAAATGAACCCTTGCATTGGATTCTAGGTATTGAAATGCATCTAGAAAAACTCCATCTCCTTGATCTATGATCATTCTATTTTTTACTAAAAATGCCTCTTTTATGGATCTTTGGTCACTATTGCACTCTAAAACTCAACTTAAAATCTAGCTCTCATTAGTGGCCATGGGATAGGGTGACTCAACCTATCAAACCCATAAACTGATTTGCACAAAAATGAATCATAAAGAGCATCAAGCTACTAATAATAAAATACACAACAAAACACAAGCATATCTCTCACCCTATCCCCTGACAAAATCAAGACATAAAGTTTACCAGGGATAGTAGTCTAATAGAGATCCAGAGCTATTCACTAACTAACTTCTCCAATATAGAATGGCTAAAACAAGCTATTAAAGGAGTCATCCTAAGTGGTGGTCTAGCCTACCTACCTAACATAGGACAAAAAACTAAACCACAAACTCCTACTAGGTGAGGAATCCTATAGCCTTGTCTAATTGAAAGTCATAAAAACTTTTTTACCACATTCATTTTTTAAAAGTACTTTATACTGAGGCATGTAAAAAGGAGGGAGCTAATCCTATTGTGACCCAAGGAGAACAAAGTATTAGTCTCAGGTCCATAATTGATACCCAAGAACCTACCAGGATCTCACAAGGCAACATTAAATCATTTTTCATTGTGTTCACTTTTGTTTTTGCTCCAACCGTCCTTATATATTTTTCGACAAAAGGCCACCCGTAGGAAGTCAAGGTATTGGCCCCTTCCTCATTCCCGAAAACCTAGATGCCTTTGCAAGACAATGAATATCTGCTCTTGCAAATTTTTTGCCTTTATTTTTTATTTTAGGGGTTAGAACCCCCTTTTTACACACCTAACCTAACCTTAAGACTCCATGCCTTCTTGAATGTTGGTCTCCAACCTTAAGACTTCATGCCTTCTTGAATGTTGGTCTCCAACAAAAGAAAAATATTCCACATACAACATAAAGAGAAAGAACTCATAAAGGAGGTATATCACCTAGACTTGGCCACAAGAAGATTATGCATAGCAAGACGCTCCCTCTAGGTACTCCCTCAAATCTGTTTAGTACAATACTAAAGCAATACCCATTAATTGTACTTGTACCAAATAAAAAAATGGCCCTCTTGGCCTAATGAAATCAATAATTCCACTATAAAATAATTTTTACTCTTGGCTTAACGAAATATAATCATAAAGCACACCATTCAACAACCTACTGAAAGCAAACCCTTGGTGTGGGAACTTTCGCTCAACCGCCAAGACCTACGGACCGCTTATTGTTTCAAGCGTTCCAAGCCAAGCACTAATGGCTACCTCTCACATAACCGCCGACGCGCCATCCATATCTACGGGTGTAGTGAGCTTACCTCTGTGCCGTTCGAGTTACCTCCTCTCCCGCACACTCTGGTAGGTCCACGATCCAAGTGCAATATTTAAGCAAGCTCGATCCTCCCGCTCCAAGCTCCAAGCTCCATTGCCGCGAGCAAGACAAGAGAAGAGAAGAGAAGAGAAGAGAAGAGAAGAAGAGAGGAGAAGACGGAGAGCTTCTCCACCCCACGGTCCCTCACCCTCACACTCTCACACTCCCTCTCTCAAGCACAAGCTCAAGCAAGCAAGAAGAAGAAGAAGAAGAAGAAGAGGAGAGCTAATTTTTGCCACACACAAGAATGAGCTTCTCATTCACTTTTCAACTTTATATACAAAGCTCTAAATCCTTTTTGGGCGGTCATCCCCTTTTCCCCTTTTTACATGGCCGGCTGTAGCCTAGGCCCTTTTTCCCATTGTCCTTCTATCTTCCTAGCTTTCTTTCCACCACCCGTCTACATTTACAAATTGCACGGGTGAGAGCCCGACGCTCCTTGAATTAAACCATGATACGCTTGCGCTCTTTTACAAAAGTTTTGACTTGCACTTTTCCTTGTGTGCCTTTCTCCCTTATTTAGGACTCTTCTCCTTGTGCGTCTTCCGTTTCTCTTTGCCTTGGCCTTTGTCTTTGTCTTTTACTTTATCTTTTCCAAATTTTCCAACTTCGTTCATTTGAGGGTTAACATTACCCCCCTCCTAGACGAGTGCCAGTCCCATGGCACTCACCGTCGTAGGTAGTAGGCTATAGCATGTACCGAAGACGTGGGTGACAAGGACGCCTGTGGTTTCCTTGGAGGAGTGTTGGTGGTGGTGTGGCAGAAGGTCTTGGGGGCCTATTGGTTGCCAAGGTGGCTGGTGGAAGATTGTTGGAGTTGGTGGTAGGGCTATTCTGTGTTGGGGATTGCATTGATGGCCAGCGCAAGTGTTGGTTTGTTGGGGATTCTGCACATGACGATTCTTTGTGGGCTTGTCGGATGGCAAGGGATAAGCATTTAGAGTTGGGTGTTGATGAAGAGCGAAAGAAACTTTCGTTAGAGTCTTCAACACCTGCAATTGAAAACCTCTCATGTGGTCTCTCCCTAAGGGTAGTGCTAGTCTTCTCTATTGTGCACAAGACATAGTGCAATTAGTTTGGGAGACAGGTCGAACTCTAAGCAAGTTGAGAGTATTGTCCTACACTTGAGGACCCAAACTGTGTATATACTTCGGTGTAGGTATTATGTGATGTCAAGATTGTGGGAGAGAAGGAAGGAGTCTCGCTTGAAGCTTTCTTGCTTGCACAATGGGGGAAGACACACAAGGGTGGAGGCTGAAAACAGTTTTCCTCTTCTTACTTGTGTAAGCCAAAAGAACTCAAGTACAAAGAAATAGAAGAACCCTATATATGGGTCTCAAACCAAACTCAACTAACTAAGGTGGCATACTAACTGAGCCACGAACTAGAGTAGATAAGGATAGCTATCATGTAGCTATTATTCATGGGCGGTGTACCAACCGCGTCTGCAACTGACAAGTCGGTGACATAAATATACAACGGTCACCCTGGCGTATCACGAGTGGAGCTCGATATCTCAACACTCCCCCTCGAGCTCAATCCCAATTCCTGCACACCAAGCAGGTCTCTGAACTTGCGCAGCTTCTCTGCGCCCAATGCCTTCGTGAATATGTCAGCTACCTGATCCTCTGTGCTGACATAAACTAGATCAATAAGACCCAGTAAAACCCTCTCTCGCACATAGTGATAATGCACCTCAATGTGCTTTGTTCTAGCATGATAGACTGGGTTATTTGCCAAGTGTATACTACTCATGTTGTCACAATAAATGACAACTGGCCCATCTGTAGACTGATGCATATCATAAAGTAGCTTATGCAACCAAGCTACCTCACATGCAGCCATTGCTGCACCCCTGTACTCAGCCTCTGTGCTCGACAAGGCAACTGTAGGCTGTTTCTTGCTGCTCCAAGTGACTGCAGCACTCCCAAAAGAGAACACATATCCACTGGTAGATCGTCTATCAGAAATACTACCAGCCCAATCAGCATCAGTGTATCCATGCAACTGTATCTGAACCCCAGTCTCATAAAATAGTCCATACTGCAATGTGGACTTCACATACCTGAGTATGCGTCTAGCCGCATCCAAATGCGATTTCCTTGGAGCCTGCATAAACTGGCTTACCAATCCAACAGCATAGCTCAAATCTGGCCTGGTAATAGTCATATAAATCAAGCTTCCTACTATGCGTCTGTACATAGTAGGGTCTTCCAGAAGCTCACCTACATCTGCGCTCAGCTTCACATTCTGCTCCAAAGGAACTGAAATAGGCTTACCGCCTGTCATCCCATATTTGGACAGCATGTCCAATCCATACTGCCTCTGCAAGAGCTGTATCCCACTTGGTGATCTAATCACCTCAATGCCCAAGAAATAACGCAGCTCTCCCAAATCCTTCATCTCAAACTTCTGCTTCAATAGCATTTTCACATGAAGGATATCTTCATCACTATCACCTGTCATAATCAAATCATCAACATAAATGACAAGCAGCATAATACCTTTCTCTGTTTTTCTCACATAAAGTGAGAAATCTGCCTTGGAAATCTGAAAGCCAATAGTGACAAGATACTGTCCTATCTTGTCAGACCATGCTCTAGGTGCTTGCTTCAAGCCATACAAGGCTTTCTTCAACCTGCAAACAAACTCAGTATGAACAGCATGCACATAACCTGGTGGCTGCTCCATATAGACCTCTTCTTGCAAATCACCATGCAAGAAGGCATTCTTTACATCCATCTGATGTAAAGACCATCCCTTTGATGCAGCCATAGCAATGACTGCTCTTACGGTTGCCATCCTTGCAACCGGACTGAATGTTTCTTCATAGTCAATGCCATATGTTTGTGCATACCCCTTGACCACTAATCTTGCCTTGTATCTGTTCACAGAACCATCTGCATTGTGCTTCACCTTATAAACCCACTTACAGCCAATTGCATTCTTACCTTTAGGCAAATGTACTAACTCCCATGTAGCATTTGCTTCCAAGGCATCCATTTCTTCATCCATGGCTTTCTCCCATTTTTCTTTTCCCATGGCTTGCTCAAAAGATGTGGGTTCTGGTTCCTGTATCACTTTGACCATATATGCATAGTGAATGGCTGTAAATCCATCATATTTCAGCCTATCCACAGGATACCTAGCTCTTGTAGACCTGCGCAAAGTAGGTTCACTCCCAGGTGCTCTCAAAACATCCCTGGTCTTCCTTACTCCAGGTGTAACAATAGAAGGAATACCCAACTCATCATCAATGCTCTGTTCTGAGCCACTGGATTCACCATCCACATAAGAGTGACCTGCATTCACATCAAACATGGGCTGATCAACCTTCTCTTTTCCTTTTCGTGATACCTGCATACCACTATCTGCATTGCTTTGAGAAGATTCTCCTGATCTCAATCTGCCTGTCCATGGCGAAGAATGTGAACCACTGCTAGAGGACGCTCCAGGTCCACTAATATTTTGTGACTGCTGCTGTGAATTCTGTGTAGCATTACCATTTTGTGCATCTTCATCATCAATCACATTTACTGGTTTATACCAGCTACTCATCTCATCAAAAACAACATCTCTGCTCACTGTAAACTTACGAGTAGAAGGGTTATAGCATCTATACCCTTTTTGCTGCAGAGAGTAACCAATAAAGATGCACTTCTCAGCTTTTGGATCCAACTTGGATCTCAGCTCATCTGGCACATGTACATAGGCAATGCAACCAAAAATTTTCAAATGAGAAATATCTGGTTTCCTACCAGTATACCTCTCCTCTGGAGTCATTCCATGTATTGCTGCAGTGGGAGTCCTGTTCATTATGTAGACTGCTGTAGCAACTGCTTCAGCCCAATAAAAATCTGGCAAGTCTTTTTCATTGAGCATGGCACGAGATACCTCTCCAATATGCCTGTTTTTCCTTTCTGCAATTCCATTTTGTTGTGGGGAATAACTGCATGAATATTGCTGCTTTATGCCATGCTCCTGCAAGAACTTTGCAAACTCATTTGAGAGGTACTCTCCCCCTCCATCTGACCTTAGGCATTTTATCTGCAAGCCTGTTTCTTTTTCAACCATAGCTTTAAGAGTTTTGAAATGCCCAAAAACTTCACTTTTCTTTTTCATAAAATACACCCAAACTTTTCTGCTATAGTCATCAATAAAACTGACAAAATAATGACAGCCTCCAAGAGATGCAGCTTTAGTTGTCCACACATCAGAGTGAATTAATTCCAATGGCTTCTCACTCTCTTGAACATGTCTAGGAAATGGTTTCCTTGCCTGTTTTCCAAACTGACAGGCTTCACATACCTTATGCATTTCTGCAACCTTGAATTTGGGCAATCCTGCAACAATATTTTGGGCCTGCATTGATTTAAGTCGCTGTACATTAACATGACCAATGCGTTTATGCCAGATATCAATATCTGCAACTACACCGGTCCCATGTGCAAACATTGCTGCACTCAATTCAGACATGTCTGCATCCAATGTAAACATTCTGCCCTTCTTCTTTCCTTTTGCTATCAAGCGACCTTTATTTTTCATATCCTCAACAAAGCATCCATGAGGATTAAATCTGACCTGCAAGCCCTGTTCAACCATTTGACCAACTGAAACCAGATTCTTGGTGATATTCGGGACATGAAATACATTGGACAGGTATTTCTTTTTCCCACCCTGCATAGACAAGGGAATTTTTCCAATCTGCACAATAGGATGTGCAGTATCATCACCAGTCTCCACAAATCCTGGTTTTTCCATTTTCCTTGCATCCTCCATCCATTCTGCATGACCTGTCATGTGGTTTGATGCACCTGAGTCAACATACCATACATCATTGCTTTCTTCTGCACTTGTCATAGAATTGTTCATGTGCTGCACCATGAACAAATGCTCATTTCTGTCATCACCCTGTCTACTAGAAGATGCATAATTCCCTTGTTGCAGTTTTCCATTCATGATGTCATTCTGCTTTTTATAGCAGTCTTTAGCCATATGACCCATTTTACCACAGTAGTAGCATTCAACATTACTGTTTGCATTTTGGCCTCTTTGCCATCCACCACGACCTCTTTGGCTCCCCCTGCCTCTAGAGTTACCACGTCCTCCTCCATAGGACTGGTTTTCTTGAGTTTGCTGCATATTCTGATTTCTGCCACGGCCTCCAAATCGGCCTCCTCTACCTCTGCCTCTACCTCTTCCAGCATTTGAGTAGAAGACAGCTTCTTTTGAAGTTCCTCCTGAAGAAGATGCACCACCATTTCTCTGTTCCTCAGAAATTAGAAGAGCAATCAACTCCTCAAAATCAGGAAATCTTTCACGAACTGAAATGGATGTCCGAAACTGTGCATAATCCTTTCCTAGACCATTCAAGGTCACGGAAACTAAATCATCATCTTCCACTGGCGACCCAATGGAAGCAAGTGCATCTGCAATCTTCTTCACCTTCATGTGGTAGTCGTTGATGCTCATACTTTCTCTTTGCACATTATGCAACTCTTGCTTGAGCTGCATTTTCCTGGCTTGCGTATTTGTGCTATACATTTTTGACAAAGTATCCCATGCCTCCTTTGGCGTACTTGCATCCTGAATATGCACAATCATAGAGTCTGAAATGCTGATTGACAGCCAGTACATAACTTTCCTGGCTCTCTCATGCCATGCTTTGAATGCCTGCATTTGTTGTTGATTGGGAACATCAGGAAGAACTGGTTCTTCTTCATTTCCTGCAACAAATTCCCAATATCCTTTTCCCATAAGGAAATTCGTCATTCTAAACTTCCATGCCTGGAAGTTGTTCTTGTCAAGCTTTTCAGTGACAATCTGTGAAAGAGAATCAGACGCCATTACAGAATACTGCAAGAAATTCTGTCACTGTAAAAAACACAGCTTCACCCTCACAAGGGCAAATCTGCAAAACTGGCGAAAGTGGTATTTGACCACACAGTCACTTCCTAGTGACGATTTTGCATAAACAGGAACCAAGGATGATTCTGAAACTCCCAATGTCTCTGCGCACAAGCATACGATGCAATTTCTACAGTAACTTTTCACCGACCTGTAGAACAGTGGTCGCACAGCATAGAACTGAGCCTTTTCTTGAGTGCGTGCAGAAAACTTTCGTCTGCAAAACAGGCCCCGAAATGGCCTCAAATCACAAAAACAAGGTCGCCAAGGGCTAAAGCCCTCTCCCGCAGCATATACTGCCCTCTTGCTTCACCGCGAAGGGCGTCTCAACCTGAGACAATGCACTCCTGCAATTTCCGGCTGTGCTACCTGCAGAGATCTGCTCCCAAAACAGGAAATGAAAGCAACACTGCTCCTCTTACCAGACCACCGCGAGCTTGGCTTGCTTTCTTGAGCTCCTTACCACGAACAAGGCTCTGATACCATGTCAAGATTGTGGGAGAGAAGGAAGGAGTCTCGCTTGAAGCTTTCTTGCTTGCACAATGGGGGAAGACACACAAGGGTGGAGGCTGAAAACAGTTTTCCTCTTCTTACTTGTGTAAGCCAAAAGAACTCAAGTACAAAGAAATAGAAGAACCCTATATATGGGTCTCAAACCAAACTCAACTAACTAAGGTGGCATACTAACTGAGCCACGAACTAGAGTAGATAAGGATAGCTATCATGTAGCTATTATTCATGGGCGGTGTACCAACCGCGTCTGCAACTGACAAGTCGGTGACATAAATATACAACGGTCACCCTGGCGTATCACGAGTGGAGCTCGATATCTCAACATGTGAGTGCTTGTGCATACTTAGATATTACTTAGTTAGAAGACTGTCGGCTTGGTTCCTTGTATAGCAATGGGTCAGTGAAGCAAGGGGCTAAGTTGATGGAAAATTTTGTCGATGAAGACGGGGAGTACACTTGAAGATTGCTTGAGATATCATTATGGTCTTGTCAAGGCCATGTAGCATAATTGAGCTCCTTGATGTCTAGCTCTTGGTAGCTAGTGACTACTTGTAGTGCTTGAAAAGTATGGTGTACTTTTCCATTGTCTTTCATGCCTTGCTTACCACTGTTGATTGTAATGGCATTGAGATGGAGTGCAAAAGAAATGGCAAGTGGTTCAGGGTGACAGGTCTAACCATAGGCGAGGCGAGCTCCCTAGGTATGTCCTGCCATTGAGGTGCCCTGAATAATTGTGGGGGATGTACAAAGGGCTAAGGAATTAGGGACGGAGCCAGCCGACCAAAGTCACTGGACGTACTTAATTTGAGGACCCCTAGGTGTGGTGCTATGATCGTGTGCGTTTTTCCTTTTCTTTTTCTTTTTCTTTCTTTCTTTCTTTCTTTCTTCTTTCTTTCTTTCTTTCTTTCTTTCTTATTTTATTTTATTTTACTTTTTCCTTTTTTTTGTGGGAAAAGTGAATGCAATCAATGCCATACATTGAGAGTGTTAGCCTTTCATTTGGATTGAGAAATGTTAGGATTCAAAGGCTATGAAGAATTGATATTACAGAGATGATTGTGTCACCAGCCTTGATGCTAGAGGAACTTTTGTTGAGATGAAGAGATACACTTGAGATTTTGCAAACCTCTTTGTAACATGTGAGACATCGAACAATTGAGGTAGCACTTGGAGTGAGCTGTGCATGGACAAGGGCAAAGCATCTTGCGAATTGAATCCTGGATGATGAAGAGACATTCGCCCTTGTTGAGAGCGTGGCTCCTGCCCGAACATAGAGTTTGGCCAAGAAGGAGGAGGTAATCGATGATTATGCTTTGGCCATGCTCAGTTGCAATATGTGCTTTTTCTGCAAAGGTGTCCTTGGGTTCTCATCCAGTGGCGTTTCCGTCATGGCTTTTGTTTCTTGGTATTCATGTTACTTCCTCCATAATGGTTCTTTGTAGGGTTGGTGGTCTTGTGGTGACTTGGATATTAGACGCTTCTAGACATTGACCTGTGTCATTCTGCATCCACTTCTCACTTTGTGAGAGTATATTCTCGCTTGCGTTAAGTACATCTGACCAATGCAATCATGTTAAGACATAATTTTTCAGAATGCTATGATGCCTATCCCATTACCTGTTAAGGTCGCATACATTAACGGTAGGTGAAGGAAGTGTGTACAAGTGGGAATCTTACCCCTTTACTCATAAAAAACAAAAAGTTATGGCATGATGACTTGCCAAGCTACTTGTACATCATAGGGGCTTAGTCGATAGGTACTAAGTGGGGTGAGTCCGGTTGGCTAGGTGACCGGGGCGGTGTTAGTGCGGGGCTCCCATGAGGCTGGCCAGGGAACATGTCGGCCGGGACATGAATGGTGTAGTCCTGGGCCGCTACCATTTCTAGAATGTCTTTAAAAAATTCATTAAATTCTGCCCTATCCCTGGCCGCCTTGTCACTTTGTGAGCACCTCATGCCCGAGCATGCGTTGGGGATCTGTGCAACTAGCGTTGCCACATTTTGTGTGCCTCTCTGAGCATCCGCTCCCCTGGCCTGCGGATTCTTCGGCCTTCGTCCAGGACGGTATCGCTTGGGGTCGCGTTTCTTGGCGTACCTTTTAAGAGTGGGCACATAGCACACGGGCGGAGGGGCACGTGCCGCATGCTCCCATCGTCTGTGAAGAGCATCTTTGCATACCAGATGTCCGTGGTTCTCCATGTGTTCTGTGTGGAAGCCTGCAATATGCAATCCAAGGGTTAGGCATTGATATGGAATAAGATTGTTCACATAGAAGGGATTTTCGTGTGGGTTGTCAAACACATATGACTAGAAGAGAAGGCGCAGAACATGTTGTACTCATTGTAATGGTGTCCCTCTGGCCTCTAACTACGAGCAGATCTTGACTCACGCCAAGTTACGTCGGTTGGTAGTCGTACGTTTGGAGGGCTCATCCTTGGAAGGATAGGCTGGGAAGGGAAAGTGTGTAGAGAGGGACTGCGCCCTGCTTACATCATGAGGGACATTGGCCAAGGTTTTCCATGGTGGTAATGCAGGTGCATGCCCTTTGCTCGGAGGCAAACATGATTTGGTGAAAGGGGGACCGGCTTAGCGTAGCCTGTTGGCCTCGATTCTTCTGTCTGCGCTTGGGTTTTTCTTGCTTGTGTGTGTTGATGATGTTTATACAGGGTCACAAAAGTCATTGTTTATTTATATACATATCCATGAGTCCATGTCACTTTACGAGGATAAAAACCAATTGTAGAACTCAGGATTGTACTGGAGTGTGGCACACACATCTAGCACTCGTGGCAGCTTACTCAGTACCAATAGATATTTTGCCACATAGAGCAGCATGGAACCTTGTCCAAGTCTACTAGCAATGTGTAACTCCTCCTCAGTGAGAACCTTATCAATCAAAGGGCTCTCTAGGCTAGTTCCAGCTAAGTCCGTACCCCGAATGTCAATTAGCTTTTGAAGGGAAGTTGGTGCCACATAGGTTGGGTCTCTTTGAGACCGCCATTTGGCCAATCTCTCCTTAGAGACTGTCATGATCTGAGCCCCTAGTTTAGCCATTGCAACGTGGCATTCGCACCAACGCTGCTCAAATTGACTCTGACCTGATAGTTGCTTTAGTTGCTCTATCTCTACGAGTTTCGATCGACAGAGCACTTCATTGAACATGACGGTTAAGCGCAGTTTGTCAGCCTCCTCGTTAGAGATGAGTCGCATGCGTTCATGTAAGAGCTTATTATAGTGCTCGTCAAGATGTTCTTGCTCTTCCCAAGATAAGGGGAATGACAAGTATTCTTCGAGCTGCTCCTTAGGGAATGCGCCCATGTCCACAAGGACATAGATACGTGCGAACACTTTGAGCTTAGCATCCCACTTAGTTAAGCATTCTGTGACACTTCTATGTTCGATGGGCTTGCTCGGTTGCTATCTCATGCAAGGATCTAGGAGTTTGCCTAGGCTCTAGCATAGCTGGGGGTTCAGGCCTATATGAGCAAGATTGGTTAACGCTAGGATTGCTCATGCTCATGGGGTTTCCATGTTTCTCTTGAGGCTTTGTTATTGCGTCATGGTTATCCTTGGGTGTGACTAGTGAGAATTCGTCACTCCGTCGTGACAGTGTTGTATCCACTCTTGATTTGTCAATGCGAGTTCTATTGTTAGTGGATAGAGTGTTGCTAGCAGCCATTGATGGTAACGACTACTTTAATTTGTCGGAGCACACAGATGTGTCTGAGGTTTCACCGCTATTAGGAGAGGCATCAGTGGCCTTATTGGTGGATGGACTCGATGCTTTATCCATCAGCTCTCCAGCACTCTTCGTCCCAATGTCCTTGGGGTCTGCAACCACCTGCAACCGTTGTTGTTTTCGTTGTTTCCTCCTCTTTTCTTGGTCAGTGCAGGTGCATCTAACGTCTCAGGACCCTGGGCTATATGGACCATTGATGCGCTTGGTCGGGCCTCAGCATTTCCCTTCTCTAGAGGGTCCTCATGGGACCTAGTCGTGGCCTACGGAGTAGCCTTGCCAGGTTGCATGGGTACAACTGTCTCCCTTTTGGGGGAGTCTAGTTCTTCCACCTGTTCCCCTGTGCTTAACTCCTCCAGCCCAGGTTTTAGGCACTTTGGAAGTGCTGGAGTTGTTAAGGAGGTAGGTTGCAAGACCTCCTTCACAGGTAAACCACTAAGGACACGTTCCGCAAGGGGCATTGTCACAGCCAAGGGCTATGACTACTGTGATCCCTAATTGGAAGTAGTGGCAGCTAGTCCAGTGGCCTGGCTACTCTTGATGGATTGTGGTGTCAGGTCCCTAGGGCGATCGGAAGTGGTTATGTCTTTTGTTGCCCTTTGAGCATTCATTTGTGTGGATCGATCTGGTCACATAGGGTTGCACAGGCATACCCTTGGGCAGAGAGCTACAGCTAGTATCATGTCCCCCCTCTTGGATATTTGGAAGCTTTGATGGAGATAGAGATTGGGAGTGAGCAACCACCATTGACGACTGCTCTTGTGCTTCCTGTGTCCGCTTGGAAAAAGAGGATGTAGGAGATCTAGGACTCTTAGGTGGACTTGGCACTGGGTGAATGATTTGCTCAAGGCTATTAGACCATTGTGCCATTTGCTTTGTTGAGTGATCAGCCTTGCCATGAGCAATGTTGTGCCTATGATGTGTGTTATCCTCTTGGAAAATCAAAGGCTCTTTTGGTACTAATGGCTTTTGTGCACGCTCAATGGCTACATATGACATCTGCTTATTAAGCATGCTAGGTTGAGGCTCTTTCTTTCGAACACTCATGTGTGGTTTCTTGCCTCGAGACCTAGAGTTTCTCTTAGGTTTCCTCCTATGCTTTGTTGCTTTTGATGCACTCTGACCTTCAGCTGATAGAGGTGGTTTAGCAGGGAATTCTGGTACCCAAATCCATTGGTTACCTACGTAGTACCCTTGAGCATGTAGCAATGCTTTGGATATCCATTGCGACGTTGTGCTGACCCTCCATCGATGCCTATGTCTATAAGGCTTAGGCTTCTTTTGGGGTTTTCTACAATATTTGTAAGTCCAAAGCCCGTCCTTGGCATTGTCTCTTGATCTTCTTGTTTCAGGCATGACCTCACTCATTGGTTCTCGCTGTTCGACCTGCGCTTGTATCAGTTTTTATAACAAGTCCTTGCTCTTGTTAGTAGGCTTGACTGTTATGTCAGCACCTTCCTTGCCTTTCCCTCAAGGTTTGATGAGGTCACCCTTGCTAAAGGTTGTGACTATCCTCACACCCGGTAGTGTCAGGTGCATCCTCTATGCTACATAGTCGGCCTCACACTTGGTCGCCCTCTTGAAGGGTCTTCCTAGGAGGGTTTCTTTCCTGCAGCTAGCACTATTTGGAGGAAAATGAAATAGGATAGGCAAGCTTTCCGTTTCAATTGTCGCAAGGATTTTGCACTTCCCTATGAGTGTTTGTGGGTGTCCCCCATAAGGGCTAAGAGTTGCACTAGTCGGTGTGAGCTTTGGTTGGCCTAGTAGGGTCCATGATTCATAGGTCAAGATTTCAAAATATTCTCCTTCGTCAATCAGAGCATCAATAGTATGCTCTCTTTTCACGGTGAGTTTGACCTTAAGATAAGCAGGTGGTACTATGTCTTCATCTTTCCGATCTTGGCTTGTAAATTTAAGCCTTTTGACAGATGCCTTTGAGTCCCTAATTGCACAGTCGGACGTGGATTCGCTACTGAGGTCTTGGGTTGTTTGTGCAGCGCTGCTCAAGGTACATCTATCGTCAGGATTGTCATGTCTCGTCATCTTGGCATTTGTAGCTTGCTAATGTTGCATTTTTCTCTAACTAGACATGGTATAAACACAATGTCTTTGTGTTCTCATAGTGTGGCCTTTTTGCCCTTGATGGCTAGATTGGCCCATTGATGTTCTAGGGTCTCTGTTTCTCTCTGTTCGGGTATGGGCTTTTGGCTGCTCTTTTGCAAGTGAGAATCCATGCTCATGTAGAGTCATTACTACAGTGGGGTCCAATTTGGAGGATCTGTCACGGTGCGGTTTTCTCTCCAACCTACTTGGGGGAGGTGCGGAGGGGGCAGAGCCCCCTCTGCGGGGGTCCGAGGGAGGGGGGGCAGTCCCCCCAGCCCGTAGGGCCGTTACGGTAAATACCATGCACAATTTGGAGGACCGTTTATAGCCAAATTTTGAACTACGTGCTCTAAATTTTAGCCCGGTGATGGATCTGTGATGTGCCTTTAGCTCTAGTAGCCTTTGGGGTCAATCTCGGGGTTTAGATGTGTCAAAATTTGTGTTCTAGATACCTGTCCGATTTTGACAATTTTTTGTCCAATTCTCAGATGTCCGATTTTCAGGAGTCCGATTATCAGAATCGGACGTCCGATTTACCCGATTTTGGTCACGTCTGATTGGCCCTATGGTTTGATTTCAAGTTGGTCTGATTGGCCCAGTGGTTCGATTTCGGTCACGTCCGATTCTGGGACTCGGACGGCTTGGTCCGATTCTGGACTAGTCCGATTCTGAGTGGTCCGATTCTAGACTGGTCCGATTCTAGGAATCAGATTGGACAGGGTGGTCCGATTGCCTTGATGGGATGAGTGTCCGATCGGATAGAATGGTTCGAGTCGTCCAAGTTCGAGTGTCCGAGTGGTTCGAGTCCGAGTGTTCGAGTGGTCTGATTTCCAAAATCGGATGGGTTGATCCGAGTGGTCTGATCGAACAGGATGGTCCGATCGAGTTGTCCGGCATTCGATTATGGAGTGGTCATTCTGGATGGGTCTGATTATGGGACTCGGACGAGCTGGTCCGACTACACGGCCGATGGCCTGCGAGTTGCATGCGATGCCTCTAGACTGATGCCTACTACATCGAATCGTCCAGCACCTTCCAGATAGGTGCAAGACACTACAAGGGAATGCCAGACATGCCTAGAACCACTGTGGTGCTCGAATCAAACGGCACTCCAAGGATCTGTGCCCCTATTACCCTATTTTAACCTGTTATACAGTAACAGAGAACCCTACTGTTTGTTTCTTTTTCTTTGTTTTTTCCTATCCTAAATGTATCCAAATCACAAAGTAAATACCTACACTACTCCATCTCACAAAATAAATCTCAAAAAATCAAAAAACCTACTTACCAAGAAGATCGAATACCATCTTCAAACCCCTCACTTCCTACCTATCTTAAGCACCGGTTCGGGGGAAAACCCTACTCCAATGCTCGATTTGAAGCACGCAAGCGCTCAAGGCTTGAATCCGTGTCCCGGTGAACCAAAACGTGGGAGCTTTCACTCAACTGCCGAGACCCATAGACTGCTTATTGTTTCAAGCGTTCCAAGCCAAGCACTAATGGCTACCTCTCACATAACCGACGCGCCATCCATATCTACAGGTGTAGTGAGCTTACCTCCATGCCGTTCGCGTTACCTCCTCTTCCGTGCACTCCGGTAGCTCCACGATCCAAGTGCAAGCTTCAAGCAAGCTTGATCCTCCCGCTCCAAGATCCAAGCTCCATTGCTGCGAGCAAGACACAAGAAGAGAAGAGAAGAGAAGAAGAGAGGAGAAGATAGAGAGCTTCTCCACCCCACGGTCCCTCACCCTCACACACTCACTCCCTCACACTCTCACACTCCCTCTCTCAAGCACAAGCTCAAGCAAGCAAGAAGAAGAAGAAGAAGAAGAAGAAGAAGAGGAGAGCTACTTTTTGCCACACACAAGAATGAGCTTCTCATTCACTTTTTAACTTTATATACAAAGCCCTAAATCCTTTTTGGGCGGTCATCCCCTTTTCCCCTTTTTACATGGCCGGCCGTAGCCTAGGCCCTTTTTCCCATTGTCCTTCTATCTTCCTAGCTTTCTTTCCACGGCCCATCTACATTTACAAATTGCACGGGTGAGAGCCCGGCGCTCCTTGAATTAAACCATGATGCGCTTGCGCTCTTTTACAAAAATTTTGACTTGCGCTTTTCCTTGTGCGCCTTTCTCCCTTATTTAGGACTCTTCTCCTTGTGCGTCTTCCGTTTCTCTTTGCCTTGGCCTTTGTCTTTGTCTTCTGCTTTAGCTTTTCTAGATTTTCCGACTTCGTTTGTTTGAGGGTTAACACTTGGTCTCCACATAAATCTTACTGAAGTACAAAACTAGACCAAAGGGATGTCCATTCACGCCCGACACTAAATGCATCAAATTATTAGCTATTCCACCTTGCATAAATGGAAAGGAATGTTTGATGAATATGTCGTTGGACAATCTGATGCATCCATGACACAATAAGAAGATGTGTTAGATATGCTCAATGCCCCACCCTCATAAGGTGCCACCGATTATCTATGGTGCTCAAACTTGTAAGGACCCCATTATGAGGAGAAGGCATATGTGAGCCCGGATATTGGTTGAGTCTTGACTTGTATGTTAGATGAGGTCTATATGACTAGATGGAAAAAAGGTGTCCATTGTGGGTCTAATCTTTGGGTTAGACGAAGTAGTTAAGCTAGTAGCAACTCGAGGCACATTCCATTGAGTTGCGGGGTAAGGGAGTTATCAAGGCCCCTATTTTGGGGTTTGGGGGCCGCAGAAGCATCCCCTGTTGGCTGGGGGGTCCCAAGGGGGCCAACAGCCCCCCTAGCGGAGGTCTAGGGGAAGTGCTCTCGACTCAACAATAAATGGAATATTCCTTGGAGTATTCCTTGGCCGACTAGTGGAGGCTCATATAGTGGTCAGTTAGGCTGACCTAACCGCCTTTGGAGGCTTTAAAGTAAACCCCCTTCAGAGCCATTCATCATCTATCTTTCACCCAGTTAGAGTTGTTTCAACTAGCCTTAAGCTCTTCACCTATCTTTTGTCTAGATCACCATTTAAGCTTCATAGTGGAAGCACAAGAGTGGATAGAGCCATCTTTGTATCAGTTCTTTGGAGCTAAATAATTTCTTTAAATTCTCATATTATCTGTTGTGTTATCTCTATCTCTTTCTAAGATTTTGTTCACTGTGTGGCGTGTAATTTTTTCATGGTATCAGAGCCTAGGGGATCTAGGGATCGAACAGTACGCAAGAGGCAAAGGGTTCAAAGAGGAATGATTTCATCTTCTGGAAGAGGTTCTAGTGCATCAGGAAGTGGTGCAGGAGGTGATGCTAATGTATCGCTTTCAAACACTAAGGATTCGTCCACCAACCTTGAGGGAAGGTAAGTTAGATGATACAAACTATCCATGATTCTTATGAGTTTTTGGAGACTGTGCTAGGACTGACGCAAAACCACAGCCTACCCCAATCCATCAAATTCTAGTGTGATGATTCCTTTGAATGAAAATCTTCTATGATCTTGGAAACAAAGGAATGTAGATGCATTATGTGCCTTAGTTACAAGCTATTCTGACAGTGTTCTGACTTTGATTCAGTATATAACCAAAGCATCACAAGATTGGAATGTACCAAGGAGCCAATATGAAATGTGAAACTAAACAAGGATTCAAAACTTGGAGAATCAACTAGAAATGGAGAAGTTTGCTAAAGGAGAGATGATCGAAGCATTCATCACTCGGATTAAGAATCTGTGTTACCACATGGCTAGAACTAGGATACAAAAGACTTGCGAGGAGCTAGCGAGGAGGTGTCTTTGGATTTGTCCACAAAATTTTGATGGACTAGTAACTGCCCTTAATACTCAAGTGAGACCTCAAGCTTTGACTTTTGAGGAGTTTTGTGCATTATTGATGGAGGAGGAGTTGAGGCTGAAAGCGTGAGAAGGAAGCAACAATGGAGATGATGCATTCTCTGCCAATGCAAAAGGCAAAGGTGGTTCCTCCACCAAAAATGATGCTGACAAAAAGAAGAAGGGTGGTAAGAAGAAGTTTCAAGGAGAGTGCTTCTACTATAAGAAGAAAGGACATGCAATCACAGATTGTCGTCTTAAGAAGACAGATGAAAAGAGTGGTACCCTTAAAAGTAAAGGAAAAGAGATAGGCAATACAGTTAAAGTAGAGTTGAAGTTATTCATGGTGACCATTGAGGAAGTGTGATCCTTGACACAAGAAGAATCTACTACTGACTCATGAGTGTTAGATAGTGGGGTCTTCCATCACAACAAGAAATGTCTATACAGTTCTATGCTACCTCTACAAGAATCCATCACTATGATACTTGGAAATGATGAAAAATGCCTTGCTGCGGGCACAAGTATTATTACTTTTATTGTCGCAAATGGTAAAGTCAAAAATCTTTGAAATGTGTTGTATGTTCCCAAAATTAGGAGAATTTTGTTATCAGTTTTGCTGCCATAACTGATCTTGGTCATGAAGTGAGGTTCAAGAAGACAAGTGCAAAAATTCTCGACAATGCTGGAAAAATTATTGACAAATGAGAAAGAAGAAACAACCTATATAAGCTAAGTGCTCTTATAGTCACTGTTGGAGCGGGCATAAGTAAGCGTTGGCATGAAAGGTTTAGACACATTAGATTTGGAGTGTTGAAGGAGATACATAAGCAAGTTATGGTTGCTCACCTACCTATAGTGACTGAATTGAAGGAACCATGTGAAGCTTGTATGATGGGCAAGCAACAAAGAAAGTCATTTCCATAGAAAAGAAAGAATAGAGCATAGGCTCCTTTAGAGTTGGTGCATGCTAACTTGTGCAGTAAGATGCCTACATAGGCCTTGGGGGGATCTTCTTATTTTATGTTGATTATCGATGACTAAAGTAGAAAGATGTGGGTGTACTTCCTTCGTGATAAGGATCAAGTTTTTGGTAAGTTTAAAGAATGGTTAAAACTTATTGAGAATGAAATAGGGAAAAGTGTGAAGAAATTTAGAACAGATGGTGGTGGTGAGTTCAACTCAAAGGAGTTTTAAGACTTTTGCAAGAGCAAAGGGATCAAGTGTCAATTGGTGACGACTCACACACCTCAGCAAAATGGTGTTGTGGAATGTAGGAATCACACCATTGTGGAGATGGAAAGATACATGCTAAAGGGAAAGGGATTGACTAACCATTTTTGGGCTGAAGCTATTAATACTGCAGTCTACATTCTAAATCAGAGCTACACAAAGGCTCTCAAGGGAAAAATACCTCATGAGGCTTACACTTGTAAAAAACCATCTATCTTCCATTTCCAAAAAGTAGAAAATGTATCTTCTTGGGTTATAGTGATGAGCATAAGGCTTACAAATTATATGACCAAGAGGCAAAGAAGATCATCACAAGTCATGATGTGGTGTTCAAAGAGCATCCACATACATTGGAGGAAAAGAAGGCAAGTTCTTCTACTTTATCATCAAGTGAAGAGGTAGTCCAATATGAACATGTCCCAAGAGTTGTCCCTATCCTTAAGGAGGAGGAAGCATCATCTTCAGATGATGAGGAAAAAGTTCACCAACATGACATCACCCCACCGAAAAAGCCATTCCCACGTTGTGTGAAGCATCTCTATGACCGCAATAATCCTATGCCTACATCTTTTAAGGAGAAGGAAGATGGGGACCAAGGAGGTCTTAGAGAATAGAGGAGAAAAGGAGGGCTTCTTCTCACATAGTCAATATGTCCTTGATGATTGAGATTATGAGAGAAGTAAAGGTTCCAACTGACTTAGAAGAAGCACTTACAAATCCAACATGGAAGGTAGCTATGCAAGCTGAGTATGATAACATAATGAAGAATGAGAATTGGGAGCTAGTGGATAGGCCAGCAAAGCAGAAGGTTATTGGTACCAAGTGGATATGGAAGGTAAAGTACAAGGCCGATGGTACCTTAGAAAATTACAAAGATAGACTTGTTGCATAGGGATTTTCACAAGTTGAAGGGTTTGACTTTCAAGAGGCATTTTCCACAACTGCGAGAATGACCACTATCACACAGTACTTGTAGTGGCCGCCCACAAGCAATGGCTAGTTTGCCAAATGGACGTTAAGTTAACATTCTTAAATGGAAACCTCAAGGAGAAAGTTTACATGGCTCAACCACCAAGGTTTGAGGCCCCCCATTCTAAGAACAAAGTGTGTAAGCTAAAGAAGGCATTGTACGGGCCAAAACAAGTCCCCAAAGCATGGTACCAATGGATAGATAAGTTCATTTTAAGCTTAAACTTCAATAGATGTGTCTTAGATGCTAACTTGTATGTTTACACTAATGGTGAAAAGTCTGTAGTGATTGTTCTATATGTGGATGGCCTTCTTATTACAAGTGACTATGAAGATATGATTAACCAAACTTGAAAGGTTTTGAGTTCTGAGTTTGAAATGACAGACTTGCGCTTGCTGCACTATTGTTTGGGGATTGAAGTCTAGAAAGAGCCAGGAAAGATCTTCATCTCTTAGAAGAAGTATGCATGCAAGATCTTGAAAGCATTTGGCATCCCAGTGCAAGGAGATAGCTACACCTATGGAGGTGAATGCAAAGTTATCTGTTGAGGATACATATGCACTAACAGATATTGGGAGGTAAAAGGAGGTTGGCCGCCATTATGATCTACTTGTGTAACACCAAACTAGATATTAGTTTTGTTGTTGGTGTTTTGAGCAGGTTCTCAAAAAAACCTCATGAGTGTCATTGGAAATCTGGGATGCGGGTGCTCAGATACTGATGGGACCTAAAATGGACCGGCACTAGCTATGGCACTAGCCAGACCTCATGCATATAATAGACAACCCCACCACACGGCCTCGTGGGCTAGGAGCGTCTAAAACTCACTTTGCACTAAATGCTTATGACGATTTTGCGTTTGTATCCAATATGTAGTCCAACGTTCACCTTCTCTTCTCCTCAGAGGGAGATCCCATAACATATAGGCATAATGCCTTGTAATACACACATAGGGAAGCACCTCTCAGCTGATTGCCATGGCTCCACTGCGACTCTCCTACACCTCGAGGATTGGCCCCAAGATGCGTCGCTAACACATATAACATTCGTACAAACTCCACTCTTTCATAATTCAACATTCCAGGAGATTTTGATTTGCCTCACAAAACATTCCCCAATGGAAACACCCATCTAAACCTATAGCTTAGGCTTCCTATCCTCTCACCGTTGGTCAAAGTTTATCAATCAAGTGCAATGCATTCTAGGAGATACCACATGGCATGCTTGATGCAAGGTGTATGACAATTGTGCACAACCATTTTATGATTAAAAAATCAGCCATGTGAGATGTGAAAAATAGCCCTTTCATGAATTTTAACTAAGCGTTACGTGTTGCACTGCTTTAGGGACTAGCACCGGAACTTCCGTGCTATTAGTCGCCTATATTTAATTATGGAACGATCCCTAAATTCTATGCACAAAGAGGAAAATCAGAATTTGTAGCTTTTCATCAATTAGATCGTCGCACAAACTTCTTCCCCCCCTTACTGTTTAGGTGTTGCTACGGTGCATAGGTGTAAATGGTTGTTTTGTGTCATTTTTGTATGTAAAAAGCAATAAACACGTACTATAAACCAAAGGACAAGGCCAAACTAAGGCTTAAACTCATGATTTAACCTTGCCAAATATTCACGCACATAAATCTTATTTTTCTATTTTTTTAAAGCACAAAAATCTAAATTTTTTCTATTTTTTACTATTTTTTCTTATTTATTATTCATGAAAAATAGGTATTTTCTGATTTATTTGTATTGGCTTATTATTTTGATTGAAACTTAACATTTTCTCTGATTTTTTCCATTTCCATCCCTTTTCTCTAACTCAAAATCGAAAAAAACCACTAATTTCCACTAAAAATGACATTTTACGGATTTTAAAGAATTAATAGCGGCTCTAAATCATTACAAGTTCTGCATTTCTGTCATTATAGCCCTCAAACATGATGCGAACAAGGTTCAAACAAAAATTCATCGCATATGAACAACATTTAGACCATGAAACAACAAAAACAATCAAATATCTTTGTAAAATTGGAGCATACCGCGTGTCCTCCGTGTTGCAGGTTTTTTAATAATTATTCTAGGCAGTCCACAGATCTTCAATGTTGAACCTCTTTCCTTAGCCTCCTCTTCATCTTGAAGCAATCCGATCACAGCCGGACAAGCATCCTTCAGCCCCTCTTCTTCTTGATTTCTTGCACATGAATTGCCTCTATGCACGAGAGAGAGGGAGGAGAGAGAAATACTAAAAATCAAAATTTCATTCCCTTCATCATATTGCACGTGGTTACCATCAAAATCTTGCCCTCTCTGCATGGATCAGGGATCTTCCCTTCTCTCTCTACATGATTGAGTATCCAAGAGGCACATACATCCCCAAAAAATGGGGCGTCAATCAAAAAATGCCTCTCCCTTCATCACGACATGTTTTTGCATGTTTTCTTTATTTAGAGTTTCATTTCATTTCATTTATAAAATGTCCACTTTAAAGAAAACCACTTTCACACTACAATGGAAGGATTTTTAGCCTATTTGGGGGTGCAACCGGACTCCGATTCGCGATCCGCTTGGATGGCTGGCTCTGTGGCATCGAAATCTACAAAGCTGGGCTCCTTCACACTATTCTTGGCTTCCAAATCTAGTAGCTGCTTTACAACCCCGAACCTTACAGGGATTCAATGGGGGATCAAACGACCTCGGAATTGAGATCTGAGACTTGCGTTGGATTCTTGATGTCGTTTTGCATCTTGAAAAACTCTAGCTCGGCCATCCGCCATCATTTTATTTTCCATGAAAATTAGCACTACCACTTTAGGGACTTGCCGCTTAAAATCCTCCCGATTGCCACCGCTACCTTCGACGAAGTCTATTTTTTCCTAATATTCGTAATTTTTGGCTATTTTAAAGCTATTCTCGGCATAAAAAATGTTCTGTCATTGGTGACCATGGGATAGGCTGACTCAGCCCGTCGAATCCCACGAAGAGATCTTCACATAAATAACAAAAAGGAGAATCAAGATGATACAAAAAATACACAACACAACACATCATAGTTCATACCCTACCCCTAACAAAACCAAGGCATGAAATCCACAAGAAGTAGGCCTAGCATAATCTGAGAGAAAGTCTAAAGCTAGTCACTAACCAACTGCTCCAACACAACCAAACTAAAAAGAACTATCAAAGAGGTCACCCTAAGTGGTGGTCTGAACTACCTACCTAACTAAGGACAACTCAACCAGGAGCTCCTCACAGGTGAGGACTCCTATAGCCTAATCAAGAAATATTTTCTTTTAGCATAGTTTCTTCTTTTAGGTTTTTATTTTTCCATACTCGGGCGTGTAAAAAGGAGGGAGCTAAGCGTAGTGACCCAAGGAGAATAGGACATCGACATTCAGTCCTGTCTTGGTATCCCAGAACCTACCAAGCCCTCACAAGGCGACACTTAATCCTTTTCTAACGCTCAGTGACACTTTTATTTTCGCTCCAACCTTCTTTTATGTTCTTTGTTTCTATGAGAAGATGTCACCCCAAGGAAGACAAGCACTACAAGGGAATGGGGCAATAGCGACGCCGATTAGTGACGGCGGATATCAGCGTCGCTATAGGCGTCGCAATTAGCATCGCTATAATTGCGACGCATATAGCGACGCCGCAGGGAAAAAAAGCGCGGCCGAAACCAGAGCGCCATTTTCATTTTGTTTTCTTCGCCTTTTGAGAGCGAGAGCGAGGGAGAGAGCGAGGGAGAGAGCCAAGGCTTTGTGGGAGAAGAGGAGGAAGAGACTTACTGCCGCCGCCACCGTCGTTGTTCGTGAAGGAGAGGAGGAGCCCTCGTTGCAAAGAGAAGCCGCCCACGCTCGCCATATCTCATTGGTGAGTCTCCCTCTCTCTTTCTTTTACTTGTTGAAGGTTTAAATCGTTCTCTTTTGTTTGTTTAGGAGAGGAAATGAAAGAGAAGGACAGGGAGAGGGAGAGAGAGTGAGAGAAAGAGAGGGAGAGGGAGAGAAAGAGAGGGAGAGTGCATTCTCTCTCTCTCCCTTTTGCTTGTTTAATGTTTAAATTACTTTCTTCTTTGCTTGTTTAGGAGAGGAAACGAGAGAGTAAGAGAGAGGGAGAGGGAGAGGGAAAGAAAGAGAAAGAGAAATAGAGGGAGAGGGAGAGGGAGGGGGAGGAAATAGGAGAGGGAGAGAAAGAGAAAGAGAGGGAGAAGGAGGGAGAATGCATTCTCTCTCTCCCTCCCTCTCCCTTTTGCTTGTTTAATGTTTGAATCACCTTATTTTTTACTTTTTTAGGAGAGGAAATGAGAGAGAAAGAGAGTGAGAGGGAGAGGAAGGGAAAGGAAATGAGAGAGGGATAGAAAGAGAAAGAGAGGGAGAGTGCATTGTATCTCTCCCTCTCCCTTTTGCTTGGAGGATGTTTAAATCACTTTATTTTTTGCTTGTTTAGGAAATGAGAGAGAAAGAGAGATAGAGAGGGAGAGGAAGAGGGAGAGGGAGGGGGAGGGGAAGGAAATGAGGGAGGGAGAGGGAGAGGGAGAGGGAGAGGGAGAAAGAGGGAGGGAGAGGGAGAGAGAGGGGGAGGGAGGAAATGAGAGAGGGAGAGAAAGAGAACGAGAGGGTGAGGGTGAGGGTGAGGGTGAGAGAAAGAGAGGAAGAGAGGGAGAGGGAGAGAAAGAGAATATTTTTTGCTTGTTTAGGAAATGAGAGAGAAAGAGAGATAGAGAGGGAGAGGGAAAAAAAGAGAAAGAGAGGGAGAGGGAGAGGAAGAGGGAGAGGGAGGGGGAGGGGAAGGAAATGAGGGAGAGAGAGGGAGAGGGAGAGGGAGAGGGAGAAAGAGGGAGGGAGAGGGAGAGGGAGGGGGAGGGAGGAAATGAGAGAGGGAGAGAAAGAGAACGAGAGGGAGAGGGAGAGGGTGAGGGTGAGAGAAAGAGAGGAAGAGAGAAAGAGAGGGAGAGGGAGAGGGAGAGGGAGAGGGAGAGGGAGAGAAAGAGAAGAGAGAAAGAGAGGGAGAGGGAGAGGGAGAGGGAGAGGGAGAGGAAGAGAGGGTGAGAGAAAGAGAGGGAGAGGGAGAGAAAGAGAGGGAGAGGGAGAGAAAGAGAGGGAGAGGGAAGGGAAGAAAATTTAAGATAATATACGTGCAGTGGTTCAAAGTGGTACTTGGAGGAGCTGGCGCAACAGTTCGACGAGGTCCATCTGGATTTCTCGAAATAGATTCCGAAAAAAAATGGATGGATTTACGCGACACCTTTGTGTTGCCGGCCCATTGTGAACAGGTGCAACTAGGCATTTGCTTGCTAATTGTAATACGACATGGTTTATGTCACAATGGTTTGAAGACGGTTTGTAAGTGTTTGTGAACAGGTAATCTTCTATCCAAATCCCCGACAACCTCGATGGTGGTATGTTATACCTTCAACTCCTCGAGGTGCGAGAGTATACGATCAAAGCGATGTTCCAGGCATAGATGAAGAAAATATGCAAATAGAGGGATCGAAATTACAAGGGGTGGAGGCCACCGCAAGCTTGGAGCCTGCATCGGCCAACAATGATGGAAATACAGAAGTTGTAGAATTTTTTGAGAACGAGACAGACTCGTTGTTTTGCGGTGACATGTTTATCGACCTTCCAGTGTATGCAGAGTTGTGTCAGGAGATTAACATGGGACCATAGAATACTTCATTCTTGGAGAATTGTATTACTCAATTCGTTGTTTAGATCTTCCATAAAGGTAAATAAGATATGCATTTTAAGAGGGATTTTTCAAAAATGATTTTATTAATGTGCTTTGTATAGTTTAAATTGATTATTCTAACATTATTTTTTATCTGTGTAGGTATCGACATTTTCAGGATGAGTCGAGGGATGAGGGATGAGGAGTTTCAGGAGATGATGGCACGTATGTCTCCAGATCAGCTCGCGAGATTCAGAGAGATAGTAGATCAGGAGCTGTCTCGTTCTTCGTCAAGATGCTCTGCTAGATCAGCTTCGGCGCGATCAGATGCTTCAGTTTCGAGTAGACGATCTCCACGCTCGCAACTTGGGCCAGAGGGAGGGACTGCGATTGCAGGAGGATCAGGGGGGTGCTGCTGTGGAGACACGGACGCGGTGTCTCCATCTCGTCGTTCAGCTGGAGCTCGGTCACCGCCAGGATTTGTCACACCTGTGGGGACGTCCACTCCAATTACTTCGGCTTTTGCGCAGCCGTCGGCAGATGTCACGCCTTTTGGTGGCACTCCTTTTGGTGGCACCCCCTCTGGTGGCACTCCTTTTGGTGGCACACCCTCTGGCGGCACCCCTTTTTGTGGCACTCCGGGAGAGGGTACCCCCGTCGGTACACCGGATGTTCAGGGATCTCTTGGATATGCCCAGGAGCGTGGACGGAGATGGGAGAGGGCCCATACATGGCACACTCCTAGGGATTATGGATACCTAGTGGATGGCAGGTCAGGAGCCATCATCATGAATGATGAGGGGAGGAGGGTGATGGCTCGCATGAGGGAGTTGTGCCAACAAGTTTTTCGGCACAACGTCCTGGATCATTGGAGGAACATACCGGAGGGGAGCAAGGAGTACATAGTAGTATCCTTGCACGAGGAGTTCCCGGTGCCAGCCGCAGTGGATAGATTCTCTACGGGCTGGATGATGGATTGCATGCGTGCATACATGTCACATAGACGATCCGACGCACGCAAGGCAATCAAGAGTGGGGCTCCAAAGCCCGAGTGGTTAGATGCAGACGACTGGCACCGACTGAGGGAGGAGGCTACAAATTCGCCAGGACGTTGGAGTCAGCAGCGGGAGGCGGCGAGGGCACGAATCGAGGCCGGATCGGTACATCATCTTGGGAGTGGCGGCCACAGGACATATTTGGAGGACTTTGTAAGATTCTCTTTTGTTTTGCTTATTTGTTTTTTTGAGATATTCTTTGTACTGACAATCATGTTTCTAACAGTTAGCATTTTGTTTTCTTTGCAGCACTCCATTACAAATCGCGATCCGCAAGGCCTTGAGACTCGATATGCGGAGAAGCACGGTCTCAGATCATTGATCGACCGATTGTATAGACGCGGCGGCCCAGTAAGTCACTCATCTTTCTTGTCCGTAGTTACCATGAGATATTTGAATGCATTATTGTATGGTGGATTGATATGTTGTTTCTTTTTCTGCAGAATCCGTTTGATGCTCCTTTGCGGCGGGACGAGCTTTCGGGGGACGAGGATTTGTAGCTCGCCCTTGGATCCTTAGAGCTCACATACCTTTAGTTTTTAGTCGCCTGATCTATGTAGACATTTTCTATGTATTAGTGATATTGTTTTATGATTGTACCAATCGCATTTTATGCGATATCATGTATTTATTTCATCCATCAGTTTTATGATTTCAGTATACATTCTTTTTATTTGCAAACGCTTTGTATGAAGCAGTGCAGAAACTATTTTGTATGGCTCTCATACAGCACACAGTGCTATATGTGGCAGGGCAGCTTGCTGCCCTGCCACAAAATTTATTTTTTCTCTGTTACCGTCGCTATTTGCGTCGCAAAATCACTGCACACGTCGCTATTGCCGTCGCTATCAGCGTCGCAAACTCTCTGTAACCGTCGCTATATGCGTCGCATATAGCGACGCATATAGCAACGGTTCTATGGCGTCGTCAATAACGACGCTTTTTGCGACGACGGGGGCAAATTTTGTTGTTTGTATTTTCGTTGCTTTAAACGTCGCTATAAGGTCTATATCTTGTAGTGAAGGCATCGGCCCCAGTTCTTGTCTCAACCCTAGGAACCTAAAATAAAATCCTTGAGCTGTTGTTGATTTTCTTTTGTTATAGGGGTAAAACCCCTTTTTATACACCTCTGTATATTCATATATTGTCTTTCAGATCTTTAGGGTTTTGTCTCTTTCCATCATTATTTTAGTAGGCTTCTCTAACTGCCTCACAACTAACAGGAACTCCTAGAACGGCTGCGTAGCAGGTTCGTAGAACAAGGTCACTAGAACTTCCATTTAAAGCAGGTCTTTCAATGCCTAGCAATGTCTTGCAGGAGGCAATGACTACTCAGACCTCCCCCAGACAAACAGAGCCTAAACTTGGGACTTCATGCCTCAAGTGCCGGTCCCCAACAAACAAGAGAAAGTAACCCTTTCACACACATATATCATTAATTTCTTAAGGGAAAAACCTCAAAAAGGAGACGAAACCACCTGGAATGGCCACAAGAAGCTCCTTTGTGGCAACGCCTCCCTCCAGCAACTTCGTCAACCTGTATGGCGCAATCACTAAAACAACAAAAACCATTAACTGTACCCGCACCAAATAGACAAATGGCCCTCTTGGCCTAAAGAAATAGCACATTTCATTGCAAACTAGCTAGCCCTCTTGGCCTAAGGAAATAGATCATTCTAATCCATGCAATATATGATCTCCTTGACATATATAACACGTCCTATCAAACTAATCAGGATACCAATGATAGCATAAAATAGGAGGACTAGCCTCATGCTACTCATGCGAGTCAGCTAAAAGCTTGATCTACGCTCTTTGTAGATTCACTAGCCCAAGCCTTTCTACTGATATCTCAGTAGTAATGGCAATCTCTTCTTGGGTACTATGAGCTAAATGAATGACATCATTAGGTTATATCTCATCCCCTTGGTTGTCATTCAAACGGATTGCTTGTCCCAACTTTCTAGTAACTCCTCCTACAGGGAGAATCATGGATTTATGATCATTCAACTCTTCTCTAATTGGACCATTCCATATGTCAATGATACAATCCAAACTAGACAGAGCTTCAAGCCTAGACCCATCACATAGATACATCTTAGGGCGGCAATTCCTATTGTCAGATGTCGCATTATGGACTTTAGTTGCATCCTCTTGGAAATCCATCAAAGCATGTCCACATGCAATTCTTGGCCCTTCATCTGACACACCAACAGTATTTTTAGGGATTTTGGGCCTCCAAACCCATCTCATATTCATTTTCATATTCTCAAACTGCCTCATCTACCCACATTGGTCTAATGGACTCACAATGGATTTATCACCATTACCAGATGGCCTCACAGCCTTATGGCTTCTATTTAGTACACGTGGACCTTTGGCATGCTGCATCTTCGTCATATGAGATGTCTTCCCTTTCCTTTCTCCACTCTGCTGCTTAGAAATAGGAACCATGCTTTTACTAAAAGCAATATCATCTACTCAAAAGCATGATTCATCTATAAATTGGAAAGGTATCTCAAGAGCCTTACTAGGAGCACAACTAGAACCACTCATAGAATGCTCATCTAAGCTTGTAGACCTAATGGTTCTATCAATTCCACTGTCACAACTACCTCTCATGGAAGTGTTGTAAGCCTTGATGGTACTTACTGGGCTTGGAATCTTTTTATCCCGAGGGGGTATATTATCCCTACTATTTCCACTTTCTACTTGGAGATTTTGGCTACCAAGGTTCCTCTCATAGGCTACCTTGGTATCGACAAGTGAGTTGTCTCCTTGTAGAAATGGTTGGAAGCTAGGATGCACTTGTACTGAGTGGGGAAAACTCCAAAAGTTTTCCCAACATCTCTGAATATGTCCCTCATAATCAATGACATGCATCTTTGCTTCCCTTAACGACTTAGGATTCCGCTCCCACTTGGATTTGCATGTTAATCTCCAAGCCACTCAAAAAGAGCTCACATAGCACATCACCTGGCAATGCAGTAGCTCTTCTTGGCCAAAGCCTCAGAATACCATCAAAGGCTCTAGCGTATTCTTTAACAGAAGGATAGGACTCTTGCCTAATCTGCATTAGCTGCCCTAAAACTTGGGTCATATGCACCTTCTTCTCATATTCATCTAAAAATTGATCACTCAACTCCTCAAAGAATTTAATAGACCCCCTTGGGAGGCTCTAGTACGATTTTCTAGCCTCTCCCTTTAGGGTACTTGAGAATACGAGCATCCGATGAATATCCTTGAACCCACTTGCAATGTAAGTTAGTCCGTATTATCATTAATGCACCATCGGATCCTCATTAACCAGCCCATGAAACACTGGGAGATCCTTATAAGGAGGAGAGCATTTAGTCCTTTCCTTCAGGATGAACACTGGGCCATTAAAATCCTCATATTCATGACCTAACTCTAGTGTCTTGGGGTCTCCAACCTCTTCCATTTCCACCTTTATTGGTGTAGGAAGGTTAATATCATCCTTGCTATCCCTTTCTACCAACTCACAGAGTGGTCTAGGGAGACCTATAGCTCTTAGCATGTCATTATGATCCTTTCTTAGAGGATCTTCCATATCTTGCCCCTTCCTAGGCAGTTCCATGATGGCTTTATCTAGGAGATTTTGCCCCATCAAAAGCAAAATTATCCTTAGCACTTAGGACCTTGGGGCCGTGCCTTTTAAGCAACGGTTTTCCCTTTACATCTGGGGCTTCTAACATCCTTGTGATACTTAAAATTTTGGCACGATGCCCCACCACATGGGATGTTTCAGCCATAACTGCACTCCACTATGTGTTGAATTTTTCCCATGGCACTACATCTTTAGCATAACTGCACTCCATTGTGTGTTGAATTTTTCCCATGGCACTACGGCTTTAGTATAATCATTGGTGGCCAAAATAGGACATATCGACAAGTAGTCCCTAGAGTAGCCCTAGACTAATATCATGAGGCAATTGTAAAAGCCCCTCACAAGACCACAATTAAGAAAGACATATTCAACAAAGCCATAATTAGCCATGGAGTCTATAAAGTAATTCCACTATCAAGAAATCAATTGTCAAGTTGCTATCTCGATGATCTTAAGGTTATCATTGTGTTACACAATGGTACATCCTTAGAATGAAATTTCTCAAACTATAGGTCCCATTCAAATTGTTGAATAATAATTGTGAGTAACCTTTCACCAATAATCGATGAATACCACTGCATCTAGCTAGATTTAACTCCAGATGCAAGGCCTTATATTCTACCATGTTGTTCATGAAAGTAGTGTTTAAATATACTCCCATTTTTAAAGCCACTCAAGAATACGAGGATCTTTTATGACAACCCCAACATTTGCATGCTTAGTAGGTCCTTGAGAGCTCCACCAAAATTTAATATGTAAACCACAACTTCATTGATGTAACCTACCATGGTAATGAACCTATTCATACTTATGATAATCAAAGTCTAATCAAGAGAGGGGGTGTAAGATAGGTACAATCCATCCTTCCTCACTAAGCTCAATAGGGACACTAGTAAGAACCTGATGATAGTGATGGCAATAGACTCAAATAACCAATGTAAAAGATCCATCTTACCACTCAGTAACGTGATAATACTTACTCCACCAAATCACTTTGCCTTGGTGGTAATGCTATTCTAAATATGGACACTCAAGAAAAGGAATGAATTTCCCCATCCAATAGTCTTAATACCCTTCGTAAGTTTAGGCCGGATCCTAAAGGACCTACAAAGGCACCAAGTCCAACATTAGCCCCTTTAGATAATAGGGCTTTGGTTTATTGAAGTTTACTTTTGTTTTGAACTCTATCCCTTGAAAATTTGTTAAAAGGGTTGTAGAACCATTCTTTTCTATATGGATAATCTTATAAGGACCATCCCATTAGGGTTCCAACTTGCCTAGGAAGAGCTCACAATGGGCTTTATGATATAGGACCAATGGACCCTTAGCAAATTTACACTTCTTACATCAAAGGTCATTAAGCCTTTTCATCCACTTCTTCTCTACTTTCTAATGTTACAAGTCTTGCAACTGAATCTTGTCAAGATGTGCAAGGGAAATTAGCCTTTCTTGCAATTCTTCCTCTTTACCCAAAGAATAGTTTATACCAAACCTTACTGTAGGTAGCTCAATCTCGACGAAATGTAGAACACACTCTTCCCATACAATAATTTAAAAGGGATTTGGCATGTAACTCTTTTGAATGTTGTATTATAAGCCCAAAAAACCACATATAACTTCTTACCCAAATCACACTTACCTTCAAATACAGTCTTGGACAAGTTTCCAACAACCTTCTTATTAGTACTCTCTACTTGCCCATTAGCTTGAGGTTTGTAAGGGATGGTCTTGTTACGTTTAATCTTGAGAGCTTATGTCAAATCCTCAATCATTTTATTCAAAAAAAGTGTTGCACGGTCAGACACAAGCTGCTTAGGTGGACCACAATGGCAAGCAATCTACTCCAAAATAAAACTAGTCATTTCCTTGGTATTATCCTTCATCATAGCACGGGCTTCAAACCACTTTCTAAAATAATCTATCACCACAATGATATAATTCTTTCGTGTAGTTGATGAAAGATTTCTAGGTCCAATGAAATCAATGTTTCACTTCTCAAATGGTATCATAGCTAGAATAGTCAAATGCTTCACTATCTAACAAAGTGCCCTCCATAAGAGTAGAGTCATGACACTCTTCCAAGTAAAATGGAACCTCATCAAACATGACACATCAGAGATAGGCATCATCGATCCCTTACTCGCATAGTGTTTCAACTCCAATAAAGGGAGTATCCCACACATACATGTGACTAACACCTTGATTTACATACATACAGAGTATCCTCAACTGATCATTATGGCTCCTATCACCCCAAGTTTTTCCATCCTTGAACATAAAACACAATCATAACATTACCCACTCTTTTTCCAAGCTGCATATTCCAATAGATATTTATTGTTTTCTCTCTTAATCACTTCCCAAAGTACATCTTACTATCCTATAGCTCAAGGATTCTTACACCCCCATGATTGATCAATAGTTTTAACAACCAATTGTAATAACATTATATTAGAAAATTTAGGAATTTCCATACACTTTGGAAACCCCCAATACCCTTATTATTTGACTACATGGTCAAATCTTATTGTCTTACTTAAAAGTGGAGTATATCCTCAATGCTATATAAGCAACCTTCACAAATCTCACTTTCAAATATGAATCAAGATTTAGTCACATGGTCAAATATTCCTCACTTATTTAAAATTGGGACTTAGAAAATTTCCAAATTCTCTAATATGTTGTTCATTGCATTCAAGATAAATTTTCTTCCTTGATACCATGTATCAGAATGCAAATGTAAGGTGTAATGCTATATAATGCTCAAAAAATAATCACAAATCAACCAACGTGTCCTGTAAAAAGGTTATTTCAATGATTTCCTTTCTAACATATTGCTTCATTTGCTTAGAACCAATAGTGGACTAATTTATGCTATTGTCCCTTTAAAAATATAAACAAACCCTATATGCTTTATTTTATTGTATAATCACTTATATTTCTATGTAAAATTCTTATTATTTTTTATTCTTTATGTGCCTATTTATTATATAGGATATTTCTTATGTTTCACAATATTTTTCCCATAAAGACACCATCTAATGATCACTTTGATACAAAAATGGATGTAAACTAAGGCCAACCTCATACTCTATAGTCATTATATACTCGCAAAACTTTTGTAAGTTTTTAGTAATTGTTATCACCCTTAAACTAAAATTTTCTATCAAAAAATCATTTTTAATGATTTTTAATAATTTATTTTAATATCAATTACTAGTTTCTCTAATTTTCAAATTTATGAAGCTTATATGGTTTATGATTCAACATTATATTCAATATGACTCCAAAAAAACACCATTTAGACCAACAAACGCCCATGAAACTATTATTTTTCTACTAAATCTCGCATTGTGGATTTTATAGTTTTGATTTCCATTACATGAATTATTCTAAATTATTGATTATTCTATGATTTTAGACATATTCGAGTATATTCAACTATTTTTAATTATTTTTCATAATAAGAATAAAAATTTCATAATAAAATTCAATAAAAAAATAATTACACTATAATTCGCATGCACACATCGTATTTCAAAAATGAGAAGCTCCTAATCCTCTTTTATAGACATTGATGCCTCCTTTGCTCTTCTTAATCCATCCCTTATATCTTTTCATAAACCATCACTCATTATCCCTAATTCTCTCAGTTCATATGAACCATGTTTATGGTGAGAAAGAAAGAGGATAGAGAAAGACTAAATTTCTATCTTTTTATCTACTATATCAAATCCTGTGTAGTTTGGAGCGATTGGGAGCAATGAATTGCTACATCTCAAACACAACATGTGGGAGCTTTATACCAAATATAGTCACCAAATCCCAAATTTGGGAGAAAAAATGGGATGCAAAATTTTTTATGCCTCCCATATCGACAATTTTTAGGTTGCATGTTTCTTATAATCATAATTAGCCATAAGCTTAATAAAACTAGTTCATCTTTCTCATGTTCACACTATCCTGCAAGTAGTTTCAGGTTAGATAGAGGAGTAAACAACCTTGGATTCATTATTTGATGGACGGTATCGTATTGCTACGTCGACACAATATGAAAAACCCTCGAGTGCATCATCATCTGGCTTTCTTATGAATCTAGAGAGTCAATGTTATCTTAGGCATTTAGTACTAGTGTCCATAGTATTGTTAGTTCCAAAGTATCATATTTTTGGACATGTTAAGACTATTTTGGATATTATTTATTGTAAATATCCTAAATAGGTGTTTAAAAACTTCTAAAATAGAGTGATATGCAAAAAGCAAGTGGCTTTTGAGTCAATATTGGGAGATCTCATGTAAAAAAGAAGGGGCTTTTGAATTCGCACAGTGTGCACAACATCAAACAACACTCCAAATGGAGAGAAGAAGGAGTGATATGGGAAAATTCTAACAAGGTGTCTTGGAGGTGTCGTGAGATTTTACTCCCCTTTCGAAGCCAACAGAACCATCAGATATGGGATTTGAGAAAAAAAGAAGAAGCTAGTATTTGGTGAATGTTTTTAGTCTACTGGGGAGCTCCAGGAGATCTAATGCTTGGAGATTGCTTCTAACTAGTACCAGACAAGCATTTTTCTTATGTTCTCAGGTTTTATCAATACATAGTGCTTGGATTCATTGAACTTTGTCTTTATTTTGTGTACCTCTTTTCTATTCTTTTTCTTCTATTCTATCTCCTATTTTCTACTTGCTTCTCTCTATGATTCCCACCAATGGATATGACCTTTCGAGTAAAACCCCTCCGACATTGGTGAACCCAATGTGAAAGGTTGTTTGAAGGAAAGACAAGATGGGAGAACCTTCAAGCACAAATTTTAGTGATGTTTTACAACAGTTAGTGCGAAATATGAATATGCTTATACAGGTACAACAACAAAAACAACAACAAGCTATGTAAGCTTATGCTCAAACAGAAACTATTGTGATGAATGCTTTGTAAGCAATAGAGTGTGAATGAAGTTGTTTAATGAGCAGAATGTATCTACATATTTGCATATCAATGCTAAAAAAGATGGAGTTCTTTGGGGTGGCTCAACTTGCATAGAGCCAATATTTTGTACAAGATACTATACATGAATTGAAACTCGAGATTCTATGCCTAACCCTATGGTTGCACATGTTGTTCCCACTGTTAGGGAAGATGTATTAGATGAATCGGCTAAAGGCATGTGGGATATTTAGTTGAATTTCACAAAATTTTATGCAAGAGGACATGAGGAAAGGGGACGAGCATAGTAGCCCCTAAACCAAGGAAAAGATGTATGTGGTGTGATAGTTTACAACATGAAAGGAACGGTTGTGCTACTGATTGGGAGGCCTTGGCATGACATCTTATCTTTTGGAAAGATGGCAATATCCATGCACAAGAAATGGGATTGCATGTTGCTTTGAATTCTAGAAATGGAGGTAAGCAAATTTTTTTGGAAGGCTTGGCTATCCGAAATGCTTATACAACTGTACATGCTTCCTTTTTTTGTCTATAGTTAGATAGAATGTCTGGCCTTGGTCTGAAGGCTGCAATATGGATGCATGCTTTGCATGCAAGTGAAGAAAGAAAAGTTATTGATAGTGAAATTTCTGATGCAGGGCAAGACATTTGTGACATAATTGGCTAGGAATCAGCGATCCATACATATTCAATGTATGCATATTTAGCAAAGGTGCAAAACATGGATCTATTTGTGGAAGAGAAACAAAAGAGAGATGAAGATAATGTAGGAACATCTAAGAGAGTAACAAGAAGAAGTGTGGATCATACTAAAGCCGAAAATCAGCCACCTCTCTCCAAGCATGTTATGGAAAAGGTTCGGTAGGAGCAAAAACAAGATAGCAAACAAGAGGGAAAAAAGAAGGGCAATCAGTTCGGATATAAGCTACATTTTGATATTGAGACAACCACAGATCTTAAGAAGGTTCTTTTAAAGAATGGATTTTAAATAGTTGACTAGAACTCACCTTGGGAGAGGTGTTTGGCATTGCCAAACGGGAATTTCATGATGAAATCATTGACATAATAATCAAGAGGAAGCGTTAGTTTCTTGGTGATACCACTAGTGTATTATTGCAATCTGAAGAGGAAACTAGTTTGTTGGGAATTTGGGCTGAATATGAGCATGATGTAAGTGCTAATTTATCTATACAAGATGTTGCTATCAGTGGGGAAAACATGTGGAAAAGAGAAGAAAGTGGCTGAAAATGCATTGTCTTTTAACAATATGCATGGTAGGGTAAGGTAGATGTGACAATATGGAGAACAAAGTCTAGGATTTATTCCTTGAAGTCATTACATAAGAAATTACTAGCAAAGATACCACTAAAACGACAGTGAAAATGCGGGATCGTGAAACTTCTTTTGTTGCTTTGCTTAACCACAAGTTCAAGATTAATGCCATTGAGCATGGGGTGTATGAGATTGGTGCTTGGCCTATGGACACTGATCATGGTTGGCATATGAGGGATGCAAATAATTCTTCAAGGGAGCTCTATATTGCATGTCCTAATGTAAAAGTGATGATTGGTGATGTACAAGAAGAGTAACACTTCTTTGTCCAAGATAGCTCCTCATATGTAGTGATTTCAGAACAGCCCTATATTACAAGAGTGCATATGAAAATAAAGGTGCTTGATGATGGTTTTGCTTATGCAAGAGTCAAAAGTAAGGATGGGAGAAAATCTGTCTAATTACTTAAATCATCCTAGGAATCAAGGTACACTTCGAGAGTCTTCTTTGCCTCCAAATGCAAGGGAATTCAAAGACTCAAATTTTCATTGAGTAGTGTTGTAATTCGAGGCTACAATAGTGGAGTTCAAAGGATATACTCACCTCTTGATGGAATGAAGCATGCATTTACTAATAGTTATTCTCAATTTACAACAAATAGTTCATGTTGGTTAAGCCTATGGAAGCTATGTGCAAGGCTGAATGTATATCTATGAAATGGGCTACTCATGAAATAAGAGCTTAGGGGTTGTTAGTTGGAAATGAAGGCATTTTAGGCCTCTTTTATGGGCTGAATATTACTAACTTTGTGGTTGCAATTTCAGCAACCATACATGCAAAAAATGAGGCTGAAAATAGAGTGTTGTCAATATGTTCTTTGGACACTTATGATATTATAGTATTGTTTGCTCCGCAGGAAGGATTAAAATGGGATGAAGCAATTATAGATACAAAGTATAAGATGGTTGACAAAAAAATAGTTTTATCCTATCTCAAGGCCTAATCCTTGGTTTGCATTTCGCGGGTCCCCCTATGGTAGCTGACATGGAGTAGTCAGTGTAGTTGGCTTGCAAGGACGCTATCCACCATCAAAGGGAGCATGTAGCAAAAGTGCTTCTGCCGGAACACTACGTACCTACCCTTAAAAGGTATGCAAAGAAACAAGGCCCCAAGTGACACCGGCCCAGAGGTAGGCCAAAAGATCCCCAGGACAGGGGAATAGAAGCTCAAGGGAGCACACAGGGAGTGGCAACACTCGTTGTGTGGGCCCCCACCAGACGCTCAGGCACCAAGTGCTCGAAAGAGGAAAGGGCAGCTCTAGACAAGGAAGAATTTGACGCATTGTTCAAAAGCATTTTGGAAACAATTGCGGCCACGGACTACACCATTCGGGTCCCAGCCGACATCTTCCTTGCCCAACCTCACAGGAGCCCCTCACCAGTAGAGCCTCAGTCGCTCGACCACCTGGACTCACCCCGCCTCGTGCAAATAGAGTGGCCCCTATGATATATAAGCAACTTAACTAAGGCCATCCTACCATAACTTTTTGTCTTTAAATGGTTAAAGGGGAAGGCTCCCCACCTGTATGCACTTTCCTTACCTATTGCTGCTAATATATGCCACGTCTTTAATAAGCACCGGAATATGCATTACAATCAGCATCATAGGATTTTGATAAAGTAATATATTGGCATGATTGCATCTGTTTGTTGTATTTGATACATGAGAATAGCATATACTCTCATGAAATAGAGTCTCGTCCTTCTCGATCAGTGTCTCTTCCTCATCAAGATTGCTCTTGTCCATCTCCTTGGTCATCCCCAAGCCCTCAATTTATAGTTTTGCAAAGGGGGGAGATAAAAGAGAGGACTCTTGCTTTTTTAGCGTTTTGCAATGACATCATCAATGACAAAGAGAGAAAACTTTCTTTTAGTGTTTATGATGACATCATTGATAACGTGAGAGAGAGAGCTCCATTTCACGAAGATAAAAATTTACGAATATATGGGCAAGCACTGCATGGCTGTCACTTCAAGGATTTTCCAAATTGGATTGATAGAATAGGATAAAGTTCTTCAGTGTCTTCTCTTCTCGGATTAGAGTAGAAGAGGATGAGAGACCTTCAACATGTCCCCTTCCTTAGGTTGAATGGAATGATATCTCTTCCTCTTGTGGAATACAGTCTCGTCCTTCTTGATCAGTGTCTCTTCCTCATCGAGATTGCTCTTGTCTCTCTCTTAGGTCATCCCCAAGCCCTCAATTTATAGTTTTGCAAAGGGGGGGATAAAAGTGAGGACACTTGCTTTTTTAACGTTTTGCGATGACATCATTGATTACAAAGAGAGAAAGCTTTCTTTTAGTATTTCTAATGACATCATTGATGACTCAGAGAGAGAGCTCCATTTTTATAGCGGGAAGATAAACATTTATGAATATATGGGCAAGCACTGCATGGCCATCACTCCAAAGCTTTTCTGAATTGGATTGATAGAATAGGATAAATTTCTTTAGTGTCTTCTCTTCTCGAATTAGAGTAGAAGAGGATGAAAGACCTTCAACATATCCCCTTTCTTAGGTTGAATGGAATGATGTCTCTTCATCTTGCAGAATAGAGTCTCCTCCTTCTCATTCAGTGTATCTTCCTCATCAAGATTACTCTTGTCTCTCTCCTTGGTCATCCCCAAGCCCTCAATTTATATTTTTGCAAAGGGGGGGATAAAAGAGAGGATGCTTGCTTTTTTAGCGTTTTTCGATGACATCATCGATGACAAAGAGAGAATGCTTTCTTTTAGTGTTTTCGATGACATCATTGATAACGTCAGAGAGGGAGCTCCATTTTTGTAGCACAAAGATAAAAATTTATGAATATATGGGCAAGCATTGTGTGACGTCACTCAAAGGCTTATGACCAAGGCAACAACCAAGGCATAGACCTTGGCATACTTGGCAACAAGCTACGACGGCTTTGTTGGTGCCATTGGCTGCGTGTGAGAAGCTCCCACTAGTTTGTAGGAAAATCTTCTCCTAGGAGGTCACCCATCCTGACAGTGTCGTCACCCAAGTGCACTTAACTGCCAAGTGACTATCCACTAGGCTAGTTCTTTTTGTTATTCTATACTACAAATATAATTTTAATAAGCTAATCTTGGGAGGGTCTCCCAAGTCTATCTTCCATGAATTGGCATATAATGCCTCAATAATAATAATAACAATCATCATAATGAGATTTAGTTTCATAATTAGAACTAGTTTTTTTTTAAAATATGAAACATAAATCAAATTTCTTTGGAATGTATACACACATTATAATAAACTAAGTAATGGGGGACATTATAGTGGTTTAGTGATTATACGAGGCCCCAACTAGAGCCTTAGAGCCAATGTTGGGCCCATTTTAGGTCATGACAATATGGTGCATATAGTACTCTTAATGTCACTCTTTCTAACCATGAGACTAGGCATTACATTAGGCACATGAAATTGGTTTCTAAATTGGATCACATGGTTGAATAGTTGGTTCAATCAAATATACAAACAAAAAAAGTTATGGAGCACATGGCTTGATCTACCAAGGATTTCTTGGAGAAGTTTGCTTCTTCTATTAGGGATTGTTTAAAACAAACTTAGTACTCAAATCTTTATGCTTGTGATAGCACAAATGGTAGACAAAGATAGTAGAGATAAATAGTCATTTTAGCCATTAACGAATAAACTTGAGAAATGTATTATTGGAAAGAAAGGTATACCACATAGCACTTATGAGATTTAGGAGACTGTTTTTAGAGCTAATGAGCCCATTTTGAGCATTCATGGATCAATTCCTCCTCAAACCACAAGAAACTAGCCACCTGTTCCTCCAAGCAAGTTTCAAATGAGCTATTATAAGAGTACCTCTAATCTTTCAAACCCCAATGGTAGTTACATGGATATGCAATCCCAAGTAATTAATGGACATCATAGCTTTGTTTGAGTTCCATCCAATGTATTATTTATTCATCATCATCACCTTATTGTGAGGAGTGGACTTCCAAGTTAGAGTCCTACTTTGATATTTTTCCTAGGCTAGATGACCAAAAGATTCATTTTTCTACTCTTCACCTTAAGTGCTTTGCTCATATATGGTGGAGGTACATAAAGAGAAAAAAATTAGCAAGTTGATAGTTGGGAGGAATTTAAAGCTAAAATGGCTTAGGTGTTTGTATCTCCCATTGAGAAATAAAAGTTGGTGAGAAGATAGTATTAGTTGGACCAAGAAAGCCTATCGGTTAGAGAGTATATAAATCAACTTTTGAATCTTAATATGTATATAGAGAGTGTGAGCAATGATGCAAAGTTGCATAAGTATATCTATGGTCTGCAACCTAATTTGTCAGCTAATGTTATGGCCCTAAAACCTATGATACTATTCCATTCCATTGAGCTAGTAGAGAGGTATGCTCGTAAGCATTATACGAGGGACGTTCCTATGTGGGATTCTTTTGATTAACAAAGGGCTATTGCTAAAGTAGGGAGACTTTTGTGGCATTTATGGAGGTTTCAATATTTCATTTGGTAGTCCCTAAGTCCCTACATACCCTATTTTCAATGCTTCAAGATAGTAAAGTGCTTCAAAACCAACAAACAAAGCCATAAAGTGGAACCTAAACAAGGTAACAATAGACTTAGAAATAATTCAACAAATAATGGAAAGTTTATACCTATGGATTTTTTCAAGAAAATAAAAGAAATGGGTCTATGCTTCAAATGTGGTGAAAAGTATATGGATGATCATGCATTAAAGTACACTTTCAAGAGAATGTCAAGGCTAAGAATTACAATATGATAGTACTTAAGGATGTGGGTGATGAGGTTGTTGATGAACCAATAGTGAGTGCACAATATGAATTTGAAGAACATGTTGAGGATCTTGATCTTGATCAATCTTATGAGGTTACGGATGGATTTTCATTTGACCTTGGTTTAGCTAATGACTTTAGGGAAGATTACTATGGATTTCTTGCAATTGTATATGGACTTTTCCATTGATGGACAATCTATCCATCTACAAGGAATCCCAATAAATCTAATTTTCAACTTCTCACCATTAAACAACTCAAAAAGGAGTACAAGAAGTGCTCATAGATTTTTGTATTGCACTTGAATAAAGAGGTAAAAGATGAGTTCAAGAATTCACTAAAGCATCCTACTTTGATAGCTCTAGTTGAGGAGTATAAGGACTTGTTTGAAGTATATACTTTATTTATCTCCTAAGAGAGAAGTGGATCATCCTATTGATTTAGAGCCTCATTTAAAGTCAATCAATAAGCCACCTTACATATTGTCAAAATGCGAGCATGAGAAAGTAGGCAAGCAAATCAAGGAGCTTCTACATATGGAATCTATTGATCCTAGTTCTTCACCTTATGAATCTCTAGTCTAGTTAGTGAAGAAAGATGGATCCTTCAGGATGTGTATTGACTACACGGATCTAAACAAGATCACAGTGAAGAATAGGTATCCAATACCTAGAGTTGATTATTTGCTTTATGAGCTCAAGGGGGCTAGATTCTTTACCAAGATTGATTTGAGGTTGAGAGCAGATTTTAAACCCAAGATTCAAGCACAAAAAGACCTTGAGACCCATAAAAGAGGTGTTTTTGGTGCAAAGTGACACAGTTGTGGATCAAGAAGTTGGAGTTTTCCTAGATGCATTTTGATGCTAGAAATCCAACGCAAGTGTATGTTCATCAATCAGAGTATGTATGACCTCCCATTTAATTGCCACAAGGTTTGACATTATGAAATAGCTACTAGATCTAGAAGTTGGAAAGCATGTGATGGAGGCCAAGGTGTTGATTTCAACACTAGAAAGTTGTTCGTCTAGTTAGATCGCAAATTAGTTGACTATTTATATCTCCATTTGGACCAAAACCACTTCAACTACCTATGAAAATGTCAACTTTAAACTAGTTACTTAAGATCTTAGTGCTAATCTTACTTTAAAAAGAGCCAAAAGCCAAGAAATGAAATGTCATGGAGGGGGACACATTTTTTTCAATGCCTCTTGTCCCTAAAAATGTGATTTTTTCTGACTACAACCATTCCCTTCTTGCTCTTGGACATTATATGCTTCAATTTTTTACTCTCCATAACTCTGATTCTCACAAAAAATGGTTTACTATTCAACAAGATAAAAAATCAGTATTTCTCTCTCCTCCTTGTTCCTTTTTTATATGGATGTTTCTGAGAGAGAGAGAGAGAGAGAGAGAGAGAGAGAGAGAGAGAGAGAGAGAGAGAGAGAGAGAGAGAGAGAGAGAGAGAGAGAGAGGCTGATGACAAATCTATGATGGATGATGGCTCAAAAGAATAGTAAGATTAGATCAAGTGATTTGGAAGTGTTAGTGATTGGAAAATTGCATCAGCAACTCCATTTTCTTGAGTTACACGATGTACATATGTGAATTTTCAAGTAAGTGATCATTATTTAATTTTTATGACGAATCATTAGTGCATATGATGAAAAAATGGTTGCAAATGATTCAAACATGTTTGTTGATGTCTGCAATCTCAAAAAATAATTTATTCTCCTTTTTGTACATTGAAAATAATAAAATCATAAAACTCAAAACACGAGATTTAATGAAAAATTGGACTGTTTTTGGATTTTAGGGCTTAAATGATGTTTTTATAGAATGAGATTGAATATGTTAATGGATTGTACTTTTAATAAGTCATAAAAACTAGAGAAATAAAAAAATCAATATTTTAAGTTAAAATAAATTAAAAAATCATGAAAATAGTCACAAGAATGGAAAAAATTAGAGAAATTTTATTTTTGTGCATAGAGATTTATGAAAAAATAGATGAATATTTATAAATATATAGTGAAGGTAAAGCATTAGGGTTTGTCTTATTTTATCTTTGTTCGTATATCAAAGTGCGTATTTTAGGGATCATTTTTATGGAAAATTATCATGACATCTTTGTACATTTATGCAATCAATCTAAATGTAAACGATAGGGGGTATGGGGCTATGATGGAAATATATTTGATTTATTTGCTAATTTCCTTGCATATCTTAGCATTTATACCATAGTTTATATAAATTTTTAGAGGTTCAATAGCACAGGTTAGCTTGATGTTGTAGCTTAGCAACACATCACAACACAATTAGAAGGGAATCATGAAAAGATTGTTTGTGCACTTTATGTTGAATGAGTTTTAGTTAAACTGTTTGAATATAGAGTGCCATATACTTTGCAAGTGTAATCTAAATATGGTATTAGAAGATAAAGTCTTGGATGCATTGCAATTGTATGTCTATGTGATGACCAATATTGAGATGGTAAGATTTTCCTTTGCTATAGGTTAGTGCAATATCTTGGAAATTTTGATCAAGTGAGGAGTATATATAGTATTTTGGATCATTACAGTTATATTATGAAAGGAATCTATTACGTTCGTGTTCTATGTGTAGGATGACACATCCTAGGGCCAATCCTTGGCCATAGGAGCCACAACGTTCTATTGGGGAAGCTCTTTATGTATGTGAATCAAGATGTCGATCACCTATATGTTTGGATACTCTCTCTATGGAGTCAGAATGGGAAAAACCATTGGATTGCAATCGACACAAATGTATTATTTATTTATACTAGTATATAGCCACCCAATGCTCTTGGCTGCGAGGCTATGTAGATGGTTTGGCGAGCTTAAAAGGCCCGCTGGTTAGAGCCTAGAGAGAGTGTCGGCCCATTCTAGGTCCCCATTGGTGTTACGTTTGCTAAAAGCCACTAATAAGTAGTAGTGATTTCTAAATCTTGGTGAATTAGGGACCAATTATTTAATTTATGCCAAATAGCATTGGGATAGATCCATTATTTGCTAATAGACGCTATGAAGCTTAGATTCAATGGTAAGAAAGAGCTCAAAGGGCTAGATAGTGAGCTAAAATCATTAGGAGGTATTCTACTAAGTGTGTTAGTATGATATCCTTGGAAAAGAGAGATCATCTTGACCCAATAAATATCCCAATCAGTATACTACATTAGAAAATTTGGGAATTCTCATATACTTTGGGAATTCCCAATATAGTTAACATTTAACCACATGATAAACTCTTGTCCCCTGAAAGTGAAGTCTACCCTAATTATTGTATAGGTTGTCTTTCCAAGTCCGAGTTTAAAGCATGGGTTAAGATTTAGCCACATGGCCAAATCTTTACCCCTTATTTAAAAGTAAGACTTGGGCAATTCCCAAATTATCTAATATGGTGCTAGGGGGAGAATGAAGCTCTAGCATTTTCCTTTCTTCAAAAAGTCAATCTACTTTGAGTGGCAGCACAATGCCATCGATACAAACCTGTAGAGCAAACCTGATCATCATGATGGTGCAGCCCATTGTAATACCTAGAGGAATGCCGAAATTGCCAGCCCTAGATCTTCCTCTATCCATTTTTAATGGGTTAGTAGAGGAAAATTCCAAACTTCACACTAGTGAGTTCCATAGATTAATGTTCAATTTTTTAATTCAAGATGAAGGACATCTCATAATGTTTTTCAATATAACTCTAAAAGAAAGAGCTGTAATATTGTATCATGGCTTGGAGCCAGAACCATAACTATACATGGTGTGTGTGTGTGTGTGTGTCTCTCTCTCTCTCTCTCTCTCTCTCTCTCTCTCTCTCTCTCTCTCTCTCTCTCTCTCTCTCTCTCTCTCTCTCTCTCTCTCTCTCTCTCTCTCTACATATCTTCTATCTCTACATCTCAGTATGGTATCATAGCTATCACAAGATCGATTACAACCAATTCCTTGAAGAAGACAATCAGGAAATATACCTATGTAGTATCTCTTTAAATTTTGATTCATATTATTTTTATGCTTAAATTTGATGTATTGTGTATGTTATGATCATCTTATGTTATGAATTTAAAGCATAGAAGAAGTTCAAATGATCATCATCGATCATCATCTAGATTGTAGATATGTTGAATTGTATATATGTCTTGCTTGGACACCCTCAAATTTTCTATTTGTAAAACTCTTAAGGAAATTCTTTTTTCAAGAAAATGCCTTTCTCAAGGAAACTCTTAGAGAAAATCTTAAGGAAATGCCTTTCTTAAGGTCTCATAAGCTTTCTTCCTAGCAAACCCCTGCTCCATTTGGAGTGTCAAAATTTATATTAGTTCAAGTAAACTAGACTTGAAATAGGAAAATATAGAAGACAATAGTTTTTCATACAGAAACTATGACTCAGGTTTTGTCACGATTACTCACTCTTGAGTTTTTGCCAAAACTAGCTAGATCATCATCGATCCTTGGCCAAAAAGTAAAGCGATGATGTTTTGATTCTTGTTAATATTACTCGTCTATGTTGGGCTACTTTATTATCACACACATTTATTCTATTTTGGGTCAATTTATTCTTTCCTGCATCTTGTCTATTTTGGGTCTCTTTCCTTTTGAGTATGCTTTTTGAACTAAACATCTTTTTTTGAAGCATAGCTTCTGCATATGACTTGTTGTGCTGCACTTTCGTTCTCATTCTATATATGCTGTGTAGATTCTGTGATCTCATATTGTACGTATTCTCTCAGTCAACTATGTCAAATTTTAGAATCATCAATGAATTTTCCTCTAGACAACGTCTCGTCCCTCACTTTTTGAGGACAAGGATTCCTTGGATGGAAAGTAAATATGCTGCTAATTCTTGAAGGCCATGACTTGCATGATATTGTTCTTGGTAATTATGAATGTCCACCTCAACCAATTGATTAGGCTCATGATAATACCCTTGTAGCTGAAGGACCTATGTTTGAAGAATGCCAAATTTTTTATAATGATTGGGTCAGACATGATAAAGAAGCTCATCAGTATATTCTTTTTGCTCTTCAAGAATCTCTTATGCTTGATGTATCTAATCTTTCAACCTCTAGGAGTATTAGGACACACAGTCAAAACCAAACGATCAAGCTTTACTTGCTTGAAGGCATTCCTTTTCATGCTTTACACATAAGAGTTGTCATGTTGGTAACTTCTCTCATCTCAAGTCTCCTAGTAGACATTGTTCTTATTCCAATAGAAATGACCACACTACAAATGATTGCTAGGTAAGACAATATGATGAAGAATATGCTATAACAAATAAACAACCAAGTTTATCTAGAGATTATTCTCCTTGTGACTATTGCAAACAGAGTGATCATCCAACCTATCTATATTTGAAGGGGCATTTTGATTTAGATCGTAATAGAGCATATGCTGCTACACATGACAATAATACTGAAGAAGCAAATTGTGTGAGTTATTCTATCTCTCCAGAAAGGATACTTGATGTTTAGGATCTCTTTTTATTATTTGATTTTGGTGCTATGAGAAACGTGATATATCGGTCCCAATGGTTACATATTATCATTATATTCCTCTCAAGAAATTGGTTTATCTTGCTAATGACACAAGCTGTCAAGTCAAATGTATAGGTGATTTATATCTCTGTACTTTTTCTTCAACAAAAATTTTGCATGGAGTTTTACATATCTGAGATCTACAAAGGAATCTTATTTTAGTTACAAGACTTGTGGATCTTGGTCTCTTTGTCATTTTGGACATTACCAAGTGTCGCATATTGAGAAAGATGGCCAACCATAGCTCTCACTCCTCAAAATGGTAATATTTTTGAGTTATCTTTAAATTAACATGCTACAAATGTTGTTACATTTATTGATCACTTCTCAAGATATGCTACTATTTTTCTCTTGCAATACAAATTAGAAGCTTTATTATCTTTAAGTAATATAAAAAAGATTAAAAACTTCATATTGGTTGTCACATCAAGAAACTTCGCAGAGATAATGGTGGAGAATACATTTCAAATGATTTTGATGATTATTATAATAATCAGGGTATGCATCATGAATATATGGTTCCCTATTTTTCTCAACAAAATGGTATTGCTAAACATAAAAACAAGACTATCCTTAATGCCATGCAATGTATTCTCCCCTTGATTCTGGCTTATCTTGATGCTTCTAGGCTAAAGTAGTCTTAACAACAATATTTGTGAAAAATCATATTCTTATGTTTGCTCCTTTTGGTAAAATATGGATTATTACTTTGACAAGTGAAACTCCTATTTTATCTTTTTGAGCTTTTGGATGTATTTCTTACATTCATGTACCCAAAGAGACTCGCCAAAAACTTGATCATCCTAGTTTGAAAGTTATTTTCATTGGATATTCAAATTTTTCTAAGGGATACAACTTTTATGATCCATCCTCCAAGAAAGCCATCACAAGTCATGATGTTATTTTCAATGACCAACTTATGGGCAGCACATGGTCTCAAGAGGATGTTGGGAGTACATGGTCACTAGAGAATGTTGATAATACAAAGTCATTACTCACTTCTTTTCCTTTTCTATATGATGATGCACCTCTTTCACATTATAATATTGACCCTTCAAATCAGGATTCACAACCTACACCTATTATTGTTGATGATGACCTTGGCATTGATTATTATGTTAAGCTTCCAATTGATAATGACCATGGTACCTGTCATGTTTATGATGCTAATATTCTTGAGAATGGTCTCAATATTTGTGAAGACCCTGTCTCTTATAGTGATGCCACAAAAGGAACAATGGTAGAGGCCATGGAAGTTGAGTGTGAATCTCTTCTCTCTAAAGGTACATGGGTTCTAACTACGTTACCACATGGACATACTGCTATTAAGACTAAAACAAAAGGAGATGGAACATTTGACAAATTAAAAGTAAGCCTAGCTGCCAAAGGTTTCTCACAAATTGCAGGAGTTAATTATCAATAAATGTTCTCACTTGTTGTTTATATTACCAGTATTCAAATCCTGTTAGTTTTTGCTTTTGAGTTTAATTTGGAGATTCACCAAATGGATGTGAGAACTGATTTTCTTAATGGAGATTTAAAGGAAGAGATATACATAGAGAAACTAGAGGGATTTGTAGTCTAAGATAAGGAAAATCTTGCTTGTAGACTTCATTAAGCACTCTATGGTCTCAAACAATCTTCACAAGCTTGGTATCAAAAGATTGATCTCTTCCTTACAAATCAAGGTTTTATCTCTTGTTCTTCATATCCTAACTTATACACTACAACAAAAAGGGTTCATAGACGCGCTTGTAGACACAATATTTGAATTGTGAAAAAAAATGTCGGGCGCGTTTATTAACGCGTCTATTTGCGCGTCTACAAAATCGTGTCTAAAAGCGCACTTATGATCAGCGTTACACGCACACTTAGATGCACCTTTAGATGAGCGTATAAACGTGCTACGTAAATATATAATCATATTTTTAAAAAAGTGGACATATTCATATTGTGCATCTACACAAGCGTGTATCTACGCGTCTAAAACCGCGCTTACTTTGAAAGTTTTTGACGAAAATAGACGCGTATTTATCCTGCAATTTAGACACGTTGACGTGCAAAACAGAGATATGAAAAAAAAACCAGAGAGCATGTGGCTTGCAAAGCCACATGCTCTCTGGTTTTTTTCCCCCCATCAACATCAAATTGTATGCTTAGGGATAACAGAGAAAGATTATTTCGAAGATTGGATGCTGAAAACAAAACAATGTATGTAGCACACGAAATTTCATATATATAGATGAAACATTTTTACATTATGAGTTCTAGTGCTTGTGACATCATGGTCACAAGCACTAGCTGAAAGTAATACATATCAAAAATGAAAATTACAAGCCAAGGGGAGGCATGCACGCATGGGGCTTCTCTATATCTCCTCAGAAGAGGCATCATCATCGCTACCACCACCGCTGCCTGTGCTGCTGCCATTGCCGCCACGGCTACTGCTAGTCCCCCCTTCGCTATCCTCAATTGCATCAGGGTTCGCCTACACAAAGGATTAAGGTATATAAATACCATTACAAACAATAAATTAGAGTTATCTATACTTTTCATGTAAAAAATAAAACATACCTCTTCTGGTGGTGGAATCCTCATGGCGCGATTATATCACTCCTCTGTGATGAGTCCCTCCTCGTAGAAATGCTGCCAAGTGGACGCTCGGTTATGACCTCGATTGTAGCCTACCTCTCTAGGAGTAGGACTCCTACCAATGATATGATACTACAAAACAATTTGAACATACAACGTATTAAAACACACTACATAATGAAGTGAAACAAATTACAAAATTTAATTTAAAAAAAGAAATCAAATAATACTTACAAACTCAGCCTCCCATGACTCCCTGCCACCCGATCCATAATGCGACGATCCCATGGTTGCCATCTGGATACGTCGCGCCTCTGCATGTTGGCGACTTGTCATTTTCTCCGCTGCTCTCTTCTTGGCCTCTTTCCACTCCTTGCAGTGGCAATTGGGTGGTTGGCCATATCCAGGGCGCCCCTACTCTTGTCTCCGCAATGACTCCTTGGCGCGCGTCATAAGGTGAGACCTCTTGTTATGAAGCGCGTCTCTCACCTTTGACCGTCCCCAATCATCTGAGAATCATGAATTCTTGGCATTAGGGTACCTTTTATGTACTGCCCGCAGCACCTCTTGCCACAAACCATTTTTCTGGTGCTTGAAGAGAATCATGCAATCTTTGTATGTGGCATGCACGACACTCCTCAAGTAGGCTATCACTTCCCTCCCTTCAAAGTCATGCAAGATACCACCAACATCAGTGATAGAGTAGTACATTTGTGGAGGCTCACCTCTCTCATTTTCTGGTGAGGGTGATCGAGAGCCACCACCTAGGCAACCCCCACAAAGCCCTCGACCTCCTCGTCCTCCCGCACCACTTTCCCTCCTCCCTTGATGTGCACTACCCTCTACCTCACTCGATACATGTGCTTCTGTAGATGCACGTGCTTCGGCCAATCCATGTACCTTAGCTGATCCCTGTGTAGGCAAAGATGTGATAGGTGTCCCAGACATCACATTGAAAACCTCATCTGCAGTGGGAGGGTGACCAAGATAATTGATCATCTCCCCCATGAATTGCTCCTTGTTGAATGGGGTGCTGGAGGATCCAGGATTCCACATCTACACAAGAAAAATCATATTACCCTGTGTAGATAAAACATATTACATACAGCCTCTATACCTGCGTCTTTGTGCGCGTCTATACCTGCATCTCTGTCAGTGTCTGTCAGCGCATCTCTGTGGGCGTCTGTCAGGGCATCTATTTCCATGTCTATAGCTGCGTTTACACTGTCATCTGGACACGCTGACAGATGCGCACAGTCGCACCATTTCTTCTTAAACTTGCTTTAAAAACAAAGCTAAAAAACCTCCATAGATGACAAGATCCAGCATGTGAAGAGAGAGACAAACAAACAGAGAAACCAAACAAGATTGAGAGAGAGAAGAAGAACTCACCTTCTTTGCTTGTTCCAGCGGGTGGCGGCGGCTAGGTTGCAAGCTCCTTGTCCTCCTTCTCCCTTCCCTTGGTAAGTTGCTTCAATCTTGTTCTCTTCCTTGCTATTTCGCTCTTCTTCTTTACTCTTTGGCTCTTCTTTCCTCCTGTCCTCTTTTTACTCTTATTTCCTTGCCTCATTGTCTTCATGAAGTGATAGATAGACACGAGTAGTGATGTCGAGCTCGAACTGCAAAAAACGCGCAAAAAACGCAGGAAAGCACAGGTTTGAAAAGAAAGCCACAACTTTTTTAAAATTTTTCTATACTTGCGTGGCGCGTCTGTCAGTACGTGTATGTTGACAATAGCAAATGATGCTTGGTCATAGAGGCTAGATGTATGCCCTAACGAGGCTAGGTGATATGACAAAATCAATAGGTGGTTAAAGCACGAATGGTTTTTAGCAAGAGAAAGATAATGTAATGAAGGTGTACACAAAAGAGATAGAGAAAGGCATATTATCCATCAATCAATCAAAGATATGTGAGCTATAAGTGCACCTTGACATGATTGGAATAGCTTGCATATGCACAAGCCAATTGATTTACATCAATCTACTCATGCTATGAATTGGCATGCATGGCTAGGTTAAGTGCACAACATTAAATGAGACATGTGAGTGTATTGATCAGTTCTCTCTCTCTCTCTCTCTATATATATATATATAGATTATCCATCAATCAATCAAAGATATGTGAGCTATAAGTGCACCTTGACATGATTGGAATAGCTTGCATATGCACAAGCCAATTGATTTACATCAATCTACTCATGCTATGAATTGGCATGCATGGCTAGGTTAAGTGCACAACATTAAATGAGACATGTGAGTGTATTGATCAGTTCTCTCTCTCTCTCTCTATATATATACATATATATATACATATATATATATACATATATATATATATATATATATATATATATATATAGATATTACAAATGCACAAGTCAACCTTTGATTTATATATACATCTAATCATCATGCCCTATCCAATCACATTTGTATAGGGCATGATTGGATGTATATAGGGCATGAAATCACATATATGTAATTAGCTTTGAATGATTGGATGTATATTTGTAATACTCAGAAAGAAGTAAAGTTGGTAATGTATATCATGTCCTATGCATGTATATGCCCTATACATGTATATCATGTCGTATATACATGTATATCATGTCCGTATGATCCTATACATGTATATCATGTCCTAGCGTATGATCCAGGTGTAATTATGTCATATATACATCCAATCATGCCCTATTCAAAAAAATACTAGCTGTTAAGAGGTTTGATCATATTCAGGTAACCTCTTGCTTGCATGATATGTTTTAAACTACTCAGAATCTTGGAAAATTTAAAGAAAATATAGGATTCTTTGCCACCCAAGCCTACCCTGCTTACTCTATTGTTGCCTGAGAGATTGTTGCAGGGGCTTCCCCCAATTATGAGGTCAATCTTTCCCACCACATCCACGATCTCAGCCAACTTATCATTAGTAAGATCTCTAACATCATCCTCCATTTGAAATTGGCATGTTTGGAAGGTTTTGTTCCACTAGCTGGCTATTATGTTTTTACATTTATCATTAATCTCCACAATAACAACAGCCTTCAAAATTATACCCAATTTGTGCAATGCCACTTCTTTCCCACCGAGGGTCGAGAATAAGGACAGAACTGTTAAACCTTACGGATATAATTCTTTCAGCGGTGAAAGACTGTACGCAATAGTATTGACCTGAAATGAGTTGCCCAATGCATCATACTAATCTGAAAGGGTAGAGCAGCCTCAAGTGTGGTCACGATCATATCCAAGCACCAGCTCAATCTCATGGAGTTCAAGTGGGGCAGCTTGGCCTGGGCTGACCCAAACAAAGTTCCATATTTTGCATGCCAAGACAATCTCATGTTGAAGATAAGAAGGTATCTTTCTTTCTTTGTGGGGAGAAAATATTTTTCTGATCAATCCACATATAGTGCTAGGGGCACCCTGTGTGTTTATGCAATTCAGCTTCTCTCTCGGATCCCATGGGGGCCAATACTTCTTTGTTTTCGGAAGCACCTCAAAGATTGTCATGGGAGCAGGGGGAAGGATCAACCTTCTTCCATCTACTGGAAGGTTATAAATATAACCACCTCAGCCTAAAGCTTGCTAAAAAATATCTAGTGTCTGTGAACTCTGGATCTATGCCATTAAAATGCCGTTTGATGGTCTCCCACTCTGAATTGGAAATGTTCTCAACATTTTCAAAATAGAAAAAGGGAGGGCCTTCCATCAAACAATTCAATGGTTTTGGCTTGCCTTTAAAAAAGCCAGGAATTCCAAACCCCATGCCCTTTTTGAACTTGAAGGGTGGGATAGAACCTAGATGTGGACGTGATGTTTTTCCATTCATAGATTGAGTCTCAAGCCATAAAACACTCGAGTCTTCACTGGCACTTTTATCCAAGTCTAGAGTAGGAGTAATGCTGATCTTTGTTTTAAGGCCCAAGTAAGTGTACCATAGCTTAAGGGCTTTTTCATCTACCCAGTATATTTTGCTACAGACACCTCGTGAGGGTCCAGCATGTCTAGTTATTTGAACACCTCGTGAGGGTCCAGCATGTCTAGTTTGATCTTTTATCTTTTATGACTAGTGCATATTATTCAATGCACTTTGGTGTGAGGGTAAACATCTTCGAACTCAACGTAAAGATGAAAAGAGAAATACCCAAGATTGTGGTGTCCTTGCTCACTTCGAGGATGCCAATGGTACTTCGAGTAATTATTAACTCTATTTTTTTAATTCAATGATTCAATGTGTATATTTCTTAATTCTATGGTTTTTATCATGCACACACGTGCATGCTCAAGAATCAATTTCAAGTGGTTAAATAATTATTAAATTTGGTTTTTTAATTATGTGAATTGCAATTTTAGGTGATTAAATAATTGTGCGTCTGCTGACGCGTCTATATTAGCGTCTATTTGCACAGATATATAGACGCACAATTCGCGTCTATTTACATGCACATTTACACGTAGTTATAGACACTATGATAGACGCACCCGACTTTGCGCATCTAACATGCGCGTCTATGCCTCATTTCTGTTGTAGTGATATATCAAGTACTACAATGATAGATTTGTTATTCTTGCTCCATATGTGGATGATACCATGCTTGTTTCTAACAATCTCAACTTCCTTCAATGATTGAGGAAGGTTTTATCTTTTGCATTTGACATGGTGGATCTTGGAGACACACACATGTCTTGGTATTAGAGTTCAATGCTATGGAGAAAATGGTGTTTTATTATTGTGTCAAACAAAGTTCATTGAAGATACTATTCAGAAGTTTGTTTTGGTTTTTGCACATCATGCTAGTACTTGTCTTGTGAGCTCTACCAAAAAATCTCACTTTCTGTAGAGTGAGGGACAATTAGCATTAGATCAACCTTATGATAATCTTGCTAGGTGTCTTCTATTTGTTGGCTGAAATTCTCGCCGTGACATTCTTTTTGCTACAAATTTTCTTGGACAACATCTTAGTTCTCCATGCCCTAAACATTTGACTGCATTATTTGAAAGGCAATAAATATTTTTAGTTGGTATATCAGTGCCAACAAAACTCTAATTCTCTACATTCACTTCACCTTTTGGGTTATATAGATGCGGATTGGGCAAGCTCTCACTTATATATGCATTCTACAAGTGAAAATTGTTTCTTTATCAATGGTTTTCTTTTTTCTTGGACTAGAAAGAAACAATATTATGTTGTTGTTTCCACTACAAATGCTAAATATGTAGCTACATCTTTAGCGGCTTGAGATTTAGAATGGCTTTGACAAGTTCTATAAGATATTTGCTATCCTTCTCTATCCAGCACACCACTTTGATGTGATAACCAAAGTGCTATTAGTCTTGCTAAAGACTATGTTCAACATAACAAGTCTAAACATATTGTGGTGCATTATCATTATGTTTAATATGAAGTAAAGAAATGCATGATCATGATTGAACATTATCCAAGTGATCAAATGACTACAAATATATTCACCAAAGGACTCAATGAAGTAGGCTTCATTCAGCTATGCTCAAAAGTTGGAGTTGTCTCAACTTCAATCTTTGGGAATTAATCTATTATGACATTTTAATGCCATTGTACATACTTCTTGTAGGGACCATACACTTCACACATGCACGTACACCTCAGAACTCTTGGTTTTCTACATACATATTCAGTTTTACTTCACATGCATGGATTCAGTTTACATGTGTACAATAATCCTTCTTGATCATGTTTATACATTTATATATAGGAGCTCATGTTTTTCCCTTATGCTCCCAAAGAGATTTTTCATCTGTAGCTAGAGTCCTTTGTTTAAGTGGGGGTGTTGGAGCTATATATAGCTCACCCTATCTAGACTAGGTCTCACCTATATATATATCTATATATATGTGTGTGTGTGTGTGTGTGTGTGTGTGTGTATAGATTGTGATCAATATGAAATGGTCTTTGGGAGTGTACATAGTGTGTCTCTTCTCTCTCTCTCTCTCTCTCTCTCTCTCTATATATATATATATATATATATATATATATATATATATATATATATATATATATATATATAATGTTATTTTTCTTTGTATATCTCAACAATAACTACATCAATTTATTCTTTGTAAACTTTAAGAGAGCTGGTCAGTATTGGCTACAGGTTCTAAATATGACACCTCAAGAGCACCATGAGAATGCTTCAGCTTATGCCAAGAAATTGAAAGAGATGTTTCACGAATATTAAACCTCTATTTTTATTGCACCTACTGTCCCCAATTGTAGTACTTTTTATATGGACTAGATTTCAATATCCAAGTGCAGGTTGTGGTTGTTGATATATATACTAATATTACACAAGAAGAAGAGGTAGAGTATCGCATAGAAGTAGCCTATGCATCTAGGGTAAATGTGAATTCTAGTCTAGGTCCTAGAAATAATTTGGCATTGACCAAAGGTGTGACTAATACACCTATGGCCAATTCAAATGGAAGAGGAAGCTTAATGTAGAATGTGCCAATGCTACCAGCTACTCTTAATGTTGCTATGCTAATGGCTAGCCAAATGGTTCCCATAAATAATGGAAGCCAAGTGATGAACCCTAATATCGTGCCAGTTAATCAATGGTTGATCTCTAATCAAGTGGTTAAATCAACTAAATGGCAAGTGGATGATCACGATTATGAGTTTAGTGCATTAAATGTTCTTGGTAAAGTCAAGGACATGATAAAGCATTATATCAATATGATAATAGAATAATATAGACAAATATCCATAGATGTTAATTTCTTAAAGAAGCAATAAAACTTGATAGGAAGTCAACATCATGAAGAGGATGGTCCATCAAGATTTAGCTACTTCTATAGTACAAAGGAAATTTTAATCATTTTCTATATAGGAAAGAAAAGGGCTTTCCCTAGTTAAAAATACACATAAGTAGGGAAAGTAAGTAATAGGGAAAATGGAACATTCCCTAGTTAGAGAAACTAGGGAATTGCATACAAAATTTCCTACATAGGGAAATTTTCCCACCTAGGAATTTCCCTATTAGAGAGGGAAATTTCCCTACCTATGAAAATTTCCTAAGTGATTCCCTAGTTTCTCTAAAGTCTAGGAAATGTTCCATTTTCCTATTATTTACTTTCCTACTTATGTGTTATTTTAACTGGGGAATTAATAAGAAATGCCATGGGTTAAGAGGGCAGTCTATTTATAACTACTATAACAAACCTACTATAGTACTCTTAACACCTCTAGACTTGCATTTCTGGACTAACAAGGCAAATCTAATGCTTCATTCACTAAATAAAATGATAACTTGTTACCGCAAAAAGCATGAGAAGCATAAAAATACTTAGATATAAACCTAGTGAACACCACTAAGGCCTACAATTTTGAGATGTTGCAATCACACAAAGCTATAAACATTGGCATACATAAGAGTGTTCACCACTAGCAACATGAGACACCTACTTGTAACTAAAGCCTTTTAAAATTGTAGACTTGCAAGCAAGTACTAAATGATGTATTGAGTCTAGTGAGGTCAAGAAAGAGCATAAGAATATGGCTATTAGTACTAACAACCAAGACCAATATCACCATTTAAAGAATGATATAACATACATTAGAAGGCTCTTCTCTAGCAACATGAGACACCTACTTGTAGTCAAAGACTATTAAAATTTTAGACTAGCAAAAAGTACTAAATGATGTATTTATTCTAGTGAGATCAAATAAAGAGAATAAGAATTCAACTATTAGTATTGACCGAGAGGTCCAACATCACCATCTAAAGCACATGATATACATAGCTGTGATTGATAGAATTTGAGATGAATGAGACCTATTAGAAAAACTTCCAACAATTTTATTTATCCTTAGAATTATAGATTAAGATGCTCATGCCTTGAGATCAATATGGAGCATCCTAATCATAATAAACATGTAATCTCCAATTCTAATTTTTAATGATAAAACGATAGAACCAATTTAGAGTTTTAGTCATATTGATATGCATGGTACATCTTCTCCATGGTAGCATCAAATATCTAATTGTAACCATCAATTCTTAAGAAAGGTAGGCCCCACAAGTCTACATACACTTTGACTTGTATCTATTCAGATCTACTCATGTAGGAATATATTTTCCTAGACTTTGAAACTACTTCTAAGTGCTACGACTAGATTCAACACTAATATCACTCCTCTTCCAAAATCCTAGGGATGGAAAGTAATGGGGCAAGTAAAGAGTGCATATTAGAATGTATAACACACAATAACGATATATAATAAATGCTCGATGAGAGAAGTGTGTATAAAAATTAAGAATAATATGAGCCCTTGGCCTCAACATCTAAAGGACTGCGGGAATTGAGTTGATGACTTTTGAAGCAAGTCTAAGAATGTGTTGTATCCAATATGGATCCTAAACATAGTAATCGTAGTCTATCTATGATTTGAGAATGATGTCACCCACCACTTGTGTGGCTACCTAGACAAAATAAATAAATCTATGATGGTTGGTTGTTAGCATATCAAACTAAGGAAGACCATCGAAGATGATGATAGAATTATCAAGGTGAAAACACAACTATTCAACTCTTAGTGGGGACTAAAACCAATAGGAAACACTAGCAGTAGACCTTAAACAACATCAAGTTTGATGTCAATCAATAGAACAAAAGTTGCCACGTGGAGATGGTTGGCTGCTATTGATGTAGGTTCAATTGGAAATATAGTTGATGAGGAAGCAGTGATGAAAATGGGATAATGACCAAGATGATGGTCATGAAAAGGCTAGAATGTAGTAATGGAGAGGGCAACCCATGACATGTCCTTCTATAAGACACTTTGTGAAAGGTGAGAAGGATCAGAGCTTGCACGCGAGCTATGGCGGGAGAGCAAAAGCAAGAAAGAGAGAGACAAGAAATGGGAACTCCAACAGTCACAATGTGTGACCGGGCCTTCCTTTATTCAAACTGTCACTAAAAGAATAAAGAATAAAGTGACGTGACGGGCGCCCGCCATTTGCAGTGTGCAGTGGCGGGTACTCTCAGTGTAGTAATACACGGGGCGGCACAGCGGAGGCGCCTTTAACCCCAACAACCTCCCACTTAAAGGCAAATCTGCCCTAGTGAGAGAGAAAAGAAAAAAGAAAAGACAGCACAAATGTACATAGGTACAAGGGATGAGGAAAGGCAACATCTCATCCAATGCCCATCAATCTCTTGAGGAAGGCAAAGCGCTCAGTAGTGAGGCTTTTTGTGAGAAGATCTACAGGATTCTCGTCAGTGGAGATCTTGACAAGGTCAACAGACTTGTCCTCCACAACACCACGTATGAAGTGATACCTCACCTCAATGTGCTTTGTCTTCGCATGGAAGACTAGATTCATAGCCAACTGAATGGCACTCATAGAATCCGAATGCAGTGTAGGTATAGCATCAATCCCAAGGTCAGCTACAACTAGACAGCCTAGCCATATGGCCTCCTTGCAAGCCTCAGTGGCTGCAACATACTCGGCCTCAGTGGTAGACAAAGTCGTACACTTCTGAACCCTGGACATCCAAGAGACAGCCCCTCCAACATAGGTGAATACATATCCAGAAGTGGACTTCCTACTATCTGCATGTCCTGCATAATCGGAGTCAGTGTACCCCACGACCCCTGTATCCTGGTTGCCATAGCAAATACACATATCTATTGTGCCCTTCAGGTACCTCATGATACCCTTCACGGCATCCCAATGTCTGCTGCCAGGTGTAGCCATATAGCGTGCCACAACACCAACTGCATCCGCAATATCTGGACAAGTGACTACAATGGCATACATCAAACTGCCCACGGCTGAAGCATAAGGGATCTTGGCCATCTCGGCCCTCTGCTCATCTGTCTGCAGACAATCGGCCTGTGATACCTTCACATAAGAAGGTAATGGACAGCAAATAGCCACATCTCTGTCAAACCTTTAATCACCTTATTCAGGAAATGGGTTCTGCGGTCTGACACTAATTCTTTCGGCGAACCAAACCGGCATATTATCTGCTCTAAAAGGAAACTAGCAGTTTCTTTAGCATCATCTTTCCTTGTTGCACGTGCTTCTGACCACTTTGTGAAGTAGTCAATTGCTACAATGATGTAGCTCTTTTGTGTAGTCGATGACGGAGTAATAGGACCCACAAAGTCTATTCCCCACTTCTCAAATGGAAGTATCGCCATAATAGGGGGGTGAGTGGTCGTTTCCTATTCTCTCGACTATCATGTAGTTGGCAAATATCGCATCTCTTAACATACGCAAATGCATCCTGGAAGATGGCAGGCCACCAATAACCTGCTCTTAAATCCTTTTGTGCTGTAAGCCGTCCAGCAAAATGGCCACCGCAAGCAGAATCATGGCACTCTTCCAAAATGAATGGCACCTCGTCGGGCATCACACATCGACGATAGATATCATCAACCCCTTGCCGATATAATGTACCTGCGATCAAAGCAAACTTTAACACTTACTGCTTAATTTTCCTTCTCTCAGCTTTAGATAATTCGGATCCCGCCTCTCCTGTTGATAAATAATGTGTTATTGCAGCATACCAGGAGGGAATAGATGCCGTATCTATTTTAAATAACAACTCCATGTCACTACCTTCAGCCACAGATTCTTTCGGCTCCCCAAAGTCCACAAGACATTCCACGATGCCTTGCAACCTTGGTGGCTTACTCCTGATTTCATAATCAAATTCCTGCAAAGTGATCAACCACTTTGCTAGACGATCAGGCGGCTGTAGCTTATTCATCAATAATCGAAGTCCCTCCGCCTTCGTATAAAGCACGACTTTCTCATAGAGAATATAATGCCTGAATTTCTTGGTCCCAAAGACCATCGCTAGACACAACTTCTCCATGTAGATATAATTGATTTCGGATACCCCCAGCTTTCGACTAGCAAAAGCAATCGGGTGGTACCACTTCTCTTCCCAAATTTGGGCTAAACAGCAGCTGATACTATACATGGTGGCTGCTGAAAATATATAGAACACCTCACCTCTTTTAGGTGCTTTTAAAACGGGCGCTCTTGCTAGCTCTTGTTTCACATCCTCGAATGCTACCTTACAAGGGTCACTCCATACAAACGAACAGCTAAAGGACAATAAATTTGTAAGTGGCAATGTTCTTTCTGCTAAGGCGTTGATGAATCTACGGTAATAACCAACCGAAGATAGAAAGCTATGAACTTCTTTCGGAGTGCGTGGTGGACCCATGGCAACTATAACTTTAACCTTCTCGGGGTCTATGGCAATTCCTACCGAACTGACCACATGACCCAGCAATAGCCCATAAGGTACTCCAAAAACACACTTCCGTGGGTTTAGGCGATGCAAAATTGTCTACAGCGCTCGAAGCATTTTCTTAAAATGATCAACTGCCTTCCTCTCACGGTGGCGGCCCCTAAGTCATCAATAAACACCTTCAACTCTTTAGGGGATATGTCACCGAATGTCTTATCTGTTGTTCGTTGCCACGAACCAGGTGCATTGCGTAAACCAAAGGCCATCACATGGTATGCAAAAGTACCAAATACAGTGATAAAAGTTGTTTTCAACTTGTCCTCTTCTGCAATTGCCATTTGGTTGTATCCTGCAAAGCAATCCATAAACGAATATATCTCCCTACCCGCTAATTGATCCAAAATCTGGTCAATAAATGGCAACGGGTAGTAGTCCTTAACTGTCTGCTTATTTAACTCCCTAAAGTCTACACATAATCGGATCTGATTATTCTTCTTCTTTCTTATCACAACCGGCGAACACCATTCCGTGTGTTGCACAGGAAAAATCAAACCCGCTTTTCGAAGCTTCTATAACTCTTCAAACAGCCCATCCCTTAGTTCGAAAGGCATATGCCTTACTTTCTGCCGTATAGGACGACTGCCCTCTTTCAACGGAATTGTATGAACAGCAAGACTAGGAGGAATGCCTCTCAACTCATCATAACTCCAGGCAAAGATATCACAGAATTCCTGAATCAAGGCCACATAGTCCTCCCTTTCTGCTATGCTGAGCATAGAACCTAATTTGATTGGCCGCGAATCATCACGCGTACCAAGGTCTAGCTCGATAACATCTGCATCTCTTATACGATTTTGGCCCTCTATCGGTTCGTTCAAAGTGATTTGATAGATGTCTTCCATGGTGGATCCCTCTTTGACCTCATCACTCGATGATGTCTCACTGGCAGATAAATCCTCTAATGTCTCCAATTCTGTAGAAGATAGAGGAGCTCTCTCACTCTGCAGGGACTCAGGATAAGCATCAACCACCACACGCTGGGCACCTCTGCCGAATATTAGCCGACTGGCAGGTATATCCACTTGGCGGAGTGCTTGCAAGATCCAAGGTCGTCCGAGTAATACTTGGTAACTTGGACGGCCTGCAAAACGAATCACCCTAAAGTCCAATAGGCATTCTACATTTGCAATAGTGACATGGACCTTAGTAATGCAGCCTTCCGGCTGTCCCAAACTATCATCTGCCATTCTGAGAATTGTGGAGGTATCTTTCTAGATCGCAAGACCCAACCTTTCCATCAGTTCAGAACTCATAATGTTAACAGATGATCCCGTGTCGACAATGGCATAATCTACTAATATCCCATCGACATAGGCTGCAACCCTTGGGCAATGCTTCTCAGCATGCTCGAACTAGTCATCACCAACTCGCGCAATACCCAAAGGTTCTACGATATACCCGTAGGATCTTTCTAAATTCCTTGCGTACTCCTGGGGAAAGCTTAATAAGCTGTAAAAGATTCACATCCGGCTTGACTTCGCAAAGAGAGCTTGCCAAATCGAATTCATGATAGTTTGATAGAGCTCGCTTTTCACGCCAAACCGTCCGCTCTTTAGGTTGCTGAACCGGCTTTATTGCCTCTTTTTTAACTTTCACCTTCTTCTTTGGTGGTTCCTTATCGGCTTTACTTTCTACGAGCTTCAAAGGTCCCCCTTCCATGGCAGGATCCAAAACTTGTGTTCCTTTGTCGCCTTGTTTAGGGTTTCCGTCGACAGGCTTATCCTTGTCGGCTTCTCTACCCTTTTGACCTCTTGTAAGAACAGCTCGCAGATTAGAGGTTTCAACATCGTTAACGTGTACAGCCTCAATCAAACTAACCCCACTACCACTTGGTAGCTCCTCCACTGTAGTCTTTGGTCGTTGAAGTATTTGTTTAGGCCCGTCCTCTCGCTGGGAATCATTTCCTTGGGCATGATGATTAACAGGCCCTGGTTTCCGACTTCCTCGCTGGAGGGAAGTGATCTTACTCCAGCAAGTAGCTGCTAAATGGCCGGATTTTCCACAAATGTCGCACTTAACATTTGGGCAATTTCTTGGATAGTGTTGCCCACCACACCATTTGCAACTAAACCTCGAAGGTGCACCCTCCTCTAGGTATCTACTTCCTATCAAATTTTGTTGTTTTTTAAGGAAGTTGACATCAACGGCTATTTGTCGATACTGCTCTGTAATCATGTCGGTATAATGCCTCATCATGTCCTTAACCTCGCCAAGAACATTGGAAGCACTCCACTCATAGCCTTGGTCATTACCATGTCGTTCCATCGGCCTAACAATTCGATTAGGCATAGGTTGTTGAGCCACTGGCATAGCATTAGAATTGACCGCCTAGCCTCCACCACTTGGAGCCATTTGACTGCCCGTAGTAGGCATCGACATGCTAGGGGGAGCTGGTAATAAAGGCACATTCTGTATCATGTTCCCTCTCCCATTAGGGTTAGCCATTGCTATCCCTTGGCCACTACTGCCATTGGCCATTGCCACATTATTTCCCAATACTAAACCCATGTTCGAATTGCCTCGAGAAGCATAGGCTGCTTGTAGTCGGGATTCCACCTCTTGTGCTTGTGTAATGGTAGTATCTATATCCCCCAAGCAGACACTACTCAACTGCAATTGGATATTAAAGTCCAAACCATGTAGGAAATATTGCAATTGGGCAGCTGCAGGGATAGGAATAGAGGTGTCCAACTTACGGAAAACCTCTTTTATTTTCTTCGCATAAGCACAAATATCCTCGTGTGGTTCTTGGCGGGTCACATTGAGTACACGCAACCAATATTGCCCACCCCTTTCAGGGGCAAACTCCCTTCGAAAAGCTCCATAAAATGCATCAATATTCAATATGGTTCCGGTTTCTAAACCATGATACCATATAGCGGCTCTTCCTTTGAGAGTCATATTGAAGAACATCATTAAATGTCCTTCTTCTTGAATGCAATAGTTAAACATCAGCTTTTGAAACTCCCTAATGTGGAGTTCCACATCTTCCTCAACTAGCCCATTAAAAATGGGTAGCGGGTAACCTAGAGCCGGCAAATCCGTCATTCCTGCTGGAATTGCAATAGGCTGCGCCATGACGAGGATTGGATTTGCACTAGGAATAGGGGACGGTGGGGTTACACCTCCCGTACTTGATGTAGACTGGCTTATGGCAAAAAGGGGAGCACTAGAGCTTCCCCCTTCTCCTAACTTACTGCTTGTGGCCCCAAGACCACTAGATCCACCCCCTCGTAAGGGTTCAGCACCGCTACACTTAGGGGAATATCTCCTAAAAATTTCAGCACGTCGCCTAGCTCTTTCGTCTCTTTCTTGCTTTTGAATTTCTGCTAGACAAAGCTTATCAATAAATAACGGATCAATCTCAATATCCTTTGGCATAAACTGCTAGTTGGTCCCTAGACAACCACGATTTGAGGACCGCCACTTTTAAGCGGCTCCTGGCAGACGCACCACTAATGGACCAAAAACCGGGCCAGAACTGGCTCATGCACTAGTCGGGCCTCGTCCCTATGCACAAGACAACCCCTTGGCCTCGCGGCCAGGAGCGTCTATCCAAATCTCTGCCTTCCTAAACATTGCGTTTGTAATACGTTGTAGTCCAACTGATCTTAACCCAATATTACTCCTCAGAGGGATTCCCTTTCACATAGCCTAAAAGGCTCGAATCACATACACATGGGTTCCTCCTACGGCTGAATGCCGTCAACCCTCTGCGACTCTCCTACACCTTGGGGATTGGCCCCTCAGTGCGTCGCTCAACAAATAGACACATCACACAAAAGTTGCTCAAGGTACCAAATAAGTGTGTCCAGGAGTGTACCATTTCTTCCTCACTTTCTTTCCCTTTTGGGACTCGCGTCTACCTACAGCATGGGTACCTCACTACCTCTCATCGTAGGTCATGTTCTAATAAACCAATTGCAATGCATGTCCAGGAGCTGGTCACTAATACTTTTTAAATGCTCTATGCATTTGGTGGATGCCTAGTGCTCAAACATTTAGCAAAACAATATTGTGCACAAGTGCAAAACCATTCTTTTAATGAGTTCCAACTACCGTTCGTGCTTCGTTGCCTGGGCCTAGCACCGAGGTGATCCTCATGCTACTAAGCCCTTAATTTTAATCATCATCCGTCCTAAATGCTATGCATGGAAATAAGCAACTTTTCCATCATCTCACATGGCATTTAGACATATTTCAACTTCTCTACCCTTCCCCGTTTAAATATTGCATTGTTGCATAGATTTATGAGGCATTTTACCATCATTTTATGTGAAAAAACCGAAAAAAGACGCACTAGAACAAGAAGGTGGGGTTGAACTGAGGCAAATCCTCATGCTTCAGTCCCCACAAATATTCACAAACATTGTTCTTAATTTTCATTAATTTTCCGCACCCAAAATGCATTTTCTCCCTATTTTTAGTGATTTTCCTCTATTTTCCTTGTATTTTTCCTTATTTTCTACATTATTTAATTACTGCAAATTCAAAACAGGTTATAGGCTGTGGCCCTTAGTTCCTTCTTGCAGCAAAAATGAAATTTTAGTTGGTGTTCCTATTCATTTTTCCATTTTTATGCCCAAAAACCATCATTTTCCATATTTTACGTGTTTTAGTGTATTATTTTGAGTCACAAGATGCATATTTTTTCTGATTTTCTGATTATGATCAGCAAGTACTCATGGAAAACAGCAACATAAACAATTTTTAGCCCACATGAACAACATTTTATCAATCAAAAGCCATGAAATCTCAAATTTCCTTTGAAAAAATTGAATTGCCGCTTATTTACGTGTTTCGGGTTTCATGTCCATGGCTACAAATTCGAAAATCAGCATCACTTCATGTCTAGCACAATCACAAATCACCATTTCCAGCCCGTGGAGCAATCGCCTCCATCATTCTTTCTTCTTCCTTCTTCTTCCCACATGAATTCCCTCTTAGAGGAGAGAGAGGGAGGAGAGAGAAAGACTGATTTTCTCTCTCCCTCTACAGGCTGCCATTCCTCGTGTGAATTGGAGCGATGCGGAGCGAAGATTGAATCCTGTTGCCGGCTATGATTGAATCCATGGCTTACTTGACAGCCTGAATCTCGATTTGAGAGGGGGGGCGCTGTTTTTTCCGCGCGGGTCTATGCACGGCACTACCTTGGGCACGATGAAAAAATTAGGGGGTTGAGGAGCCAAAGGGCACCCCCCACTAGCCACACCCTTCGAGATTTCAATTTTGGCCCCTTTTTTGGGCACCCCGGCCGGTTTTGGGCCAACTTCCTCATACGAGCTCCGATTGACGTGCTGTAAATTTCTGGGCATCCGTCTCGGCATCTCGGACAGGCCTTCAGCTCCCACATCCTGTCCTGACTTATAGAAAAATTACTAAAAATCCAGACGTGTCACTTGGGCGCCCGTCGACTGTTTGTCGCTTAAAATCATCCTAGATCGAGCCGCCGCCTTTGACAGTGAATATTTTTCCCTTGATATTCATAATTTTTAGCTATTTTTAAGCACTTCCCGTCACCTAAATTTCGCTCGCAGATTCTTCAACAAATTGCAAGGATTAAGCATGAAATGGTTAAAGATTGAAGCTCAAGAGCTTCTATGGAGCATAAATTTGGGGGAAACGGGTTTAATGCTTCAATTTCAAGCATTTGAAGCTTTAAGATTATTCCTAAGTACTGAATAAACAAGCCTTGAGGATTATTTTACCAACATTGGACAACCGGAGGCTTTATCAAGCATATGAAGATTGATCAAGTCATCATCAGCCATGTCAAAGGTACTCTTCTTCAATTCTTAATCTCTCTCATTAATCCAATTGCTGAGCTTAATCCATTTGATTGAGAGATTAAAGAATTGAATAATATCCATCAAATTTTTAGCCAACCTTTGCTTGAATCAATCCATTCATGAATGCAATGCTTGCTTTATGCATACTAGTTCCAATCAGTGAATTAGAGGCTTCAATCTGAAATTTCAGCATAACAATTGAATCCCATTGGTTGAATCTATTGATTGATGAACTTGTTTACTCTAATCCAATTGATTGAATGAAGTTCTTTTACCCAAGCTGAAATATTGTAAAAGGGTAATACTAGCAATCAGTGAGTCACTGAATTGCATTGGTAAGACCCTTCTCCTATCCAAACTTTCAAAATTTCATTCAATTGCATCTCATGAAAGGCTGAATAAATATTTCAAAAATGCATCTCATGCTGATTGATTAGAATACTAGCCTCTGCCATGTTGATATACCCACCGAGGAAAAAGGTGGATGCCGGGGGAGATAGTGGGACAAAAGAGAGGTGACCCTCCCTCACTATCAAAGATGCCGAAGGGGTGCAACCAACCGACTCGGGGGGAACTTTGCCCACCTCCCAGTGATTTAGAGCTCGTGTAGGGAGCCTATCATGCCGTTTTATCCCTCACACAGGTACAACGAGTGGAGAATTGAAGATCAAAAACTTTTCAAAGGCTCAAGTACCTACAGGCTCAAAACAGGGTAAAACAGGGAAATTATAGGGCACTTATAGGGTACTTACAAGTGACTACAGGTGCACCCCTCATTACTGAAGTACAATTTGCAGGTACTACAGGGTACCCACAGGTCCTATACACCCTTTTATAGGGTTTGGTAACCATTTGGGGTTACTATTTTTTGCACTACAGGATCAAAACAAGGCACTTACAAGTCTAGACAAGGTGCAGGACTGGACAGTTCAGACTCAGAAATCCAGCTACAGAATTTTCTATCCTAAACCTGTTATAGCATGCTATAGCTCATCTTGAAGACGGAATTCTTAGCTTCGATTTGAACTAAAAAATTTTGAAATCGGAGTTCCCTAGCAAAATTTATAGCCGTTTTTCTGACAAGGGGTACTACAGGACTGCACTATTATGGCAGGACATAAAGGTAAAAATAAGGTCCATGAAGATTATGCTCAGCAAATCAGGGATTCCATGCTGGATAATACACTTCAAGAGAGCCCTGAAGAGCTTCAAAAACAAGGAGAAGTCAGTATACTCAATAATACTTTGTGTGCCCATGAACAGAGACATAGGAAACGACATGAGGCCATTTTGTCAAGAATGGAGCAAATGGTTTTATTTACTGATCAAACGAAGTCTTCCATTGATAAGTTGGTGGATTCAACTACTCAAACCAAGGCTTCTATTGATAAGTTGGTGGAATCTAATGAACAACTAATGGCATAATTTTCTCAACTGATGCAATTGCAAATGGGATCAAGAGAAGCTAATGAGAAGGCTTGTTCAAACAATGGCCCTTCAGTCCCACTTCAGCCATCTAACCAAAATGGTCATGGATATGGGATTATTGGAAGAAGAGGCATTCCAAATAGTCAGTATGAAGTAGGAGAGGCTTCACAGAGGCATGATGACTATTTGGGCAGTTTGAATGGAGCCAATCCTCAAGCTTTTGGACTGAATACTCAAAATTCTAGGGGTGCTCTACTAATAGGAAGATTGCATAGTAATTCTCATCCACCTGTTGGAAGATTTCCGTCTCAATTTGGAGGTTCCATACATGGTAATCATGGTTAGCCAATTTTGGGATAACAACCCTTTCATGAAAGAGAGATTAAGGACAAAATTTCTCTAGCCAAATTTAATGGTCAGTCATCTTCACCATCTGATTTAGAGGAGTGGACCTCTAAGATGGAGTCCTGCTTTAACATATTCCCTAAAACTGATGGCATGAAGATTCACTTTGCTTCCTTGCATTTGGACGGATTTGCCCATACTTGGTGGTGGTATATTAAAAAAGAAAACATACTTGTAGAGAATTGGGAAGCTTTCAAGACACTTATGAAGTATTTGTTTCTCCTCTTGAGAAAGAGAAATTAGCATAAAGATGGTATGGTTTGGAACAAAGGGGCCTAAGTGCAAGAGAGTACACTAACCAATTCCTCAACCTCACCATGTATGTGGAAAGCATCAGAGATGAGGCTAAGCTTCACAAGTTTATGTATGGTTTGGAGCCATCTTTATCAGCTGATGTTATGGCACAAAATCCTACCTCACTCTTTAAGGCTATTGAGCTTGTGGAGCACTATGGAAGAAAGTATAGAAAAGAATCTTCATTTCAGCCTGGTTTTGGACAGCCAAGGACTGTTTTAAAGCAGGGGCAAGTTTGTAACACTTATGGCAGTAATCATGTGCCAAATGGGAGCTTACGAGTACCAAATTATCCTCCATTCAATGCTTCTAGGCCTCAAAGTAATTTCAGGACAGCAAACAGTCCAAGAGTTGGTTTCAAACAGGGGGACAACAAGCCTAAGTCCATCTCAGCTATACAAATCCTAAATCTATTCCTATGGATCTTTACAAAGAAAGGAAGGACAAAGGCTTATGTTTCAAGTGTAGGGAAAAGTATACACATGATCATGCCTCAAAGTGTGTATACAAAAATGTCAAACCCAAGCTTCAGAGTATGTTGGTTTTTGAGGATTTTGAAGATGACATAGATGAAGCTAATGCAATGGCACTTAATGCTGACAATGAAGATCTTGAGGAGGAAGTTGGGCAGGAGTATTTTTATGATCCAATCGACTCTTTTCCTTTTGATCCAGGTGGAAATGTTCCATTTGACCCAGGTGGAACTTGTGATGAGTCGCTTGCTGCCACTAATTGTTCTATCTCTATGGATGCTTGGACACGATCTAAGAGCCCTAATACACTCCGTATGAAGGGAAGCATATGTAGAAAGCCAGTGTTCATCCTGATAGATAGTGGTAGTACTCATAGTTTTGTAAATAAGTCCATCATGGACAAGCTAAATTGTGTTCCCACAGATTTACAGCAGCCCATTAGAGTTCAAGTGGCTAATGGTGAAGAGGAAATCAATACACAGATTTGCCCACAGGTTTCGTTACAGTTGGCTAAAAATTTTGAAGCCAAGGTAAACCTGATTACTCTAGAAATGGGGCCTATATATATTGTACTCGGCTGTGATTGGTTGATGACACTAGGCAGGATCACTATGGATTTCTCACAGTTGTATATGGAGTTTATCTCCAATGGACAGCCTATCCATTTATAGGGAATTCCTAGTATATCAGATTTTCAGCTTATCACCATTCAACAACTCAAAAGAAAGTACAAGAAGCGCTCACAAATATTTGTTTTGCATTTGAATAAAGAAACACAGGATCAGCCCAATAATTCAGCAAACCATCTAGCCTTGACAGCTCTTCTTGAGGATTATAGAGATCTATTCGAAGTACCTACTTCATTGCCTACTAAGAGAGCAGTGGATCACCCCATTGATTTGGAGCCCAACTCAAAGACAATCAATAAGCCACCTTACAAATTATCAAAGTGTGAACGAGAGGAAGTAGCCAAGTAAATCAAGGAACTTCTTGAAATGGGACTCATTGAGCCAATTTCTTCACCTTATGCATCCCCAGTCTTGTTAGTCAAAAAGAAAGATGGATCTTTCAAAATGTGCATTGACTACAGGGATCTCAATAAGATCACTGTGAAGAACAGGTATCCTATACACATGATTGATGATTTTCTTGATGATCTTAAGGGGGCTCGATTTTTTACGAAGATTGATTTGAGGTCAGGGTATCATCAGATTCACATGCGAGAGGGTGATGAAGTCAAGACTGCTTTCAGGACTGATCGTGGGCTCTATCATTTCTTAGTGATGCCAATTGGGCTTGCAAATGCTCCAGCTACCTTCCAAAGCCTGATGAATAAGATTTTACAACCTTTCCTCTTTCAGTTTGTCTTGGTGTTCTTTGACGACATCTTGATCTATAGCAAGACTTTATAGGATCTCTTGGCACATGTGAGGAGGGTTTTTGATGTATTGAGACATCATAGGCTTTTTGCTAAGGAGAAGAAGTGTTCTTTCATGTAGACTGAAGTGGAATACTTGGGACATATTTTTAGTGAAAAAGGAACACAGGTTGATCCCAAGAAGGTGCAATGCATAAGAGATTGGCCAACGCCTACTACTACTACCTCTCTTAGAGGATTCCTTGGTTTATCTTCATTCTATCTCCAATTTATTAAGCATTATGCAGAAATTACACCTCCTTTGACTGACAGGTTGAAGAAGGAGGCTTTCTTTTGGGATACTCTTGCAGATAGCAGCTTCAACCAATTAAGGAACTCCTTACCTCTGCTCCTATCTTAGTATGCCTGGGCTTCTCGAAAGAATTTACTATATAGTGTGATGCTAGTGGCCGTGGCATTGGGGCTATTTTGCTTCAGGAGCATGGAGTAATTGCATTTGAGAGCCGTAAGCTTACAAATAAAGAAATAGCCATGAATATTTATGACCAGGAGATGTTGGCTATCTTGCATGCAATCAAGAAGTGGCACCATTACTTATATGGCAACCGATTCAGAGTACATAGTGATCACAGGGTACTTAAGTATTTCCTTATTCAGTCGAATCTTACTTCAAAGCAACGTCGTTGGGTAGCTACATTACAGAATTATGATTTTGGCATCGCTCATACAAGGGGCAAAGATAACATACTCAGTCGAATCTTACTTCAAAGCAACGTCATTGGGTAGCTACATTACAGAATTATGATTTTGACATCACTCATACAAGGGGCAAAGATAACATAGTGGCTGGTTCTCTTTCTCGTATGTGGGCCTGCAAAGTTTCAGCTATGACAGAATTACATAATGACTGGATTGAAGAATTACAGGAGGCCTATCTTCTAGATGAGGAATTCAGCCAAATCTTTCAAAAATTACAACAAGGTCTTATGGAAGAAAACTCGCATTATTAGCTTAAAAATGGTCTTATTTGGTTGAAATGCAAGATTGTTATTCCCTCTACTTCTTCTTTTAAGCAGAAAATTATGGAGGAGTTACATTCTTTGCCTCTAGCTGGACATTTAGGAGTTTTCAAGACCTATGATAGGATTGGTAAAAGCTTTTATTGGAAAGAACTATGGAAAGATGTCAAGGACTTTGTTATGAAGTGTATGCCTTGTCAGCAAAATAAGGACAACACCCACCATAAGCCAGGAGGCTTGTTACAGCCTTTGCCTATTCCTACGAGTAAATGGACTCATATTACTATGGATTTCATTACTAGCTTACCTACTACCAAGAAGGGATGAAATAGTATTTATGTGGTGGTAGACAGACTCACCAAGGCAGCCCATTTTATTTCAACCAAGATTCAATTTACTGCTTTCAAGTGGCCAGCCAGTTTATGGAGCAGATTTTTAGAATACATGGATTACCGCAGGTGATTGTCCATGATAAAGACTCAAAGTTTATGAGTAACTTTTGGCAGGCGGTATTTACATCTATGGGCACTAAATTGGCTCCATCTACGACTTATCATCCTCAAACTGATGGACGGACATAGAGAGTTAATAAATGGTTGGAGACTTATCTTCACCATTTTTGCTATGATGTCCAAACCTCATGGGATTCTTAGTTATATTTGGCTGCGTTTGCTTATAACAATTCTACTCATGCGAGCATAGGAGTTTCACCCTTTGAGGCTTTGTATCGTTACAAGGTGCCCTTATCCATAGTCATCTTAAATGAAAAGATCAATTCTCATGGGACAGAAGAGTTGGAAAGAATGCAGACCCTTCTTCGGCAATGTAAGGTGAATTTAAGGAAGGCTCAAGATCAAATGAAGATGTATGCTGATGAGAAGAGAAGGCCCTTAGAGTTCCAAGAAGGAGGGCTAGTTTTGTTGAAGGTGCCCAAATTCAAGTACTCTACGTTAAAAGATGGATCTAGAAATAACCTTGCCCACAGGTTTTATGGCCCTTACCGAATCCTTAAGAAAATTGGAGATTTGGCATACATACTAGAGCTTCCCTCTTCTACAAAGATTCATAATATCTTCCATATTAGTCAGCTCAAGCCTTATTATGGTGATCAAGTGGATATAGTTGATGAGCTGCCACCTATTGATGAAGACGGTCTTATTCAGTACATCCCAGAGGCTGTTATAGGTCAGCATGAAAAGAAGCTTCGATCACGTTCTATTGTGGAATATTTGATCAAATGGAGAGGTTTACCACTTGAAGAAACTTCTTGGAGACCTGATTCTATATTGGATGAGTATCCTTACTTGAGGGATACATTGGTGGCTGAAGCCTATTGCTTATGGAGCTAGTAATGATGCAGACTGGTTCAGGACAACACGCTATTTTAGAAAAGTTTTTATCATGCCTAATTTTCAGAATTAAGCTATCCACTGGGCTTAAATTACTCTTCAAGAGCTTCGTTTTGATATATGGTACGTCCCATTTGGACACTTCTAGTAGAAGTTATGGCAAATTTGGTCCAGCAGGGTCTATTTACTCAGCAAGCTGTCTACTTTGTTTCGAGATTATTTGTTGAAGCCTTTATGGCTCCATATGCTTCTGAAGCATTCCAAATCATGTATATAGCTGGGGCTTACTTCCATTCTTCAATTTCAGCTCATGTAGTTAGTCACACTTCATTCATTTCCCATTTGTAAAGTTGTAAAAACAGAGTAGTACTCTGTTCTATCCATCTTTTTCAAGTTGTTTCTAGGTTTGTTTTGTAGAACAAAAACTTTTGGGAAGGGATGGATTGTAAGAAGTTGGGAATAACAAATTAGTGTAAGTAACATTGATATTATGCCATGTCACACTGACATTGGTATAAAAGGGGAGGAGATGTAATTTTTCACATCTTTTTGACACATTAATACAATTACAGTCTTTCTCTCCCATCTTGCTCACAGCTTCTATAGCTTCTTCCTCTTTCCTATCTTTCTCTCTCTAAATCTAGTCTTTCTCTCTCCTCGTCACTCTTCTTCTCTCTCTTCTTGTAGTCTTTCTCTCTCTTCTGCAATCTTCTCTCTCCTCTTTCTCTCTCCTTAGTTCTCTCTCTCTCTGACATGGATGTAGTTGACATCAATGATGAAGAATATGAAGAGCGTCTCTTGTGCATCTAGTAAAAACTACCGTAGTTCTATCATAGAATCCACTAGATTCACCTACAAATCGACCTTTTCTCTAGATGGCCCTTTCACAGCCATAGAATATAGTTGTCATTCTCCATTTGAATGGATTTCTGTTTCAGACAATGGAGCTAAGGCATCTTTACTATCTCCCTTAGCTCCATTGGACTCCAAATAACAGAATTCATATTGCCCCACATGGCAGGCCATAGGTTACATGTTCTACTAAGAGATTCAGTATCACTCACTTGGATACTTCAAAAGATTACCAATCTGACCTCCTATCTTAATTGCTTGTAGGATGGGCCTTGCTACTACCATTGTTGCCGCTACTACTAAGGTATTAGGAGATCATTCTCCCAATCGATTCACTACTAATACCACCACATGCTTGCTTTCAAAGTTGGGGACCTCCTTGAAACCGTGCATCTATCACATCAAAAAACTTGTGGTGAGACAGAGAGACAGGCGCACCTCTGGGAGCACCCTTTTGCTAAGCCATGGGAATGGCATGACAATTGGGTTGGTGGGAAGAGCCCTTCCCTCTCTGATTTCAAGCACGGGGTTTCCAAGGAGCCACTATGGGTGAACAATCCTTAGAAGCCCAAATGGGTAGAGGAGTGGCAAGTCAACCTAGAAAACCCTTCATAGGAACGTCAATAGCAACAACAAAACTACTCAAAAGTCCAATGCAGAGAGGCTGCATAGGCACATTTCGGTCCTCTTTGCAAGGAAGGCCTTCATACCATGAAAGAAAATAAAGAGATAGAGAGAGAGAGGGACAAAGGTAAGGCATGAATGAGAGCAACCATGCTCCCTATTCATCTTCCATTATCTTCCACACTCTTTTGTATATACAACCAAAACATCGAGAGGTAAAGTCACCTTGATGTAACCGTGGTTGAGTTAGTATGACCCAAACCTTATTCAACTAAGGTAACCAAACCAAAACCAAAGGTACATGAGCTTGACTCTCAACATCCTTATTGTTTATATTACTTGTTAGATGAATGTGTACTTACTCCCTTGGGTATTCTAGTATAATGAGCCATAGGAAGATGGGTTCCTTTCTCCATGGTACTTCTTTTTATTTAGTACACTTAAAAAATGTAGCTATGTGGTGGCTACTTACAATGACTCATCCAAATTTTGAGCAAGCAAGATTATGGTTCTCTCTCTCTCTCTCTCTCTCTCTCTCTCTCTCTCTCTCTCTCTCTCTCTCTCTCTCTCTCTCTCTCTCTCTCCCCTTTTTCGATAGAAAGAGAGGCTTAATATTCATGAAATAAAGAGGGGTTGATAATCCGATGATGAAAAGGGGTATGGTGATTGAAAATCGTTCACTTCTCTCTCTCTCTCTCTCTCTCTCTCTCTCTCTCTCTCTCTCTCTCTCTCTCTCTCTCTCTCTCTCTCTCTCTCTCTCTCTCTCTCTCTCTCTCTCATGGAGGGATACACTACAAAAGAGAGACGACTTTTCTTTTAGAGAAATAAGATGATATTTTAATGGTTGAACATACACACGTAACACACATGTATTCTAAAAATACCCGTAAATGTACATATACTATACACACACACACACACACACACACACACACACACACACACACACACACACACACACACACACACACATGCATGCATGCATGCAAATATACACACATGCCTCTATGCAGATAAATATGAGTGAGAGAGAAAAAACTGGAGAGACATGGGAAAGGAGACTAGAAAATCGATGAGAAAGAGAAACGAGAGGAAACAAAGGAGAGGAGAGAGAATGGATACAAACTTATAACACATGAACTTACATGCATGCATACATAGACACATGCAAATACATACATCCATAGACAAACATATATCTGCCTATATACACGCATATATACACTTGTATACACAAGCACACACATGGATACACAACATGCACACATATAAGGTGGAGAAAGGTAGGGCAGGGATTCAAGAAAGAAAACAAAGAAAATGGGAGAAAATGAATGAGAGGGAGAGAGTGGATGTATAGTTACATGACCACAAAAATGAAAAAACATGTATTAAATACACATATATATGTACACACGTGCACACACATATCTACATATGTAGAGAGAGAGAGAGAGAGAGAGAGAGAGAGAGAGAGAGAGAGAGAGAGAGAGAGAGAGAGAGAGAGAGAGAGAGAGAGAGAGAGAGAGAGAGAGAGAGAGAGGGGGGGGGGGAGGAGCAAGAGGGACGTGAGAGTGAAAAAGAAAGAAGGGACATAAGAGTGAAAAAGAAAGGAGAAGCATGATAGGGGAAAAAATAGAGAGAAAAATAATGAGCTCATGAGACTACCTAGAGGAATGCACACATGTAAAGCACATACATACATACATATATGTGTGAACAAGTGTAAACATAAATATTCATGCATGTACACAAAACCAACTATATTAAATTATAATTTAGAGTAAATAATAGGATAACATCTAGAATTAACATATAAAAAACTATGAACTTCATAATATATAATTCATACTAAAATTTTAGTAAAGTGAGGTTTCAATATGATATCAATAACATTCATTAATATTATAATACTATTATTTATTTTAATATATAATATATTCTCAAAAATTAACTTTTGTTAATATATTAGAATAAAAAGTAATTTGACTATAGTATACTATAGTTCAAGGTAGATAATACAATTATCTTTAGAATAACCATCTAGATAGTACAAACATAATGATTTTGATTCAATTAATAAAATTTTGCAATGCCATGATTTATTACAACATTAATTCTAAAATATATTTTACATTTAAAAAGTATAATTTATTTAAAAATAAAAGTTGAAGTTGATTATCAAGTGTAATATAATAGATGATATAAGAATATTAAAGTGTGCATATTAATATTTTATTTTGGAACATTTTCTTATTGCTTTAAGCATCATGTAAAAATAAAAGCATTTGAATGTCTATGATACAAAGTAATAATAGAAGTATTTATTTACTTTATATTACTATTAAAAGTTATGTAATAAAATTTATTATATTTAATAAATTGTATATTATATGTATCTTTAATACAGGGTTGATTATTACATTTATGATACATAATATACAATATATATTATTATATTATTAAAACATTCTATCATACAATGCTTATATACACACACACACACACACACACACACACACACACTCAAAATTATATTATTATATATTTAATATAAGGTAACAATTTTTGCGTAAACAATTTATACTAGGATATATTAATATTTGATGATATATTATATGCAGTGTATCCTAATATATATAGTACAATACGTGTATGATATTATATTACATAATAAATATTATACTATTGTTCAGATAATTTATTAATATATATTGTAAACTAAGAATTCATATATTAAATTAAACGGTGAGGCCATGCTAGATTACAGTGCATAGCACGTCAAAGCAACTTCTGGAAAATGGATGGGCAAGAATCAAGCCTCAAATTATAAGGTTATTCAGAAGAAGGAAACCAAAATGTGCAATGCTAGGAAGAAGGAATACATAGACCTTCAAAATATACGTACGATCTAGCATACCTTAGATGCCAAGAGATTTGTTTAGAACACTCATCTCATGATAGGGATCAGTAAGACATGAGATGATAGGGAGTAAGAGAGTGTCATCCCTGGGCTATACTTTCAAGGCCTTTGGGACGTAGACCCATGCATGCTGAGGCTTGGCAAACTTTTTGAATGCATTGAGAGATATATTGAAGGTAGACCAGACCGTAGATGGTGTGATGGAAAGCTTGCTTTTGTCTTGTCCGGCATGACCGCATTCATAATGCTGAGACAGGCGCGCTATTCTCGTGCGAGATGGGGTGGTGCGTTTTGTGCCACCACCGATCATTCGAGTTCCTTTAATCGTGCAATGCATGTTGCACAAGCATGTGCATCGCCCACGCATGCAACCTCAAGCCCCATTCAATGACCATCTATCCCTTCCCTTTTTTCGCTAACGCTCTCTTTTCCTTAAAGCGCTCACTATGCTCCGATAGAGACTCTCCAAGCAAAATTATAGTGAATGCATATCCCTTGTTGAATGTGTGTCGCCACTATGACCCCTTGTTAAGGTAAGAAAATGAAAATTCAAGAGACCTCTCTTGTTCAATCCATTTTATCAACCTTCATGTGTACATATTTTACATGGTCATTTGCCTAGAGGCTCAAGCTTCTGCCCACATGTGAGGGGCTTTCAGCAGCTTAGGGACTTAAGCCATTGCATAAATAGGGTCTTTGCTAAACCACATGGGGCATAAAGACTACCTAGACCTTTGGAGCAGAGCAAGGAGTGTCCACACCTTCTTATCACTCTCTCTGCATTATTGGGCTCCCAACATTGAGGAACGAACCTAAGGCTTATTATAGATCTTTATGTATATCTCAATAATATTCCCTTTACTTTAGGAGTTCTTAGGTTTATAGCCACAGTACACATAATATGTGTGTGTGGAGAATGGGAACAAAAACCTTAGTCATTTGTGCTTTTCTACATGCTATCTTTGATCCCCCTAGCGATATTGCAAAGTTTGCACAAGAAGTACACATGGTCATACCTTGTTTAGTTTGGAGACTTAGGATTCTGAATGTATTTAAACTTTTGACACATGCTTTACCCCCTTAAAACACAAAGTTTAGGAATAATGTCTTGCAAACATTGAGTTTCTTACTAAGAATGACTTGTTTGATGAGAGATAAAATGAACTTATATAATAAATACATTTTCATGAGCTCAAAGGTCCACAAAATCTTTGCCAATAACATTTAAAGATCTTAAACTAGAGTAAAAACTTAGTTGTAAAGGCAATTCAAGCTATAGTAAATCGATTTATTTCAAATGCAATGTAGTGTATTGTGGTAGGTCCTAACTTTTGTATGCGAGATCCAAAAGATTGTTATGGAAAAGGGGGTTGGTTTAGTGAGTCATCCAACTAAATAACTAACCACCTTGGATAGTGAGTAACTAACTCACCAATATAAAGTGTGGAATGCGTGAGGGAACGGCAAATTTCTAGGACAAGATTTGAAGGTCTAGTTGATATATCTTTCTCCTTCCAGTAATGGGCTTCTCCTCATTCAAACTCTTGAACTATATGTTATGGAAGTCTAGTCCTATATGGATTTTACACATAGTTATTGGTGGAGATGATGTGCATTATTCACCTATCTTCAGATCCTAGAGATGACAATATGTCTTCTTATGAATCTTTTTCTATTCAGCCTTCTACCCTAGATTCTTTGTTGCAAATTTTTAGTGTAGTTTTACAATAGTTATCCACCACCAATCCAAAAATTGCCTCTTGTAATTAAGCCATTCCATCTTTGTTGGCTAATCAAGCTACTACTACTACTACTAATGATATTGTTACTGCTACTATTGTTGCTGCTACTACTTCTACTTCTGCTACTGCTACTGCTACTGCTACTGCTACTGCTACTGCTACTGCTACTGCTACTGCTACTGCTACTGCTATTGCTACTGCTACTGCTACTGCTACTGCTACTGCTACTGCTACTGCTACTGCTACTGCTACTGCTACTGCTACTGCTACTGCTACTGCTACTGCTACTGCTACTGCTACTGCTACTGCTACTGCTACTGCTACTGCTACTGCTATTGCTATTGCTATTGCTATTGATGTGCTACTGCTACTACTTCTACTACTACTACTACCGCTACTGCTACTACTACTACTCCTGCTACAGCTACTCTTGTTGCTACTGCTTCTTCTTCTTCTACTACTACTTCTTCTCCTCCTCCTCCTCCTCCTCCATAAACCAAAATAGAAAGGTTTGCCAAAAATCTTTTTTTAGTATTCTAGCGAAATACATATTATCTTGGTTATTGTCGAAACCTAAACATTGGCTCTAAGCACTAGCTGGGACTCTCCATACTCAAAGAACACACCCTGTCAGGCTTGCCACCAGGAGCATCTAAGGGACATGCTGCCCTAACCTCTATCATAAATTTTGCATTTGTTTTGGATTGTAATCCAATGGTTAAGCCATTCCCACACTCCTTAGAGGGAGTCCTACACATATATCAATGTAAAACACCTCATAAGCATGAATAGGAGGCACCCCTCAACTGAATGCTGCGGCCCCACTGCAGCTCTCCTACACCTCAGGGATTGGCCCCTTGATGCGCCACTAACATAAATAGCACATACATCACAAACTCCAAGGACATCACCTGGACTTGGCCATAAGAAGCTTTGGTGTAGTAAGAGGCTCACTTCAAATACTCCATCAAACCTGTCTAGTACAACACTAAAACAAGAAAATATTAACTTCACTCGCACCAAACAAATATATGGCCATGTTGGCCTTAATAGAATGGGTTATTTTAATTCATCAAGCACATGGTTTTTTTGGCATTTTGGCATTGCATCCTATAAGAATAACAAAGAAAATCGAAAAAAATTGACATAGAATGCAAGGGCTAGCCTTATACCACATATGCAAGCTAGCTCACTACAATCAAATCATCAAAGTTTAATCTTGGACTCTTGTATATCCACCAATCCAAGCCTTCACACTAATATAACCTCAATGTGGGCTATCTCTTCTTGGGTACTATTAGCTAAAGGAATGACCTCATCGGGCTTAAGTGTCTTATCATTCCAATAGATTGGTCATTCTAGCTTTCCAAAGACCCTCCTATAGAGAGATCCATGGATTTAGGCCCATTCAAACCTTCCCTATTTAGGTTACTGTATATGCCATTATTACAACCCAAACTAGGTAGAGTTTCAATCATAGGCCCATCACCTAGATGCATCCTAGAGTAGTGCACATTGTTAGATGTATCATTATGGCCTTTGGTCTCATTTGGGAATTGACCACATTATGTCCTCAATTCTTTGCTTTTTATGCAATCCACCAGCCACACTTTTAAAGGTTTTGGGCCTCCAAACCCATCTCCTTTTTATTATTGCATGGCTTGATTGGTTGCCACCACTCCTTCTATCTTTATATTTTATCATGATGAATAATCTATAATTTGGTCACTTTTTTCCTATCACTTTCTCTAAATCGGATCCTTTTAGTAGATCCAACCTTGAATGGGTCTTTACCATCATAAACCCTAGATTTCCTATCACTTGGACTCCCAGCAGTTGAAATGGTCTCCACACACGTGATAGCATGCATCAACTATGTTTTAGGGGGTCATCCTATTCACATAATTTTGTTTCGATTTTGGACCATTCGAGGATTGTTTAACTACTCTGCTTCCCTCATCATGTCTACACCAATTTCCATCTAGCTCATGGCTTTGGAACATAGGATTGGCTACACCAGGATGCTAGGGTTCCTGGGCCTTAGGATCATCATAGTTAATTCCAAGATTCTATGCCTCTCATTCGGACCTCTAGCATGACTAACATTCAACAAATGTTGCCAATTTTTATGAATTTTAAGGGTGTGGAGAAAACTTCAATAGCTCTCCCAAAACCTCTAAATATATCTCTCATAATCATTTTCTTGAACCTTTGCCTCCTTTAGCGACTTAGGGTTTCTCATCCTAACTTGGAACTGCATGTTTATTTCCAAGCCATTGACAAAGAGTTCAAGAAGCACATCTTCTAGTAATTGACTGACTTTCCTTGGCCAAAGCTTTAGGATTTCATCAAAGGCTATTGTATACTCTTTGATGGAGGTATATGATTCTTGTCAAATGTGTATAAGTTGTCCCAAGACTTGAGTCATGGAAACCTTCTTCTCATACTCATCTAAAAATTTATCATATAATTCCTCAAATGATTTGATTGACCTTCTTGGGAGGCTCCAATAACATTTCCTAGCCTTCCCCATTAGAGTACTTGAGAATACGAGCATCCAATGTATATCATCAAACCCACTTGGAAGGAAAATTAGGCCGTATTCTTTCAAATGTAGCATCGAATCCTCATCTAACAGCCCATCAAACACTGGAGATTCCTATGAGGATGGCATCTAGTCCTCTTCTATTGGATCAAGACTGGGTCATCTAGATCTTCATATTCATCTTGATCCAATCCCATTGTGTCAGGGCCTCTAATCTCTTCAGTTTCTACCTTTATTGGTGTGAGAATGTTAGTACTTGCTCCATGAAATTCCCTTTCTCCCAACTCACAAAGTGGTATAGGGAGTCCTATGACTTTTATCATATCATTATGATTCTTTCTCAGATGATCTTCTATCCCTTAACCATCCATAGGTAATTTCCTTGATGCCAGGAGGCATATTTCATGGTGGATTCCGTGCCACGATGGATTCCGTGAGGTTTTACGGTGGATTCCATAAACTTTGATGACCGGGGCTCATACACAAAGTGGATTCTTTGTGCGAGAAGTTAATGGGGACGCCTGTCCTTTTCGGGCATTTCATTAATTTAGTGTGTACATGGGTGATTCCATAGCGGGTGATTCTGCAAAATGCATACTAAATTAATAAACGTTTATGAATTTAGAGTGCGCACTCATAATAAATTAATGTTAGGATTGATTTCTAACCAGTTGATTTATTTATGTAGATGAAGACTGCTAGGTATTCACTTTTGTCGGTTTAATTGTATTATTTTACTAACGATTGTGAATGCTTCAATTGATGTGTAGAGATAGCAGCAGTGGCGGAGGAAAGCATTGGAGGATAGCGAGTATTCGATTTATTGATTATATTTTGATGGGCGCATACCTTAGGCATGGCGCCTATATTTTTTCACGCCTATTTATTGAGGCGTTGGATATTTATTATTATTTTGTATGCGCATGGGCACACGATTATGTTATTTGTACTTGGACATTGTATTGGGCATGCTAGACTGTTTGGGCATCGCCCATTAGCTTTATTCCTATTTTATGTTAAAGCAAACTCAAAAGCTAAAAGCTTGCTATTTTGTAATTTGGGCTATTATTTGAGCTTGAAGATGATTAATACATAAAATACATGCTTTGTGGAGCGCTCACACAAGGCATGAGGGGAGATTGCACCCAATTGGTCTCTTGTTCATGTCGTTCATGCTTTTTACATTGAATTTTGTGCAAAAAGTAGAGTTCTATTGTTCTTGGGGACCTTCCGGCATTTCACTACGCGAGCGTACAACATCCTATCTGTGCACCAGTGGTATCAGAGCGAAGCTGAGATCAAGAGCTTCCAATCGCTACCCATCTTGTGCGAAGGCAGAGCTCCTGGAACCATAGGGCTCTACGGTCAATCTCGTCCCGAACGGTCGATACAGGTGGATTCCTGGCGATCAAGAACCTCTGTTTCCATCATCAGACTACGAAGGACTGGCCTGCAGCAGCGGAGGACCACTCCTACATCCTCTTCTTCAAGTCGTGTAGTTTCAGAGAGATAAGTCATAAATTCCATATCTCAAAGCTTTAAAAATCAAAGCTTAGAAAGCTTAAAGAAGCTTCAAGCTTCAAAATTTTTCGTGAGGTATCTAAGGATGTCTGCGCAATTTTCACCGCGCTGAAAAACACCCCCCCCCCCCCGATTTCACGTTTTTGCTGAGTAAGCTTAAAAGCTTACTTACTAAAGCTCTAAGTGAGTTAAGCTTCTCAAATTCAACAAGTTCTGCAAGTTTCTCGAGTCAAAGTTCTGCAAGTTACATAAAGCAACCAAGTTCTACAAGTCTACAAACTCTGCAAGTCACATAAGTCTGGTACTCTGCAAGTCAGACAAGTCATCTGAAGTCAAAACTGACTTCTGTTCAAAACTCATAGAAGGGCTGTTCCTGCGCAGAAACTCCGAACTGCAAAGTTATTCATTGGAAGGCACTCTTCGCATATGCAGGTTTGCTAAAGCATTTTCAGCATACGAAGAAGGATAAAACACAGATTTTTCAAAGATTGTGAAAGCCACATCCAAAAATATATAAGCCTTGTATTCCCGAACTTGAGCTACGCTCATCCCGCTAACTTGATTTGAGAGTGTAAGGTCTTTTGAGTTTTGCAGGATGACGGAACCACATATGGATGATTTAATGGCTGAAGGTGACCTACCTGAACCTATGATGGAGCAAAAGTTGGATTTAATTATGATGCAATTGGATGAAGAACGACGAGCTAGGCAAGCATTGCAAGTTCAATTGGCAAATTTACAAAGATCGACTACCGACAAAGAGGAACCTCAATCTGAAGATCTTATTCGACGTACCATCGATGCGACTCTCGAAGCTCAATCCATCCGCAAGGAATCAAAGATAAATAAAAGAAATTTCAAATTCCGTACTTTCAATGGCACTCGAGAGGGAAAAACTGTTCTTGCATTCATTAGTCGGTTTGATGACTATTTTCATGAGGAAACCTATGTAGAAAAAGATAAAATCAAGTGTGTCACTAATCATTTAGTGGATAGAGCATCAAGAGTATAGATTGTCCCACTACCTGGGAGAATTTCAAGAAGAAGTTTATGCAAAATTTCATTCCTCCACAATTCCATGAAAAAGCCATAAAGCAATGGGATCTTCTTCAGCAACGAGATCGTGAGCCTATTCCTCAGTACACAGAGCGCTTTTAAAATGCATTACTCCAGTTATGCATGCTTGAAGACATACCTGAAGTGACACACAAGCGCAAGTATATGTCTGGACGCCTTGGACATTACTACGCTGAAGTTAACATGTTCAAGCCTGCAACTCTTGAAGACGCAATTTCATTAGCTCACGACACTAAAGACAAGCTGCAAGGTAGAGACAGACGTCCACAGCAATTCTAAGCCAATGGTAACTATGGATCTAAGCAATTCAACTCAAATTTTAGAAGATTTAATCAAGATCATTTTCCTTCATCATCTTTCCGTAAAAATTGGGCAAAACCACCTGCTTTACCATCCAATATCAATCAAAACTCCAAGCCTATTCCATAGCCAAATCCTAATGTCCCTAGACTTCCTACCATTTCAAACATTGTAACCAAAGCCAAGCCTATAGTATGTTATAAATGCCACCAGCCTGGACATCTGGCAACAAATTGCCATTCAAAGAAGCCACCTTTCCATATCAACTACCTTGGAGCAATGGAAGAAGACGAACATGAAGATATGCATGATTTCACGGAAGATGACGACGACACTACTACTCCTTCGGATACTTTACCAGGTATGCCAACTCCACATTCTTTATTGACTATGAAATGTTTAGTGCATGGAAAGGAAAAGATTATTTTGCATGATGATGGTAGTACTTATGATTTTATTTCTGCAAAGCTAGTAAAGGAATTGAAGTTACAGACTGTACCTACGCATTATTGCATTAAAGCAGCATTCTTAGGCACTAGGTATAATGGTACACAGGAAGTGCATGACTTAGAGATTCAAATTGGTCAATACACTGAAAGAAGAAATTTTCTAGTTGTCCCATTACACTCCAGTGACATTATTTTAGGTATGCCTTGGCGTCATCAGCATAACCCAGATATAGATTATTCCACACATTCAATTAATATTAAATTTCAAGGAAAACATATTACATTGTATGGTATGCATGCATCTAATGCTTTTCCACTGCTTTCGCATACTCAAGCTAAACGTGCATTACGCAAGAGTAGTAAATCTTATCTCATTTGGGTGAATGAATTGCAAGTTAAAGAAAATCATATGCACCCTAGGCATAAAGAATTTCTTGCCCATTTTAAAGACTGTTTTGCTGAAGATCTACCACCTGGTTTACCTCCTTCACGTCCAGAAGACCATAAAATAGATTTGATTCGTGGTACACAATCACCTTGCAAAGCACCATATAGGCATAACCAGATAGAGCAAAAAGAAATTCAAAGTCAAGCTGAGAAATTACTAAATAGAGGATTGATTAGACCTAGTAGTTCTCCATTTGGTGCACATGTTTTGTTAGTCAAGAAAAGGAATAATACCTATCGTATGTGCATTGACTACTGAGCTTTAAATAAGATCACTGTAAAGAATAGGTATACAATTCCTAGAGTCGATGACCTTATGGACAAACTGCAAGGTTCTGCTATATTTAGTAAAACAGACCTTAAATCTGGTTATCATCAGGTGAGACTAGATAAGTCTGACATATTCAAGACTGCATCTAGGACACAGTTTGGTCATTATGAATTTTTAGTGATGCCTTTCGGATTGACTAATGCACCTGCTACATTTAGTAGAATGATGAACCATATATTTTTGAAATATCAGTATTGTGTTATTGTCTTCTTTGATGATATTTTGGTGTTTAGTCAAAATGAGAAAGAACATTATGAGCATTTGTCATTGGTTTTTCAATTATTAAAAGATAATCAACTGTATGCAAATCCAGAAAAGAGTGAATTCTTTAAAATAGAAATTGAGTATTTAGGTCATATTGTATCATTTGATGGAATTAAAGTTGACCCTAAGAAAATAGATGCAATATTGAACTGGCCTGTACCTAAAAATGTGCATGAGTTACGATCATTCCTAGGTCTTGCTAGTTTGTATAGGAAGTTTGTGCGTAATTTTTCATTACTTGCTTTACCATTAACCAAACTTCTGAAGAAAGGAATTGTTTATCATTGGTCCGATAATCAACAGAAATCATTTGACTGATTGAAACATGCATTAACCCATGCTCATGTCCTACAGTTGCCTGATTTTAATAGACCATTCTTTTTAGTAGTGACTGATGCTAGTGGATCAAGAATAGGAGCCGTACTTATGCATGATAATCATCCTATAGCCTATTCTAGTTGTAAGCTGAAACCCTCTGAATTGAAATATTCCACATATGACAAAGAATTATTAGCTGTTGTCCAAGCCTTAAGACAGTGGAAACACTACTTAATGGGCTCTGAATTTATGATTAAGACCGACCAACAAAGTATAAGGCATTTACTTAGCCAACCTCAAATATCTGACCAACATATCAAATGGGTATCCTTTATTCAGAGTTTTCATCCTATAATTCAATATCAACCCGGAAAAGAAAATGTAGTGGCTGATGCATTAAGTAGAAGACCTGCCATTCATAATATTTCTGTTATATCTTTTGATTCTTTGATTGCTATGAAAGATACTTATAATCAGGATATTACTTTTCATGCTGATTGGAATAGATTAGTTCAAAATAACTTGATTCCTATTGATTCACTGTCATATAATGATGGATTTATGTTTTATGAAAAGAGTTTATGTGTTACAGTTCCATTCAAATCTTTTGTTTTGAATGAGATTCATTGTCCTCCATATCAAGGTCATAGAGGTATCACATCTACTTTACGTACATTAACTGAAGATTTTTATTGGCCGAATATGGACACTGATTTATCTAACTTTGTTTCTGAATGTTTGATTTGCCAAAGAGTTAAGAGACATCATGGTAAACAGTATGGATTACTTATGCCTTTGTCTATTCCATCAAGACCATGGAAACAAATTTCTATGGATTTTATTACTGGTTTACCTAATACTAAATCTAATCATGATATGATTTGGAGAGTAGTAGATAGGTTTAGTAAACAAGCATATTTCATTCCATGTAAGAAAACTTTAACAGCATCACAGGCAGCACAATTGTTTTTGAAAACTGTTTTCACTAACCATGGATTACCAAAAGTTATTATTTTTTATTGTGATTCTAGATTTTGTAACAACTTTTGGATTACTCTGTTTGCTAACCTAGGCACAAAAATTGATTTCTCATCTGCATTTCATCTTGAAACTAATGGACAAACAGAAGCTACTAATAGTACTATACTAGATATTTTACGTGCTTATACTATTTCTAAACCACAGACATGGGACACACATTTCCATTTATTACAGTTTGCATATAACAATACACCACACACATCTACAAAGAAAGCACCGTTTGAAGTGATTTATGGTTATAGATTATCTACACCTGTTGCATCTTTGTCAAATAGAATTCAGAGTGCTGATGATATTGCTAGTATGCATAATACTATCTTTGATGAGGTTAAAGACATGATTGCGAAAGCCCAGCAATCATATACCAAACAAGCGAATAAGAAAAGACAAGCAATGAATTTCAAAGTTGATGACTATGTTTGGCTGAGAATAGAAAAACGTAGACACCCAGTTGTGAAATTAGCACCTAGATTCTATGGACCATTTAGGATCATTCATAAAATTAATGACAATGCATTCAAGTTAGAATTACCACCTCACTGGAAGATTCACAACACATTTCACATTAGTTTATTACAACCATTTAGAGGCCAATTACCTGTACACCCTGTTTATGAAAACCCACCTTTGTTAGAGGAAGAGACTGAAATACTTGAACCTGAAGCTATCATAGACACTGATTTTATGACCACTAGAATTGGCCGAAGATATTCTAGATATTTAGTCAAATTTAAGAACCATCCTGTAGAGGAAGGACAATGGATGCACGCTAGAGATTTAAATGCTTTCCCCACTCTGTTAGTCCACATTGAGCTAATAGCAATTGAGGTCAATTGCTATCCCACCCCGGGGGTATGATGCCAGGAGGCATATTTCACGGTGGATTCTGTGCCGTGCCACGGTGGATTCCGTGAGGTTTTACGGTGGATTCCGTAAACTTTGATGATCGGGGCTCATACACAAAGTGGATTCTTTGTGCGAGAAGTTGATGGGGACGCCTGTCCTTTTCGTGCATTTCATTAATTTAGTGTGTACATGGGTGATTCCATAGCGGGTGATTCCGCAAAATGCATATTAAATTAATAAACGTTTATGAGTTTAGAGTGCGCACTCATAATAAATTAATGTTAGGATTGATTTCTAACCAGTTGATTTATTTATGTTGCTGAAGACTGCTAGCTATTCACTTTTGTCGGTTTAATTGTATTATTTTACTAATGATTGTGAATGCTTCAGCTGATGTGTAGAGATAGCAGTAGTGGCGGAGGATAGCGAGTATTCGATTTATTGATTATATTTTGATGGGCGCATACCTTAGGCATGGCGCCTATATTTTGTCACGCCTATTTATTGAGGCGTTAGATATTTATTATTATTTTGTATGCGCATGGGCGCACGATTATGTTATTTGTACTTGGACATTGTATTGGGCATGCCAAACTCTTTGGGCACCGCCCATTAGCTTTATTCCTATTTTGTGTTAAAGCAAACTCAAAAGCTAAAAGCTTGCTATTTTGTAATTTGGGCTATTATTTGAGCTTGAAGATGATTAATACATAAAATACATGCTTTGTGGAGTGCTCACACAAGGCATAGGGGGAGATTGCACCCAATTGGTCTCTTGTTCATGTCGTTCATGCTTTTTACATTGAATTTTGTGCAAAAAGTAGAGTTCTATTGTTCTTGGGGACCTTCCAACATTCACTACGTGAGCGTACAGTATCCGATGTGCACACCATTCGTAATAAATTTAGGCTAGAACTTTTGCCCCTTACCTAAAACAAGTATATTTGAATTATTTAGAGCTTGGGGGCCATGCTCTTGAGCAGTGTTTTTCCCTTAATGACTAAGGCTTTGAATGTTCTTATGAGGCCTAATATTTTAGCATGGTGACCCACCACATGGGACACTTCAGCCACAACTAGATTCCATTGTATGTCAGTAGTTTTCCATGGCGTTATGGCTTTAACATAATTGTTAGTCAATGCCATGATTGCCATGGATTCCAACATACTTCTTGCATATTCTCTAGGTTGATTGATGGTTATATGCTAACTTACATTCCATGTCATATAGATCATCCCTCATAGAGGATTCAATCTCTACATAATTAATTAGGTCCATTAGGAGATTTTGTATAGGGCAAAATCAAGTGTTTGAGACTCAACCTATTTTAAAATACTTTAGCGCACCCCTAATGGATAAGATTATAAAATTTTAAGTCCCTTTTCTACCAAGGTCCGAAAACTACCACTTATTAGTGGCTACTTGCAAACATACCACATGCTATCGAGATCTAAAATTTGGCATGACACTATCTCTAAGGCTCTAGCCAGGCCTCTATGCTTAACTAAAACACCCCACTGCCTCACAACCAAATGCATCCAAAGGCTACACTCTGATCTAAGTTAGACACATTTGTCTTATTCACAGTCCAATGAATCTCTTCCAAACACTGCACAGGGAGTACCCCAACATAGTGGTGACTTTCACCTTGTAGAAAAATCACAGGGAGCAACCCCCAACTAATTACTGTGGCCCCACTACGGCTCTTCTACATCTTAGGGATTAGCCCCAAGATGCACCATTCCAACATAATGCAAAACATAGTTCTCTTTTAATGTCTGTTCTAGGAGATAATTCAATCCTTACCAAATAAGGCCCCAAAGGAAACAATCATCTAAACCTATGTTGTCTTGGGAAATCTCACAGTCAACGTGGGTCAATATTTGCAAATAAGTGCTATGCATCCACGAGATAATCCTCATGATACCATGTATATAAACTTTGAATGTAAAGTGAATTCCCTTAAGTGTAGAAACAAGTAACCTTATAGATTAAACAACATGGATTGTGTGCAAATAATTCTTTTCATGACTTCACCCTAATGCAATGCGTTGTCGAAGGGTTTGCGAAAGCAAAGTCGTGACCACAGAGGACTTTGAATAATTTTAGAATAGGAGGTTAATCTAGCAAAATCAGATTCAATTTAAAAGTTCAATTTCAGATAATATGTGACATACAATCAACTTCATCTGAATGGAAATCGCTCCAATAGATCAGCCTGCTCCAACACCAGACATCTCATAAAAACCGGATTAAATTACGAGTCTTTTCTCCTTTCTTCTTCATTCTTTATATTTTTCTCAGGATTTTTGAGAAAGCAGAGACAACAAGCAAGAAAGTGCTTCGTTGTCTAGGATAACCTGGGTCTGAATATCATTACTGGTTACTATATTTCCAACAGTTAGCAAAGTACTCAGGAGAACAGTGGTAACTCTTGTTGATTATCTTTGCTTTGACACATCCTAGGCATTGAAGGGTAGCTGGCTTTGAAGAGTGCACATTACAGACTGTAATCCTCCTATCACTTTGAATTTGAAACCACACATATTTGAGATAAATCCCAGTCATAGGTGCTATTTCAGGGACATTGTCTAGAGTAATGGAGCCATCTGACAGCGCAAGAGAACATTTGGAGTCAGTTCATAACCCACAATAGGAATCTCTGAGGGCAGGTGCATTCACAGTACATTCAGCAAGTACATTCAACATACTTTCCACTCCCTCAGCCGTATAAACCTGTAAATTTCAGTGGCTGGAAATAGCAATGCTTTCATCTGGTTATCTTGTCCAGCAATATCACACATTGATTCATGCACAAACTTGTGCCTTCTGTGAGGAGCTAGAGGTAGAGCTGAAGATAAATTTGGGAAAGGCTGTTGGAAACATTCGTTATCAGAAGACTACCACATTGTTCAATTCAGCAGCAGCTGTTATGCCACTGGGAGAGGGGTATACATGGTCATTCAAAAACAAGATTGAAGTTTTCCATCATCTACAAAGCCCTCATCTTCACTATCCTCATTTCCCACGTGTTTCTTGTGGTACCTAAGAGGCAAGACCCGCAGCCGCTCAGCTGCATCAACAGCTTCAGAAGTATAAAGATCTGCAATTCCAAGGGCCAAATCCATCAGCACATAAGATGCTCCTGCACAATCATTAAGTACCTCTATATCAAACTCTTCAGCTCCCCTTTCCTTAATAGCTGAAGAGAGCTTGCGATTCGCCTCACTTAGAGCTGGAAGAAAATCCTTCACCCTGTTGAGCATGCTAGGAAGCTGTACTGGTGAAGTTAACGGAGAGCTTTTGCATTGATGAACATCAGCATTTTTCGAACTGCAAATTGTGAGAAGGCTTGCTGGCTTCTGAAATGCGACTATCTTCTCAACAATTTCATAAGGACCAAACACTTGATGCAGCACATCTACATTGATGGTATACAAAGGATTGTGTATGGTGATCAAAAGAATTCGATTGGGTTGTGAGTCCTGGTCAGATTGCTTCCGAGGATTCGCAGATGGTTCTGAAACTATAAGCTCCAGATGTGAAGAGAACTGAATATACACATTCCTCCCTGAATGTTTATCGCTTTGTCATACTGACGAACTGTAATTCAGTGCTGTTCAATTGCTTTTTCTTCCAATTTTCCTCAGCACCTTCCCCTCTTCGTCGTTTCCCTCCTCTAAGTCAACCACTCATGAGGCCTCTTCTAGCGCAGGCTCGCTGGTAACCACGACAGGTGGTATTTCTGCCTTTTTCTCTATGGCAACCTCTCGGGAGGCCTCTTGCAGAGGTGACTCAATGGCAGGTACATCAGGTGGTGATTCCTTCGTGTCTACATCCAGAGCTTCGATTTTTTATGCTTCGACTGTCTCCTTGATCTTGGATTCAGCAGCTTCCGTTCTCCCTTCCTCTTCATTCCCCCGTCATTTTCTTCAGCGTCCCACCTTATTGATCATCGTCCCTTTCAAAATAGTGTTCTTTTTCTTTCCCCCCCAAAAAGCTCTTTAAAAAATAGTTCTCTTTTGCTTTTACTTTTTCACGCCCCCTTTGTCCTCTTCCCTAGCACAGATGTAGGCATAATGGTAGGCACTGCCAGTCGATGCGACTGACCAGATCTGCATAGCAAAAAGCTGAGAATGTTGCTGCTAAACCAGCAATTAAGAAAGACAGAGCCAAAGCTAGACCAGATCTTTCTCTGGCTACAGTACCAACAAGTACATACACTCCAGCTCCAATCGTTGATCTCACACCCATCTGCTAGCTTGTAGCCAACCCAACCAATTTTGAAGCCTATGACAGCTCCAGTGGCAATCACAAAAACTAAAACACAAACATTGGCAGAAGTTACGGTTGCTTGCACAACTGCACTCTCTTTTATTCCAGCACATAGCACAATAGTGACCACAATAACCAAGATGGCTGCACATGGATCAATCACTATACTAGTTGCAAAGAGCTCTCTTTGTACCAGGCAGGCAGGTAGTCTGTCTTTTCCTCCCAACAATAAGGCTAGATTGGGAGATATGCCACATGCTACTGCAGAGCCACCAACAGTATACTCCAGAATCAACGCCCAGCCAATCAGCCATGCAATCCCTTCATGCTCACCACTATACCTCCAAACTTCTCTCCACTATACTCATACGCAGAAAATAAATGTAAACACAACAACTAAGTATGTACAAAGTATCAAATCACACACACAACTTTTGGGTGGTTTTCACACCTCGAATACGCAACAATACGACAGCGTCATTGTTAAGACAACATTGAAGTAGTTCATACTATTGCCCTTCTTTAAAAACTTAAAAATGAACAAATCCTATATGTCAAAATATGCATAAAATCATATTTCAATGGATTCTTAACTGCCCACAACCCTTTTTCCCTACCATTTATGGTTTTATATTCGTTGATAGGTGTAAATAATATTTTTCATGTATTTTTTGTATATAAAAAATAATAAATACACACTTTGATATAAAGAATGGGGATAAACTTAGGCTAAACCTCATAACCTAGTCCCACCATACATCCATATACACATCCATAATTTTCTATACTTTTTTGGCACATCAAATCTATTTGTTTCCATATAAAATCTATTTTTCTTGTTTTTTTATATTCCTTATTAATCATTATTGGTTTCCTTAATTTTTGAACATGTAGAGATTGCATAAACCAAGATATATCATTATACTTCATATGACCCCATGTGAACACCAAAAGAACCATGAAAATGCATAAACCTTCAATTTCCCTAAAATCTAGCAATTCTTACATTGCAAGTTTTCTCAATTTTCATTTCTAAATATACAAAAAACCAACTAAGAATTATAATTTTTCAAGCACCAAAAATCATATTCAAATATTTTGAACCATTTCCCATATTATGCGCAAAAGATTTATAGTAAAACAAAATAATCGAGCACTTACACATTTATTTTAATATGAATCCACACATATTTCAAAGTTGGGAAGCCGCTAACACTCTTACATGGCCATTGATGCATCCTCAACCTTCAATTTATGCTCCATAAAACTTCAACATCATTACACATCTGAAATCTATCGCTTCAACCCATCCCCGTTTGACATAGATTAAGCCATATGAACAAGGTACAAAGAGGAAAGAGAAAGGGGGGAGACCAAGACTGAAATATGATATATTCATTCCTTGCATCATATTGCACATGCATGTAGTCTCATTGAAGCCCTCAACATGTAGATCGCGGATATGCCTTCCATCTTTGATTTCTTTGATCGAATCAAAAAGCCACACTTGATGAATCAAATGGGCGAACCAAGAGCATTACTTTAGAGGAGGAGAGTGTGTCAATAAAAAAATAGAAAAATTATACTCTTGAGGAGATGTTAACATTAGCTTGTAAGGTTGATACATGTGAGGGCCAATTAGAACACTCTCAAAAAGTTGTAGAGTCACAGAAGAAGCTTATTCAAGAACTGCACAACAAAGTAGCTACCCTTTATGTTCCTTCTCCAACACTTGTGGTATCTTTTGCACTATCTTCTAAATAAGAGCTTGACCTGTTACAATAAAAGGATAAGCTATGTGATGGTTTCTTTGCTAAGGTTGAGCGCCTTCTGTAGTGCATGAATTGTGTCCAAGATGATGCTATTCACTATGTTGGATTGATGTCACCTCTACCTTCTTTCTGAATTAAGTATAATCAATAACACTTGGCCTTGTATATTTCCTTAAGTAATGTGAATTTAGAACCTCTAGAGGATAGGTAACATAAATTTTGGTCTTCAAATTTGCTAAAATTTATGTTTGATATATTTGTGGATGAGTTGATTTCTCATGAGGCACAATTGCTTTCTTTCATGTATCATAAAGGAGATTTACAAATCCCTAATGAGGAGGACATATTTTGGTTCTTGGATGGTTTCTATGATAAATATAAAGAATATATTGAAGATTTGTTGTGATAAATCATTGGAGATTCATTATATGATGCTACGTGAAGATTGGTTGTTCTTGGTAAATTTTTCTTCTTGTGGTTGATTAAAGTATGAAGAACATGCTTGTTAGTATGACAATATAGATTTCATTGTAGTAGTTTTCCATTTTCTTGGTGTTCTTCTTGGGACTCCAAGATAGATGGTAATCATGTATTGTGATAACATTAGTAGCATTATGTTGGCAAAGAACCCAGTCTACCATGCAAGGGCAATGCATATCAAAGTGCACTACCATTTCATCAAAGAGAAGGTTATGGATGGAGAGATAGACTTGGTACATGCCAAAACCAAAGATTAAATCATAGATATCTTTACGAAAGCATTAGATAAAGATAAGCTTGAGTACTTTAGACGTGCACTAGGGTATTGCATTTGCAATCTTATTCTAAGCTTGAGGGGGAGTGCTAAGAAGTAAGGCATAGGCTGAATCGTATCCTATATATACATAAATAAAGTAGAGGATGTGTGAAGTGACTTAAAGGTCAAAATGTATCTACCACTTTAGAGGATACTTTGTGGTGTATCACTTGACAATGATAGAAGAAGAAGAATGAGGATGAAGAAAAACTATTTAGCCTCCATATCTTGTGCTATTGCTCCTTCCATTGTGCATCCTATTCCATTGTTTTCATAGCTGGCTCAATCTACATAGGTGTGTAGCATCTAAATTTCTTAAACTATTGCTAAAAACTATTTTTTAGTTGTTGAGTAATTGACATTTGACTTAGTTAATCTTGTACTAATGAAACAAATGGGTGCCTACTTTTCTACATCATCCTCTTGAAGAAGACCAGCTCGAATTCTTGAGTTTGATATGTTTATTTGTAGGAAAAATGGCTTCGAGAAATCAAGATAGTGTGACATTACCATTTTTTGTACAAGATTCTTTAATCACGTAAATGTATCATCACATTCTTTTGTCCAATGAAACTTAATGCCTTTTTTTAACAAACTTCGTAAAGAAGTAGTTACCTCTACCAAGATTGGAACAATTGACCTAAAAATTTTGGCATGCCAAGGAATCTTTGAAGTCGCCTCATAGTTTGTGAAATGGGGAAAGATTTTAGATGTTAAATATGTGGGATCTAGAGCATGGCAGATGCAGAAGCTATGGAGGTTGGAAATGAAAGAGTGATTTCATGAAGACATTGACCTGACTAATTGTTACACAAGTGAATTGGGTTCCAAGATGGAAGCTTGGACTCATAAACACAATCTTGTGTATTGAGTGACAATGACACAGATACTTTACTGAAGGACAAAAGTACTATGACATTGCATTAGAAAAGAGAGCAAGTACAATGCTTTATCGGAAGCTGGATGGTACCGCTTCTCCTACTATGCATATGGGATTCTAGTCCTGAGCCCTCACTGTTCCTTACAAAGAGACTGAAGTAGGTGTGATTGCAAACATCTCAACATTAAATATAATATCTGTAAAAAATTACACACCGCAATAAACAGAATCTGAGAAAGAGATAGAGAGTACACAACAGATAAGAGGAGAATCAGTAAATTCTTTAGCTCCAAACAACTGATACAAAGATGGCTCAATCCACCCGTGCGCTTCCACTGTGTGAAGCTTAGATGGCGATCTAGACAGAAGATAGGTGAAGAGCTTAAGGCTAGCTAGAACAACAACTCTGACTAGGTGAAAGATGAATGATAGATGGCTGTGAAGGGGTTTATCTTTTATAGCCTGCGAAGGCCATTAGGTTGGCCTGACCAACCTACCATATAAGCCTCCACTAGTTGGCCAAGGAATATTCCCTTTACCATTGGGCCGGGGGCGCTGCCCTCGGACCCCCGCCAAGGGGGCCGTTGGCCCCCCTGGGACCCCCCAGCCAAGAGCCGCTTCCATGGCCCCCGGACCCCAAAATAGGGGCCCCTTTTAACTCCCTTACCCCGTAACTCAATGCAATGTGCCTCAAGTTGCTACCAGCTTAACCACTCTGTCTAACCCAAAGATTAGACCCACAACGGTCACCTTTTTGCCATCCGGTCACATAGACATCATCTGATATACAAGTCAGGACTCAACCAATGTCCGGGCTCACATTTGGCTTCTCCTCATAATGGGAACCTTACAACTTTGAGCACCATGGATCATTGGTGGCACCTAATGAGGGTGGGGCATTGATCATATCTAACACCCCCCCTCAATGTCCACCCATAGGTGAACTAACTCCTCGGCCCAATGCTAAGTCTTTGAAGATGAACTTGAAGCAATTCCTTTGTAAGTGCTTTGGTGAAGATATCTGCTCTATTCTCCTCTGTTGGACAGTAGACCAGTTCCACTATCCCATCCTCCATCAAATCAAGCACATAGTGATACTGGATCTCTATATGTTTGGTGCATGCATGAAACACTAGATTTTTGGCAATGGAGATGCAGCTGTGATTGTCACATCTCAGCACAGTTGGTTCTTCATCCTACACTCCCATATGCCATAGAATCCTTCTCAACCATACTGCTTCACACATGCAGCAAAACAAGCTACCTTGTACTCTGCTTCGGTAGAAGACAATGCCACTGTTGGCTACTTCTTACTAATCCAAGAGAAAATTCCTGAACCCAAAGAGAAACAATAACTAGAAACTGACTTCCTGGAATCACTGTCTCCTGCCCAATCTGAGTCATAGTTCCCCACAAGAGAAGTTCCGAAACTGTATGTGATACCATAGTCAAGAGTTTCCTTCAAGTATCTGAGCACCCACATCCCAGCCTTCCAATGACTCTCATGAGGTTTGTTTGAGAACCTACTCAAAAAACCAACAGCAAAATTGATATTTGGTCTGGTGTTACACAAGTAGATACCTCCTATACTTCCCAATGTCTGCTAGTGTTGATGTATCCTCGACGGATAACTTTGCATTCACCTCCATAGGTGTAGCTATCTCCTTGCACTCGGTCGTGCCAAATGCCTTCAAGATCTCCCATGAATACTTCTTCTAAGAAATGAAGATCTTTCCTGGATCTTTCCAGACTTCAATCCCCAAACAATAGTGCTGCAAGCCCAAGTTTATCATTTCAAACTCAGAACTCAAAGCCTTTCGAGTTTGGTTGATCATATCTTCATAGTCACCTGTAATAAGAAGGTTGTCCACATATAGGACAATCACTACAGACTTTTTACCATCCCTGTAAACATACAAGTTAGCATCTGAGGCACATCTTTTGAAGTTTAGGTTTCAAAAGAACTTATCTATCCGCTGGTACCATACTCTGGGGGCTTGTTTCAGCCCATACAATGCCTTCTTCAGCTTACACACTTTGTTCTCAGAATGGGGGGCCTCAAACCCTGGTGGCTGAGCCACGTACACCTCCTCGGACTTGAGGTCACCATTTAAGAACGCTGACTTAACATCCATTTGGTACATTGGCCACTTCTTGTGGGCAGCCACTACAAGTACCATGCGAATAGTGGTCATTTTGGCAGTTGGGGCAAATGACTCTTGAAAATCAAACCCTTCAACTTGTGAAAATCCTTGGGCAACCAGTCTATCTTTGTACTTTTCTAAGGTACCATCAGCCTTGTACTTTACCTTCTAGATCCACTTGGTGCCAATAACCTTCTGCTTTGCTGGTCCATCCACTAGCTCCCAAGTGACATTCTTCATTATGCTGTCATACTCCGCTTGCATAGCAGCCTTCCATGATGGAACTGCAACTACTTCTTCTAAGTCAGTTGGCTCCTTTACTTCTCTCATAATCTCAACCATCAAGGCCATATTGACTATGTGAGCAGAATCCCTCCTTTGCTCCTCTATTCTCTGAGACCTCCTTGGTCCATCTACCTTCTCCTCAACAGATGCAGGCATAGGATTATTGTATTCATAGAGCTCCTTCACCCAGTGCGGCAATGGATTTTCCAGTGGGGTGATGTCAGGTTGGTGAACTTTTTCCTCATCATTTGAAGATGATGCTTCCTCCTCCTTAAGGATAGGGACAGCTCTCGGGATAGGTTCATAGTAGACTACTTCTTCGCTTGATGATAAAGTGGAAGAACTTGCCTTCTCCTCCTCCACTGTATGCGACTCCTCCTTGAACACCACATCATGGCTCACGATGATCTTCTTTGCCTCTTGACCATATAATTTGTAAGCCTTCTGCTCATCACTATAACCCAAGAAGATACATTTTCTGCTTTTTGGTTTTAACTTGTTTCTCTTCTCATCTAGAACATGTGGATAACACTCACATCCAAAAATTCTGAACGTGAGACAGATGGTTTCTTACCAGTGTAAGCCTCATGAGGTGCTTTTTCCTTGAGAGCCTTTGTGTAGCTCCGATTTAGAATGTAGACTGCAGTATTAACAGTTTCAGCCCAAAAATGGTTAGGCAATCCCTTGCCCTTTAGCATGCATCTTGCCATCTCCACAATGGTGCGATTCCTGCGTTCCACAATACCGTTCTACTGAGGTGTGTAAGGCGTCGTCAATTGATGCTTGATCCCTTTGCTATTGCAAAAGTCTTCAAACTCCTTTGAGTTGAACTCACCACCACCATCTGTTCTAAAATTCTTCACACTTTTCCCTGTTTCATTCTCAACAAGTTTTAGCCATTCTTTAAACTTACCAAAATCTTGAGCCTTATCACGAAGGAAGTACACCCACATCTTCCTACTGTAGTCGTCGACAATCAACATAAAATAAGAAGATCCCCCCAAGGCCTATGTAGGCATCTTACCACACAAGTCAGCATGCACCAACTCTAAAGGAGCCTATGCTCTATTCTTGCTTTCTTGTGGAAATGCCTTTCTCTGTTGCTTGCCCATCATACAAGCTTCACATGATTCCTTCAATTTAGTTATTGTAGGTAGGTGAGCAACCATATCTTGCTTTTGCATCTCGTTCAACACTGCAAATCTGATGTGTCCAAACCTTTCATGCCAAAGCTTACTTGTGCCCACTCTAGCGGTGGTTGTAAGAGCAGTTAGCTCATACAGGTTGTTCCTTCTTTCTCCTTTGCCAACAATTGTGCCAGCACTATCAAGAATTTCTACACCTGTCTTCTTGAACCTCACTTCATGACCAAGATTAGGTATGGCAACAAACTAATAACAGATTTCTTCGAATTTCGAGAACATACAACACATTTGAAAGCTTTTTGACTTCATCATTTGCAGCAACAAAAGAAATAGTACTTGTGCCCACAGCAGGGCATTTAGCATCATTTCCAACCATCACAGTGATGGATTCTTGTAGAGGCTGCATAGAACTGTATAGACCTTTCTTGTTGGTCATGTGATGGGAGGCCCCACTTTCCAACACCCATGAGTCAGTGGTAGATTCTTCTTGCGCCAAGGAGCACACTTCCTCAATGGTCACCATGAATAATTCCAACTCTGCTTCAGCTGTACTGGCTGTCTCTTTCCCTTTACTTTTAAGGGTACCATTCTTTTCATCTGCCTTCTTGACACGACAATCTGCAATTGCATGTCCTTTCTTCTTGTAGTAGAAACACTCTCCTTGAAACTTCTTCTTGCCGCCCTTCTTCTTTTTGTCACCATCATTTTTGGTGGAGGAACCACCTTTGCCTTTTTCATTGGTAGAGAATGCAACATCTCCATTGTTGCTTCCTTCTCGGGATTTCAGCCTCAACTCCTCCTCCATCAATAATGCACAAAACTCCTCAAAAGTCAAAGCTTGAGGTCTCACCTGAGTATTAAGGGCAGTTGCTAGTCCATCAAACTTTTGTGGACAAATCCGAAGACACCTCCGAGCTAGATTTTTGCTACTCTTTTGTATCCCAGTGCCGGCCATCTAGTTGCGCAGATTCTTAATTCGAGTTATGAATGCTTCAACCGTCTCTCCTTCAGCAAACTTCTTCGCTACTAGTTGATTCTCCAAGTTTTGAATCCTTGTTTGGTTTCGTGACTCCTTAGTACATTCCAAGCCTCTGACGCTTTGGTTGTATGCTAAATCAAAGTCAGAACATTGTCAAAACAGCTTGTAACTAAGGCACACAATGCATCTGCATTCCTTCGTTTCCAAGCTTGTAGAAGATCTACATTTGGAGGAATCATCACACTAGAATTTGATGGGTTGAGGGTAGGTTGTGGTTCTGCGTCAGTCCCCAGCACAATCTCCAGAAGCTCATAAGAATCAAGGATAGTTGTAATTTTGAACTTCCACAAGGTGTAGTTTGTACCATCTAACTTGCCTTCGCTAAAGGTTGGTGGAAGAATCCTCAATGTTTGAATAGCTGGTACAGCAGCACCACCTTCTGCACCGCTTCCTGATGCGCCTAAACCGCTTTCGGAAGTCGACATAGTTTCTCTTTGCTGTTGAAGCCTTTGCCTCTTACACACTCTCTGATCTCTAGAGCCCCCTGGGCTCTGATATCATGCAAAAAATTACACAGCGTAGCGAACAGAATCTGAGAAAGAGATAGAGAGTACACAACAGATAAGAGGAGAATCAATAAATTCTTTAGCTCTAGACAACTGATACAAAGATGGCTCTGTCCATCCATGCGCTTCCACTATGTGAAGCTTAGATGGCGATCTAGATAGAAGATAGGTGAAGAGCTTAAGGCTAGCTGGAATAGCAACTCTGACTAGGTGAAAGATGAATGATAGATGGTTGTGAAGGGGTTTAGCTTTTATAGCCCACAAAGGCCGTTAGGTCGGCCTGACCAACCAACCATATAAGCTAAACCCCTTTTTGCCATCTATCATGTATACCTCATCTGATATACAAGTTAGGACTCAACCAATGTGGAGTCTTATATAGACCTCATCTATACCTCCACTAGTTGACCGACTAGTGGCAGCCTGACCAACCTACCATATAGTCTCCACTAGTCGGACCTTTTTTCCATCCGATCACATAGATCTCATCTGATATACAAGTCAGGACTCAACCAATGTCTGGGCTCACATTTGGAATCTCCTCATGATGGGGGCCTTACAACTTTGAGCACCATGGATCATTGGTGGCACCTAATGAGCATGGGGCATTGATCATATCTAACAATATCTTCTCTTCATCCATTGAAGTTACCTTGCTTGAGATTTTAAATCCTAGAAATCTCATTTCACTTTGTGCCTTCTTGTATTTTCTCAATTCTAACTTCAAATTGAAATTACTCAAATGCTTGAGAACTCTTTGTAAAACTACAACATGTTCTTTCGATGTATTATTATGGATTAAAATGTCATCAAGGTAGACCACCGAAAAACATTCATCAAGTACATTTGCAAAGATAAAATTTAGCAACCTCTGAAAAGTACTAGTGGCATCTCATAATCCAAAAGACATAGCCACAAATTCAAATAAACCCTTTTCTATCTTGAAAGTTATTTAGGTCTATCTTTACCTCAATAAGTATTTGCCAATATTGTGAAGCTAAATCCACAGAGGTAAAAAGTTTGGACCCACCAAGTTGCTCCAAGAGGTCATCTTGGAAGTGGGTATACATCATGTGTAGTGATCTTGTTTAAAAGCTAAAAATCTACACAAAAATTGTATTCTTCATTGCATTAATTTTTCACCAAATGTGGCTTTGATGCCTAAGGCTCTTAGAATGCTAAGTACTTCCCTTCCGTAACATTTCTTCAATTTCTTTCTTTATTGCTTTATTTTCCTTGGGAGAACATCATCTTCTTGCAATCTTAATATGTTTGTGATCTCCCATTTGGATATCATGTTTTACGTTAGTTGATGTGAAAAAAAAATTCTTCATCACAAACTAGATTCTAAATTGATTAGGTGAATCTTGTATCATTTTTTATCATTTCTATTCTTGAAAAACCATTTCCACTATCTCAGTAGTCTAAAAATTTTACAAATTCTCTCAGCAACCAAGCTACAAGAAAGGGAGTTTCAATCATGTAGGGAGATCCAATGTCATATCTTTAAAATGCAATTGGGCTCCTCATCTAATGAGCTAATCACATTCCAAAGTCATGGGAAAACCCTAATGGGGGAGAATATAATAGGGATGTTGAAAGACAACCCTCTTGACCCTAAAAGGGACATTGAGAACTTCATATGTGTTATATATGTGTTTGTTATATCCAAAAATCACTTAAATTTCTTGAACATGTTGACGAGAAGCTTTGATTGAACTTGATAAACGAGATATTATAGAGGAAAAAGAACTCCGATAATCCAACAATACTTCTATATTGAGACCATTAATTTGTATATCAATTGTGCTTACAATTCTCTTTCAAGAGCTTGAAGATACAAATGGCCTACCTCATACATCCATTCACCTAGGCATTTTTTAGTAATGTAAGCTCTTCTAATTAAACAATTTGTACTTTCTTTATTATAAGCTCTTCTAATGTAAGCTCTTCTAATTAAACAATTTGTACTTTCTTTATTATATTTCTCTTTCTTTGCGGCTTCCAATAATTTTTGGATATGTGACCATCCACATTGTAATTGAAACATTTTGGGCATCTTTGAGTATCTTTAGTGGTAAATGTCTTTGAGTATTTTGTAGATGGATACCCATTAGAGATACTTTATCTTTGTTAGCTTCTTGTTGAAATGGTTATCTTTTTTTTCATTGAAAACGTTGCCTTCAATCATCTCAGTAGCACTAGAAAAGTCACATGATCTTGATCTTTAACCCTCCTATGAAGGTCATAACTTAGTCTAGGCCATTTAAAAAATAATTTCATGTCTTCTATCATTTGTACATCAATTCTCATCAAGATTTGTTTCAAATGTACAGTGAATTAAGAAATTGACTCATATTCCTTTTGCTCGCCTTCATTAAGTTGTTTTAGAGCACTTTTCATAACATGATCATGAGCAAAGTCACATATTATGGCTGTCTTGAAAGAATTCCAAGTATACTTTATCTCATTTAGTGGCTAAACATACCATGTGGCTGCAATTCCTTCTACAAAAATTTGTACCTCATTTAACTTCTGCCCTTCTTGCTAATCATGATAATTTGCAACATTGTGAAAGTGATGTAATTGAGAGCAACATTTTAACACCCGTGAAGTGCCGAAAAGGAGTGGACTAATGCAAATTTGATGAGGTAATTTAAAGGTGATGGAAGAATAACATGAGGACTCGACAATTTTTGGAGACCGAGGAAGAAGAAAATGCAAAACTTCGGTCGTTGCGGTGGTTGCAAAATTTTCATAATTTTTCAATAATCGGATTGAAGAAAGATAGCTTCTTTGCCATTTGGGATGTCAAGTCAGACATCTCAGGGAAGTTACTATATGTATATCCTCTACATCACGTGCATTCAAGACCTATTTATAAATATCTTTATCCGTAAATTTTCCCTAAATAAAACATAACCCTTTTCTCTTCAATCTATAAATGACCCTTTTATATTGCACCCTTATGTATGTAAAAAATATATAAAAATGGTATTTTAAAAATACCTTATTTTCAATCCATGTGATGCACACATATTTATGAGTAACTTACCCGAGTCAGACATGCAAGATTTTTTAGATTTGGAATTGGTCGCCAAGTGGAAGGGATGTGAGTGGTCAAGCATTACCAAGGTCATAATTGGCCAAAAAAGAGGACAAAAAAATGGGCATCGCCTTTAGGGGGCCTATAGGCTCCTAATTGTTTTCCTGGGAGAGGGGGGGTTTTAAAAAATGGGGCAATCAGCAGATGCCACCCCCATGGCGACATTTTGGATGGAGGAGGGTTGGGGGCTTGAGAGCAACCCATCCAACTAGTTATGCCTGTGAATTCCCTGATTTTTCTGCTCTCCATCGCTACTTTTCAAATGCAAAATGGCTGCATGGTGGAGAAGATGCAGAATTAGTATTTCTCTCTCCTCCCTCCTCTCTCCTCTTGCTACTTGTTCACATGTGTGGTTCTATGTGAGAAGGGGGTGGAGTTTGATGAAAGGACGCTGATGGAATGATGGTGTTGGAGCAAAGGAGATCACAGATGGGGCTCTCAGAGAGCATTAGCAACGAAGAATGAGTGCCAACAGCCTCTTAACCATGAAATACATGTCTCAAAAAGCGTGATTTTATGTGTATAGTAGTAGATTTCTTTATTTTATGATAGATGTTTGATAAAATTGTTTGTAAATGGTTGCCTTTGGTTCTTAATGTTGAAATCTATTAGAAATCTTAAAGAAAAGCAAAAATTTTAGTCATATAATAATTTATATCAAAACATGCAAAACCTGTAATTATGCAATTTTCATAGAAATCATAAATTGTGGGGATTTTGTTTTGATTTTGAGGTTCATATGGATTATAAATGAATATAAAATCAATTCTCATTGATTGTGATCAATCCCAACCCATAAATAAGAAAGATTAGAATTTTTATCTAGATAAATGAAGAAAAATAGTGAAAAAATAGACAATTTTAGGCTTTTGCATTAGAAAATTAAGAAAAAATATGGTTTATATTCGTGGATGTATGACATGGATGGATCATGAGGGATAACCCCTATTTCAACCTTCTATCTATGTTAAAGTATACTTTTTACCGCTTTTACAAGAAAAACACATTAAAAATTGCTTCCTACACCTATCAATGCATGCATAATCTAAACGGTAGGGAGAAGGAGGGGTTTTGAGGGTGAGTAATGAATGATAAAGTTCTACACTTTCATCTTTTGCTAATGCATGACATATAATACATTCATGGTTGAAGTTTAAGAGGGTCTAGCAGCACGAGAATACTCAATGTTGACCCTTAGCAACACAACATTATGTGTAGATTAAAATCATTGAAATAAATGAATTCACACCTCACAAATGATGATTCCTAAATGATAAAATGAATATGCACTATGGTTCATACACAATTGCATTGCGCATATCACTTGGTATCGTTATTGGATACATTGGAATTGTTTTATTATACATATGACCTACGTGGAGTATGTGAGATACCTAAGCTATAGGTTTAGATGGTCGGTTTCCTTAGGGACTATTTAGTGAGAAAAAGATCTATATCTCTTGGAACATTTGAAAATAAGAGTGGATTTTGTGATGAACATGCTATTTGTGTTAGTGGTGTATCGAGGGGCCAATCCTTGAGGTGTAGGAGAGCTGAAGGGAAGCCATGGCATTCAATTGAGGGGTGCCTTCTTCTATTTGTGCTTACAAGGTATTTTACACTAATATATGTGTAGGGAATCCCTCCGAGGAGTGTGGGGAAGTCTTAACCATTGGATTACAATCCAAAACAAGCACAAAATTTACAATAGGAATTAGGGCACTATGTCCCTTATATGCTCTTGGTCGTGAGGCCGAGAGGGTTTGTTCTTTGAGTATAAAGAAGGCTCCGCTAGTACTTAGAGCCAATGCCGAGTTTTTTTAAGGTATTGACAGGTGGTGCATTTTTTGGGAGCATATAATAAGTGGCGATTTTTGAATCTCGGTCAATTGGGACCAATTCATTAGTGTATGCCAAAAGTTAGTGAGATAGACTCACAAGACCATCAAGTGGAGCTTCAAAAGCAAGAAAGGGTTGAAAGAGCTAGATGGTGGGCCAAATTAATTAGAATATATTCTCCACAAAGGAGTGATCCAATATCCTTACAAGGGTGGGGTCTTAGTAACCCTAGTTTGATGCATAGTCCATTAGGGAGAGGAAGTTCTAGTACTTTCCTCCTTTCAATCAGTCCGTCCTCGAGTGAGTGATAGTTCAAATTATTCAACTCCTTTAGCAAATCCGATTGTTACCATGGTGGTGCACCCATTGCAATCCTAGCAAGGACACTAGAATTGCCAGTGTTAGGGTTTCCTCTACCCATTTTTAATGGGTTAGTAGAGGAAGATGCGGAACTTCAAATCAATGAATTCCAAAAGTTAATGTTTAACTATCCAATTCAAGATGAGGGACACTTGATGATGTTCTTCAACATGACTTTGAAAGGATGAGCTGCAGTGTGGTATCATAGCCTAGAGGCTGGAACCATAACTAAGATCGACTTATTCTTTGTGGCCTTTTCGAAGAGAGTTTGCCCCTAAAAGGGGAGGTCGGTATTGGCTATGTGTCTTTAATGTTACACATCAAGAACCTCACAAGAATGTCCTTGGGTATGCCAAGAAACTCAAGGAGGTATTTCGTAAGTTACAAACCTATATTCTTATTCCAGTTGCTGCTCAGTTGCAATGCTTTTTCTGAATGGGCTAGACTTTAACATTCAAGTGTAGTGGAGCAGTGTTGCTCTTTTCGACATTGATATGGCTATTACATGAGCAGAAGTGGTAGAATCGTAATTACAAGTGTTTTATGCCCTAGGGAAAACTGGAATTTGAGTTTAGGGTTTGGATGACGAATGGAGGTCAAGGGACACCCATGAGTCCTCTTAATGGGAGAGGAAGAATAATTCCAAATGTGCCCATGTTGCCAGCTCCTCCTAGTGTGACCATGCCTATGGGTAGTCAAATGGCTCCATTGATTGTTGGAAGCCTGACGATAAATCCTACCATTGTTCCAAGGAATCAACATCCAATCCCTAATCAAGTGGTTAGCCCAATAGAATGATAGGTAGACAATCGCGGCTATGAGTCAAGTGCCTTGAATGTCCTTGGCAAAGTTAAGAATATGATGAACCACTATACTAATATGATTAGTGAACAATATAAACAAATAGATTTTGATGTCAATTTTCCTAAGAAGCAACAGAATTTGATAGGGAGTGGATGCCCGACGAGGATGCCCCCTCAAGATTCAATTGTAATTGGTGTGGTGGACAATTTTTCCCTAGGAATTATCCAAATGTTAAATGTGACATATATGGGTATGTCTTGGAGTAAGATTAGCTCTCTCCAACAAGGAAGTAAACAGCTAGGTCCAGTTAATCATTGAGCGCAAGGGAATAATCTCTCGCAAGATGAAGGATTGACAAATATTATAAAGAGGGAAAGCTATGGTAGAGGAGCTACCTAGTAGTAGTGGAGTTAGCCTTATAGAATTTGTTTGCATCAATGGCACTGAAGTTTCTAATCTATGGGCTATTACGAGAGGTCAAAAGGGTGAATAGGTCACAAAACCAAGAAAAACCGATCGAGGGAAACCCCAAGCAAGATGATAAGGGGACACAAGTTCTTAATCCCAATATGGAAGGTGAACCTCTCAAGGCCATAGATGGTAAAGCTGACCCCAAGAAGGATAAGGAGTCACCAAAGAAAAAGGAAAAAGCCAAGAAAGAAGCACCAAAGCCGGTTCAAAGAGACCAAAAAAGAGAATGGTCTTGCGAGAAAAGCGAGCTCCTGCTAGTTATCATGAATTTGATTTAGTGAGTTCTCTTTGCAAAGTTTAGCCAGAAGTAAATCTTCTATAGTTGATTAGGTTGTCTCCAGGAGTGCGCAAGGAATTTAAGAAGATTCTATGCACTAGGTATATTATTGAGCCCTTGAGAATAGCTTGAGTAGGAGGTGATTGGTTTGAGCATGCTGAAAAGCATTGTCTGAAGGATATCAACAAATGTTGGAGGAATATTAGTGGACCATGCTATTGTGGACACAGGATCCTTTGCCAATATTATGAGTTCGGAATTGATGGAGAGACTAGGATTAGAAATAAAAAAAGATGCATCCATGATCCTCTGAATGGCTTATGACAATTTGAGAAAAACCAAAGGTTGCATTACTAAAGTCCATGTGACCATTGCCAATGTAGAATGCATTCTAGACTTTAAGATCATTAGGTTTGCAGGGCGACCTAGCTATCAAGTATTGCTAGGCAAGCCATGGATCTTACAAGTAGACTATCAGGTTGATATACTCATTGGGTGATTGATTTTTTGTCGAGGTGCTAGACGAATCCAATGAGGGGTCCACTACAAAAGACATCTACCAAGTGACTTTGAATGAGCCAATATAGGCTCAAGAGAGGATAAGGGATGTGGATGTAATTGAGCTTTGACCTTGGTTCTTAGATGAATGATACACAACCAATTAAATTATTGTCCATGCTTAGTTCAGAAGAAAGGAAGGACTGTGTGTCCTTGATTGAATAATTCTATGATATCTTTGCTTAGAGTTATGATGAGCTAAGAGGCATTCCTCCCAGCCTAGTTGTTTATACGATTCCTTTGAAGCAAGGTAGCCGCCCTTGAGCGATAGAAAGTAAGGTGTATGCCTTTCGAACTAAGGAACGTGAGCTATTCAAAGAATTGACAAAGCTATGAAAGGCTAGCCTGATATTTTTAGTTCAACACATAGAATGGTATTCACAAGTTATTATAAGGAAGAAGAAGAACAATCACATTTGGCTTTGCATAGATTTCAGAGAGCTTAATAAGCAGATGGTTAAGGATTACTACATGTTGCCATTCATTGATTAGATTTTGGATTAGTTGTTGGGTAGGGAAATATATTCGTTTATGGATTACTTTTCTAGATATAACCAGATGGCTATTGTAGAGGAAGACAAATTGAAAACAACATTTATCACTATCTTCCGTATCTTTGTGTATCATGTGATGGCCTTCGGTCTATGCAATGCACATGGGTCTTGGCAATGAACAATTGATAAGACCTTTGGTGATATCTCCCCAAAGGAGTTAAAAGTCTTTATTGATGATTTGGGAGTAGCCACCACAAGGGAGCCAATTGATTATATGGAGGAAATGTTTTGAGCATTGTAGGCAGTTCTGCTTTGCTCTTAACCCTAGAAAGTGCATGTTTGGAGTACTCTAGGGGTTGTTACTTGGCCATGTGGTTAGTCACCTGGTATTGCGACTAGCCCTAAAAAGATAAAGGTTATTGTCTCTATGAGCCCACCATGTACTCCAAAAGAGGTGCACAACATTTTTGTCATCAATTGAATATTATCAAAGATTTATCAATGCACTGGCGGAAAGAGTGTTGCCATTGATGAACCTTCTATCTTTTAACTATCTATTTGGGTGGAATGAAGTATATCAAGTATCCTTTGAGGATGTGAAGCACAAATTAGCAAAAGTGCCAATCCTAAAAGCACCCAAAAGAGGCGAGTTTTTCTATATATTTTCAACAGTCACAATACATAGTCTCAACTACTGTTTGGCTCAAATTTGGGAGGAGAAATGGTATCATCCAATTACCTTTGCTAGTAGGAAGTTGGGGATATCTGAAGTTAACTATATGCACATGGAGAAATTGTGCCTTGGAATGGTCTTTGTGACAAAGAAATTTAGGCACTATATTCTATATGAGAAGGTGGTATTCTCTTTACAAAGGCAGAAGGCCTTAGATTGTTGTTGAACAAGTTGCAGTTGCCTTCTGGCCATTTAGCATAGTTGATCACTTTGCAAGATTTTGATTATGAGATTAGGAGCAAGCCACTGAATCTTTAGGGTATTGTAGAATATCTTGTGGATTTTAGGGAGCCAAAGGAAATTCTGGCTGAGGGAAGTGATATTGAAGGTATATTTAAAATTGATACAACTTCCATCCCTTCTTGGTATGCAACTATAACGCATTATTTATCTACAAGAGGATTTGGGGCTGCTTTATCAAAGTCTGAAAAGAGAAAGATCAAGAAATAAGCATTATGCTTTTTGATTATAGCAGTTATCTTTTATCAAAGAGGAGTAGATGACATCTATTGTTGTTGTGTAGTACCCGATGAGGTACCATTTATTCTTAGGAGTGCCACGCTTCAGCATGTGAGGTACATTTTATTGGCTAACCTACTGCCCAAAAAGATCTCTATGCTGGATACTGGTGGCCATCAATTTTCCAAGATGCTTTTAGTTATGTTAAGTGTTGTGATGTCTATCAAAGGTACGATGCAAGGAAAAATCGTAGGCGACCTCTAAATCCCATTTTGGTTACGTTATCCTTTGAAAAATGGGGTATTGATTTTGTGGGACAAATATGCCCTTCATCAACTACGTGAAAGTGGTATATTATTGTAACAATGGACTACTTTACAAAGTGGTCTGAAGCTTGAGCAACGATGAAGGACAATGCTAAGGAGATAGCTAGTTTCATTATGGAGAAAATTGTTTGCCGTTTCAATCTACTTATGTTTGATTGAGGGACACACTTCTTGAACAAGGTTGTAATGGACCTAATTGAAGCTTTGAAGATTAAGCACAATAAGACTACCCTGTATAATCCTCAAGTGAACAACCAGGTTGAGAGAACAACCAGGTTGAGAATACAAATAAACAACTTGTGGGAATCTTATCCAATGGAGAGCAAGCGTGACTGGAACAAGAAATTATATGTGGTAGTGTGGGCTTACAATACAACATTCAAGAGAGCCACATACCACACCCCGTTCAAGCTACTGTATGGGGAGGAGTGAATTTTGCCATTAGAAATAGAGCTTCCCACTATGTTTTTTGCCCTCAATCATTCGTTGGAAGAGGGAGAAGATTTACAGGAACTGTATACTTCTCTGGCACATCTTCATGAGATTCAGTTGCAAGCTTTACTAGATTAAGAAGTAGGGAAGAGGAAAATGAAATCCCTTCATGATTTTTGGGCTAAGAAGCACAAATTTGCAAACGGTAAGTTAGTGATGTATTATGATGCTCGTTGGGAGCTCTTTCCATAAAAATTGGAACCAAAATGGGATGGAACTTACAAGATTGTACATTTAGGAAAGAATGGCTCTACGGTCCTTCTAGTAGATTTGCATGGGGTAGAGTTTAAGACTAAAGTTAACTTAAATAAGTTGAAGCCTTACTATGTGTAAGGGCTGACGTTGGGCTTGGTGCCTATGCAGGTCCTTCACGATTCAAATTTAACATGAAGTAGGTATTAAGACAAGCCGATGGGACTCATCATTCCCTATCTAGAGCATCCGTATCTTGAGCAATGTTATTACCAAGGTCGAGTGATCTGGTGGACCAAAGGGTATCAGGTCACTGAGTAGCAAGATGGATTCTTTACGTCGAAAATAAAGGTATACTACCACCATTGTCAATGACTTATGACTAGCATTTCTATCGAGTTCAGCAGGAAGGAGGGATTGTGACTATTATACATCTTCTCTCTCGACTTGATCTTGATTATCATAAGTATGAGTGATCTAATTATTATGGAGTGGCCTATCAATGAAGCTTGGGTTTATACTCTGTGTTGACAGAGCTTCCAGAGGGCCTACTAAACACGTGAGCATTGATGTGGTCATTAAAGATCCCCCACGTAGGGTTGTCATGAAGATAGGAGTCTATTAGGACACTCTTTTACTAATAATATGGAAAAATACAAGGCCTTGATCATGGGGCTAAATGTAGCCTAATGTGGTGGTATTCGTTGATTATTGGTTAAATGTGACTTGCAGTTAGCAATCAATCAGCTAAATGGGACCTATAGTGTGCATGATCCCATCTTATGAATGTACCATCGTGAAGCCTTGGATATGTTGCATATCTTTGAGACGATGACTTGTTAGCTAGTTCCTTGACAATGGAATTGCTTTGAATTCCCTGGCTAACTATGCTTTCGTCAAATATGTCTTTTTCAATTGTGGTCTAGGGGAGCCCTTACAATTACCTCCTAGCATTATCCATGGATAACTTTAGGGTCTTCTTACTGACATATCATATTTTGGCTGCCAATGGTTAGTTTGGGTTATGAGTCAGGTAGCAAGTGAGTACCTTCCTACTTTGTCATGGATGCATAGGATTGTGCATCTTCATATTCATCGGATACCCCTTGCTATTTATGCAGGGGGTTAGCTAATAAGGTGATGCACTTAGTGTAGGGCCTAAGAAGCCTTATCCTTGGTCACTTTTGTGCTTTAGTAGAGTAATGTTAGGACGAAGGGATTATTTCAACAATACGCTGTGTTGAATGGTAATAAAATGTTTTACTTCATAAGGCCAAGAGGGTAATCTCTATTGACTTCTAATGTTTTATTTCATAAGGCCAAGAGGTCCATCTCTGTTGAGTTCTAATGTTTTGTTTCATACAGACAAGAGAGCCATATGTTTGTTTGGTGCAGGTACTTTTAATGGTTTTCTGTTTTAGTCATTGCATCACACAGGTTGGTGGACGAAGTGCTTGGAGGGAGCCTTTTCTATGCTGGAGCTTCTTGTGGCTATTCTAGATGTGGTATCATCACCTTTCTGAGTTTTCCTCTTAAGCTAATAGTGTTATATGTGTATGGGGGGTTATTTTCTTTTCGTTTGTGGAGACAAGCAATCAAGGCATAAAGTCATAGGGTTTGGTCAAGTATATCTAGGGAGATTTGAGTAGTTGTCTACCTCCCGTTAGGACATTCTCAAGCATTCAAGAACTATGATAGAGGGTAGTCCTTGTCACCCTCTCCTTCTTGCTTGCTAGGCAGCTATCCTAGGAGTCCCTGCTAGTGTGAGGCAGTAGAGAAGCTTGCCAAAAGAACAAAGAAGAGCAAGTTCTGGATATATCTAAAGACTAAATATACAGAGGTGTGTAAAAAGGGGTTTCAACCCCTTAATTAGAAAAGGGAAAGGGAAAAAAAATCTTACAAGCAGTTGATTATGGCCTTGTGGAGGCCTAGTAGGTTCCTAGGGACGAGTTAGAGACCCAGGGCTAGACCTAGGGCCCGATGCCTTGTTTTCCTAGGGGTAGCAGCTAGCTAAAAAAAAAGGGAAGGTTAGAGCGAAAAGCGAAACGAAAAAGGATTAGGTGTCACCTCGTAAGAGCTTGGTAGGTTCTTGGGTACCAAGTTAGGACCTGAGGCCAATGCCCTATTCTCCTTGGGTCACTATGCTCAGCTCTGTCCTTTTTACACACTTGAGTATGGAAACCTTGAGAGGAAAATGTGTTACAAGAAAAATATGATGACCAGGCTATAGGAGTCCTCGCCTAGTAGGAGGTCCTAGTCCTATTATCTTGAGTTAGGTAGGTAGTTTAGACCACCACTAGGATGATCTCCTTGATATGTTTTTTTATCTAGTCCATGTTAGAGTAGTTGGTTAGTGGCTCACTCTGGATTTCTATCAGATTATGTTGGGCTTATCCTTTGTAGATTCTCATGCCTTGATTTTTTCAGGGGGTAGGGTAAGAGCTGTTATTATGCTTTGTTGAGTATATTTTTTGTGGAAACTTGATGCTTTCTTTGGTTGTTGTTTGTACAAATCAGTTCATGGGATTTGATGGGCTGAGTCTCCCTATCTCGTGGTCGCTAGTGAGAGCAGCATTTGAACACCCGTGAAGTGTCAAAAAGGAGTGGACTAATGTCAATTTAAGTGGGAATTTAAAGCCGATGGAAGAGAAACATGAGGATTTGACAATTTTTAGAGACCAAGGAAGACATAAATACAAAACTTTGGCCATTGTAGTGCTGGCGTATTTTTCATAATTTTTGATGGTCCAATTCAAGAAAGATAGCTTCTTATCCGTTCGGGATGTCAAGCTAGACATGCACGATTTTTCAGATTCGGAATCGGTTACTAGGCAGAAGGGATGTGAGTGGTCGAGCATTACCAAGGTTAAAATTGACCAAAAAAGAGGAAAAAAAAAACGGGCATGGCCTTTAGGTGGCCCAAAGGCCCCTAATTTTTTTCCGAGGGGGGGATGGGGGCATTTAAAAAAATGGTGCGGTCAATAGACGCCACTCCCATGGTGACTTTTGGGATATGGAGGAGGGTTGGGGGCCTGAGAGCAACCCACCATACTGGTCATGCCTATCAATTCCCTAATTTTTCCACTCTCCATCACCACTTTTTGAATGCAAAATGGCTGCCCAGTGGAGAAGAAGAAAATTTAGTCTTTTTCTCTCCTCCCTTCTATGTCTTCTTGCTATCTGTTCACATGCATGATTCTATGTGAGAAGGGGGGTGGAGTTCGATAAAAGATGTTGATGGCATGATGGAGCTGGAGCAAAGGAGATCATAGATCGGGCTATGAGAGAGCGTCAACATCCAAGAATGAGCACCAATGACCTCCCAACCATGAAATACATGTCTCAAAAAGTGTGATTTTATGCGTAAGTAGTAGATTTCTTTATTTTATAATAGATGTTTGATAAAATTGTTTATAAATGGTTGCCTTTGGTTCTTAATGCTAAAATCTATCACAAATCTTGAAGAATAGCAAAAAATTTAGTCATATAATAATTTATAACAAAACACGCAAAATCCATAATTATGTGGTTCTCATAGAAGTGATAAATGTTGGGGGTTTTGTTGTGATTTTGGGGTTCATGTGGATTAGAAATGAATATAAAATCAATTCTCAGATTGTGATCAATCCTAATCCATAAATTAGAAATATTAGAATTTTTATCCAAATAAATTTTAAAAAAGTTAAAAATGAGAAAATTTAGGTTTTTATGTTAGAAAATTAAGAAAAAATATGATTTATGTTTGTGGGTGCATGACATGCCTAGATCATGAGGGATAAGCCTCAGTTTAGCCTTGTCTCTATGTTAAAGTATAGTTTTTATCACTTTTAGAAGAAAAAAACATTAAAAACCCACTTCTTACACCTATCAACACATGCAAAATCTAAACTGTAGGGAGAAGAAGAGGTTTTGAGGGTGAGTAATGGTTGATAAAGTTCTACATTTTGAACGTTTGCTGATGCATGGTATATAAGACATTCATGGTTTAAGTTTAAGAGGATCTAGTAGCATGAGAATGCTTGATGTGGACCCTTAGCAACACAATATTACATGTAGATTAAAATCATTGAAAGAAATGTATTCGCACCTCACAATGTTGATTTCTAAATGATAAAATGATTGAGCACTATGGTTCATACACAATTGCATTGCAAATATCACATGGTATCATTAGTGGATGCATTGTAATTGTTTTCTTATACATATGACCTACATGGAGTATGTGAGATACTTAAGTTGTAGGTTTCAATGATATGCTTCCTTAGGGACTATTTAGTAAGAAAAAAATCTATATCTCTTAGAACATTTTGAGTAGTTGTCTGCCTCCCATAGAGACATTGTCGAGCACTCTAAGAACTATTTTAGAAGGTAGTCCTAGTGATCCTATTTTGCTAGCCTGCTAGGTAGTCGTCTCTATTGATTGTGAGGTAGATAGAGAAGCCTGCCAAATTAAAAAAGAGAAAAAAAATGAATATATCTAAAAAACTCAAAATAGGGAGGTGTGTAGAAAGGGATTCTAGCCCTTAAACAAAAGAAAAAGAAAAAAAAAGGAAAGAAAATTCTCATTACCTTGCAAATGCTTGGTAGGTCCCTAAGTACAAGTCAATAAGGTTGATTGGAGCAAAAATAAAGGAGATCAAAAGAGAAGGATTTAGTATCGCCTTGCGGGCGCTTGGTAGTTTCTTGGGTAGCGAGATAGGACCTAAGGGGGATGCCCTGTTCTCCTTGGGTCACAATATGCTCAACTTCCTCCTTTTGATATGCCAGAGTATTAATTCTAAAAGTATCAAAAAGTGGTAAATTAAAAGAATCTAAGAATGCAGGGCCAAACTATAGGAGTCCTCACCTAGAATTTCTTGGTCCAATTGTCCTAGGTTAGGTAGGTAGGTTAGACCACCACTTAGGATGACTCCTTTGATATTTCTTTTAACTCGCTTTATGTTGAAGCAGTTGGTTAGCAACTAGCTCTAGATCTATGTTAGATTATACTTGGCCTATCCCTTGTGGATGTTCATGAATTCATTTGGTCAAGAGATAGGGTGACAACTGTGTTTGTATTTTGTTGTATATTCTTCTTTGAAGCACCTTGACGTTTTTTATGGTCTATTTATGTGCATATCAATTCATGGATTCAACGAGTTGACTTACCTTATCCTACGATCACCAAGGAGAGAAGAATTTTAATATCAATTTAAAGTGGCAAAATACTCTGAGATGTATAAAAAATCAATTTTACATGGAAAATAAAATGGTTGTGCATTAAGGAGCTAGAAATTTTCCCGATGCATTTCGATGTCAAGAACCCAACGCATGTCTCCATTCTTTAATACGAGGTCATTTGACCCTCCATTTAATCCTCACAAGATTTCTGTTTATCAAGCATGTATTAGATCCAGAAGCTCAAAAGTGCATGAGGGAGGCTAGGTTGATAGATTTTAATGCCATGAAGCTAGCTGTCGAGTCTGTTCAAGATTCCAAGCTTGTTTGACCCTCCGCACAGGTGGAAACCACTTTCGAGTAGTGTGAACATGCAAAAATTAAACCAATTAACTTCTAAGGTTAATGATTAAGCTAAGGGATTAATTTTAAAAAAATCAACATGGAGGAAGGGGGAGCAGAGTTTTTTATGCCCCTTCAATTCATCACGTGTAGCTTTCCAGTTCAAGCAGGATCATTAGAGATGGAAGGCATATCCCCAATCTACAAGTGGCTCTAATGTTACTGTAGACATATACAATATGATGCAAGGAATGAAAATCTATGATTTTAGTCTTTCGCTCTCCTCTCTACACCTTGATCCTATGGCTTAATCTATGTGAGAGGGGGATGAATGAAGTGATAGATATTGGACATGTGACGATATTGAAGTGTTATGGAGTATAAATTGAAGGTTGAGGATGCGTCAACAGCCATGGGAGAGCATCAACAGCTTCCCAACTTTGAAATATGTGCAGATTCATATTAAATTAAATGCACATGTGCTCGATTTTGTCATTTTATGATGAATCTTTTAAACATATTATGGAAAAGGATTTTGAATGTTTGTATATTATTTCTAGTACTTTAAATATTATAATTCTTAGTTGATTCTTGCTCTTTGTATAATCAAAAATAAAAATCAAGAAGACATGCAAAATGGGAATAATTGTGAGATTTTGAAAAAATTGAGTGTTTAAATTTTATGTATAAAAAATTTACAAAGATTTATGAATGTGTTTGTGGATGTATATTGGGGCTAGGGAATGAGGTTTAGCCTTAGTTAATCACCATTTTTTATGTTAAAGCATACATTTATTTTTTAAATATACAAAAGATACATTTAAAAATACATTAAAAATACTATTTACACCTACTAATGAATGCAAAATTATAAACGATAGGGATTGTGGAGAGTTAAGAATCCATTCAAATCCAATTTTATGCATATCTTGGCATACAACATTCACTTGTTTTAAGTTTTAAAGAAGGGAAGTAGCACAAATTACTTTGGTGATGCCTTAGCAACGATGCATTGCATTAGAATGAAGTCATGAAAAGAATTGTTTTCACATAATCCATGTTATTTGATGTATAATGTTACTTGTTTGTACACTTAAGGGCATTCACTTTGTATCTGTATTTTATATATGTGGTATCATGAGAATTATTTCTTATATGCATAGCACTTGTTTGTGAATATTGACCCACATTGAGTGTGAAGTTTTCTAAGCCGTAGGTTTAGATGATCATTTCCTTTGGGGCCTAGTTTGGTAAGAATTGGATTATCTCCTGGAATGAATATTAAAAGAGAGGACTATATTTCACATGTGCTTTATGTTGGAATAGTGCATCTTGGAACTATTCCTTAGGCTAGGGGATGCTCCCTGTGTTTTTGCTATGAGGTGCTAGTCACCATTATGCTAGGATACTCCTTGTGTGGAGTTGGGAAGGGATTCGTTGGACTATGAATAGTACAAACACATGTCTAAGTTAGATTAGTGTGTGTAGCCTCTACATGCTTCTGGGGCTACGAGGCCATGCCATGTTTTGGTTGAGCATAGAGGCCCCTAACTAGGCTAAAGTATTTCTTGTAAGATGCCACGAAGAAAAGCAAAGTTTTGCATCCATGGGTAATAACTTGAGGGAAACAAATTGATAAAAGGCTAGCTCGATGGATACAATCAGCTTCCAAAAGGAGGGAGTAATCATGGACCGATAGTGGGACATGCTAAACCATAATGAGTGGGGTGGAGAGAGATGACATTCATACTACATGGGATACATCCCCAACACATAAAAACTAAGAAAAAGAGGAAGTTCTTACAAAATCCACATTTTCTACCACCATAAGACGAATATTAGAAAGAAAACAATAAGATAGACATGATTGGACAAAACTTCCCCAAGTAGACCACATCCTATAGAAAAAAATTGACATGACCTACACACATGTAATCGAAAACATGCATGCACCTTGAAACCCCATAGTCAAGCATACAAATCAGATATAATCTTAATCATATTACATCCCTAACATTGAATAAACCAAAAAGATCAAGACAAACTCAAAACAACACCATTGACTAACAAATAGAGTAGACAGAGACTGATAAGACCAATGTGATTGAATCCTATCCCCATAAAAAAATTTCGTCAACTTATGGTGCAATGATGTGAATGAGTGAAAACTACATGAAATTCTTTTATGAATTGATATTAGCAACAATTCATTGTTAAATTATTCCCTTAATACACAATAAGTCATATTACATAACTAAAAACCCACTCAGACTTAACTCAACTTGACTATGGATCTCTACGAACACACTTCATTGTACAATTTACATTATGTTGGACGCAAAGTGCATGCATGTGTGATAGAGGGGGTTCATTTTTAATTACAATTTAATGTATATGTAGCATGTGTGTGTGTGCACTGTGAATAGAGCATTAATTTTAATTTACAAATTTATATGGATTATTGTTCCATGTGCTCCTACAACTATAGGGACGTTCATTTTACAATGTAACAATCAGGTTGATTTTAATTTAAAAAATCATGAACTACATTTTTTTAGTTTTATGGGTACAATGGTCATATTAATTTTATTTATATATTATTTGTATGCTATGGTGCACATGAAAGAGAAACCATAAATGGAACATGGTGGTGTATGGACACTTGCAAGGTTTGATTAGATGGGTGCAAGAAACACAAATCTCACATCCAAAAATCCACATCAATGGAAAATCAATGATTTAAAGGACAGCAAGTGAAGCAGAGAGTTAGTCTCCTAGGTGATAAAAAAATAAAAAAAACTAACACCAATGCAAAGAAGAATAAAAGGACGATAAATGTTTTGGGTTTTTGGATTTGTTTGTTTGTTTGCTCGTTATTTTAAAAAAATATATATAACATGATTTTTATATTATTGGGATTGTATTTTATTAGGTTGCTATTTTAGTGGTTTGGATTTCTCTTTTGTTTTGTTTATAGCGGCTTTTAGTTTCTCTTTCTTTGTTTTTTTAAAGGTCTAGTACGGAGTGATCAAACAAGGAGAAAAATTATCAAAATTTGTAAAGTAAAAATTTAAAATTTTTAAAAAGAAAAGAAAAAATTTAGTGATTTTTTCAACTTGTTAAGAGTGTTTCATGAGATTTTTAAAATTTTATTAAAATTTTCAAGTTGTTTTTACTTTTTTAATGTGAACTATTATTGTGGTTTTATAGTCCATAATTTTTATTTTTAAAATTTTTTTCTTGCTATTTTTCAATAGTATTTTCTATTTATTTGAACTTTTAATGGGTTTTTATTTATTTATTTTTTAATGAAGAATAAGTGGAAAAAAGACGAGTACTCGATTGCATTCTGTATAATCACAAGTAGTGAGGCATGGTCAACAAGTATGCTCTTTGTGCATGAACGTAACTGTGAAAATGTGCACATATGCAAACCACGAACAAACCACCCACGAACACCAACGAAAGAGAAGCCACATGATAGCATGTGAATGAGGGCTAGCATAGAGATATGCCACAGAGGCTCTATCATGGCGACCTAGCTACAAAAAATCTCCATGCAAGATATGATGTGAAAAAAATGGGTGCTCAGAGGGGGCACCTAGTGGTTGTGGGGGGGGTAAGGGGGAACATGGGTGATGGTAGTAGGGGTGGGTGTGGTGAAGGGGTAGGTGGGGGAAATGGGTGTGAAAGGGGGCTTAAGGGGGGAGAGAAGGAAAGGTTTGGTTGGGAGGGAGAGGTTTGGTGAGGGAGGTTCACTAGGGGAGGCGGGTGTATCGGGGGAGGGTTGGAAGGAGGATGGGTGGAGGGTGGGTACGGGAGGGAGGGAAGGAGAAGGTAGAAGGTGGACAAGGAAGGAGAGGAGGAGGTGGAAGTTAGAGGAGGGAGGGAGAGGATGGATGAGGCAGGGAGGAGGCTTGAGGAAGGGAAGGGAGAAGGCAAAAGAAGGAATGTGGGGGGGGGGGGGGGGGTAGGGCATTGAGGCAAGACAACTTTGAGTAGAGTTGCAAGCTAGCATAGAACGATGCTCGACGATGGGTGTGTTGGAGATATAAGGTAGCAAGCATCTTGGAGGCGATGGGGAGGGAAGGCTCGCGAGGATACTAGAGGAGAGGAGGAAGGAGGGTGTAGGGAGAATGAGGAGGAGAAGGGAGGGGAGAGAGAGAGGGAGGAGAGAGAAGAAGAAGAAAAAAGAAGGGAAGAAAGAAGAGAAAGGGGGGAGGGAGGGAACACATATAGTTGGGGGAAGCGAATTCTTTTTTTGGGTTTTAAAGGGAACCCCAGTCTCATGCACAAGCATAGGGTGGGGGCAAATTTTTTTTGTATTGCCAACAATAGACAAAACTGTAAGGAGCATTGGCGGGCCGCCGGCCCCATGACACATCAGATCCAATGATGCATGGTTAGAGGCTAAAACTGGGCATTTGCATAGACATAAAGGCAATGAAACTAAAAATTCATAATTGGAGAAGATCTAGGAACATCGGATTGACATGTGGGAAAAAGAGAAAAGCGGCATGATGAGAGGGGGAAGGAACCGGACAACATGAATAATACGTTCGACATAAAAAAAAAGTATTCACATAAAAAAATTGGAAAAAATCACCCAAAACCGTGATAAAAAATTAAGAACCGAAAAAATCCATTGACTCGAACGGTGTAAGAAAAATGAAAACGACATGGTCGGATAAGATGGATAGGGCTATAAAATTAGAACACGATTTTGATGACAAATAGGTGTCTTCACATGGAAAAATGGTAAAGATGTCAATAAAAAATTTATGAAAATATGCAAAAATTAATAACGGTCAATTCATGTGTTGGATTAGCATCTGATCAAAGGAGAAGCATTTGAGAAAAGGGAAGGATTGGGAGGATGAGGTCAACTAGTAGGTCTAGAGTGAAAAAGATACATTCACATGGAAACATGTCCAATGCATGTAAAATCGGGAAGATGAGGTCAATTGGCAAGTTGGGGGGGGGGGGGGGGGGCGGGGCAGGGTAGGGCATTGAGGCAACACAATGTCGAGTAGGGTTGCAAGCTAGCATAGAACGATGCTGGGCAATGGGTGTGTTGGAGATAGAAGGCAGCGAGCATGTTGGAGGTGATGGGGAGGGAAGGCTCATGAGGACACTAGAGGAGAGGAGGAAGGAGGGTGAGGGAGAACTAGGAGGAGAAGGGGGGAGAGAGAGAGAGGGAGGAGAAAGAAAAAGAAGGCAAAAGAAGGGAAGAAAGAAGAGAAAGGGGGGAGGGAGGGAACACAGATAATTGGGGGAAGTGGATTCTTTTTTTGGGTTTCAAAGGGAACCCCCCGTCCTGTGCACAAGTGCGGGGTGGGGCAAAAAAAATTTGTATTTCCAAGAGCAGATAAAAGTGGGAGGAGCATTGGGGGGTCACCAGCCACGACACGTCAGACCCGATGATGCATGGCTAGAGGCAAAAACTGGGTGTTTGGGTAGACACGTAGGCAATGAGACTAAAAATTCACGAAAAATTTAATTGGAGACGTTGTAGGGACATTGGATTGACATGTGGGAAAAAGAAAAAAGGGGCATGATGACACGGGGAAGGAACTAGACAACACAAACAATACGTGCGACATGAAAAACAAGTATTCACATAGAAAAATAGTAAATAATCACACAAAACCGTGATTAAAATTTATGAACAGAAAAAATCCATTGATTGGAATGGTGTAAGAAAAATGAAAAGTGCATGGTTGGATAAGATGGATAGCGCTATAAAATTAGAATATGGTTTTGATGACAAATAGGTGTCTTGACATAGAAAAATGGTAAAGATGTGAATAAAACATTTATGAACATACACAAAAATTAATAATGGTCAATTCATGTGTTAGATTAATGTGTGATAAAAGGAGAAGTATTTTGAGAAAAGAGAAGGATCGGGAGGATGAGGTCAACTAGTAGGTCGAGTGTTAACCCCAAATTGAGATGGCCCTAAGTTGAGATGGCGGAAAAACGAAGAAAAAAATAAAAAAAACATGGAAAAAGAGCAAAGACACGCAGGTGACCTCCAAAACCAAGCCAGGGAAAAAATCACAATTTTAAATGAAGGGTGCCTCAAAAAACTCGGAAAAATCTTGTAAAAGAGCGCCAAGCTCCCTCCTGTGCCAATTGTAAAATACTAGATGGGCGTAGGCTAGAGGCATAAGACTAGAAGAGGGAAATGGAAAAAAGACCTTGCCACAAGAGCCAGTCATGTAAAAAAGGGATGACCGCCCATGGGATTTTAGGGTTTGTATACATAAAGTTCAAAAAGTGAATGAGAGCTCATTCTTTGGTGTGTGGCAACAAGAGTCTTCTTCTTCTTCTCTCCCTCTCATCTTCTTGCTTGTGTGTGCTCTTGAGAGAGGGAGTGTGAGAGTGTGAGGGAGTGAGTGTGTGAGAGTGAGGAATCAAGAGGGTGAAGCTCTTCACCCTCTCCTCTTCTCTTCTTCTCTTCTCCTCTCTTTTCTTGAGCGCGCGGCTATGGAGGATGGAGCTTGAAGATGGAGGAGGCTTGAGGATGCTTGAGCTTGCATCAAGGATCGTGGAGCTACCGGGGTGTGTGAGAGAGGAGGCAACTCGTATCGGCATCAAGGTAAGCTCACTACACTCATAGGATCGACGACGTGTCGACTAGGTGAGAGATAGCCATTAGAGCTCGCTTGGAATGCTTGAAACAAGAAGCAGTCTATGGGTGTTGGCGGTTGAGCGAAAGCTCCCACATTTTGGTTCCGTTGCCAGGACCAATGGATTCAAGCTTGAGCACTTGCGCGCCTCATATCAAGCATCGAAGTAAATGATTCATCCCCAAAACGGAGCTTGAGATAGGTAGGAAGTTTGGGTGTTTTTGATCTTCAAAACAAGTAAGTATTTTGGTATATTTTATTTGTTTGATGATTGGTAAAGATGGAGAAATTAGTTCAGTTCTTTGCTTTTGATTCTTGTTGCATTTAGAGTAGGTTAGGATTAGGAAATCGCACCGGAGAAGGGTAGGGTTTACTGTTGCAAAGCAGGGCAAAAATTGGCAAAAAGCTCTCTTGTGATGCCTAAGATCGAAAAGTGAGTGATTGGGGGCATCAACACCATACTCGGGAAGGGGCATAAGAGCCAAGAGGCCAAGGTAGAGCTCATTTGTGACCATTTCAGAGAGAGAGAGAGAGAGAGAGAGAGAGCTACCGCCCGATTCGATCCAATCGCACCATTGACGAGCCCACTGCTCTATCCAGGTACATGAATACCTTCTCCTACCCCCTAGATAGGATCTGGAGGTTTGTGCTTGATATGATTAAGTAAATTGCAAGAAACGGTTGAAATCAAACTCTCACTATCGATATGTGCCGGGCTCGGTCCGTCCGAACGGTCACTTATGGGCCGAGTCCCAGAATCGGCCCTCAGCCCTATTTTGCTCGGCCCACTCGGCCCTAAATCCTAATCGGCCCTCGTCCAAACCTACTCGCTCCGTCTAAATCGACCATTCAGACCATTGACCAATTCGGCCCTCTGCCACGTGTCAAACTCGACCCTCGGCCCAATTGCCTCAGCCCGTCTGAGTGACCTCGTCCGAATTGACCCCTCAGCTCGTTCAAGCCAATCTGTCCAAGTGACTTCGTTCGAGTCCGCGCCTTGGCCCATCCGAGCCTACCCTGTCCAAGTCCCGAATTCGGCCCTTCGCCCATGCACTTCGACCTGTCCGAGTGACCCCTGCAATTCGGACCGACTGTGGCCAAGTGAGAATTTTTATCAAATTCTCAGAAATTTGACTTGAGCTTATTGAAGCTCAGAAGCGCAAACTGTCTAAATTCCTCCTAACGCTCGGAATAAACAGAATCGTAGGGAGCAGCCACTTGGCAGCTTGAAGTAGGCAGCAGCGAGATCCAGAGACCTAGACGCAAAGCGCTGAGCAGTTAAAACCTGATTGGCCAAGAACAAACGAGGCAACATACTAGAAAGACCCTGAACCCTATCAAGGCAGCCAGAAAATTGACCAACAAGCCTATCACACCCAAAACAAGCGAGAGTGCATAAGACGATTCGAGGTTGTTTGCTGCAATCACCTTGAATTTCCGCACTTGAATGCACTAAAAGAACTTGAAAGCCTGGTTGAGCATAAGTTCACTACCGCTGAGTGACCATAAATTGAGGATTGTATTCAATAACTGAAGGAACTCACTCAAATAAACCATTCAAGGAACCCATCAGTAGGAGAGGACCCAAGACGTAGACAAACCATCAATACGCGAGGTAGGACCAAGCAGGTGGCATCAACGACGTGGATCTGACATATCCACTCACCCTGATCAATAACTTGGCAGAACACGACAACGCGACTATGGTAGAAGAAGGCTCAGACCATAGGTCTAATGAGGAACTCGACTTGAATGTCTTCCCAAAGGCTAGTCAGCGGCTACGATGCGCTCGCCCGGTACGAGCACCACGGTAGGATGGCAGATGCTATCATCGTAGACCTAGAAGAAGAGAGGAAACTAGCCCGCAAGGCTTTGCAAAGCATAGTCGAATACAATAGGGACCAGCAGGCTAGGAGCCAAAGGCAAAGCACGGAGTTGCGTGAGGTGCAGCGAGTGCTGAACCTAGTAGGAAGAAACCGAACAAATCATGAGAGAGCCCTAGAAGGAGACTTGACATTGAGCGAGCTTCTCATGAGCAAAGTGCCGCAGCACTAGAGACATCTCTGCTCCAGGATTAGGAGCAAACCAAGGCTCAAAGAGCCAGTCTAAAATCCCCATTGTTGCCAAGCAACTCGACAAATACCAACCCCATGAAAATCCATACAACTTTGTAGAGTAGTTTGAACAAGTCTGCAAAGCCAACGGCCTCAATGACCTGACTCAATGCTCTCAAGCATTCGGGCTCTGCTTAGGTGACAAGGGGAGGACTTGGTATACAAGCCTAGATGCTGCAGAACGAGCCAACTTTAGTGGCCTCAAGGATCTCTTCATTAAGAGATTTGCCGAGCCTGGATACTCCGACAAGCTACTAGTGCGCTTGATGAATGTCAAGTAGAAAGAGAAGGAGGATATTTACTATGTAACCCACGTGAGGAGTCTCTTTAAGAGAATCCCTATGGGCGAGCGATCGACTAAAAGAGCAGTTCCGATTGTATTCATCAGCGGAATCCGAGATGAGGAGTTATATAAGGCTTTGGCAAGCAATTCGAGCTTGCAGCGAGACGCGATAACTAGAGTATTTGAGGAAGCCATTAGAGTCGATGATCAACTGAAGGAGTGGACATCCAGGAGAGCGAACCCAGAAGAGACCAACTCGCAAAGCTGAGAGAGAGCGTCAGCCTCTAGTGAGTGATCGGTCCCATCATCCCAAGACAAGGGGAAGGCCACCTAGACAAACCAATACTTGGCTGATGTAAAGATGGAGTTGGCCAGGTTATAAGACATGTTGAGACGACCAACACGCCCACACGTCCAATGCATGTACTGTGGCAGAAACCACTTGTTGTCAGTCGAGTGTCAAGACCCTAGGTCAAGACCTTGTGCTAAGTGTGGTAGGTTTGGTCATGACATCGCGCATTGCAGATTACCATGAAGACTTCTGTATTTGCATCCCTATAGCCAGCCTTACCTAGCCAACCAGGCCATAGCCATTCTTCAGAAGGGGAGCCCCATTAGCCCTTCCTACGCCTAACGACATTAAGCCAGTTGTTCCTAGGATGGACATAAACTCTACTGGCATACCCAGACCACCTGGTCCTTACATGACTGTTAACCCTCAAATGAACGAAGGTGGAAAATTCGGAAAAGCTAAAGCAGAAGACAAAGACAAAAGCCAAGGCAAAGAGAAACGGAAGACAAAGACGCACAAGGAGAAGAGTCCTAAATAAGGGAGAAAGGCGCAAGTCAAAACTTTTGTAAAATAGCGCAAGTGCGTCATGGTTTAATTCAAGGAGCACCGGGCTCTCACCCGTGCAATTTGTAAATGTAGACGGGCGGTGGAAAGGAAGCCAGGAAGATAGAAGGACAATGGGAAAAAGGGCCTAGGCTATGGCCGGCCATGTAAAAAAGGGGAAAAGGGGATGACCGCCCAAGGGATTTAGGGTTTTGTATATAAAGTTGAAAAGTGAATGAGAAGCTCATTCTTGTGTGTGGCCAAAAGTAGCTCTCTTCTTCTTCTTCTTCTTCTTGTTCTTGCTTGCTTGAGCTTGTGCTTGAGAGAGGGAGTGTGAGAGTGTGAGGGAGTCAGTGTGTGAGGTTGAGGGACCGAGGAGGAGAAGCTCTCCATCTTCTCCTCTCTTCTTCTCTTCTCTTCTCTTCTCTTGTCTTGCTCGCGACAATGGAGCTTGGAGCATGGAGCTTGAGGATGGAGCTTGCTTGAAGCTTGCGCTTGGATCGTGGAGCCACCGGAGTGTGCGGGAGAGGAGGTAACTCAAACGGCACGGAGGTAAGCTCACTACACCCGTAGATATAGATGGCGTGTTGGTTATGTGAGAGGTAGCCATTAGTGCTCGGCTTGGAACGCTTCAAACAATAAGCGGTCCGTGGGTCTTGGCGGTTGAGCGAAAGCTCCCACATTTTGGTTCCATTGCCGGGACCAACGGATTCAAGCCTTGAGCGCTTGCGCGCTTCAAATCGAGAATTGGAGTAGGGTTTTCCCCGAATTGGTGCTTGAGGTAGATAGGTAGGAAGCGAGGGGGTTGAAGAGGGTATTCGATCTCCTTGGCAAGTAGGTTTTTTTCTTTCTTGAGATTTATGTTGTGGAATGAAGTAGTGTAGGTATTTACTTTGTGATTTGTATGCATTTAAGGTAGGAAAAAAAATAAGAAAAAGAAGCAAACAGTAGGGTTTTCTGTTGCTGTATAACAGGCTGAACAGGAAAATAGGGGCACAGATCCTTGAAGTGTCGCTCGATTCGAGCACCATAGTGATTCCAGGCATGTTTGGCACTTCCTGGTAGTGTTTTGTACCTATCTGGAAGGCGCTGGCCGATTCGGTGTAGTAGATGCCAGTCTAGAGGCATCGCGTGCAACTCGCGGGCCGTCGACTGCCGCGTCGTTAGACTTGGCCGTCCGAGTCCCAGAATCGGACCACTCAGAATCAGACCAGGCCGTCCGAGCCCTAGAATCGGACCGTTCAACTGAGAGTGAGTCGGACCAACCCTGTCCGATTCCCAGAATTGGACAGTCCATTCGGACGTGCCACGTGGCACTCGGACCAACCAGAATCCGACCAAGCCGTCCGAGTCCCATAATCGGACCAGCTTAGAATCGGACTAGCCAGAATCGGACCACCATGTCTGATCCGATTCCCAAAATCGGACCACTTTGAAAATCGGACCACTTCTTGATCCGACTCCCAGAATCGGACGTGACCAAAATCGGACCAACCCAAAATCGGACGTCTGATTCTGATAATCGGACTCTTGAAAATCAGACATCTTAGAATCGGACAAAAAAGTGTCAAAATTGGACAGGTATTTAGAACACAAATTTTGACACATCTAAATCCCGAGATTGACCCCAAAGGCTACCTAGAGCTAAAGGCACATGATAGATCCATCATTGGGCTAAAATTTAGAGCACTTAGTTCAAAATTTGGCTATAAACGGTCCTGCAAATTGTGCATGGCTTTTACCATAACGGCCCTGCGGGCCGGGGGGGACTGCCCCCCCGGACCCCTGCAGAGGGGGCTCTACCCCCTCCGCACCTCCCCCAAGTAGGTTGGAGAGAAAACCCACGCCGTGACAGGCCCTCCAAATTGGACCCTAGTGAAGTAATGGCTCTACACGAGCATGGATTCTCACTTGCAAAAGAGCAGCCAAAAGCCCGTACCCGAATAGAGAGAAACAGAGACCTTAGAACATCAATGGGCCAATCTAGCCATCAAGGGCAAAAATGCCACACCATGAGAACACAAAGACATTGTGTTCAAATCATGTCTAGTTAGAGCGAAATGCAACATCAGCAAGCTACAAATGCCAAGATGACGAGACATGACACTCTTGACGAGAGATGTACCTTGAGCAACACTGCACATACAACCCAAGACATTGGTGGAGAATCCACGTCTGGTCATGCAAGTGGGGACTCAAGGGCATCTATTAGAAGGCTTAAATTTACAAGCCAGGACCCGAAAGATGAAGACATAGTACCACCTGCTTATCTTAGGGTCAAACTCACCGTGAAAAGAGAGTATACTATCAATGCTCTGATTGATGAAGGAGCAGATTTTAACATCTTGACCTATGAATCATGGACCCTACTAGGCCAACCAGAGCTCACACCGACTAGTGCAACTCTTAGCCCTTGTTAACCCCAACACAAAGAAAGCAAAAGAAAGTGGGAAAGACGCAGGGCAAAGGCCGAAAAAAGGTATCCCGACTGAAGAAAGAAAAGAAGAAAAGGCCAAAAGCGCAAGGACAACCTTAAAAGTCCAAGGCAAACACAAAAAGGGAAAGGAAACGAGTCCAAGGCTCTCACCCGTGCAATTTGTAAATGTAGAAGGGCGGTGAAAAGGAAACAAGGAAGATAAAAGGACAATGGAAAACAGGGCCTAGGCTATGACCGGCCATGTAAAAAAGGGAAATGGGGATGACCGCCCAAAAGGGAAGTAGGGTTTTGTATATAAGGTTGAAAAGTGAATGAAGAGCTCATTCTTTGGTGTGTGGCAGAACCAGTCTTCTTCTTCCTCTCTTGTTCTCTCCTTCTTGCTTGTGTGTGCTCTTGAGAGAGGGAGTGTGAGAGTGTGAGGGAGTGAGTGTGTGTGAGAGTGAGGGATCAAGAGGGTGAAGCTCTTCACCATCTCCTCTCCTCTACTTCTCTTCTCTTCTCTTCTCTTGCACGCGCGGCTATGGAGGATGGAGCTTGGAGATGGAGGAGGCTTGAGGATGCTTGAGCTAGCATCTAGAATCGTGGAGCTACCGGAGTGCAAGAGAGAGAAGGGTACTCTATCGAGCATCAAGGTAAGTTCACTGCATTTGTAGGATCGACAGCGCGTCGGCTAGGTGAGAGATAGCCATTAGAGCTCCTTGGAACGCTTGAAACAATAAGCGGTCTGTGGGTCTTGGCGGTTGAGCGAAAGCTCCCACATTTTGGTTGCGTTGCCGAGACAAACAGATTCAAGCTTGAGCACTTGCGCGCATCATATCGAGCATCGAAGTAGGGCATTCATCCCCGAAACGGAGCTTGAGATAGGTAGGAAGTTGGGTGTTTTCGATCTTTAGAACAGGTAAGTATTTTGGAATAATCTGGTTGTTAATGATTGGAAAACATGGAGAAACTAGTTTAGTGTTTTGCTTTCGATTCAGGTTGTGTTTAGGATAGATTAGTAGTAGGAAATCACACACGAAGAGGCAGAGGGCTGCTACTGTGAAATAGGGGGAAAACCACAGGAAACGAAAGGAAAAATGGAGTAAATGCAAAGGTAACTGCATAGGAAACGCCAGGGAAGGAATTTGTAGTGTTCAGGGCAGAACTGGCAGGGTATAAACTCTGGGAAGGCAAGAGAACCCCATTTCCAACCAACGGAGAGCGAGAGAAATAGAGAGTGAGAGAGTGAGTGAGCTTGGCAGCTGTCCAATCGACCATGGCACGGAGGACATCGCATTCGGTGACTCCCAAGTAACCGATCTCCTCCGCACCACTTCAACTCCGTCGCTGGTTAATCGCATGGTCAATAGGATAAAACATCTAGAGAAAATTGAGCAAATCCGTGTGCGCAAGCTCATCAGACCGGCGAAATCGGACGTCCGACCCAGTGTCCGATTCCCAGAATCGGACACTCGGACAACTGTTCGATCGGAACGACCTGTCCGACTAGTAGGATCGGACCAACTGGTCCGATCGGACGTGCCACATGGCACTCGGACCAACCCGTCCGATTCGGACACTCGGACACTCGGACCACTCGGACGCTCTGACTCGAACCCACCCTACCCGATCGGATGAAGTAATACACATCAGCAATCGAACCACCTATCCGATCCGATTCCCAAAATCGGACCCATCCATAATTGGATCACTAGGAATCGGACTACCTGGTCCGATCGGACCAATCGCCCAAAATCGGACAGCCCAGAATCGGACCCTCTTGGCCGATTCCTCGAACACTTGCCCGTCCGATTCTTGAGAATCGGACACGCGGACCTTAAGACTACCATTCAGCCCTGATATACCTGGTCTGATTCCCATTGGTAAATCGGACCATTGGTAAATCGGACGTCCGATTCCTAGAGTCAAACCAAAACAAAACCTGACCCATCCAGGGACACACTGGGACACTCCCCCAGCGACCCACCCCCACGTGAGCGACAGGAAGCAGCATAGGACCCTGGGACCCATAGAGCGGCCAGAACTAGAGTAGCAAAGCCTGTCAGGCCCAAAACGAGTAAGAGTGAGTGAGACGTCGGGGAATCACTCACAGCACTCGGGATGAGTTTTCGCACTTGAAGTACGCTTAGGAAAGCCGAAAGCCTGATTGAGCACAAGTGCACGAGGAACAACACACTCACGAGTGACCATAAGTTGAGCGCTGCATTCAAAAATTAAAAAGAACTCACTCAGATAAATCGCCCAAAAAACCCACCAATAGGAGAAGACCCAAGGTGTATGCAAACGTGCGGAGCGCAGGGTAGGACCAAGCAAGGAGCGTCAAGGACAAGGATCTGACTTACGACCAGGCGCAAGAATTCAACCATGACAGAGGGAGGCTCAGATCATCGGTTTACAGGGGAGCTAGATGTTAGCGCATTTCCAGACGCCATACAACAAATGGTGAGTAGTTGCGATGCGCATGCCAGGTACGAACACCGTGGCAGGACGGCAAAGGCAATCATTGCGGATCTAGAGGAGGAGAGGCGGCTAGCCCGCAAGGCATTGCAGGGCATAGCCGAGTACAATAGGGACCAACAAGCCAGGAGCCTAAGGCAAAGCATGGAGCTGCATGAGGTGCAGCGAGTGCTGAACTTGGCTCGCTGAAACCAGACAGACCAGGAAAGAGCACTAGAGGAAGACCTGATGCTGGGCGAGCTCCTCATGAAACGGTTGCTCGATAACACGGCGGTAGAACAGAATGCCACTGCGCTAGCAACCTCGCTACTTGCAGGGCTGGGGGCAAACCAGGGCTCAAAGAGCCAAGCCAAAATACCTATTGTCGCCAAGCAACTCGACAAGTACCAGCCACCTCACGACCTGTATAGCTTTGTCGAGCAGTTTGAGCAAGTCTGCGAAGACAATGGCCTCAACGACCAGGCTCAACATTCGCAAGCATTCGGACTTTGCTTAAGCGATAAGGGTAGGACGTGGTACACGAGCTTAGACGCCATAGAACGAGCCAACTTCAATAACCTCAAGTTCCTTTTTGTCAAGAGGTTTGCCGAACCCGGATACTCTGACAACCTGCTAGTACGCCTGATGAACGTCAAGCAGAAGGAGAAGGAGGGCATCCGCGACTATGTGACCCACGTGAGAAGCCTCCTTAAGAGAATCCCCTTAGGCGAAAGATCGACTGACAGGGCAGTGTCGACCGTATTCATCAGTGGGATTCGAGATGAGGAATTGTACAAGGCACTAGTAGGCAACTCAAGCTTGCAACGAGATGTGGTGGCTGGGGTTTTTGAGGAAGCCATTAGGGTTGATGACCAGCTGAAAGAGCGGAGCTCCAGGAGCTCAAACCTAGAAGAAATCAACCCACGGAGTTTAGAGTGAACACCAACCTCTAGCGAGCGATCAAACGCATCATCCCAAGATAAGGGAAAGGCCACCGAGACGGACCACGGCTTGGTCGAGGTCAAGACAGGCTGGCCAAAATACAAGACATGTTGAGGCGACCAATGTGTCTGCACGTCCAGTGCGTGTATTGTGGAGGAAACCACCTGCCAGCAGAATGTCAGGATCCTAGGTCAAGACCCTGCGCTAACTGCGGTAGGTTCGTCCACGATGCCGCACACTGTAGACTACCACGAAGACTACCATACACGCAACCCTATGGCCAGCTTTACCCGGCTAACATGCCACTGCCATTATTCGGAAGGGGAGCCCCGCTAGCCCTACCAGCGCCTAACGATATGAAACCAGCGGTCCCTAGGCTGGACATAAATCCTACCAGTATTCCTAGACCGCTTGGCCCCTATGTGACCCACCCACCGAGCGATGCTCCCGTACACTATGTAGAGGAGCCCAGTGATGAAGAAACCTACATATACCCTTACGTCTCGCATGACGACGAGGGCAATGCAATCCTCATGGATTACCGACCTGTGCCGGTGATGGCATTAGGAGGAGGACAGGGTAGAGGCCTAGGAGGGCAGCCATAGGATCTGGTCACTTGGACTTGTGGACATCCTGGTCACGTCTCATCGCGCTGCCCAGAAAGAGAGTAGCAAAGTAGAGACAAAGCTGACCAAAGATGCGCGGAGTGCGGAGTCATCCATCTTTTCATAGACTGCCCAAAACGGAAGCCGCCTTCCGGTTCAGCTAATTTGCCGTCCGTCCCGCTGGGGCTATTTGGTGTTGAAAACCCCGATGGGGAGGCCACACCTATCCCCCTACGAGTGATGACCCGAGCACAAACAAAGCAGGCCGATGTCTCTCTGCCATGACCTAGCAATCTCGATGCGACTTCAGTAGAAAAGAAGAGCCGTAGGCGGAAAAAGAAGAGATCAGAGGCTAAGGTCACACTAAAAACCGGCACAGCGTTACGACCTTACCTCAGGGGAAGAAATTTTCAGATGCAGAGGCAGAGACTTCAGTCCCTAAAACAGCCCAAAAGGGAAGTGCTTAGGTAGGGGAATACCCAAACCCCAAGCGAAAATTGGAAGCCATAGAAAAGGTGAAGGAATGGGTGAGGGAGGCTCAACAGCACCTCAAGGATGTTGAACCCATCACGGAGGATGAGATTGATGATCTCTCTAGCATGAGCACGCCGCTATCACTACCCCAACCTAAGTCTGCCGAGGCTGCTACGCCACAAGCAGTGCCGTCAAGGCCAAGCCTAGATGTAACATACCCGCAGGTCAGCCGCAGCCATTGGCCCGGACAGTCTGAACTAAGGGAAGGACAAGTGTTTAGCAATCTCCTAACCACACTAGTGACCACCCCTATAACGGTTGGCCTAGGAGAGCTACTCAGGCAGCACTTTGCCCTATGGCAGGACCTCAAGCATTGGGTTGAGAGACCACACGAGCAAGCTCTGGCAGATACTCAAGTCCAAGATGCGAAAACGTACTTGCCAAGTTTGACGCTACACTCCGGGCCTAAATCCTTGCACGTCAACGCCTTTTGGGAGGGCTCGGAGATGCACGCAGTCCTGCCAGTCCTAGCCCTAGGAGACGCAACAAGAAAGGGGATTGTAGACACAGGAACTGGAGTTAGTGTGCTTAGCCACACAGTGTTACAGAAGTAGGGAAACCCGCCTGTCGAAGCTGCTCAGTTTAACATCACGCTAGCAAACGGTATGCGAGTGAAACCATTTGGGGTCTTGAAGAATTGGCCAGTGAAGATTGCAAGAGTCCAGTTCTCTGTCGACTTTATCGTCATGAAGGGAGTGGACTATGATATCTTATTGGGTCGACCCTAGATGCACAATGCTAGAGTTATCAAAGACTGGGGTAACAGCCTGATCTTCCTGGGCAACCGAACTAACGCTGTGAGAATAGAGATGGACACTTGGAAGACCTCGCCAGTCGACCTAGACGCCATCTCTACACTACTCAAGGGAAACACCCAGGACAAGGAACCCTATTAGTCCTTAACTAAGTATATCCCATGCCCAGAGGACGAGCGGGATTGGATGCACGTTCTCGCTACACTTGACCTGCCGTTCTCAGATCATGAGGCGTACGAGCAGGCTGTCAAAAAAATTGGCAAGCCAAAAGAAACACTTCCTACACCTGTCTACATGATGGCAGCAAGCCTCCATGAAGGGCTTAAGCCTGTCGCTTTCCAAGTGCCTACCAAAAGGAGAGAACTCCAAGGAATACTGGGGCACTTAATGGACCTACCGGCACGCAACGCAGCCGCCAATCTCAAGCCTCTCCAAGACCTCTTGGAAGAACCCGAGTGGAAGTGGACCAGGGTACATGAACTGAACCTCAGGTACAACTGGGCGTTGGTTCCCGACCAACAAGACGAGGCAGAGCAGGCCTTGGGGGATGATGAGCAGTCTAGCAAGGCAGATTCCTGTGACGAATACAAAGATTGCCAACCCTTCGATGAAGGAAGTGAGGGTGAGGTGGACACCGTAGAATATGACACCGAAGGGCAAGAGATTGAGCAAATCTGGGCAGATGCTAAGCCGCAGACGAGACCGGCCCTTAGAGTGGACCAAGGAGTCATGTGTGCGAAATGCGATCGTGCTTGGTTGGAATAGATGGGAGCTGTGGATTTTAAGCAAGCCGGCCTGGCCCAACCAGGAACGGCAGCAATGCTTAGAACTGAATCGCCATTCGAACTGCGGCACCGCCTCCTCTAGTGAAAATGGGGAATTCGACTTTGAATCTGAAGTTACTTCAGATGATGACCCAGAAATCCCTAGGCCACCCATGACCAGACGCACCAAGGGAGACTTACCTATCCACCTGAGGCGCAGAGGGTTACGGCAGAATGAAGCTAAGCGTCCCAACAATGCGCGATCAGAGGAACAAAGGAAGCCACAAGACCTCCCTAAGCGCTTTTCGAAATTCAAAAGAGAGGACAGGGTGGTGGTTCTGCTAAGTGCCAAGTGCCAAGGGCAAACCCACAAACCAATCGAAGGGCCAGCCAAGGTCAAGGAGGTAAACCTAACCCTGGAAGGGGAAGTACCTTGACCAGTGTTCATTGTCGAGGACTTGACCACGGAAGAAGAGTCCAGCCTTGTCACTCTTTTGCGGGAGTACCGGGACGTATTTGCTTGGTCTTTAGATGAGCTACGAGGGGTAGATCCGAGTATTGTGACTCACAACATACCCATGACAACAGATGCAATGCTGGTCAAGCAGCGACCATACCCCATGAATCCAAAGCATGCTCATGCTGTCAAGGAGGAAATTGACAAGCTGATGAGAGCCAGATTCATTTACGAAATTGAGCACACAGACTGGGTGTCACCCATAGTCATTGTGATGAAGAAAAATAGCAAGATTCGAGTGTGCATCAATTACAAGAAAGTGAACACCGCTACAAAGAGAGACAACTACCCCTTACCGTACACCGAGCACATGCTTGAGAGGGTGGTAGGTAAGGAAGCCTACAGTTTCCTAGATGGCTTCTCGGGGTACAATCAGGTGCAAGTGCATCCTGCAGTAGGCATAAGACCGCCTTCGCCACTGAGTGGGGCGTCTTTGCATACGTGGTCATGCCCTTTGGGCTAACCAATGCCCCTGCCACCTTTCAACGCCTCATGTGCACCATATTCAAGGACATGCTTCGCAAGGAGTTAGAGGTCTTTGTCGATGACCTGTGTGTCCATTCGGCCTGGACCCAACATCTCGAAAAACTCTGCGCGGTCTTTGAATGGTGTCGCTTATACCGTCTCCCCCTCCCTTGAAATGTCAGTTTTGGCTAATGCACGGATGCATCTTGGGACACGTGGTGTCCAAGAATGGCATTGCCACAGACTTCTTGAAGGTCAAGGTCATCGTGGACCTTCCACCCCCAAGTAATTACATGGGAGTTCAATGCTTCTTAGGTCACACAGGATACTATCGGCGGTTTGTACTGAACTACGCGCTGATCGCTAGGCCATTGTACAAACTGCTAATTGTCTTTGAGTGGACTGAAGCGTGCCAACGAGCCTACGAGGAACTGAAAAAAGCCCTAACAACAGCACCTATCCTACGAGCCCCAGATTGGACTATGACTTTTCACATACACATCGACGCCTCTAAGTTTGCCGTGGGGGCAGTGTTGTGCCAACCTGGTGAGCATAACTTAGATTACCCAGTGAGTTTTGCTAGCAGGCAACTCATTGAGACAGAGATGAATTATTCGACAATGGAAAGGGAGGGATTAGCCATGGTATTCGCCATTAAGAAGTTCCGGCATTACCTACTGGCCACCCTCTTCACCTTCTTCGTAGACCATCAAGCCCTGCTCTATTTAGTCAACAAACCTTGCGCTACAGGACGTATAGCCCGATGGCTTCTCCTGCTCCTAGAGTTCGACTTCTCAGTGGTGGTACGAAAGGGAAAACAACATTACATGGCTGACCATCTGTCCCGTATACCCACAGGAGAAGTTGCTGGACAAGGCATCGTGGACGAGTTACCAGACAGCCACTTATTCCATGTGTCCAGCGAAAGAGGCCTATTCAGGGCCGATCTGACACCATACTGGGTAGACGACATAGTCCAAGTGCTCGAGCATGGGCTGCCCGAACGACCAATAGAACGGGCACGGCTTAGGCGCTTAATCCTGAAAATCCAGCCCTATCAGCTGATTGCTGTTGGGGGTAAAGGCGCCTCCGTCGTGCCGCCCCGTGTATTACTACACTGACAGTACCCGCCACTACACACTGTAGGTGGCGGGCGCCCGCCGTCACATCACTTATTCTTTATTCTTTTAGTGACAGTTTGAATAAAGGAAGGCCCGGTCACACATTGTGACTATTGGAGTTCCCATTTCTTGTCTCTCTCTTTCTTGCTCTTGCTCTCCCGCCATAGCTCGCGTGCAAGCTTCGATCCTTCTCACCTTTCGATTGCAGGCCAACTCTATAGGCTGGGGCAAGACGGTTTGCTACGTAGATGTGTGTGTGAGCATGAGATGCACGATGTGCTCTCAGAGGCGCACAGCCGTATTGTAGGAGGACACTTTAGCGAGGACACTACAGCACGAAAGGTGTTGCAGTCCCAGCTATGGTGGCCCACACTCTTTCACGATGCCTCACAATTTGTCAAGCATTGTGATGAGTGCCAACGGAGAAAGGTCCCGGTTCGTAAAGATCAGATGGAGTTAACCCCGGTTATTGCTCGCCAACCTTTCGAAAAATGGGGGATTGACTTCATAGGACCCATCAGCCCCGCGGCACAATATTCACAAGCTAGGTACATCGTGGTGGCCATAGATTACCTCACCGAATTGGCGAAGGCGAGAGCCATGCAGAAAAACGACGCTAGGACGACGACCAAGTTTTTATGGAGCAAGTAATCTCATGTTTTGGTTGCCCCATCGAACTGGTTAGCGACCAGGGAACGCACTTCATCAACGAAGTGATAGCCCATCTCCTATCCACCTTCCTCATCATCCATCGCAAATCCTCACCATACTACCCTCAGGCTAATGGCCAGGTTGAATCAACCAACAAAATTCTCATCACTGTCCTAACCAAAGTAGTCTCAGCCTCACGAAGTGATTGGGATAACAAGTTGATGGCAGCCTTGTGGACCTATCGAACAGCTTATAAGACGTGCTTCTTCAACGCCCTGATTGACGAGGGGGCGGATTTTAACATTTTGACGCATGAGCATTGGACCCAACTTGGCGCACCAATACTTCATCCCACAACAGCCAGATTGAACCCATATGGGGCCAATCCTACCCGATCCTCGGCACGTGCAGAGTTGCCGTTTCTATCAAGACTGAAACTATTCCCATGCTGTTTTATGTCTTACCCAACGCCATGGATGCAAGCACAGAGTCATTGCTCGGGCGAACTTTTAAAAAGCAGATGCATTGCAATGTTGATTATGAGTCGCAACGCATCCACCTAACAATCGGGAGCGTGCCTATTGTCACGACTTTCAGCAAGGGCCTTGTAACCCCATCACCGTTCACGGGGCCACCTATAGAAACAGCCGCGCCTAGGACTAAGGAGGGGAGCCGTGCATATCTACCACACCCAGATCCCCATGCACCGCGGCCCGCCACACCCAAAGCAAAACCCCAACAGACTCGCTTGCAATGGGTGCCTAAGAAGCCTCGAGACCTGCCTAGAACTAGACGCGCCTGTCCACGGAACACCTACAAGCCTAAACCTAGGAAACCAAGATGCCATCATCGCAAGCGCTGCGTGATTAAACAAATATGGGTCCCTAAAGTCCTCCTGCGTGCACAAGGCTACTATGAGGGGAATGCCTCGCTGTGGATCCCCAAAATCCCAACGGTCACAGGCCCTAGTTTTATGCCAACCTCAAGGCCTTGTCCCCCAACACCTCAAGACCACAAATCGCAGGGCCCATCCTAGTCATTCGACTCCTCTACAAGTCAAGCCACGGGCATCACACAAGCCCAACGACCCAAGCAATGACCATCACCACAGGAAGCATTACCCAACCAACCCAACCCGTAGCTCAGCAACCTCGCTGACCGTAGTAGCATATCCCCTAAGATCAAACCCGACCCATCCACCCAACAAACACCCAGGTTGCTGACTCAAACAAGCCCCCAGCTGCAGCTCTGTACTGTCAAAACCTCCAGCTCTAGCAAACCCCAACCACCCGCCGGCCTTAAGCCTTCCTATGAACGGAAGTCATTCCTAACGCTGGCCGCTGACCTCACAGAGGACATGGGGGATGATGTAGTAAACTGCATCAAACAGCTCGATGCCACCTTTGTTGCACTGGCCCTCAGCTATGACCGCCTGGACTTGGGACTATTAGTAGAACCCCTTGCAACTGACGTGCGCAATATGCCTTGCTCTTGGGAGACTTTTGAATTCGCCTTTGCGCAAGCTTCTCGCTCTGCCGCCCGCTGAGCTGCTCGCTCGCGAGGTCTCCAAAGAGCAAGCCATTAAGCAATGCCTCATCCCATCATTTTGTTGAGATATCGAGCTCCACTCGTGATACACCAGGGTGACCGTTGTGTATTTATGTCACTGACTTGTCACTTGCAGACGCGGTTGGTATACCGCCCATGAATAATAGCTACATGATAGCTATCCTTATCTACTCTAGTTCGTGGCTCAGTTAGTATGCCACCTTAGTTAGTTGAGTTTGGTTTGAGACCCATATATAGGGTTCTTCTATTTTTTTGTACTTGAGTTTTTTTGGCTTACACAACTAAGAAGAGGAAAATTGTTTTCAGCCTCCACCCTTGTGTGTCTTCCCCCATTGTGCAAGCAAGAAAGCTTCAAGCGAGACTCCTTCCTTCTCTCCCACAATCTTGACACATTTGACCCCCGCACGACGTCCGACATCACTAGCCAAGAAAAAGCAAGGTTGTCCCACCTGGCAGACACGTGATCACCCTTCTTGAAGCAGTGGTACGCTCTTCGATTGAAATGGGAAGTTGATGGATGCCACATAATGACCAACGCCGAACAATGCCGAGCCATCAAAACGGCCGAGTATGATCCCACATACATCGCGCCCACCTCGTATCGAGTGTTAACCACTCTTCGAGGTCGGACCATGGACGATCATATCTTAGGGCACCCCTATCTCGACCGCATCTTGATAGAAGAAGAGCTCCACATCACAAGTCGGGTCAACTTTGGTGATTTGCTCACAGATGTCCTCACATACATCACCCATGTAGGCATCTGACCCTATGACCTGGACTGCGCTGCACACTTGGAATACAACCCCAACTTCTACAATTGGCTCCTCCACAAACAAACATGAACGCCTTGGGCCCACAACCTCCAATCTTGGGATGGATTTTTCTTTTCCACGAGGGGGATGGGGCAGTAAACGGGGTTAAAACTAAAAAGTAAACCAAGCATGAAAGTTAAAACTAAAAAGTAAACCAAGCATGAAAAGGCTCCAAATTGAAATGCCATACAAAAATAGGTGATAGAAGTTTGAAAGGAAAAATTACAGTTATGAATGTTAAAATCTGCTATGATTATGGTCGTCCAGCAAATTGGTTGCCAAAAATACTAAAAAGTTAATTGACTGAATGTACAGGTGGCGACCATGGCAGGTCAAGACAAAGCTGGCAAACTCCCCTTCTCGGAGGAAGAACAGGTGCGGTACGGCCTCACTATGGAAACCAGAGCATTCAATCAGCTGAAGTTCCGCCACATATTCAACTTGGAAGACGTGGTTATTGAGGAACCAGCGGTACAACGGATTATAGAGCAATGCCACTTACAAAGGTACCTGGACGCAGTGGGCCAGAGGATAAACTACACCCTGTGCGCCGAGTTCTTGTGCACCTTCAACAAAAACAGGGGCACCGTCACGGTGCGGGACAGGGAAGCCACCAGACAAGTGCAGGTCGAACTGACCCCCGAACTGATAGAAAGGGCACTAGGGCTTCCGAACAAGGTGGAGAAGAAACCAAAAAGGGACGTCTATGCCATGTTGGGAATGGACAAAGTGAAGGTCCACACCAACGTCAGAGTCAACCTGGCAGACATCCCTGATCAAGAGATTCAACTGCAGGCGAAAATGATGCATACCCTATTTTCGAGTCAGCGGTATAATAGCATCATGTCCAGAATCAATGTGCCTCTACTCTAAAGCATCGCTGCTCAAGCACTGGATGAGGTGAACCTCAACGGGTTCGTAAGAAGGACAATTGAGGCCTCGGCAAAGGCCCTGGCAACAGGAGGAAGGGCCGTAGCAGGAGAATCCCCTTCACCTCGATCAACCCCCAAAGCCTCATCCTCCAAGGCCTCCACCATAGGTTTTGGAGGTGCCCTTACCGCGATCATCCATGAGGCAATAGGGCAGGGACGAGCGGGAGAAGACAAACAAGGAGATGACGAGAAAGGTGGCGAATCGCCGTCGCAGTCCCAGCCTTAGGCGGAAGAGCAGTCTGATGAAACAGAAACGGACAAGGAGGGAGAACCCCAAGCTACACCAAAAAGGAAGGCGGAGCAACGGACTAAAGCCCTGCACGGAAAGAGAGAGGAGGAGCGAAGGAGAAAAGAGAAGGAAGAGCTCGAATGGGCCCAAAGAGAGTCGGTAAGGGAAGAGGAGGAAAGAAGAAAGAGGGCTGAGGAGGAGCTGAGGAGGAGGGAAGAAGAAGATTTGGAGCTGGTGACCCGTCGCTCCATTGAGAAACAACGAAGGAAAGACGCGGAAGGAGCAGGAAGTCCATACCAACCTGAAGCACCCGGCCCCAGCACTGGTGTGCCAGAACCTATGCACCTTCCTCCTGCAGAAGGGAAAGGAAAAGACCCAGTCAGGCCAGTCTCCCCTCTCCTCGTGCCACCCATGCAAGCCACCCCCCTCATGGTGACACCCCCTACCACCGCTACCCAGGGGCACATCCCAAAAATCGATGAAAGCAACGTGGTCACCTGGTTGCAGTTCTTGGTGGAAAGGGAGTTGGCAAGGGAAGCGGCCGGGGCCACCCCAATTTCAGGTGCCAAAAGGGTAGCAACGGCTGAGTTGGAGCCAGGGCCGGAAGGGAAAAGACAAAAAGTGGAAGAGATTGCCACCACTACAACCATGTCCCACTCCCTACCTCCAGCAAGCCACTACGATGACTATGTGAAGGAGCTACTCACACAATTGCAAACGGCCAGGCAAGAAAGGAGGATAGCGGTGGAGGAGCTGGCAGCGGAATGCGAATCACAAGCCGCCATCCAGCTGGACAGAGTGAGGCAGATAACAGAATATCAAAAGGAAATCGCTGTGCTTAGGGAGGAGGCCATCACCAAGGAGGTAGAGGAGCTAAAAGCCCTGAAGGAGTGCAACGCTACCTGGGAGGGAAGAAGGAAAATCCTAATGGAGTGTCTCACCAGGGAGAGGGAGACAACTGCCCACCTTTAGTGCAAGAATGACAAGTTATCTACAGCCAACCTAGAGGTGCAAAGTCAGCTTGAGAAAATTAGACAAGAGGCTGCAGAGCTGGATCAGTTAAGGGCAGAACAGGTGCGTAGGCTACAAGCAAAGCTGGACCAACTCAATGCGCAGATTGCGGAGGAACATCAAGAGCAGTCCCGCCTGCACCATGAGCTCGAAGCCCGGCAACAACAATTTATGGCAATGACCCTCCATCAGGGGGAAAGCCTGGAAGATATGGAGAGAAGGGCAAAAGAATGGTCCAATCATAACGAGCAAAGAGTACGGGATTTAGCACAACGGCTAGCCAAGGCCGAAGGGGACAGGGTGCTGGCTGAAAACTAGGCAGAGGCAGTCCAGCTCTCTATGATAGCTCAACATCGCACTTTTATCAACACGCTGCTCCACGCCACCCAATCAGAAGCAGATGAAGCCAATGATCAGCTGCTGTAGAGAAAGCTAACCATTGCGCGCATGGCCCTCACAGCAGGCCTGCACGTACCGCTGCAGCTAGGAGGCCCGCCACAGAGCCTAGAAGAACAGAGAAAATATCTGGCACAAGTAGGATTGACGGCACAGGAGATGGACGACCTTGGGTTCACTGAGAAGAAAACACAGGAAGACGAGCAAGCTGAAGGGGGTGAACTAGAGCTTGACCTAGGGCCTCAAGAAGAGGAATATGTCCCCCCACCCCCTCAACCACAACAAATCGAAGTGCCATCCCATGACACATCTACCGAGCGAAGAGCGGCCCACACCAACCGAAGAAAGGAGATGGTGGAGAAGGCAAGAAGAAAGTTGAAGGCCAGACCTCTCCAGAAACAGCCTGCCCCTCTTCCACTGCGCACCCAAAACTCCCTTGCTGAATACCGCGCCAAAATGATTATCTGGGAACAGCAGGAGTATAGCCGAGACCCTTTCGATCTGCACTTTGAGTTTCCCACCACCTTGAATAGGGTGCTGCCCATTCAGTTGGTGGAGGATGTCATTGCCATGGGGGCCAAGCTCAAGGCCAAATGGTTAGCAGAGCGTGAGGCCCACCCAACTGCTTGGGGAGCCGAGGACCGCGAGTTTTGGCAAGACAAAGTCCTCCAGGTACCTCACATAGTGGAAGGCTATAATTACCAACCCACCTAGAGGAGGTGCATTTTTGACATCAACCTGGAAGCGTGGATGGCTTTTTGCAACACCCTCCCTTCAGAGAGGAACGACCCCACCTTTATGCCGTATCCTCGAAGGGTAGGAGTACGGTAGGTTCGATTTCCCCGTCATTTATAATGCCAATACCACTTCCCATAGGAACGCTCTTCTCTTTACCCTTCCCGACTTGTACAACTCTATAGATAAATTCCTTAACAAATTCACCTCTTGCCCCGACCCAGCATTCATCACCAGGAACCCGCACCCCAAGAACGTCACCTTCCACCCCTCTATTTTGACCCCAATGCCATAGACAGCACCACCATGACTCGTCTCATGATGCGTGCTACTCTTTTGCCATCCTTCTGTGGTGCACTGCTAGAAGACATGAATGACAGCAAATTCACCCAGTGCAACCACCCCTTTCTCTCTACCACCACCCTCAAAACCCGCCTCCACATTAAGGGCTACTTGCTAAGCCGAAAATTCCTTAACAAGGCCCCTCACCCCCCACCCACCCTTACCCACCATTCAGATGATGAGGAGTAGAACTCCCGTTATTCCTTTTACCGCTGCCTCCATGTACATGCCTCATCATGAAAAAAAAAAAGAAAAGAAAAGAAAAGAAGAAAGCAAAGCTTCGACGCAATGGAAAACCCATAACAACGTCTCCAAGCAGTCATCAAAAGTGTACTCCATCTTCTCATTAACACATTTTTTCACTATCATAGCTCCTTGCTCTACAAGGCCCCACGCCAACCACTCTTCTAACTAAGTAATATCTAAGTATGCACAAGCACCGCACTCACACAATGCCTACACTGAACTATATTCACAGTTTGGGTCCTCAAGTGCAGGACAATACTCTCAGCTTGCTTAGAGTTCGACCTGTCTCCCAAACTAATAAAATATGTCTTGTGCACAATACAGAAGACTAGCACTCCCCCTAGGGAGAGACCACCTGAGAGGTTTTCAATTGCAGGTGCTGACAACCACAACAAAAGTGGCATTCGTTCTTCATCAACCCCCAACGCTAATTGCCCCCTCAACATCCGACAAGCCCAGAAAGAATTATCCTAGGCAGCATCCCCACCAAACCCCCACGTGTACCGGTCACCAGTACACGCCCCAGGCGTCCTTGTCCCCCAAGTCTTCGGTGCATGCTACCACTGCTACCTACGACCATGAGTGCCATGGGACTGGCACTCGTCTAGGAGGGGGTAATGTTAACCCCAACACAAAGAAAGCAAAAGAAAATGGGAAAGACGCAGGGCAAAGGTGGAAAAAAGGTAGCCTGACTGAAGAAAGAAAAGAAGAAAAGGCCAAAAGCGCAAGGACAACCTTAAAAGTCCAAGGCAAACACAAAAAGGGAAATGCGCACTTTTAAAAAAAAAGCGCACCCTAAAAACTTGTAAAAGAGCGCCGGGCTCTCACTCGTGCAATTTGTAAATGTAGAAGGGCGGTGAAAAGGAAACGAGGAAGATAAAAGGACAATGGAAAACAAGTCCTAGGCTATGACCGGCCATGTAAAAAAGGGAAAAGGGGATGACCACCCAAAAGGGAAGTAGGGTTTTGTATACAAGGTTGAAAAGTGAATGAAGAGCTCATTCTTTGGTGTGTGGCAAAACTAGTCTTCTTCTTCCTCTCTTCTTCTCTCCTTCTTGCTTGTGTGTGCTCTTGAGAGAGGGAGTGTGAGAGTGTGAGGGAGTGAGTGTGTGGAGAGTGAGGGATCAAGAGGATAAAGCTCTTCACCATCTCCTCTCCTCTACTTCTCTTCTCTTCTCTTCTCTTGCACGCGCGGCTATGGAGGATGGAGCTTGGAGATGGAGGAGGCTTGAGGATGCTTGAGCTAGCATCTAGAATCGTGGAGCTACCAGAGTGCAAGAGAGAGGAGGGTACTCTATCAAGCATCAAGGTAAGTTCACTGCATTTGTAGGATCGACGGCGTGTCGGCTAGGTGAGAGATAGCCATTAGAGCTCGCTTGGAATGCTTGAAACAATAAGCGGTCCATGGGTCTTGGTGGTTGAGCGAAAGCTCCCACAGCCCTTATGGGGGACACCCACAAGCACTCATAGGGAAGTGCAAAATCCTTGCGACAATTGAAACAGAAAGCTTGCCTATCCTATTTCATGTTCCTCCAAATAGTGCTAGCTACGGGAAAGCAACCCTCCTAGGAAGGCCCTTCAAAAGGGCGACCAAGTGTGAGGCTGACTATGTAGCACAGAGGATACACCTAACACTACCGGGTGTGAGGATAGTCACAACCTTTAGCAAGGGTGACCTCATCAAACCTCAAGGGAAAGGAAAGGAAGGTGCTGACGAAATAGTCAAGCCTACTAATGAGAGCAAGGACTTGTTGGAAGAGTTAATACAAGCATATGTCGAACAATGAGAACCAGTGAGTGTGGCCAGGCCTGGAACAAGAAGGTCAAGAGACAATGCCAAGGATGTGCTTTGGACTTACAAATATCATAGAAGGCCCCAAAAGAAGCCCAATCCTTATAGACGCAGGCATCGATGGAGGGTCAGCACAACGCCACAATGGATATCCAAAGCTTTGCTACGTGCTCAAGGGTACTACGCAGGTAATCGATGGATTTGGGTACCAAAATCCCTTACTAAACCACTTCTATCAGCCGAAGGCTAGAGTGCATCAAAAGCAACGAAGCACAGGAGGGAATCTAAGAGAAACTCTAGGTCTCGAGGCAAGAAACCAGACATGATTTTTCAAAAGAAAGAGCCTCAGCCTAGCATGCTAAATAGACAGATGTCATATGTAGCCAATGAGCACGCACAAAAATCATTAGTGCCCCAAGAGCCTTTGATTTCCCAAGGGGAGAACAAGCATCATAGGCACAACATTGCTCATGGCAAGGCTGCTCGCTCAACCAAGCAAATGGCACAATTGTCTAATAGCCTTGAGCAAATCATTCAGCCAGTGCCAAGTCCACCTAAGAGTCCAAGATCTCCTACATCCTCTTTTTCCAAACGGACCTGGATATGCCTGTGCAACCCAATGTGACCAGATCAACTCATGCCCGATCTACACAGATAAACGCTCAAAGGGCAACATAGGATGCGACTGCTTCCGATCGTCCTAAGGACCTGACACTGCAATCCACCAAGGGTAGCCAACCCACTAAACTAGCTGCTACTACTTCCAATCAGGGATCACAGTAGTCACAGCCCTTGGCCATGACAATGCCCCGTGTGGAACGTGTCCTTATTAGTTTACCTATGGAGGAGGTGTCGCAACCAACTTCCTCAAAAACTCCAGCACTTTCAAAGTGCCTAAAGCCTAGGCTGGAGGATTTAAACACAAGGGAGTTGGCTGAAGAGCTAGACTCCCCGAAAAGGGAGGCAGTTGTGCCCTCACAGCTTGGTAAGGCTATTCAGTAGGCCATGACTATGTCCCATAAGGGCACACTAGAGAAAGAGAATGCTGAGGCACGACCAAGCACATCAATGGTCGATATAGCCCAGGGTCCTGAGACATTAGATGCACCTACGCTGACCAAGAAAAAGAGGAGGAAACAACGAAAACAACAACAGTTGCAGGTGGTTGCGGACCCCAAGAACATTGAGACAAAGGGCGCTGGAGAGCTAATGAATAAATCATCGAGTCCATCCACCAATGAGCCCACTGATGCCTCTCCTAATAGCGGTGAACCCTCAGACACATCCGTGTGCTCTGAAAAACCAAAGCAATCGTTGCCATCAACAGTTGCTTGCAACACTCTATCCACTGAAAATAGAACTCACATTGACCAATCAAGAGTGGATACAACGTTGTTACAACAGGGTGAAAAATCTATACCAGTCACATGCGAGAAGAACCATGACAAAATAGCAGCAAAACCTCAGGAAAAATGCACAATCCCTAAGAGCATAACCAATCCTAGCGTTGACTAATCTTGCTCATCTAGGCCTGAGCCCCCAGCCATGCTAAAGCCTAAGGAAACTCTTAGAACTTTGCATGAGATAGCAACTAAGCAAGCCCTTGTTGAATATAGAAGTGCCACAGAATGCTTAATTGAGTTGGATGCTAAGCTCAAAGTGGTCGCACGTGTCTACGTCCTTGCAGACATGGGCACAATCCCCAAGGAGCAGCTTGGAGATTACTTGCCCTTTCCTCTATCCTAGGAAGAGCAAGAACATCTTGAAGAGCACTACGACAGGCTCCTGGATGAACGCATGCGACTCATCTCTAACGAGGAGGCTGACGAACTGCACTTAACCGTCACGTTCAATGAAGTGCTTTGTCGACCGAATCTCGTAGACATAGAGCAACTAAAGCGACTGTCAGCAGGCCAGAGTCAATTTGAGAAGCGTTGGTGCGAAAGCCGCGTTGTAATGGCTGAACTAGGGGCTCAGATCATGAGAGTCTGAGAGGAGCGATTGGCCAAATGGCAATCTCAGAGGGACCCAACCTATGTGGCACCTACCTCCCTTCGAGTGCTGACTGCCATCTGGGGTACGGACTTAGCTGGAACTAGCCAAGAGAACGCTCTGTTTGATAAGGTTCTCACTGAGGAGGAGTTACATATAGCCAGTAGACTCGGACAAGGTTCCATGCTACTCGATGAGGCAAAATATCTATCGGTATTGAGTAAGCTGCCACGAATATTAGATGCGTGTGCCATGCTCCAGTATAATCCCGAGTTCTACAATTGGTTCTTATCCTCATGAAGTGACATGGATTCATAAATATGTATATAAATAAACAATGATTTTTGTGTCACCCTGTATAGATACTATCAACACACACAAGCAATGATAGTCAAGCCCAGGGAGAAGAGTTGGGTTTGACAGGCTAAGCTCCTCAGGTCCTCCTCTCATCACACTTTTAAAAGTCGTGTGACCATTCTCACCTCCAAGTGAAGGGCATGCAACCCTCATTACCGCCATAGGAAGCCTTGACCAACGACTCTGATGGTGTAGATGGGGTATCGTCCCTTTCTATAGACCTTTCCCCCTTTCTGGTCTATCCTTTCGAGGAGGAGCCCTGCCTAAATCCATGACCGCCAGCCGACGTAACTCGGCGTGAACCAAGATTGGCTAATTGTAGGAGGCTAAATATACATCACAGGGGCCATCCCTCTACAACAAGCACAGCATGCCCCACCCCTCCCCTTCTCGTCCTATGCGCTTGATAATCTGCACTATAATCCCTTACATATGAATGGTCTTATCATGTGACAAATCCTAATCCTTGATTCGCATCTTACAAGCCCCCCGCAAGGAAAACATGGAGAACCAAGGGCAGCTAGCTTGCAAGGATGCTCTCTGCAGCCGATGGAAACATGCAGCACACGCCCCTCCGCCAGTGCGCTACGTGCCCACTCTTAAAAGGTACGCCAAGAAACACGGCCCCAAGCGACACCGCTCCAGACGAAGGCCGAAGAATCTGCAAGCCAGGGGAGCAGACGCTCTGGGAGGCACACAAAATGTGGCAACGCCAGTTGCACAGACCCCCAACGCACGCTCGGGCACCAGGTGCTCACGAAGTGACAACGCGGCCAAGGATAGGGCAGAATTTAATGAATTATTTAAAGACATTCTAGAAAAGGTAGTGGCCCGGGACTACACCATTCATGTCTCGGCTGACATACTCCCTGCCCAGCCTCACGGGAGCCCCGCACTAGCATCGCCCCGGTCGCCTAGCCAACCAGACTCACCCCGCCTCGTAACTATCGACTAAATCCTTATGATGTACAAGTAGCTCGATAAGTCAGCATGCCGTAACATTTTGTTTTTTGATGAGTAAAGGGGCAAGATCCCCACTTGTACACATTCCCGTTACTTCTCATTAATGTATGCGACCTTAACAAGTAATGGGATAGGCATCATAGCATTCTGAAAATTTATGTCTTAACATGATGGCATTGGTTCAATGTACTTAACGCAAGCGAGCATGTACTCTCACGAAGTGACAAGTTGATGCAGACTGACACAGGTCAATGTCTAGAAGTGTTTAATATCCAAGTCACCACAAGACCACCAACCCCACAAAGAACCATTATGGAGGCAGTGACAAGAATACCAAGAAACAAAAGCCATGACGGAAACGCCAATGGATGAGAACCCAAGGACACCTCTGCAGAAAAAGCACATATTGCAACTGAGCATGGCCAAAGATTACCTCCTCCTTCTTGGCCAAACTCTATGTTTGGGCAGGAGCCACGCTCTCAACAAGGGCGAATGTCTCTTCATCATCGAGGATTCAATTCGCAAGATGCTCTGCCCTTGTCCATGCACAGCTCACTCCAAGTGCTACCTCAATTGTTCGATGTCTCACATGTTACAAAGAGGTTTGCAAAATCTCAAGTGTATCTCTTCATCTCAACAATAGTTCCTCTAGCATCAAGGCTGGTGACACAATCATCTCTGTAATATCAATTCTTCATAGCCTTTGAATTCCAACATTTCGCAATCCAAATGGAAGGCTAACAGTCTCAATGTATGGCATTAATTGTATTCACATTTTCCACCAAAAAAAAAGAGAGGAAAAAAGAAAAGAAAAGAAAAGAAAAGAAGAAGAAAGAAAGAAAGAAAGAAAGAAAAAGAAAAAAGAAAAAGAAAAAAGCACACATGATCACAGCACCGCACCTAGGGGTCCTCAAATTAGGTATGTCCAGTGACCTTGGTAGGCTGGCTCCATCCCTAATCCCCTAGCCCTTTGTATATCCCCCACAATTGTTCAGGGCACATTAAGGGCAGGACATACCTAGGGAGCTTGTCTCGCCTATGGTTAAACCTATCACCCTGTACCACTTGCACAATTCTTTTACACTCCATCTCAATGCCATTACAATCAGCAGTGGTAAGCAAGGCTTGAAAGACAATGGAAAAGTACACTATACGTTCCAAGCACTATAAGTAGCCACTAGCTACCAACAGCTAAGACATCAAGAAGCTCAATTATGCTACATTGCCTTGACAAGACCATAATGATGTCTCAAGCAATCTTCAAGTGTACTCCCCGTCCTCATTGACAAATTTTCCATTAACTTAGCCCCTTGCTTCACTGACCCATTGCTATACAAGGAACCAGGCTAACAGTCTTCTAACTAAGTAATATCTAAGTATGCACAAGCACTCACATAATACCTGCATCAAAGTATATACACAATTTGGGTCCTCAAGTGTAGGACAATACTCTCAGCTTGCTTAGAGTTCGACCTGTCTCCCAAACTAATTGCACTATGTCTTGTGCACAATAGAGAAGAATAGCACTACCCTTAGGAAGAGACCACATGAGAGGTTTTCAATTGCAGGTGTTGAAGACTCCAACAAAAGTGTCATTCGCTCTTCATCAACACCCAACTCTAAATGCTTATCCCTTACCATTCGTCAAGCCCACAAAGAATCGTCATGTGCAGAATCCCCAACAAACCAACACTTGTGCTGGCCATCAATGCAATCCCTACCACCAACTCCAACAACCTTCCACTAGCCAACTTGGCCACCAACAGGCCCCCAGGACCTTCTTCCACACCACCACCAACACTCCTCCACGGAAACCACGGGCGTCCTTGCCACCCACGTCTTCGGTGCATGCTACAGCCTGCTACCTATGACGGTGAGTGCCATGGGACTGGCACTCGTCTAGGAGGGGGGTAATGTTAACCCTCAAATGAACGAAGGTGGAAAATTTGAAAAAGCTAAAGCAGAAGACAAAGACAAAAGCCAAGGCAAAGAGAAACAGAAGACAAATACGCACAAGGAGAAGAGTCCTAAATAAGGGAGAAAGGCGCACAAGGAAAAGCGCAAGTCAAAACTTTTGTAAAAGAGTGCAAGCACATCATGGTTTAATTCAAGGAGCGCCGGCCTCTCACCCGTGCAATTTGTAAATGTAGACGGGCGGTGGAAAGGAAGCTAGGAAGATAGAAGGACAATGGGAAAAAGGGCCTACGCTATGGCTGGCCATGTAAAAAAGGGGAAAAGGGGATGACCGCCCAAGGGATTTAGGGTTTTGTATATAAAGTTGAAAAGTGAATGAGAAGCTCATTCTTGTGTGTGGCCAAAAGTAGCTCTTCTCTTCTTCTTCTTCTTCTTGTTCTTGCTTGCTTGAGCTTGTGCTTGAGAGAGGGAGTGTGAGAGTGTGAGGGAGTGAGTGTGTGAGGGTGAGGGACCGAGGAGGAGAAGCTCTCCATCTTCTCCTCTCTTCTTCTCTTCTCTTCTCTTCTCTTGTCTTGCTCACGGCAATGGAGCTTGGAGCGTGGAGCTTGAGGATGGAGCTTGCTTGAAGCTTGCCCTTGGATCGTGGAGCCACCGGAGTGTGCGGGAGAGGAGGTAACTCGAATGGCACGGAGATAAGCTCACTACACCCGTAGATATGGATGGCGCGTTGGTTATGTGAGAGGTATCCATTAGTGCTCGGCTTGGAACGCTTGAAACAATAAGTGGTTCGTGGGTCTTGGCAGTTGAGCGAAAGCTCCCACAGTGACCCACCCACCAATCGATGCTCTAGTCCAGTATGTGGAAGAACCAAATGAGGAAGAAGCTTACATATGCCCTTACGTCTCGCATGATGATGAGGGCAACGCTGTCCTCATGGATTATCGCCCCTGCCAGTGATGGTGTTAGAAAAAGGATGAGGTAGAGGACTAGGAGGGCAGACGCAGGATCCAATCACCTATTGGACTTGTGGTCACCCAGGTCATGTCTCATCACGATGCTCTGAAAGGAAGCAGCTAAAAATAGAGACAAGGGTGACCAAAGGTGTACTGAGTGCGGAATCACTCATCTCTTCATCGATTGCCCAAAGCGAAAGCCGTCTTCTAGCTCAGCCAATGTACCATCTGTCCCATTGGGGCTGTTTGGTGTCGAGAAACTTGATGGGGAGGCTACACCTATCCCATTATGGGTCATGACCCGTGCCTAGACAAAGCAGGCTAGCATATCACTACCAGGACCTAGCAACCTTGACGTAGCTTCAATAGGGAAGAAAAGTCGCAGGCAGAAGAAGAAGAGGTCGGAAGTTAAAATTGCACTGAAAATGGAGAATGCCACAACTCTGCCTGCTGGAAAGAAACTCTCTGATGCAGAGGCAGAGACTTCAGCCCCTAAGACGGCCGAAACGGGAAGTGCTAATGTAGGGGAATACTCCATCCGAGGCGACAGTTTTTAGAGGCCATAGAAAAAGTGAAGGAATGGGTGAATGAGGCTCAAGAGCATCTAAAAGACACTGAGCCCATCCTAGAGGACGAAATCAATGACCTCTCCAGCATAAGCATGCCAACCTCACCTCCTCAACCAAAGTCGGGAGAAGCAACTGCACCACAACCAGTGCCACTAATGCCAAGCCTTAGTGCTACGGGGCCGCAGTTCAGTCATGGCCATTGTTCAGGACGATCCAAGTTAGGAGAGAGACGAGCACCCAACGATCTCCTGACCACGTTGGTAACTACCCTTGTAACACTTAGCTTGGAAGATCTGCTTCGGCAGAACCCCACCCTATGGCAAGATCTTAAGCAGTGGGTTGAAGGGTCACAAGAACAGGTCACGGCAGACCCTCATGACCATGATGCAAAGACGCAAATAATGATTTTGACGCTACACTCTATGCCTAAATCCTTACACGTCAATGCCTTTTGGGAAGGTTCCAAGATGCATGCGGTCTTATCAGTTTTAGCCCTAGGCGATACAACGAGAAAGGGAATCGTGGACACGGGAGCTGGGGTTAGTGTGCTTAGCCACGCAATGCTTCAGACTTGGGGAAACCCACCTGTCAAAATGGCTAGGTTTAATGTCACATTAGCAAACGGTATGAGAGTCAAGCCATTCGAGGTGCTTAAGAATTGGCCAGTGAAGATCGCAGGTGTCCAATTCTTTGTGGACTTCATAGTCATGAAGGGAGTGGACTATGATATCCTATTAGGCCGACCCTAGATGCACAACGCTAGAGTCATCGAAGATTGGGGTAACGGCTTGATCTTTCTTAGCAATAGAATAGACGCCATGAGAATAGAGATGGACACTTGGGAGACCTCAGTGGTTGACTTAAATGCCATCTCTGCTATGCTTAAGAGTAACACCCAGGTCAAGAGATCCTATGGGCCCTTGACCAAGTATATCCCATGCCCAGAGGACGAGCGGGATTGGATGCATGTTCTCGCTACAATCGACCTACCGTTCTCCGATCACGAGGCATATGAGCAAGCCATCAAAATGATCGGCAAGTCTAATGACACACTCTCCACACTAGTCTGCATGATGGCAGGAACCCTTCGAGGGAAACCTAACCTATCAACTTCTAGGCCCCAACCAACAAAAGGGAACTCTAGGAGATACTGGAATACTTAACAGACAAATTAGTTGGCAATCCAGCTGCCAACTTCAAACCACTCCAAGATCTCCTGGATGAACCCAAGTGGCAATGGACCAGAGTGCATGAATTAAACCTCATGTATAATTGGGCCCTAGTTCCTGACCAACGACAAGAGATATACCAAGCCTTAGGAGACGATGAGCAATCTGACAGAGAGGACTCTCATGATGAATATGAAGACTGCTAATCCTTTAGTGACAAAAGCGAGGGTGAGGTAGATACTGTGGAGTACACACTGAGGGGCAAGAAATAGAGCAAATACGAGCAGACTCCAAGCCACAGAAAAAGGGTATAACACAATATTAGTGAGTTTGGAAATCTCCAAATTCCCATTTTTAAATACTAAAAAGGTGGCACCCGGATAACATGCCCATAAGTTTCTCAAAACCATATGATGTGACCTATCATTGGAAAGCGCTTGAAAAATGGAATCTATTGAGCTATAGAGCGCTTGATTTGGAGTTATAGTGTTCAAGTTATGACAAATCCAAAGATTTGACCACGTGTCCCAAACTTATAGGTAATTCCCATATTCCTCAATATGGTGTTGTATCTTTAGGATAGGGCAAGGAGTCTTGCACATGGAATGTGATCGTGCCTGGTTCCATGGAACATGTAGGAGCCATAGATCTTGAGCAAGCAGGCCTAGCCCAGCTAGGAACAACATCAGTGCTTAGGACAGAGTCGCTGTCCGAACTGCGCCCACAAGGGGAGACCATCTCTTCTAGCGACGGTGGGGAGTTCAATGATAGTGACCAAGAAATCCCTAGGCCGCCTACGGCTAGACGCACCAAGGGGGATCTACCCATCCACCTAAGGCGCAGATGATTGAGGCAGAGAAAGGCAAACCAACCCAGGGATACACAAACAGAAGAATGATGAAAACCGCAGGACCTCCCTAAACAATTTACGAAATTCACAAAAGGGGATAGGGTAGTAGTTCTGTTAGGTGTCAAGCATCAAGGGCAAATGAGCGAACCAATTGAGGAACCAACCAAGGTCAAGGAGATGAACCTAGCCCAGGAAGGGGAAACACCCCGACTAGTATTCATTGCCGATGACTTGACTTGGGAAGAAGAAACGAGTCTCGTCGCTCTCTTGCGAGAGTACATAGATGTACTCGCCTGGTCCTTAGACGAGCTTAAGGGGGTAGATCCGAGTGTCATGAATCACAACGACCGTACCCTACAAATCCAAAACACGCTCATGCTGTCAAAGAGGAGATTGATAAGCTGATGAAAGCGGGATTCATTTACGAAATTGAGCACATAGACAGGGTGTCACTCATAGTCATTGTGATGAAGAAGAATGGAAAGATTCGAGTATGCGTCAATTACAAGAAGATGAATGCTGCTACTAAGAGAGACAACTATCCATTACCGTACACCGAGCACATGCTTGAGAGAGTGGCAGGCAAGGAAGCCTATAGTTTTTTGGACGGCTTCTTAGGGTACAACCAAGTGCAAGTGCATCCTGCGGATAGGCACAAGACTCCCTTTGGCACTGAATGGGGCGTCTTTGCTTACAGAGTCATGCCCTTCGGGTTGACGAATGCCCTTGCCACCTTCCAACGCCTCATGTGCGCCATCTTTAAAGAGATTCTTCGCAATGAGTTGGAAGTCTTTGTTGACGACCTTTGTGTTCATTCAACCTAGATAGAACACTTAGACAAACTCCGCGCAGTCTTTAAGCAGTCTCGCTTATATCGTCTCTCCTTGAACCCCTTAAAGTGCCAATTTGGGGTAAAGCATGGATGTATCTTAGGGCACGTGGTGTTGAAGAATGGATTGCCACTAACTTTTCCAAAGTCAGGGTTATTGTCGACCTTCCACCCCCAATCAACTACAAGGGAGTTCAGTGCTTCCTAGGCCATACGGGGTACTATCAGTGGTTTGTACTGAACTATGCATTGATCGGGAGACCCTTGTGCAAGCTACTGATCGTCTTCGAATGGACCATATGGGGTACTATCGGTGGTTTGTACTGAACTATGCATTGATCGCGAGACCCTTGTACAAGTTATTGATCGTCTTCAAATGGACCAAGGCATGCCAACGAGCATATGAAGAGTTGAAAAAGGCTCTAACCATAGCACCAATTCTACAAGCCCTAGATTGGACCATTACTTTCCACGTGCATATCGATGCTTCTAAATTTTCCATGAGGGCAGTGTTGTGCCAACCTGGTGAACACAACCTAGACTATCCAGTGAGCTTTGCTAGCAGACAATCACTGAGACAGAAATGAAATACTCGACGACAGAAAGAGAAGAGTTAGCCATGGTGTTTGCTGTGAAGAAATTCCGGCACTATCTATTGGCCACACCTTTTACCTTCTTTATGGACCATCAAGCCCTGCTCTATCTAGTAAACAAACCTTGCGCTACAAGACGCATAGCTCGGTGGCTCCTTCTACTCTTGGAATTTGACTTCTCCGTGGTTGTACGAAAAGGAAAACAGCACTACATGGTTGACCATATGTCGCGCATTCCGATGGGAGAGGCCACTGGACAAGACATTATTGATGAATTACATGATGCCCATCTCTTTACCCTATCCACCAAAGAGAGAGATTTATTCAGGGTTGATCTAACGCTATATTGGGCAGATGATATAGTCCAAGTGCTTGAACATGGACTACCTGATCGACCCATAGAAAAAGCCTGACTTAGGCAATTAATCCTTAAGATCCATCCCTATCAGATTGTTGCGCAGATGCATATGCGAATATGAGATGCACGATAAGCTCTCAGAAGCGTACAACGACATTGCTGGAGGGCACTTTAGCCGAGACACGACAGCACAAAAAGTGTTGCAATCTCAACTATGGTGGTCCATGCTTTTTCGAGATGCAGCCCAATGGACAAAAGTCTCGATTCGCAAGGAGTAGATGGAATTGACCCCTGTTATCGCATGACAACCCTTTGAAAAATGGGAAATTGACTTCATCGGACCCATCAGTCCTGCGGCCCAGTATTCACAGGCCAAGTACATCATTGTGGCCACCCACAGACTACCTCACGAAATGGGAAGAGGCAAGAGCGACACGAAAAAACGATGTTAGGATGACTGCCAAGTTCTTATGGGAGCACGTGATCACACGATTCGGCTACCCCATCGAACTGGTCAGGATCAAGGCATGCACTTCATCAACGAAGTGAGAGTGCATCTCCTATCTACCTTTCTCATCATCCATCACAAATCCTCGCCATACTACCCTCAAGAAAATGGCCAGGTAGAATCCACGAATAAGATTCTTATCAATGTCCTCACCAAGGTGGTCTCAATCTCACGCAGCCAGCTGGGACAACAAGCTGATGGCAGCTCTATGGGCTTACCGCACAGCTTATAAAACGGCTGTCAGTCAAACCCCCTTCAAGCTTACCTATGGAAATGAAGCGGTTCTACCATTAGAATTCTTCGTTCCTAGCCTGAGAATAGCACTTCAAGAACGATGGGAAGGGAAGGAGGCATGGACGCACGCCTGGTTGAACTTGAGCACCTCTCAGAGATTTGCCTTCTAGCCACCCATGTGCTTATATGTGAGAAGGCCCGACGCAAAACTTGGTTTGACAAGCATGTCAAGCAGTACGACTTTGAACGAGGAGACTTAGTGCTCCTCTACTCGGTTAAGGGGCACAAGCAGAAAATGAAATTTAGAGGTCCCTTCAAGGTTTGTGCGATCAGCTGTACAGGCAATGTCGAGCTGGAGACCTTAGATGGTGAGGGCATGGGCTTCTTCAATGGCACTTGTATCAAGAAGTACTACCCCCCACCCATCCTTTGCACGAGCCCCTGATGCTAGAACCGCCTATCAAGATACGAGTGGCCACAATCACAAAAGTTGATGATGAGGATGAGGAAGCCATAGAGCCTGCATACCTCTATATTACGGTCATAGTAAAACAAACATGTGCTTTCAACGCCTTGATCGACGAGGGAGTAGACTTCAATGTCTTGACTCACGATCATTGGACTCAACTTGGCAGACCTTAACTTCAACCAACTAATGCAAAATTAAGCCCATATGGGGCCCATTCCTACACACTTCTCGACAAGTGCAGAGCCGCCGTTTCTATCGAGTCTGAGACTATTCCAATGGTTTTTTACGTGTTGCCGAATGTTGAACATGCAAGCACGAAGTCGTTGCTAGGGTGAACTTTCAAAAAACAGACTCACTGCAATGTTGATTATGAGTCGTAGCGCATCCACCTCGCAATAGGCAACGTTCGCATTATCACAGCTTTTAGCAGGGTTGCGCGACCTCGTCACTGTCCGCAACGCCACTGGTAGAACTGCATGTAACCAACTCTAAGGAGGGGGGTAGTGCGCGACCGCCACTACCCAGATTTCATGAATCACAGGCCGCAATAGCAAGACCTAAAGCCCAACAGCCTAGATCTCAATGGCAGACTAAGTAGCCACAACCGCCACCACCACCTAGGAATCGCCACTCCTATCTTCATAAAACCAAAAATGTTAAATCTAAGAGGCCAGGACGCAGTCACAATAAGCGCTGCATAATCAAGCAAAGATGGGTTCCTAGAACCCTCTTGCACGCACAAGGCTACTACATAGGCAACACCTGGCTGTGGATCCCCAAGGCCTACACGGCCAAAGGCACTATTCATATGCCGCCCTCAAGCTTGATCAACCCAAGTCCCATAAACCCTCCAAACCATTCGCCGCAATGCCCTCCAAAACCACAGCCATCCGACCCATCCATGCCTAAACCCAAGGAAGTCATACAAGCCTATTGGCCCAAACAACATATTCCGTCACATGAGTCATCACTTGACCAAGTCAACCCGACTCCTCAAATCCACCGTGAATGCAGCAACTTGTCCATGTGGCTGCCCCTAATCTACCCATAATCCGAGCAGCTCATCCCCAGACTCAAACACACACCCAACTGCAACTCGTCATGGCCACCAGCTCTAGTTCTAGCAAACCGCGACCATCCATCAGCCTTATGCCCTCCTATGAACGAAAATCCTTTTTAGTATTGGCCACCGACCTCGTGGAGGACACTGGGGATGACGTGGTGGAATGCATTAAACAACTAGACACCACCTTCATGTCGTTAGCACTAAGCTACAACCGCTTAGACTTACGATTATTGGAGGAACCCTTTGCAACTGAAGTTCAAACCATGCCCTGCTCCTAGGAAACCTTTGAATTCGCATTCGCAAATGCTTCTCGCTCCGCTGCTGAATTGCTCAGCAGTGAGATATCCAGGGAGCAAGCCATCAAGCAATTCCTCATCACGCCATACGATCAGTGAACCACTTCTGCGATCACTAAGTAAGAAATCACAGTGTTATCAAAGCTCGCTGATACCGACTCCCCATTCTTGAAGCATTGGTACACTCTTAGGTTGCAATGGGAAGTCGAAGGGTGCCACATAATGACCAATGTTGAGCAGCGCCGCGCTATCAAAATAGCAGAATACGACCCCACATATGTCGTGCCAACCTCGTATCGAGTGTTAACCACTCTTTGGGGCCGTCCCATAGAAGAACACATCAAAGGACACCCCTACCTTGATCGCTTGTTGACTGAGGAAGAGTTGCACATTGCTAGCCATGTCAACTCTGGTGACCTCCTAACAGATGTTCTCACATACATCACACAAGTGGGGATTAAACCCTCTAATCTGGACCGCAACGCTCACTTTGAGTACAACCCCCAATTCTATGAATGGCTCCTTCACAAGTAACTCCTACGCCACCATGCCAAACACCATTATCTTTCTGACCCTAAATCCTAGGAAGGATTCTTCTCAAGCTAGAAGGGGAGGGGGAATGAGTGAGATGAATCAAATCAGGCCAACCAAATCAAAATTAGTGAAACACATAAACATATATTATGAAAAACAGGCAAAAAGTTAAAGGCTGAAAAGGAAAATCTACAACGGTTCTTAATGAATTCATTCAAAAAGCATAGAGTTTCTCTTTTTCAGTAGTCAGCACTTTACTATGTGGAAAGCACTAATGAGAATTCCGATTTCTGACAGGAATGAAAAATGTCACAGTAGGACCGAGCCCACCAGCTTCCATTCACGGAAGAGGAGAGAACACAATACATCATCACCTTGGAGAGCCGAGCCTACAACCAATTAAAATTTCAAACTATTCATAATGTAGAAGGATTAGTGGCCAAGGAAGAGGCGGCTAGGAGAGTCGTTGAAAGCTGCAACTTCAAGAAGTACCTGGAAAGATTCGCGCAAGAACCCAACCACACGAGCTGTGTGGAATTTCTCAAGTCCTATGACCCCGACAACAAATGCGGCACCATCACAGTGGGAAGGGAACAGAATGCCATTCAAGTATTGGTTCGCCTAACCTCGGACTTGGTGGAGAAGGCACTGGGATTGGAACCAAAAGTGGAAAAGAAGAAGAAGAGGGATGTATACGCCATGCTGGGGATGAGAAACGAGGACGTGCTGACAAACGACGGCATCATCATCCAAGACATCCCCGATGCAAAGAACAGGTTGCAAGCGAAACTCATACATGAGCTCTTTTCCAGCCAGTGCTACAAAGCGTTGATGCACCGGATCAGTGTGCCGATACTGGAGAATGTGGCAGCCCATACCCTGCATGAAGTCGACTGGAATGGCTACGTGTGCAAAACCATTGACCAGGTAGCTAGAGAGCTAGCCTTAGGAAGTATGCCCGTAGGAGGAGAATCCCCAGCGTCTAAGGCCACAGAAAGAAAGAATGCCTCCTCCAAAGCCTCGTTCATCGCCTATGGGAGCATCTTAATGGCACTCATCCAGGAGCCCATGAAAGAGACACATAAAGCATAAGAAGAAGAGGGGGAAACACCTGACAAGTCACCCCCTCATCAACACCAAGAGAGGTCCAGTGTGATAGGACTGAGACCAAGGAAGAAGGGGAAGAACAGAAAAGCAAAAAGCAAGTCAAGGAGACCAAGAAGAAGGCAGCGCAAAAGAAAATGAAACACGATGAAGGCCGCAGGAAGGAGAAGGAGGACTTGGAGAAAGCGAAAAGACAATCTCTCAGGGAAGCCGAGGAGAGAGAAAGGAAGAGGAAGCAGGAAGAAGAAGAAACAACAGAGCAAGTCAGGCGGGCTAAAAAGGCGTCAAAGCAAGAGGCTGAAAGGAGAAGAAGAGAAGAGTAGAAAGAGAAAGAGAAACTAGAGGAAGAATACATAAAGGCCGAAAAGGAGAGGAAAAGGAGAGTTGCGGAGGAGGAAGAGGAGTTAAGAAGAAAGGAAGAGGAGGACTTGGTCGAGGCTACATGCCAGTCCATCGAGCAGCAGTGCAGGGTGGATGATCCAGAAGCCTGGAACCAGCCAAGGGAAGAAGGGCCTGGCTCCAGCACGCAGGCACCAGAACCCGCGCCACTCATAGTTTTGGAAGGAAAAGACAAAGCACCCTCCACCCTATCCCCACCCTCATGGCACCCCCTGCCAAACCCACTATGCTCACCCCTAGCATCCCCACCAGCTTGGAAGTTTCCAACCTGGTGGCCTGGATGCAATACTTCATCAGTAAAGAAATGGCCCAAGGGAAGAGTACGGAAACCATGACCATGGGGGCAAAAAGGCCAGCCCCTCACAGATGCAGAATCGAGGCAGGACCAGAAGTGTCCGCGTGTGGAGGCCTCAACCACCCCCACCCACGCAACAATGATACCACCAGCTAGTTTACGACGAATACATCACCGAGTTGCTCTCCCAACTAGAGAGGGCAAAGGAGGAAAAATGAATGGCAGTGGTGGTTGAGTTGGTGACAGAGAAATAGTTAGTGGTGGCGGCCTTCCAACTGGAGAAAACCCACATCATCACCATGCAGCAATGTCAAATATTTGAACTCAAGCAAGAATTGAAAGCAAAAGAGGACATGGAAGAAAGCTACAAACAGCGCCTTGAGGATGATAATCAAGAGCTTGTGCAAATGCAACAGCGGGAATACAAGCTCCTCTTGATGCAATATAAGGAACTGGTAGCAAAAACCGTTACCATTGAGCAGGTGATGAAGGAACTAAACGCCAAAGAAGAGGAGAGAAGACAAGAGAGGGAGCAACAACAAAAAGAGATCGAGTCCATGACCGATCAACTACACCTCGGGAGAAAAGCACAAGATAACATGAGCAAAGAACTCAGAGCCTAGGAGCAGAAGCTCGTAACCCTAGCACAGAAGCAGGGGGAGAGCATGGAAGGAATGAGCAAAAGGGCCGAGGAATGGGCCACACAGAACAAGAAACGGGTGAAGGCACTGGGATGGTGCCTTGCCTTGGTGGAGAAGGAAAAAATCTTGGCAGAAAGCAAAGCGGATGCCACCCAGATAGCCTTCACTACCCAGCAACAGGCCTTCCTCAACACACTACTGGACACAACCCAGCCGAAGGGAAAGGAGTCGTTGGAGGTGGTGTAGAAGAAACTGAGCATCGCACGCAGAGCCCTGCATGCGGGGCTATAGATACCACCCCAACCTGGGGAGATTAGGCTGGGCTCAGAAGAACAATGAAAGTTCCTGCTATTGGTCAGCCTAACCCCCCAGGAGGCGGGTGCACTCGGCTGCAAGGAAGGGGCGTAGCTAGACAACCCGCAGGGGAGGACACTGACATTGAATTCGTCATAAGAAGAACCAGCGAAGAAATAATCCCACAACCCCCCTCACCGCACGATCAGGAACAACAACAACTTAACCTGCCCATGGATAGACAAAGTGCGCTCAAGGAGTGACGGAGAAAATTGGTGGAAGAAGCCAGAAGGCAGCTGCAAGCAAAGCTAGTCATGCGGCCATCCGCATCCCTCCCACCATGCCCCGATGACCTCCCAATGCAATTCCACGTGGAGCTGGTGATCTGGGAATGGCAAGAAATCGAAAAGGACCCTTTCTTGTTCAGTTTCCTTATAATAGCCTAAGAAGGGTCCTGCCGATTAAAGTAATGGAGTAGGTCGCGGCTAGCAGCCAATTGGGCCAAAAATGGCTAGAAGACAGGGCAAAGACCCCTACTCTGTGGGGCACGGAGGAAGTAGAGTTTTGGCAAGACAAAGTGTTTGAGGTGCCACACACTGTAAGGGGTTACAACTCCCCTCCTTTTTCCTAGCTCTCCTAGAGGACATGAGTAACAACCAATTTACTAGGTGTAATCACCCCTTCCTCTCCACCACCTCTCTCCACGTCCGCATGAACCTGAAAGCATATATGCAAAGCCACAAATTTTTGTGCAAATCCATCCACCCTCCTTCCCCCCTCATTCAGATGAAGAGGATTAGACCTGGCTGTCATTCGTTCCACTAATTTATTTTATAAAAAAAAATCACCCACTTGCAGACACACTTACCACCACATGAAGCACGATCACTGCACCTAGGGGTTCTTAAGTTAGACGTGCCCGGTGGCTTCAGTCGGCCGGCTCCACTCCCAACCCCCTAGACCTTTTTGCTCCCCCACTTCACACTTAGGGCACATCAAGAGAAAGACACACCTAGGGAGGTAACACTCACCTATGGTTAGACCTGTCACCCTAAGCCACTTGCACCACACCCCCTGGGCACGGATGGGGTCCTCAAGTGTGGGACATCGCCCAGGCTTGCCTGCCCATTCCACAAGCACAAGCACAATGCACTAACATGCTGAGATAAGCACTCCCCTTAGGAACAACACCACACCTTCTCCTTCCAAATATCAGAGAGTAACAAACCACTGACTTCGAAGGCTCCATCAACCACGCAATGCCCGTTTGGCTCCTCTGACAAACAATGTCACAGCTCCTACAAGCACTTAAATCTCCAAGTGGCCCTCACCATTGCACCACTTGGCCAATTTCCCACCAACCTACAACAACACAGAAGTGCCATGGGACTGGCACCTGTCTAGGAGGGGGGTAATGTTAACGCCAAATGGAGACGGCAAAAAAAGGAATTAAAAAATAGAAAAAACATGGAAAAAGAGCAAAGACATGCAGGCGACCTCCAAAACCAAGCCAGGGCAAAAAGTGCAATTTTAAATGAAGGGCGCCTCAAAAAACTCGGGAAACTCTTGTAAAAGAGCGCTAGGCTCCCTCCTGTGCCAATTGTAAAATACTAGATGGGTGTAGGCTAGAGGCATAAGACTAGAAGAGGGAAATGGAAAAAAGACCTTGCCACAAGGGCCAATCATGTAAAAAAGGGATGACCGCCCATGGGATTTTAGGGTTTGTATACATAAAGTTCAAAAGGTGAATGAGAGCTCATTCTTTGGTGTTTGGCAACAAGAGTCTTCTTCTTCTCTCCCTCTCATCTTCTTGCTTGTGTGTGCTCTTGAGAGAGGGATTGTGAGAGTGTGAGGGAGTGAGTGTGTGAGAGTGAGGAATCAAGAGGGTGAAGCTCTTCACCCTCTCCTCTCCTCTTCTTCTCTTCTCCTCTCTTTGCTTGCGCGCACGGCTATGGAAGATGGAGCTTGGAGATGGAGGAGGCTTGAGGATGCTTGAGCTTGCATCAAGGATTGTGGAGCTACCGAGGTGTGTTAGAGAGGAGGCAACTCGTATCGGCATCAAGGTAAGCTCACTACACTCATAGGATCGACGACATGTCGGCTAGGTGAGAGATAGCCATTAGAGCTCGCTTGGAAAGCTTGAAACAATAAGCGGTCCGTGGGTCTTGGCGGTTGAGCGAAAGCTCCCACATCCAGAGTGAAAAAGATACATTTGCATGTAAACACCTCCAATGCATGTAAAATCAGGAGGATCAGGAGGATGAGGTCAATTGGCAGGTTGGGGGGGAGGCGGGTGGGGCATTGACGAAACACAACGTCGAGTAGGGTTGCAATTTAGCATATAACGGCGTTGGGCGATGGGTGTGTTGGAGATATAAGACAATGAGCATGTTGGAGGTGATGGGGAGGAAAGGCTCATGAGGACACTAGAGGAGAGGAGGAAGGAGGGTGTAGGGAGAACTAGGAGGAGAAGGGGGGAGAGAGAGAGAGGGAGGAGAGAGAAGAAGAAGAAGAAAGAAGGGAAGAAATATGAGAAAGGGGGGAGGGAGGGAACACAAATAATTGGGGGAAGTAGATTCTTTTTTTGGGTTTCAAAGGGAACCCCCAGTCCTGTGCACAAGCGCGGGGTGGGGCAAAAAAGAAATATATTCCCAAGAGTAGACAAAAGTGGGAGGAGAATTGGCACATCGCCATCCACAACACGTCAGACTCGATGATGCATGGCTAGAGGCAAATACTGGGTATTTGTGTAGACACGTAGGCAATGATACTAAAAATTTACAAGAAATTTAATTGGAGAAGATCTAGGGACATCGGATTGACATGTGGGAAAAAGAGAAAACGGGCATGATGACAAGGGGAAGGAACTAGACAACACGAACAGTATGTGTTACATAAAAAAACAAGTATTCACATAGAAAAATTGTAAAAAATCACAAAAACTCATGATTGAAAATTAAGAACAGAAAAATCCTTTGACCAAAACGGAGTGTAAGAAAAATGAAAAGTGCATGGTTGGATAAGATGGATAACGCTATAAAATTAGAAGACAGTTTTGATGACAAATAGGAGTCTTCACATGGAAAAATGGTAAAGATGTCAATAAAACATTTATAAAAATATGCAAGAAATAATAATGGTCAATTCATGTGTTGGATTAATATGTGATAAAATATGTATTTGAGAAAGGGGAAGGATTGGGAGGATGAAGTCAACTGGTAGGTCTAGAGTGAAAAATATACATTCGCATGGAAACATGTCCAATGCACATAAAATTGGGAGAATCAAGAGGATGAGGTCAACTAGCGAGTGGCATAGGGGGCGGGGGGGGGGGGGGGGGAGGGCATTCATGAAACACAACATCGAGTAGGGTTGAAAGCTAGCATAGAATGGTGTTGGGCGATGGGTGTGTTGGAGATATAAGGCAACGAGCATGTTGGAGGTGATGGGGAGGAAAGGCTTGCGAGGACACTGGAGGAGAGGAGGAAGGAGGGTGTAGGGAGAACTAGGAGGAGAAGGGGGGAAGAGAGAGGAAGGAGAGAGAAGAAGAAGAAAAAAGAAGGGAAGAAAGAAGAGAAAGGGGGGAGGGAGGGAACACACATAATTGGGGGAAGCACATTCTTTTTTGGGTTTCAAAGGGAACCCCTTGTCCTGTGCACAAGCGCGGGATGGGGAAAAAAAGAAATGTATTGCCAAGAGCAAACAAAAGTGGGAGGAGCATTGGCAGGTCGCCAGCCATGACACGTTAGACCCAATGATGCATGACTAGAGGCAAAAAATGGGCATTTGCGCAGACACGTAGGCAATGAGACTACAAATTCACTAAAATTTTAATTGGAGAAGATCTAGGGACATCTGATTGACATGTGGGAAAAATAAAAAACGGGCATGATGTCACAGGGGGACGGAACTAGACAACATGAACAATATGTGTGACATCAAAAACAGGTATTCACATAGAAAAATTGTAAAAAATCACACAAGACAGTGATTGAAAATTAAGAACAGAAAAATACATTGACTGAAATGGAGTGTAAGAAAAATGAAAAGTGCATGGTTGGATAAGATGGATAGTGCTATAAAATTAGAAGACGGTTTTGATGACAAATAGGTGTCTTCACATGGAAAAACGGTAAAGATGTCAATAAAACATTTATGAAAATACACAAAATTTAATAATGGTCAATTCATGTGTTGGATTAATATGTGATAACAGAAGTATTTGAGAAAAGGGAAGGATCGGGAGGATGAGGTCAACTAGTAGGTCTAGAGTGAAAAATATACATTCACAAGAAAACATGTCCAATGCGCGTAAAATTGGGAGGATTGGAAGGATGAGGTCAACTAGCAGGTTGGGGGGGGGGGGGGGGGGCAGAGCATTGATGAAACAGAACATCGAGTAGGGTTGTAAGCAACAAGCATGTTGGAGGTGATGGGGAGGAAAGGCTCACGAGGACACTGGAGGAGAGGAGGAAGGAGGGTGTAGGGAGAACTAGGAGGAGAAGGAGAGAGAGAGAGGAAGGAGAGAGAAGAAGAAAAAAAAGAAGGGAAGAAAGAAGAGAAAGGGGGGAGGGAGGGAACACAAATAGTTGAGGGAAGTAGATTCTTTTTTTGGGCTTCAAAGGGAACACCTCGTCCTGTGCACAAGCGCGGGATGGGGCAAAAAAAAAACTATTGCCAAAAACATAAAAAAGTGGGAGGAGCATTGGTGGGTCACCAGCCACGACACGTAAGGCCTGATGATGCATGGCTAGAGGCAAAAAGTGGGCATTTGCACAAACACATAGGCAATGAGACTAAAATTTCACGAAAAAAATTAATTGGAGAAGATCTAGGGACATCCGATTGACATGTGGGAAAAAGAAAAAACAGGCATGATGACAGGGGAAAGGAACTAGACAACACGAACAATATGTGTGATATAAAAAACAAGAATTCACAAAAACCACAAAAACTCATGGTTGAAAATTAAGAATAGAAAAATCCATTGACTGGAATGGAGTGTAAGATAAATGAAAAGTGCATGGTTGGATAAGATGGATAGCGCTATAAAATTAGAGCACGGTTTTGATGACAAATAGGTGTCTTCACATGGAAAATGGTAAAGATGTCAATAAAACATTTATGAAAATACACAAAAATTAATAATGGTCAATTCATGTCTTGGATTAATATGTGATAAAAGGAGAAGTATTTGAGAAAAGGGAAGGATCCGGAGGATGAGGTCAATTGGTAGGTCAAGAGTGAAAAAGATACATTCGCATGGAAACACATCCAATGCACGTGAAATCAGGAGGATGAGGTCAACTGGCAGGTTGGGCGGTGGGGACGTGGGGTGTGGCATTGACAAAACACAATAGCGAGTAGGGTTACAAGCTAGCATAGAATGGCATTGGGCGATGGGTGTGTTGAAAATATAAGGCAACGAGCATGTTGGAGGTGATGAGGAGGAAAGGCTCGCGAGGACACTGGAGGAGAGGAGGAAGGAGGGTGTAGGGATAACTAGGAGGAGAAGGGGGGAGAGAGAGAGAGGGAGGAGAGAGAAGAAGAGGAGAAAAGAAGGGAAGAAAGAAGAGAAAGGGGGAAGGGAGGGAACATAGATAATTGGGGGGAGTAGATTTTTTTTTTGGGTTTCAAAGGGAACCCCCCGTCCTGTGCACAAGTGCAGGGTGGTGCAAAAAAAGTTTGTATTTCCAAGAGCGGACAAAAGTGGGAGGAGCATTGGCGGGTCGCTAGCCATGACATGTTCGACCCGATGATGCATGGCTAGAGGCAAAAACTGGGCATTTGCGTAGACACGTAGGCAATGAGACTAAAAATTCACAAAAAAATTAATTGGAGAAGATCTAGGGACATCGGATTGAAATGTGGGAAAGAGAAAAAATGGGCATGATGACAGGGGGAAGGAGCTAGACAACACGAACAATATGTGCGACATCAAAAACAAGTATTCACAAAGAAAATGTGTAAATAATCACATAAAACCGTGATTGAAAATTAAGAATAGAAAAATTCATTGACTAGAACCAAGTATAAGAGAAATGAAAAGTGCATGCTTGGATAAGATGGATAGGGCTATAAAATTAGAAGACAATTTTGATGACAAATAGGTGTCTTCACATGGAAAAATGGTAAAGATGTGAATAAAACATTTATGAAAATATGCAAAAATTAATCATGTTCAATTCATGTGTTGGATTAATATGTGATAAAAGGAGAAGTATTTGAGAAAAGGGAAGGATCGAGAGGATGAGGTCAACTGGTAGGTCTAGAGTGAAAAAGATACATTCGCATGGAAACACGTCCAATGCACATGAAATCGGGAGGATCGGGAGGATGAGGTCAATTGGCAAGTGGGGTGGGGGGGGGGGGAGGCGGGGCGGGGCATTGACGAAACACAACATCGAGTAGGGTTGCAATCTAGCATAGAACAGCATTGGGCAATGGGTGTGTTGGAGATATAAGGCAACGAGCATGTTGGAGGTGATGGGGAGGAAAGGCTTGCAAGGACACTGGAGGAGAGGAGGAAGGAGGGTGTAGGGAGAACTAGGAGGAGAAGGGGGGAGAGAGAGAGAGGGAGGAGAGAGAAGAAGAAGAAAAAAGAAGGGAAGAAAGAAGAGATAGGGGAGAAGGGAGGGAACACATATAATTGGGGGAAGTAGATTCTTTTTTGGGTTTCAAAGGGAACCCCCTATCTTGTGCACAAGCACACGATTGGGAAAAAAGAGCTTTGCAATTGCTAGCTCTATGTATTTCAACTTGCTTTCCAACTATTTAACACATTAGGCCAACAACTCCTCTTGATTTAGCTCCTCTTCCCAAGGTAGCACACTCCATGTGATTGTCATCTCTTCTATTGACATGATAGGTTTTTGACTGTACATCAATTTATTAGACACATATCCTATAATAGCACTGTGAGTTGTTTTGTCAACCCATAAAACATAAGGGAGCAATCATGCCTACTCTTTCACCTTCTCTCCACATGCTTTTTCCAATACCTTCATAATAGATGAATGAATGTTCTCTTTTACTTTTTCCATTTTCTTTAGGATTATAAGTTGAAGTTAAAGCAATCTTTATCACCAACCATGCAAAGAAATCATAGGCTTCATCCACATCTAGTTTATTGCTATCTGTAGTAAATTTTTTCACATAGCTATACTGACAAAAGATCTCTTTTAAGAGAAAAGTACACAATATATTTGTTATCTTGGCTTTTAGAGCTCTTCCTTCCACTTGATTAGTTAAGTCTTCATAGGCAAGTACAATATACCTCATTTTCCAAATACCTGTAGGCATCATGACTAAATTCACTATCCACTTAAAATGAAGAGATGAGGGATATGTGGGCTACAATCCATCTTGACGTCTCACAAATGAATACATTTGATAGGTCGTACATGTTTCCACAAAGTGATCAACATCCTTATACATACCCTACATGCAGCAATATCTTTCTTTGATTTTTGTAAAAGTACCCCAAATGCATGTATGGCTAGCCCATAAGCTTTCATGAAATTCTTGCATAGCATTTTCTTGTGAAGCTCTATCTCACCCAAAACTTGCACTGGCATACCCCATTTCTTCTTAGCATATTTCCACAACTACCCATGTTTTAATAAAAATCCATAAGCTTTTCTCTTGATCTTCTTAAACTCCTCATTCCACCACTTTTCTCTATTAATGTGCTGATGTATTGATCGATTCTCAGCCACTCTCCTGCATATTTATCTTCTAGAAACACTTCTACACAATATACATAGAATCTAAAGTGTTTTCACTTTGCTATCCAAGATTTTATTAGTGTTGCAGCAACTCCTTGCATTGGTAAGTTCATTATTGTAGCACTTGTACTTGAAAAACCAAGTACTGTACTTACTACATTTAATGTTGTCCTTGTATTAATGAGAGTTGTACTTGTGGTTAAAACAATTGCCAATTCAATCTCACCAATCAAAATATTATTATTATTATTATTAGCAAGAAGTTCATCTTCTTCCTCCTCATTCATCATCCCACCTTTATTCTCATAGGGTGTCTCAGATAACATGTCTACCCCACCGGGTTATCTCTTCCTATAATGTGCTGAAATTCAAGGTTCAAAGATTTGATGTATGCAATCTAGAAAATCATAGCAATATTTGGGGTAGCACAACTAGTAATTATACCCAATATTGGAAAAGAATCAATCTCAATGACTACACAAGCACCCACAAAGTACTCCTTATCACATCTAAGGACTATGACAATTCCCCATAATTCTCTTTTTACTTGTGAATAACTTCTCTACCATTTGGCCAATACTTAAGCACCAAACCAAATTTCATATCTTTCCCCTTCCTCATCATCTTGCCCAATTTCCCATCTAACCTTGATTGGGCTCATATCTAGAGTAATAATGATAGGCTTCCCATGTGAATAATTAGTCTTTCTCAATGTAGCAGTAGATTTCAAGAGCCACTTCAACTTCTTCATTGATTTCTTATACTTCATTTCCCAGTGAAACCTCTGGCCTTTCTTCAAGCGCTAATATAGAGCATCAACTACATGTGCAAAGTGAGAGATCCATATCAAATAGAACATACATGCACCCAAGAATCTACACACGTTAGATAAATCCATGCATACATCATGCATTCTATCAATCCCATCTATTTTCACTAGTTATGGTCTTCTCCCATAGGGCCCACACATATACCCAGCAATCAAAACCTTCTTAACCCTAAATATTGGCTATAAAGAGTTAAATGCACGTCTTCTAGATGCATCCAAATTCTTTCACAATCAAAAATATGGTCTACAACAAACTGTTTGCACCCATGAGCATCCATCTCTTCATTCTTTTCATCCACAACACACCCTTTAATCAGAACATCATACAAGAAGGGCATTCTCAATTGTGGTATAAAATCCTTGAGTACCCTATTCATAGCATTTATCATGTGTGCCACTGAGTTTGTTGCACCCTACGGGAGAGTACACATCCGTAATAACCCTAAGGGAGTCTTCATGATTGTGATATTCCTACTCTCAAATGTAAGCTGAAACTAATCATACCCGGAGTAAAGATCACCAAAAGAGCAGATCACTCTTCCTACAAAAGCCTCTACAAATTCATCAACTACAAGACCGGCACCAACATTTCTTATGGTCACTTTATTGACTAGTTGTATGTCTTGAATAAATCTCAAAGCCCCATTCTTTTTTGGCACAATAAACCAATGATTTGAGTGCAAGACTAAAGAGGGCTCCAAGAACTTCATGTGTATCTTTTCATTTAACAAATCCATTAGCTTTGGCAAGTAGGCTTTAGGCATTAGAATAGGCCTCAAGCTCAGTGATGTGGCACAATAAATATTACCTAGGAGAGACAACATTCGGATCCACACAATCTATTTTAGCTAACTAAAATGCAAATTATTTCCCAGGCCTACCAACATATGCATAAAACAGTCTCTTTTAGTAGGCAAAAAAAACCCTTATGCACCAACTTTGAGTTCCTATAATGTTTCACCTGTAAACTAATGACATGTATCTTTAGGATCTTGTAAACTTAGCTGACTTGACACTTTATCATACATACCCTCACTATTTGGTGGAAGCAACAAAGCAATTATTTTCACTTTTTACCAACCGTCTTAATTTTTTTCTCCACAACTGTTATAGCCCATTGTAATCCTTCTTGATGAGAAAACAATGCTATAACATCATACACGTCCAAAGAACATACTGACAACACTCTATTTCCAACCTTCTTTTTTGCATGTATGGTTGCTAAAATTTCAACCATAGTGTTAGTATTATTCAATCCATAAAAGAGGCTTAAAATGCCTTTATTTTTAGCTAATAACCCCAATGCTCTTAGTTACTTAGTAGTCTATTTCATAGATATGCATTCAACTTACACATAGCTTCCATAGGCTATTATAGCCCCACATTACAGCAATGCTAGTGAAAATCTAGTTCTTTGAATTCCCTTGACAAAGAAAACTCTTGAAGTATATTATGACTCCTAGAATGATTAACATAAATAGTAAGAAATTAGATTACTTTTCTCCCATCCTTTCTTTTGACTCTTGCACAAGGAGAACTATCATCAAGCATCTTTGTTTCCATACGTACTCCTATAATATAGAGCTATCTCAAAATCACAGCGTATGAGGAACTATCTTGCAAAAAGAAGTGTTGATTTTCTTGTATATTATCAATAATCATTTTTACATTGGGACATGTAGAATAGAGCTCCCTCAAAGAATTATTTGTATCCCTCATATGCCATCCATGATTAGTGTCCATAGGTCATGTACTATTCTCATACAATCCATGCTCAATGACATTAGTCTTGGACCCATAGTTAAGCAAAGAAACACAAGGAGTTTCATGCTCCCCTATTTTCACTATCCCTTTAGTGTGATAGCCCTTGCCTAGTGATTTCTTGTGTAATGACTCCAAGGAATAAATCCTAGAGTCTCTTCCCCATATTGTTACATATGTCGTACTCCACCATGCATATTGCTATAAGAAAATGCATTTTCAACGACTTTCTTCTCTTTTCCACATGTTTCCTACTCATTTAGTAGTATTCTCCATTTAAAAACCAACACTTACATCATGCTCATATTTAGTCTGAATGTCCAACAAACCAATTTTCTCTTCAAATTGTAGCAATGCATAGTTGTATCACCAAGAAACTGATGCTTCCTCTTAATTATATAAATGATTTGGTCATGAAATTTCCACTTGGTGATGCTAAGAACCTCTCACAAGGTGAATTCCACTCGGCTCTTTAAAATCCATTATTCAAGAATCTTCTTGAGATCCATGGCTATCTCAATATCAGACTACAACTTACATCCCGATTGGTTGTCCTTCTTTTTGCCCTATTTCTTGCTATCTTGTTTATGCTCTCGCCCAACCTCTTCCATAACATGCTCAAGAGAGGTGGCTAATTTGTAGCTTTAGGTTGATCTACACTTCTTCTTATAACTCTATTACAGGTCCATCTATTATCTTCATCTCTCTTTCATTTCTCTTCCACAAGTATATTCATGTTTTGCACTTTTACTAAATATGCATACACTAGATATGCATCTACCAGTGATTTTGAGCCACTCATGTCACAAATGTCTTCCTCTATATGAAAAATTTCATTTTCAGTAACTTTTGTTCTTTTAGTTACATACAAAGAAAGTATCCATATTACAACCTTCGGACCACTGGCCAGGCATTCTATCCAACTGTAGACCAAAAGTAGAAATATGTGCATCCACATAAGCATTTTGGACAACTGTCTTCCAAAAAATTTTGCATATCTCCCTTTCCAAAATCCAAAGCAAGAGGCAATCCCGTTTCTTGTGCATGGATCTTGCCATCTTTCCAAAATAGAAGCTATCATGCCAAGGCCTCTTGATAAGCAGTATCATCCTTTCTTTCATGCTACAAACTATCACACCATATATATCTTTTCCCTAGTTTAGGGATTGTTGCTTGTCCCCTTTTCTCTTATCCTTTCTCATCTAATTTTGCGACCTTCAACAGAAGATCACACATGCCTTTAACCAATTCAATAATATATCTTCCCTAACTATGGGAACAACATGTGTAGCCATAAGGCTAGCCACAAAAGAAAGAGGCTTACTAGATATATAATTTTTTTTTCCCATAATAGTGGGCAAACTAGATACATGCAATCATTCTCTTCTTCTATGCTTTTTCACCAGTGTTGTAACAACGTCCTTAACATGCCTTGACTTTGTTTTAAGCCATGTCTCTATAGTTTGATTATCTAATAGATCATCAATTTTCTATTGAAGCTCAAGATTTTTTGCTTGTAGAAACAATTCAATTATTTGACTTCCAAAGCTTACTATTTTGCAATATCTAATTGATCAAATTGACTTTCAAATTCCCTTAATAACTCTATAGCTGTAAGACTCTTATTGGATTTCAAAACCCACTCCTAGAAAGTCTTGTGGGTAATCAAATTAGTATCTTTAATGTAAAAATCTTCCTAGAGTGTCTTCTTGAAAGGTACCCAATAGTTAGGATCATGCATGTACAATTTAGTAACTCAAGCTTTCAATTCATGTACAATGACATATATAAATACTGGCTCCATGCAAGTCGAGTCATCCCAAAGAAAACCATATTTTTAGCATAGATGTGCAAATATGCAAATACATTCCCACCATTAAACAACTTCATCTCACATTCTACTGCCTGAGAGCATTTATCACAATAGTTTCTATTTGAGCAAAAGCCTATATCACATGTTATTGTTGCTGTACCTCCATAATCACGTTCATATTCTACACTAGCTACTACAAAACATAACTAGAAACTGTGCTTAGAGATTCTCCATCCTATCTTTCCTTACAAAACAACCCTTCAGATTGGATTTATCAATGCCATAGGGTTTTTAGTTGAAAGGTTATATCCACTAGGGATCACAAAGAGAAGAAAATAGAGAATAGGAGATTGAAGATCTGAATAAAAAGAATAAACATGAGATTCAAATGATCCCAAGAATGCTAGAAATCAACTTCTCATCAAGACATGTCCATACATCATGAATCAATCATAAAATCTTTTGCTAAGTCTGCTAAAGTCTTTACACAAGATAAAGACAAAGCTCAATGATTCAGAATCTATATGTATTACATGTAAACTCTATTGTATATCCAAAACAAAGAGTCCAAACAATCCAAATGTCAATAGGTTTAGATGATCTCTTGGTAGGAGAAGCCCAAGTACTTCTCTTGAAAGAAACACGTATTGATAGAACCAAAGAAGGAAAACAAAAACCTTGTATGGGACTCCAAACACACTTTAGCCTTGTGTATCCCTAGTTATTACAATAATCATCATAAGCTGATTGTTTGATGGCTAAACTCCAAGACAAATGGTTCTTGGATTATCTAGACAATGTCTACTACTACTCAAAAGCAATCTCTAAGCATTAGGTCTCTTAGAGCTCCTTCTTATACCAATAACATAAATCAAACACTAGCTTCTTCTCTATTTCTCAAATGGTAAATCTAATGGTTCCATTGGCTCCAAAAGGGGGTGAAACCCCAAGAGACCTACTCAAAATTCTCTCATATCTCTACTTCTTCCCCCTTCCCATCTAGAGTATTGTTTGCTACTTCAAAACTATGATCACATGCCACACTTGAATTTAGGAGCCCTTCTTTTTTATGAGATTTTCCTTTTTTTTTTGAAAAAGTACTTGCTTTCTACATGTCACCTTGTTCTAGAAGTTTACTATACCTTTTGAAAGTATTTACAAGAATGATGGCCAAAATATTAAAATTAGAGTAAAATAGTCCAAAAATCTCATATTTTTGAACCATCTCTATACTTTGGGCACTAACACTATAGACTAATATGAAATTGACTTTCTAGATTAATAAGAAAGTTAGATGATGATGTATCCAAGGTTTTTCACATTGTGTTCTTGTAGTGAAACCACAATGGCCTCCTTGATGTTAAAACACACTATCTTGATTTTCATTCTTTCCATTGCTTATTGCATTAATGCCCAATTTGATCTCTTTTGTAAGAAATAAAGTAATTAACTCTTCTAATCAAGCCTAGAGCCTCCTCTCATAGAAATGGAGATATCAAGGGACTTGTATGTAGGTCCAAGTCTATTTAGAATGACTGATGCCAAATCATCATCATCAATTGGTGCATTTATAGAAGCAATATTTTCTTAAACCTAAGTTATTTCTATCATATAGTCACTGATGCTTCTATTTTCTTACCATGTACCATGCACTTTCTCCTTTAGCTATATCTTCAAGGCCTTTGTGCAAGTTTCATACATCTTCTCAATGATTTTCTAAGTATCCTTGCATGTACTTGTATTTCTAATGTGTGGAATCGAGGTCTTGGATATACCTATAGTTATTCAATGTAAGACCTTATTGTTTTTACTTGTCCAATCCTTGTATGAAGCTATTTTTGTATTTCAAATCATTGTACGCATATTTCTCTTCTTTAGTGGGCTCATCAAGTAGTTATGGATATGCAACTTCATGTGTAATGAAGTCCCATTGGCCTCTCCCCATAAATAAATTCTCCATATGATAAGACCATACATTGTAGTTATCCTCAGTAAGTTTGTCACTCACAATTTGTGCAACCTATACAAATTCCAATACTATGATAGTTCCAAATTCAACAAAACTAGTTATATAATATGCCAAATCAATACCAAAGTATAATAACAAGACTAAGTATCAATTTCTCAAAACTAAGATAAAAAAGCATTCAAAACGCCCAAGTAAATGCATATAAATTGAGTTCCATTGTAGCGGTTGCAATACATGTTTCCAATTTATGTTACATATACCCATACATCATGTCCATATATATGAACATTGTCTATCTAGCAAGAAAAAATAAAAATAGGGTTGCAACAATGCCCATATGATATAGAAAGCATCAAAACATGGGTCTAAAATCAACTAGTTCCATTACTATTTTTCTACACTTTTTCATGCCAAGAATGAAGTCCCAAATATGGTCAATCCACAATATTCTTTTTGGAAAATTTCTAACACTTTTTCCCCTCCGATTTGGCACCTAAAAATGGCATAATATTGACCTTTAACCATCAAACAGCTACCTCAATCTTCTACAATGTCAAGATAGAGCATAGTAAATTGGTTCAAACTAAACCAGTTCAACCCAGCTTAGTGTGAAATGTGATTCTCAATTATCTAGTTCTATGATACCTAGTGTGAACACAATTCAAATAACTAGTTCAAAGCTACAACCAGTGTAAAAGGGATTAATTGGAGAAGTATTGGCTTTTGGCTAATGCTTTAGTTAATCCTTTGAAGAAAAAATTAATTGACTTGATGCCATCAATCAATATCGTGATACTATCTAGGCCTCTTAGATGCTTTGATGGTCACAAATTTGGCCACCACGATGTTCTCCTATCCACAAAAATGATCTTTGAGCTTAAGATTTTTTATCCATAACCAATTCTCAAGGCATTCCTCTCTTCTCTATCAGACTTGGATAGAGGCCCTTGTTTTCTCTATGAAGTAGCCCTTGTGCTACTGCCAGCAAATTAGCTTTGTGCTTGTCAATTATAAGCAAGCCACTTTCTCAAGGAGGTCCTGAGCATAAGCTACCCCCTTGCTTCTAGCAATTGATACATGAACTAATCTAAAGCTGAAAAGCATTTGAACTTGCTACCATACATCCTTTTGTAACCTTCCATGGCCCCCAAAATGCATTCAAGATGAGCATAATAGCTCCCAAATCTGAGTTGTAACAACTCTCTAATCTATACAACTATTTTGACTAGATCAATTGAAGATTAGTACCTAATTTAATGGAAAAAAATATGTCTTCAATTCTATGTAGACCTCGATTTGACATGCTCCTCAATCTAAGCTCTAATCTTGCACTCCTCCTTTGATATCAACTCAAAAGAATGGGTTAGGATACACAACGGAAGGAGCAACAACACAAGATATGAAAGCTCAAGAGTTTTTCTTCATCTTCATCTTCATCTTCATTCTTCTTTTTCTCTCATTGTCCATTGATACATCACAAATAATCCTCTATAATGAAAGACACCTTTTGACATTTAAGTAACCTCACACATAGCCTCTACTTTATTTATGCACACATAGGATTTGACTTAGCCTATGCCTTATTTCTCAACAAGTTGGTGTGGTAGAGATATATCATTACCCTCTTGCGGCTTTGATTAAGAAGCAGTAACCCCTTGGAAGATTTTTTAGAAGGGTTTTAACACTTCAAGATTATGATTTTGAGCTCAAGTATGTCAAATGAAAAGACAATGGCATAGCAAATTTATTGCCAAGAGCAAATATGGAGATTCAAAATGCATAAAGTTTGTTTATGGATCATCATATTTTGGCTCACTACAAAAAATTAAATGAAACAACCTCCATGATAAAGGCCTAATTAAGAATAAGTCAAGATAAGAAATTAATTAAAAGATTCATCATCATAGATAATGAGCTTTGTTTGAAGGGGGACCAAACATAGCCATATGTCCTACAAAGCTTGCACAAGCTACATGTTCAGTATTCTTATACTCATCCTTTATTTGGACATTTGAGATTCCATAAGTGTTTGAGTTTGCTTAGGAAAATATCCTATTGGCCGAAATTGAGAAACATAGTGCATGAGGTATTACAGTCTTGTATAAAATGTTTAGAAGCAAAGGATCCCTACAAAAAGCCATAAGGGTTATTACAACCTATTATTGTGACTTTCTCCTTTGAGCTTATATCTTGGGATATAGTGGGCCCGTTGCCAAAATGAAAAAATGAAAACAAGTTTGTATTGGTTGCAATATATTATCTTACTAAGTGGTGTGAAGCACAAGTAGTGTTAGAGGCTATTGCTAATATTACAACAAGATTTTTGTTAGAAGAAATGATTGCAAGAGATGGATGGCTAGATTCAATTTGATCAAGGGAGGAATTTTGATTCAAAAGTCATGAAAATTATATGAGTTACACTTGGAATAAAGAAAATTTCACTTCACCATATCATCCAACACAAACTAATAGCTTATGTGAGAGATTGAATAAAATAATAAATAAAGAAAATGTTATCTATGTATGTCAACCCTCTCATTAGAAGAAGTGGTTGCAAGACATGAATGGCTGGATTAAATTTTATCAAATTAAGGGGGAAATTTTGTTTCAAAAGTCATGAAAATCATATGCACTATACTCGAAATAAAGTAAAATTTCACTTCACCATATCATCCATATACCAATGGCTTATGTGAAAGATTGAATAAAATAGCAAAGCAGATGTTATCTATGCATGTCAACCCTATCAATGATGATTGGTATATACTCATTTAATCTTTTTCGCATGCTTACAAAAGCATAGTTCAAACATCTACTAGGATTAGTCAATTTCAAGCTTTATATGAAAGAGAACCTAAACTGCCATTATAATTTCCAAACCTAGTGATTGAGCCTAGATTTAAAGATGATATAAAATGGTTTTTGCATTTGCAAAAATTTGAACCTTTAATGAGGTTATCCATAGGTAGAAATCAAAATATAGCACAAAACGAGACTCAAGAGGAATTATGACAAAGGATGGCATATGAAAAATATGCATTGGGAGATGAAGTTTTCATTTACTGATCAAACCGTAGACTAGATAACTTAGAAAGTCTACTTTAGAGATGGGCAGGTCATACATAGTAGAAAAGCAATTACGAACTACAACTTACCTCTTACACTGTAAGGTTAAGGGTATTATCATAATTGCACAAATTTAGTAGATAAAGTTGGTCCCAAATTTGAAGAAGGAAGAAGATGAACATTTACATCACCGTGGCAATTTACATAATGGTCCATCAAAGGAGAGAACACAAAAGTAGTTACAAAACTTCAAATATTGACAGAAGATGGTTTTTCAAAACCGACATGTGAACAACAACTAATATTAGTTGAATTTAACTAAATGCAAAGGCAAGAATCACATCCAACAAGTTAAGAAATGTTTAAGATGTCACCTTTCAAAATACAACTCTAGTAGTCAGAAAATTCACTATCTTCTCACACCTATCAAGCCCATTATACTCCTGCTACCCTTCCTCAATCGAGCATGTTGCAACACACAGAAGCCCAAAACATACCACATCCTCACTTCCATTTCCATTCCAAATCTTTTCCACTTCTAACATATCCACAATAATATCAGCATGTACATTCGAAATCTACACCAGTTCTCTACATATTGTTGAGGGTAGTCTAACAGCACTATAGCATGGACATTTGCAAAACTAGACATCATGGTAGCACATAATTCTAGGAGACAATAGCTATCACTAGGTATTAGCCAAGAAACAAATTAGAGATGATTCACATAGTTGGTCACCTAATGTTGACAGCAAAAAATGAAGACATTGTCAAGACCACAAAGATGAAGTAACACATACTTTTAACAATATCCCTTGCACACATGAACTAAGTGAGGAGTCCTAGAGGAGAAATCATCTTGAGCATCAATAAGAAATTCAAACACCAACTAAGATGTTGACATTGAAAAAGGAAGACATCGTTAAGACCAAAAAGATGAAGTACCACAAACTTTTAACAATATCCCTTGCACACATGAATTAAGCAAGGAGTCCTATAGGAGCAATCATCTTGAGCATCAACAAGAAATTAAAACACTAACCAAGATGTGGTAGTCATTGTCAAACCACTCAAGTGATCAAGTGTGGAATCAGTAAAAGAAGGTACACCTCAACTTTGAACAACCCTTGGTACACAACGAAAGACCATCCACCATTTAGGATTGGCTGAAAGATTGCATGCCTTCAACAACCAATATTTTTTACATTCCTTATGACCCTCACCTCACTAAAAGTGATGGGAGATCAAAACAAGAGTCAGTAGTGCACAATACTCTACTCACTTCTTGGGATACCATGAACTACTTCCAAGGTAAACAATCTCAAGATTGAGATTACGAAACCAATGCAAATTATGATTCCCCAAAACAACAACATAGCTCTTTTTAGTATTCACCCTTCCCCATTACGGGTCCATTTCATGTTATGATAATGTGGAACATGTCAACTTGCTACCTTGTTCCAAGGGGAGGCATAGTGGGTCTTGCTTTTGCATGCAAGTTCCAAAAGTCTATTATGCAAAATGGGGCTATTTTAGTGAGTCATCCAACTAAATAACTGACCACCTTGGGTAGTTAGAAATCAAATCACCTATATAAAGCATGGAATGATTGAGGGAAAGGTAGATTTTTTGGATGAGAGTAAAGCTCTATTTGATGTATCTTCTCCTTCTAGTAATTGACTTCTTCTCTCTGAAACTCTCAAACTATGTGTTATTTAAGTCTAGTCTTGTAAGAATTTTATAGTATCAATTGAATCATTATGTTTTAAAACTCTATCTACACCTCACAATATAGTGGGACTTTGTTGTGGATGTACTGCAACATAATCCCATACTCAACAATATCCTTTTAAATGAGGAAATTGTATTTCATTTAGTTAGCATGTATAAAACTTCAATATGGAGGCTACCAATAAAAGCAAAACTCTTAATCACATGATCATTCATCTCACATACTGATGTAGTTATGGTAGTGTAATCACATTTACATGAATCTAGATTAGGCTTTAACTATAATGGTGAAAATCAAATGATCAAAGTATTAATGGTTACTATACAATCCCCTATGCATGAAATTTAAACATTGTTGAATTTAAGATGACAATATCATGATTTTTCTTTTAAGATAACTTGATTCAAATCATTATACTTAATCGCACTTTAATCTAATTAAAGTATTAACCTAATCTAAACTAACACATTGAGGTAGGTGATTAGGAAAAATTTGAATCCCTAAGTATAAGTAGTCTAATATAGTTATAATTGATTATTGATCAAATCATATACAATCAAAGAGAGTCATATGACAATTAGTAAGCATTCATGTGGAGATGCCTCAATGTTAAAATTGAAGTTAATGCATAAAACAAAGTGACTATTCTAAGTACAAAAGAGACGACTAGCAAGAGAGAGGCAAACCAAATAACCCAATGTTAAAGGCACCCTCTACACAAAATATACACATATAACTAAAGGTTAACCAAACAACTAAATGTTAAAGACACCATCTATACAATATTTACATATAACAAAATTTTAAAGACCTCGATGTTATTGAAGTTCATGCGTAAAACAAAGTGACCAATCTAAGTTCAAAAAAGACAACTAGAAAGAGAGAGTCCAAACAAATAACCCAATGTTAAAGGCACCATCTATAGAAAATGTACATATAACTAAAGGTAGCTAATGCCTTTAACAACCAAATGTTAAAAGCACTATCTATCAAAAAATGTATATATTGAAGGTGCATCTTGCATGGTTACATGGAACTTTTTATTTATCCTAGGTTATTATGTTTTCACTAAGGTTAGTGTGACTTCTATTGCTAGGAGGCACCTACACAAGCAAATAAGAACCTTAAATGGTTCATTTTTCCCCTTGAACAATAATTTTGACATAGACATTTGGCCCTTTTGTTCATAAATTCTTATCAATGTGTACATAGATGATATGATTGTTTAAACTTTCGCATAATTAACTACTTGATGCACCTACTTAGTTTGAATTATGTACTCACCTTAGATATATTAATTTATTGAGAATATCTATTATAAAAAGATTTTGTAATATCTAATACGTGATTAAATACATGGATAGAGAAGAGCCCTCTCTCTATGCATAGGGAAAAGATTATACTGAAGATTGGGTTGTGTTCAAATTTTCTTAAATAAATTTAGTCTATTTTCTTACATTTGCAATTAATAGAGATAAAGAAGAGTATCGAGACCTAAAATGGGCTTGACATTGGCTATAGGCACTAGCCGAGCCTCTCTAACACTCACAAGACAACCCCACATGGCCTCGCCGCTAGGAGCATCCAAGGGACACACTACCCTAATCGCTATTATAGATATTGTGTTTGTAGTGGAACGTAGTCCAACGATTGCCCTTCCTTACTCCTCAGAGGGAGATCCCACACATCTTGGTGTTGTACACCAATGTAATACAAACATAAAGGAGCCACCCCCCGACAGAATGTCGTGGCCCCACTGCAGCTCTCCTACACCTTGGGGATTGGCCCCTCGATGCAATATTCTAACATTAAGCACATATGAACATACTCCACTCTTATTTATTTCAAATGTTCTAGGATATACAATTTCCTCACTTCACAATTTCCCAAAGATTTGATTGTCTAGCCCACAGCTTGGGTTTCCTCACAACTCAGCATAGGTCACGTGTTTGGCAATCAATTGCTATGCATCCAGGAGTTACCATGTGATATGCATAATGCAATTGTGGATGACACACCTCGTGCTCAAGTATTTTATGATTAAAAAACCAATAATCTGTGGTGCAAAAATAATCCCTTAAAAAAATTTCAAGCTACTCGTAATTGCGGCGTTGCTAGAGACTAGCACCAAGTTTTCTCATGCTACTAGTCTCCCTTAAATTTAAATGGTGATCGGCTGTATGCTATGCATAATCAAATAAATTAGAATTTAAAACATTTTCAATGAGACCACTCACTCTTACAACCCCTCTTCCCCTCCTACCCTTTAGGTTTTGCATTCGTTGGGTAGGTATGATGTTTATTTTTGTGTAGTTGTTCATATAAAAAATCAATAAAGACATACCCTAACATAGAAACAAGGCTTGATCCTCATGCTCCAGCCTTGTTATATGTTCACGAACATGAAATTTATTTTTTCTTAATTTTCAAACACAAAAACCCTAATTTTTTCTATTTTTCCTCATTTATTTATTCATAAAATGTGATTTTTTTAATTTAGGTGTCTTGATTAAGTATATCGACTAAACACTAGTTTTTATCAAGTTTTTATCACATATGAATTGCATTTCCCAACCCAAAATGGACGAAATTCTCATTTTCCCTTTTAAAAGACACATTTTGGGTTTAAATGATTCATGTGCGACTACAAGTTCTACATTTTATCATGTGCAACCCTCAAACATACTTCAAACATGATTCATACAAATTTTCTTTCCATGCGCACATAATTAAAGCCATCAAACATCAAACTAATGAGATTTTCTTTATAAAAATTGAGCATACCGCTTATTTGCATGTTGCGTGTTATTAAAAATGATTTCACGGCAGTAGTCCATGGACCCATCATCAAATCCCCAACAGTGTTGGACATCGCTTCTTAGCATCCTTTTGATCTTGGAGCAATCCAGACAAGCATTCTTTATCCCCCTTTCTTCTTAATTTTCTACGTGTGATCAACCTCTTAGAGGAGAGAGGAGAGAGGAGAGAGGAGAGAGGAGAGAGGAGAGAGAAAGACTAAAAATTAGAATTCAAATTCCCTCCATGTAAATCAGTTTGGTCATGACCAAAATGGAAGCCCTCAGGGAGGAGTATATCAAGAATGTGTAGTCGATTCTTGATGATACCTAGCATCAAAGAGGCACAATTCTCCAAAAAAATGGGGTGCAAAAAAATTTGCGCTCCCTCCCTCCTCACGACTCAAAAATTTGTTTTCTTCCTCTTAATTAAGCTTAAGGTTTTAAAGTTTAATTTATCTAGTTCATATGTTTTTGTTCACACTTCAACCGAAGTTGATTTTTTACTTTTGGAGGGGCAAACAAGCTCGGATTTGAGATCCATCTAGCCGGATGGCTTCATGACATCAAAATCTATAAACTTGGGCTTTGCCACACACTTTTCGGCCTTGAATGATGTAGCTACTTCATAACAGAAAACCTTGCGAGGATTAAATGTGAGGTCAAACAGATTCCGATTGACGAACTGAGACTTGCATTGGGTTACTAGCATCAAACTCCATCTAGGAAGACTCTAGCTTATCAATCCATGGTCGTTCAATTTTGCATGAAAATTTGGTCTTTGACACCTTCTGAACACTTTTTTGCTCTGAAAATGGGTTCTACTGCTTTAAAAGTGGGTCCCAAAATTCAACTCTCATTGGTGACCACGGGATAGGGTTACTCAACCTGTCGAATCCCATGAACTGATTTGCACAGACAACAATCAAAGCAAGCATTAAGCTGCCACAAAAATCATAATCAACAAAGCATAAGAATAGCTCTCACCCTAACCCATGACAATATCAAGGCATGAAAATCCACAAGGGATAGGCCCAACATAGTCTGACAAAAATCCAGAGCAAGTTGCTAACCAATTGCTCTAACATGGAGTGGCTAAAAAGTCTATCGAAGAGGTCATCCTAGTGGTATTCTGAACTACCTACCTAACTTAGGACAACTGGACCAGGACCTCCTATTAGGTGAGGATTCCTATAACCTAGGAATCATATTTTTCTTGTAACACATTTTCTTCCCAAGGTTTCCATACTTGAGCATGTAAAAAGGAGGGAGCTGAGCGTAGAGTGACCCAAGGAGAATAGGGCATTGGCCTCATGTCATGTTCTCAGTGTACTGAAGATCTTACCAACAAACCCTCGCAAGGCGACACTTAATCCTTTTCCGATGCTCACTTTATTTTCACTCTAACCTTCCTTATTTTCCTTCTTTTTTGGCTAGATGCCACCCCTAAGAAGACAAGGCATCATAGCTCCAAGACCGGCCGCCGCAAGACTCATCCCCAAGAACCTACCAAGACTTTGCAAGGCGATGAGCAACATCTCATAACATTTTTCATTTCTTTCATTTTATTTTTATAGGGGTTATAACCCCTTTTTACAAACCTCTATATCTTTTTTTATCTTTCAAATATGCTAGGTTTTTCCTTCTGTGTATAGTTTTTTTTCCGAGAGAGTTTTCTAAATGCCTCACAACTAATAGAAACTCCTAGAATGGCTATCTAGCAAGTTAGCAGAATAGGGCCACTAGAAAAACCTTCCAAAACAAGTCTTTTAATGCCTGACAATGCCTTTGATAGGAGGCAATGACTACTCAGAACTCCCTCAGACAACAAACTTAAACCTAGGACTTCATGCCTCGATTGCCAGCCCCCAACAAGTAAAAATTCCCCACAAGTACATAGTCACATAAAAACAAGGTACTCGTAAAACGAAAGAGATCACCTAGATTGCGCCACAAGAAGCTTTGGTGCAGCAAAGGCTCCCCCAGATTCTGCTAAATTTGTCTAGCATAAGACTAAAACAGAAACCCATTAACCGCACCTGCACTAGACAAACACATGACCCTCTTGGGGCCTAAAGAAATAGAACATTTTAATCAACCAAATACATGGCTTTCTTGGCGTATACATTGCATTTTATCTAGCTAGCCAAGGTGAACCAAAGATGTCATGAGATGTAAGGGATAGCCCCATCTCTTATGCCACACAACTTAAGGCTTGATCTTGGGATTTTGTAGATCCACTAGCCCAAGCCTTTCTACTGATATCTCAGCAATAAGACCCATCTCTTCTTGGGTACTATGAGCTGAATGAGTGACCTCATTATGCTTATATATCTCATCTCCTTGGTTATTATTCAAACGGATCAACTATACCGATTCAATCATTAATTTATCATAATTTAACCCTTCCTTAATTGGATCATTACCTATGTCAATAAGACGACCCAAACTAGGCGGAGCTTCAAGATTAGGCCCATCATCTAGATGCATCTTAGGCCGGTGAATATTGTCAGATGTGTCAATATGACCTCCAGTCACATCCACTTGGAAATTCATCAAAGCATAACCACATGGAATGCTTGGCCTTTCACCTAACGCACCAATAGTACTTTTAGGGTTTTTGGGCCTCCAAATCCATCTTACATTTCTCTTTATATACTTATACATTCTTGATTTGCCACATTGGTCTAATGGACTCAATGGGGCCTTATTGTTATAACCAGATGGCCTTAGATCCTTATCACTTCCATCAAGCATAGGTTGACCTTTAGCATCATGTATCTTCTTCATATGAGATGTCTTTACTTGCATTTGTCCACTCTGCAAGATTGATTATTCATAGGAACCATGCTCTTACTAAAAGGAATAGAATCTACTTGAAAGCATGATTCATCCAAAAATTGGAAAGGCCTTTCAAGAGCCCTACCAAGAGCACAACTATAACCACTCATAGCACCCTTATCCACACTTCTGGGCCCAATGGTTCTATCACTAGTGCTTCCACAACTACCTTTCATTGAAGTGTTGCAAGCCCTAATGGGACTTGCTTGGCTTGAAGCCTTTTTACCAAGAGGCACACTATCACTGCTCATAGGACACACATTTCTTACTTGGAGGTTTTGTCTACCAAGATCCCCCACAGAGGTTTTCTGGGTATCAACAATTAAATTATCTCCTTATAGAAATGGCTCGATACTAGACGCACTTGTAGTGAGCAAGGAAAACTCTAAAAAATTCCCAACATCTTTGAATATATTTCTCATAGTGAATTGCATGCATCTTAGCCTCCCTTCATGACTTAGGATCTTGCATCCTCACTTGGATTTGTGTATCAAGCACTAGACCACTCATAAAGAGCTCATATAGTCAATCCTCTGGCAACATAGTGGCTCTTCTTGGCCAAAGCCTAAGAATACCATCAAATGCTCTAGCATAATCTTTAGTAGATGTAGATGACTCTTGTCTAATCTCCATAAGATGCCCTAAGACCTGAGTCATGGGTGCATCTTTTCATATCCATCTAAGAATTTATCACACATCTCCTTCAAAGATTTAATCAACCCTCTTGGAGGTTCCAATACCATTTCCTAGCCTCTCCCTTCAAGGTGCTTGAGAAGACAAGCATCCAATGTACATCACTAAACCCACTTGCAAGGCAAGTTAGGCCATATTCTTTTAAGTGCAACATTGGATCCTCCTTTACCAGCCATGAAACACTGGGAGATCCCTATAAGGAGGAGGGCATTTAGTTTGCTCCTTTGGGATCAACATTGGGTCATTAAAATCTTCATACTCGTCATGACCTAGTTCCAGCTTTTTAGGGTATCTAGCCTCTTTGGTTTCCACCTTTTCTAGTGTAGGAAGGTTAATGTTATCCTTGTCGTCCATTTCTACCAACTCATAAAGTGGTTTGGAAAGGCCTATGCTATGCAATAGGGAGTCTACCTCATCACCTACTAATGATGTTTTAATAATTCCATCCTCATTTGCTATCGTTTCCCTAGAATCCAAGATAGGTCCCAATAGAACCTTACTCTCTAACAAGGGTTTCCCACATATATAGATATCATCCAATGCTTTATGGATTTGTGAAATTGCCCTTCGATACCCAACTGCATTAGGCCCTAGGATTGGATGTATATCTTGCTCATCGACATGTATTACTCCAACCAATGGCATCATAGTCTTTTCATTGAAAAACGTATCATTATTGAGGATCATAGATGATTGTGCCTTCCTAGTCTCACTTTTGCTCCCTAATCTTTCCTCTAACTCCCATGGAATATTACTCAAAATTACTCCACGGGTGCCAAACTTAAGTGTGGTGTCACTTTCAGGGCAAAGAATAAAGTAATTGGTTTTATGTCTAACCAAAAATCCCATTAAACCATTTAGAATGGACGAAGTATCTTTTGCGTTATGGGGATTCCTTGGATTAAGCATCATGCTGATGATCAAATCATTAATCAACCTGCATTTAATATCAACCGCTTCAAGACCGCTCCCAATTAGAAACTAAGAAAAATAATGGGTCCCTTATAGCCAAGATTTGAAAACTACCACTTACTATAGCGGTTCTCGGTAGACGCACCACCTGTCAAGACCTAAAATGGGTATGACACTGGCAGACAACCCCATATGGCCTCACAGTTAGGAGCATCCAATGGACACACTACCCTAATCGTTACTGTACATATTGCATTCGTAGTGGAATGTAGTCCAACTATTGCCCTTCCTTACTCCTCAGAGAGAGAGATTCCACACATCTTGGTTTAGTACACCAATGTAATATAAACATAAAGGAGGCACCCCTCTAGCTCAATGTGGTGGCCCCACTCCAACTCTTCTACACCTCGGGATTGGCCCCTCGATGCATTGCTCTAACATAAAGCACATGCAAACACACTATGCTCTTATTTATTTCAAACATTCCAGGATATAAAATTTCCTCACTAGACAATTTCCCAAAGATTAAAGTGTCTAGCCTACAACTTGGGTTTCCTCACAACTTAGTGTAGGTCACGCATTTAGCAATCAATTGATATGAATCCAAGAGTTACCATGTGATATGCATAATGTAATTGTGGATGACACACCTCGTGCTCAAGCATTTTATGATTAAAAAACTAGCAATGTGAGGTGCAAAAATAATATTTTAATGATTTCCAAGCTACTCGTAATTGCGGCGTTGTTAGAGACTAGCACTGAGTTTCCTCATGCTACTAGTCTCTCTTAAATTGAAATGGTGGTCAGCCTATATGCTATGCATAATCAAATAAATAAAAATTTAAAACATTTTCCAGCTTGACCACTCACTCTTACAATCCCTCTTTTCCTCCTATCGTTTAGGTTTTGCATTCGTTGGATAAGTGTAACATTCATTTTTGTGTAGTTTTTCATGTAAAAATCAATAAGAACATACTCTAACATAGAAATGAGGCTATTCTCATGCTCCAACCTTGTTATAAATTCACGAATATAAATTTTATTTTTTCCTAATTATTAGACGTAAAAACCCTATTTTTCCTCATTTATTTAAAAATATGATTTTTTTTATTTATGTGTCTTGACTAAGCATATTCATTGAACACTAGTTTTTATCAAATTTTTATCCCATATGCATTCCATTTTCCAACCTGAAATGGAAGAATTTATCATTTTTCCTTTTAAAAGATACATTTTGGATTTTAAATTATTAATTATGACCATGTACGACTACAAGTTCTATATTTTATCATGTGTGACCCTCAAACATACTTCAAACATGATTTATATAAACTTTCTTTCTATGTGCACATCATTAAAGTCATCAAACATCAAAACAATGAAATTTTCTTTATAAAAATTGAGCATACCTCTTATTTGCATGTTGTGTGTTTAAAAAAATGGTTTCGAGGCAGCCCAAGGACCCATCATCAATTCCCCAATAGTGTTGGACATTGCCTCTTAGCATCCTTTTGATCTTAGAGCAATTTGGTCCATGCGAGACAAGCATTCTTTATGCCCCTTTCTTCTTGATTCTCTGCGTGTGATCAGCCTCCTAAAGGAGAGAAAAAGACTAAAAATCAGAATTTTGATTCCCTCCATGAAAATAAGTGTGATCATGACCAAAATGAAGCCCTCATGGAGTAGATCAAGAATGTGTAGTCGATTCGTGATGATGCCCAACATTGGAGAGGTAGAATTCTCCAAAAAAATGGGGCACAAAAAAATTTGTGCCCCCTCCCTCCTCATGACTCAAAAATTGGTTTTCTTCCTCTTAATTAAGCTTAAGGTTTTAAAGTTTAATTTATCTAGTTCATCGTGTTCACACTACAAGTGAAGTTGTTTTTTCACTTCTCAGATTCCTACCAGATGGCTTCGTGATGTTGAAAACTATAAACTTGGGACCCACTACACATTTTTCAACTCCCAAATCATGTAGCTACTTCATAACATGGAACCCTTCGGGGATTAAATGGGGGGTCTAACGGACTCTGATTGACGAATTAAGACTTGCATTGGGCTTCTGGCATCAAACTCCATCTAGGAAAACTTTAGCTCATCATTTTTCAACTGTTCAATTTTGCATGAAAATATGTTCTTTGACACCTCTCGATCACTTTTTTTGCTCCAAAAATGGGCTCTAGCGCTTCAAAAATGGGTCCCAAAATTCAACTCTCAAAGATAGAGTGTGAGATTCGTTTGATTGCTATGCATAAATGATCTCACTTTATCACATCAATGGTATAAAAGCCTAGATAAGCTCATGAAATTTGCATCACTATACACACTAGATCAATCCTTGCATCATAGAGTGATTGTGCTCTTTAGGCCATCTCAAAACAAAACCCTATCATCACCATTGTGATTAGCAAGGTCAAAAAACTGAAGGCCCTCTTACCAATAGACAAATTACAAAGATTTTCTTTTGAATGTCATGAGGATATGGTGCTACCTTCCATTGATCAACGATGCCATAAAACCCAATCAAAATGTGATGATTTTTATATTTCTATGAGCTACCATATTGGACCCATTTACAAATCAACCATTTGTTGAATCCCATGCATATTTTCAAGAATATGGACAACTTGTTGTGGGATCAGAGACAGATCCTATGGGCACCAATGGATTTGAAAGAGGTAGGAAAAATGGAGGTGCTTTGGTTGTAAATGAGTTTTGATGATTGTGCTCAAATATCGTGTGCTCCTTTGGTCTTATCCCATAAAGAGGAGTGCATATAACACAATATTAGTGAGTTTGGGAATCTCCCAATTCCCTTTTTTTGAATACTAAAAAGATAGCACCCAAATAACATGTCCATGAGTTTCTCAAAACCATATGATCTAACCTATCATTGAAAAGCGCTTGAAAAATGGAATCTTTTGAGCTATAGAGCGCTCAATTTGGAGTTATAGCATTCAAGTTATGACAAATCCAAAGATTTGACTACGTGTCCCAAACTTATGATATGATGTTATATGGTGAAGCAAATGATCAAATCTATCCACCCAATGATGAGTATAATGTGTTCTCTCAGGTTTGTATTTTCCAAAGCCTACCAACTAACATGATTAAAATCCCATGATTTGCATAAGAAATCCTAGGTTTGTCTTGGCCTTGCTAGCAAGAGTATCTAGTAGGTCATTACATTGTGTCAATCAATAGTTTTTTATGCATTGAATATCTAGCAATTCATATAATACCAATTGCAATTGTGCATTACACTAAAGATACATTTGTGGATATATAAGTTATCAAATTTAGAGTAGTGGATCTCACAGAAGAGATCAAGACATCATCCATTGAGTCTGCAAGGCAAAGAGTAGTGGAGACAATCTATATTTTTGAGAAGCATTTACCCATGAGTATGCTCATGATAGAGACTCACCTCTTAGTACATCTTGTGGATGAAGTGGAGATTGCATGCCTGGTTCATATTAGATAAATATTCTTTTTGGAATGCTTCATGAAAGCCCTGAAAGGCTTTGTGCGACAATGGGCTCATTCCAAGTGCAATATATTGGATATTTTTGAAGACATTGGTGCATATTTTAGAGTGGTTATCGGTGGTGGATACAAATAACAAGATGTTGTCGATGCAAAAGAAAAAGACCCACTAAGAGGAGATGTGGTGGTGAAAAATGGAATAGAGAGGAGAATGGATGGTGCAATGGAGGAGAAAGTTTATTATTGTGCATGCTGCACCATGCATCCATGGAGAAGTGGCTCGATAGGTATGAGTGGACTAAAAGAGAGTGCAAGTATTTTGGCAACTTATAAAGTGTTATTTTAGTAGATTACTATAGGTTTTCCATGATCATATTTTATGTACAATGGTTTAAAGAAGTATTGGAAGTAACATAGGAAACTATTTGGTGAGGACCCTCTAGATTCTTTGAGATAGACTCCCTGAAAAGATGGAATGATCTACATGTCACATTTATCCTGCCAAATCACTATCTCATTGCTAGCCGGGTTGCTTAGAGCTACCCCAAATGCCAGGAGCCAAACAAAAATACCGATAGTTACAAAGCAACTTGAAAAATACCAGGCAAGCAATGACCCCTAAAGCTTCGTCGAGCAAATTGAGCAAGTATGTGTAGCTAATAGCCTCATGAATCTTGCTCAGTGAGCACATGCATTGGGTCTTTGCTTGGGAGAAAAGGGATGGACTTGGTTCACCAGCCTAGATAATGCTGATGAACATAATAACTTCACCTAGTTGAAGGATCTCTTCATTAAGAGATTGTGGGAGGTAAGATACTTCGATAACCTCATTGTTATGATGATGAATATTAGCCAGAAAGACAAAGAGGACATACAAGATTGCATTACCCATGTGAGGAGTCTCTATAAGAGGATACATGCAGACCTGAGTGACCCAACAAGAGAGCGGTCTCTACCGTAATCATTAACATGATCCACAACAAGGAACTTTATAACGCCCTTGCAAGCAACTTGAACATACAAAGGGATGTGCTTGCAAGAGTCTTTGAGGAAGCTATACAAGTAGATGACTTGCTTAGGGAGAGAATCTCTTGGATGACACAACAAAGTACCAATGAAATTAGGAACACCAAGAGAGGTGCAACAACTTGTAAAGGAGCAGTCTCTGGTGAATAGAAAAAAGGGAAGAGTATTGACTAGACATAAGCTATAGTGGATCTAAAATCAAAGTTGGCTACATTGAAATAGTCAATCTAAAGAGACTAGTGTGATTCCATATGTAGTGTGTGCACTCTATGGAGGGAATCGCCTACCCTATGAATGTCCCAAATCAAGGCCTTATGCCAATTTTGGAAGATTCAGGTATGACACCATGCACTACCAATTGCTAAGACTATTGCCTTACCAACAGCCTTACATTCAACCATACTACTTAGGAGTTAGACAACCGTATTTCAAAAGGGGAGCCCCTTTGGCTTTCCATGTGCCCAACAATTCAAAGTGAGCCAAATGAGTACAGATATTAACCCTCACCTATGGTGACCCATCCACCAAGCAAAGCTCTAGTGCACTTTCTAGAGGAACCACTAGAGGAGGACTCTTACTTGAACCCTTATGTCTCTTATGACAAAGAATGAAATCCCATATTGATGGACTATAGACATGTGCTAATCATGACCTTAAGTAGAGAAAGAGGTGGAGGCCTATGAGGATCTCAGACCTAGGAACCCATAGCATGTTGGACATGTAACCATCAAGGGCATATCTCATCTTACTGACTTGAAAAGGAGTAAGCAATTAGAGAGAAGGATAACTTGAGGTTCCCTGAATATAGAGTCATGCATTTGTTTGCCGATTGCCCTAGAGAAAAGCCCTTCACAAGCTCAATAATTGTACCATTTGTGCAACTCAAACACTTTTGTGTTGAGTTGCATGACAATGATTCTACACACATTCCCCTAAATTTCATGACACAAGCTCAAAAAAAGCAAGCCGGTACCTCAGTACTACCTAGGCCTAGCAACCTGGATGCATCCACCATAGGAAAAGAGTCGACGATGGAGGAAAAGAGAAGTAAGTAAAAAATAATTCTCAAGATTGAGAGTGAGATCACATTAACCAAGGGAAAGCAAGTCACGGATGTTGAAGCAAAAATATCCGCTCCTAAGACAAGAGAGAAAGGAAGCACTAAGATTGGACAGTACCCTGACCCCAACCAATAGAGCTAAGGGCTACGGGTAGTAAAGGTCAAGGCATGGATAAAAGAAGTGCAAGATCACCTTCAAGATGCTGAATCCATAGTTAAGGATGAGACTAGCAAGCTCTCAACCATGAGCACACTAGTCTCTCCCACATATCTAAGGGTAGGAGAGACAAAACCACCACACGAACATCTACAAGGGTAGAATGAGAGGGCCAAGAATACACAAAAAATTCAAGAACATTGGCAAGGAGCCCATGAATCTAAGGAGGGAAACATGGATGGAAACTTGCTAACCATACTCATAACAACTCCTATGGCATTGTTATTGGGAGACTTCCTTAGGCAAAACTCCGCACTTTGGCAAGAATTGAAGTTATGGATAGAACACTGTCATGACCGTAAGCCATGAGAATTTCTAGACCATGATGTCGTGACACATATGCCAAGTCTAATTTTGAATCCATTGTGTAAGTCTCCACAAGTAAATGACTTTTGGGAGGGCATCAAGATGTACCTCTCATTTCCTTAGGAGACACTACATGAAAGGGGATAGTGGACATGGGAGTAGGGGTTAGTGTACTTAGTCACTTAATTTCCTGTTAAGCTTGGGAAAACCCACTAGTAGAAACCACAAGATTCAATGTAACCTTAGGAAATGAGATGAAGGTTAGACCCTTCAGAGTCTTAAAGGACTAGCCTATAAAGATAGCAGGAATACAATTCTTCATGAACTTCATAGTTATGAAGGGAGTAGATTATGATATCCTCCTATTCTTGGGCAATAGATAAGAAGTAGTCTGAATAGATATGGACACTTAGAAAACCTCACCAATGGACTTAGATGCCATATATACCCTATTGAAGGGAGACTCGAGGTCTAGAAGTGATTATAGGACTCTAACAAGGTACATTCCTTGCCCTAAGGATGAGTGAGATTGGATGCACGTATTGGCAACCATTGATCTCCAATTCTTGGAGGATGAGCATGAATACAGGAAAGATGTAGACTCCACTAGCAAGCCTAAGAGTGTCATTGCTTCTAGTTTGAAAGAGTACCATCACTTCTAACATGCCCCCACAGAACCCTTATGCATGATGGATGGAAGCTCCATGGGCCAACCAACACCAATCATTTATCATGTCCTAGCAAACAAACTTGAACTTCACAAAATCCTAGAGTACTTGTCAAGCTTGTGGGTAACCTAGCTGCCAACTTGAAGCCTCTCAAGGATATTATGGAAAGAAGAGAGTGGAAATGGACTAAGGTGCATGACCTAAAATTTTCATATAATTGGACTCCTATGACAAGTGTGGTAGATCTTGGGAGTAGGAACCTTGCAAGCGACCTATAGTCCCCATCTGAGAATTTTGATGATGAGTATGAAGACTATTGTTCCATCAGTGAGGAGAGCAAAGACGAAGTAGAGACCATAGAGTATGATTGTCAAGAATTGCATGATGGGGGGATGTGCTTGAGCTGTTGCGCCAAACACACACTGTATACACAAGAGGAAGCTCACTTAAGAACACAAGAAGAGAGATGGAGGCCAAAACATTTTCTTGCTGGTTTGTTTTCTTTCTTCCACACTATACAATATACACAAAGTATAGATAAGATACAGCATAAAGGAAAGTGGCCTTCTAAGTCAAACCGTGCATAACAGACTACACTAATCGATTGGCGTTATATCTTTGCAAGGTAGGTGTAACAAACTAAATATAATAAGTGATAAGTCAGTGGCCATGTGAGTGGCCATGTGATTATCATAATGACTACCAATGTGCTAAGTGTAGACGTGCGGACTCATCTAGCCAGGCGGTCCATCATCAATGTCCGCACGTGTTGAGCTTGCCATCTCAACACTCCCACTCAAGCTCAACTCTATCTCTACAACTCCAAATAAGCTTCGAAACTTTCAAAGCTTATCTGCACCTAATTCCTTTGTGAAAATGTCAACTATCTGATCTTGTGTGTTGACATATACCAAGTCAATCTCTCTTGCAAGTATCTTCTCTCTCACAAAGTGGTAGTGCACCTCAATGTGTTTTGTCCTAGCATGGAACACTAGATTCCTAGCTAGCTATATGCTACTCATGTTGTCACAATGAATGACAACTGAACCATATCCCTGCACATCCAAATCACCTAATAACTTTTGCAGCCATACCACCTCACATGTTGCCATAGCAGCACCTTTGTACTCAGCCTCTGTACTCAATAAAGCAACTGTAGGTTGCTTTTTGCTGCTCCATGTAACTGCACTACCAAGGGAAAACTTGAATCCACTTGTAGATCTTCTGTCTGACATGCTACTAGCCCAATCTGCATTTGTGTATACAAAGACCCGTACGTCCTTAACTGCCTCATAAAAAAGTCCATAATGTAAAGTGGACTTCACATACCTCAATATATGTAATATTTTTGTTGAAAAATATTATTAGCTGCGTGAGACTCATGCAAATGACAATGTCGGCATTTAAGATACGGACGGTGCGATTTTTATGTTGTACACGATGTATCATGACCCTCCACTAGAAAAAATCGGGACCAAGGAAAAAAAACCTGCATAACTGCAAGTGAACTCCCTCTTGGGAGGAGGTCAAGAGGATAATAATAGGGTAATTGCAAATTTTTTTATTACCTTCCCCCAGAGCCGAAGCGTGGTTGAGGGAAGGGGATGGGCTGAATTGGGAAACTATAGAGGTGGAAGGGGGGATAGCCATGCGAGGCAACACGTGAGAGGGATCCCTCACCCCCCCCCCCTCTTCCTATAAATACCCCCCCCCCCCCCCTCTAAGGGGTGGAGAAGGAGGGAGTGGAGGAAAGAGACAGTGAGAGAGCAAGAGAGATATTTGTCCTTCCTTTCCCCTCTCTATTCAACCTGTGTTTCCGCACGTCTCGTCAAGACCATAGCTGCTGCTGCCCTGTGCGCTTCTTATGCCAGTCATGGATGCAATCAGGAAGCAGCTCGACAATTGGAATGGTGACGTGCAAGTAGTCAAGCGCAAATAGTACAATCCAGACGTCTTCTATCTCTACATCGCTGGTCTTTTCCCCCACGAGCTTTTCCAACTCACAGGGTGAAAGAGGGGAGAGCTGAAGTCGTTGCGCCAGCTGCCACCGCCTGAAGCCTGAGCCACTGCCAGCGCCGTGTGGATTCGCTGCCGCACCTAAAGATTGTAGCCACCATCAAGCTCCCATCCTCTTCCCTCCACGCCAAGTACCGCAGTCCAGAAGCTTCTAAAAAGATTCTTGGAAGCTTCTAAGGGGGCTCTCTAAGTCCCCTTTTCCATTGCATTCTTACACAAGGGGATTTTACCCCCGAGAATTAAGCCCTTCCCCTTGCCTCCCCCGAGAATTAACGCCTTTCCCCTTGCATCTCCCAAAATCCATTCTTACCCCGGGTTTTTAAACCCCCTTCCCGTGGATTCACACTAGCTGGTTTTTTAAAACCCCCCTTTTCCCATTGAATCTCCTTAAGTCCACTTGACCCCTCGATTTTCTTTAAAACCCCTTTTTCATTGCAATTCCCACAAGCACATTTTACCTCGGGTTTCCCTTAAAACCCCTTCCCATTGTGACTCCCATAAGTCCTTTTAGATTCTCAATAAGCCATCCCGACTTTAAAGCAAAGGAGAAGTTTATACATCCCCATTTCCACAAAGCTATACAACCCTTCCTAGCCGGAATTTCAAAGAGAAGAATCTCCCAAGCCTCCGTTTCCGCAAGGCTTTTGCAAGAACCCACTCACAAATCCCTCTTTTCCAAAAGAAAGAAGGCCCAAGCTCCAAACCCTAAGGCCTTCCAAAGCCCAATTCTGCAAGTTGGTACTCGGTCAAGGAGCCGTACCTCAAAGGGATTTCGTGTATGAGGGAGACGGGCCAAGATCATAAGATTGCGGCCAAGGCAAGAAGGACGAATTCACAATGGCCCCTAAAAAGGCACAAGGCACAACCGCAGGAGGATCATCTCCTAACATTCATGTGGACATTTCACCGAACCCACAAGTCCAGGTTTTCTTCCTAGTTTTGGTTTACGTCGAAATATTGCAATTGTGCATGGATAATTTATGGAATTAGGATGCACTTTTACGATTGAAATACATTGGCTATTTTAAAGGAAATAACTCACGAATGAAGATTGGTCAATTGTATTTTTTAAAGGGAATGAACGAAAGATGTTTATGCATTTTTAGCAAGTGGCTTCTATGCGTTGCAAAGTAACGAATCTAGAACAAACAATGATTATCATTACAAAGTCGAAATTATTATAGTACACCTTCGACTATGCATGGAAAGATTAAATCGCATGTTGTATTATTAGACGAACCTTTCTTAGTAATGATTCATTAAAGAAGATTGCTAACAACCATAGGAATTTGCAAGGCATGGAAATGATTCTAGGGCTGCATGAAGTAGGTTAAACTCTAGTCAATTGGCATAAATCTCAATCAATTGCGTAAGTAGTTAGGAAAGGTTGTGTAATGCTCATTCAGCGTACGAATATTTCATTCAGAAATGAAGTTAGGGAAAGGCTGCATGGCTCATTTTAACATAAAACCCTAAAAGCTTAGTGGCATGAATCTTGAATGCATGTTCTAGAAGGATCAATAGAAATTATGCCTTAACTTAACATACGCTTTGATCTTAACCAGAAAAGTTAGGGGTTGTAAATCTAATCATACGTAGAGGCAATAAACCGTGTGCTTACTAAAATTGTATCGTAATGCAACCAGTTTTCCCCTCTTTGATCAAGACAATATCTTTAGGAATAGACAAGTACATTGTTTTACCCTAAACACCTAAACCGCAAAGGACTCGCTTAGGAATGGTTAAATCGATGCAACATATCCCAGGTGCTAACTAGGGTTTAGCACGTTGAGGATGTGACCTAGTCTCACTTATTGCCAAGATGAAACTCTTGTACCCTAAGACCTACCCATACTCGCGGAATGTAGGGACAATAGGACATACTTGCAAGAAATGATCTAGGGTTTCTACCCTAAAGATCACTTGCTAAAAAGATGAAACTCGGTTTGAGTTGGAACCCTAGGACCGATGATGTCGGCCTAGTGCAATCAGGAACGGATTGAACATGAAGACACCCTAACCCTGTTTCTTATCTAATCATGATTTCATAATTAGAAGACGTTGTTCGATGGGTAAAATAGTCCCATGGGTTAGATGCAGCACTTGTGCAACAAGTTGCAGAGTTGCATGATCTTGTGGTTTGATCAGAAGAGAATGGTCAATTCCTCAAAATGAGATTGGCAGATTCTTACGCAAGTTTATCTTGCAAGAGGATAAGTAGTCATCCTGATATAGCACCTTTCTTGGGAAAAGTGACCAAGATAAGGGGATTAGATAATTTCTTGGAAGCAAAAGACCAATCAATAATTTGGAATAACATATTTACTGCTAATAGAACTTAAGGTATTGGTTAAGTTGGGTTAATAGGGTACGGCCCTAACCCAAGGACGTAAGGGTTAACAAACAAACCCTTGGAGATCTTCCCAAGTTGCAATTGATTCAGGATCAAATGATGGATGCATTCGGAGAGAAGGATTCACTCCTTAGTAGTTGGCCAAATAACAACCACTGGAAATGATTGTGCTTGTAACAGTTTAAAGAGCACTGTTTGCTTTGTTTGCTCAATGGACTAAAGGATGAAAAGATATCTAATGCTTCAAGTTGAAGGCCTGAAGGGAGTGGCAGCCTCAATTACCCTCGACTGACTGCCTGACCCTAACCAAGGGGGTTGTTAGCTGCGCCGGGAAGGTGGACCGAACCCGTCTCGTGAGGTCTCTCTGTTGAGCGCTACTTGGAGCAGGAGGACGCTTGGGTGCGATGGGGGGAGTCTGGCCGTAAATTCCTCGCCTTTTGGGCCCTACACAAGAGGCCAACATGACTCGGGATTGGATCTCGAGGCCCGCATACTAGTCTACGGGTGGAATCTTGGATTAGTAATCCCTGTGGATTGTTGGATAGCCTTTAGGAGGATTATGGACAAGCCTGCAGACTGGACTTTATAAATGTATTCCAAAGATTAATATGATAACCTGTTGAAAAGGAACTTGTTTGACATTGCTTTTCTATGTCAAATGCTATGATTATGTGAAGGAACCGGTGCCTAACGGGCTAATTAAGGAAGTTGCTTGATGCATGTCCAACTAAAATGTGGTATGTAATTAGACAACTAAAACAACTTGAGGAAAGTGTGATGGATGTGGCCATGGGTCCATCTTACGGATGGGTGGTCCCTGTTGGCTAGGAACTTTTCTCAATCATAATGGACAACAAGAAGATCGTTTCAAAGGAAATGAATAGCAAGGGTGCTGACCTAGAGTCTAGGTTATAATAATCCCGGTTTATGCTGTTTTAGGGGAACGGAATGGGACTATGCCTTATGGCAAAGAGGTCGAGCCTTGCATCCCTCTCATTTCCCATTCTCCTTGAACCAAGTGCAATGTAAATCCACTTCAGTCCTGGCATTTCTGCGTAAAGTAGTTGCTTGGGGATTCAACGCTAGTTGCTGTTTAGGAAATGACCATTAGGGGAAACCCGGATTCAAGTGGGGGTCCTAAGTGGGAACCGCTAGAATACATCCGCTACGCGATGATTCTGCTTGTAACAGTTTAAAGAGCACTATTTGCTTTGTTTGCTCAATGAACTAAAGGATGAAAAGATATCTAATGCTTTAGGATGAAGGCTTGAAGGGAGCGGCAGTCTTAGTTACCCCCGACTGATTGAGTGACCCTAACCAAGGGGGTTGTTCGCCACGCCGAAAAGGTGGACCAAACCCGCTGTACGTGAGGTCTCTCTGTTGAGCACTACTTGGAGCAGGAGGACGCTTGGGTGCCAGGAGGGGCTCTGGCTGTAAATCCCTCGCCTTCCGAGCCCTGCACAAGAGGCCAACGTGACTTGGGATTGGATCTCGAGGCCCGCATACTAGTCTATGGGCGGAATCTTGGATTAGTAATCCCTGGGGATTGCTGGATAGCCTTTAGGTGGATTATGGACAAGCCTGCAGATTGGACTTTATAAATGTATTCCAAAGATTAATATGATAACCTGTTGAAAAGGAACTTGTTTGACATTACTTTTCTATGTCAAATGCTATGATTACGTGAAGGAACCGGTACCTAATGGGATAATTAAGGAAGCTGCTTGATGCATGTTCAAGTAAAATGTGGTATGTAATTAGACAACTAAAACAACTTAAGAAAAGTGCGGTGGATGTGGCAATGGGTCCCGTCCTATGGATGGGTGGTCCTGGTTGGCCGGGAACTTTTCTCAATCATAATGGACAGCAAGTAGATCGTTTCAAAGGAAATGAATAGCAAGGGTGCTGACCTAGAGTCTAGGTTATAATAATCCCGGTTTACACTTTTTTAGGGGAATGGAATGGGACTATGCCTTATGGCAAAGAGGTCGAGCCTTGCATCCCTCTCATTTCCCATTCTTCTTGAACCAAGTGCAGTGTGAATCCGCTTCGGCCCTGGCGTTTTTGCATTGAGTAGTTTGCTTGGGGGTTCGATGCTAGTTGTCGTTTAGGAAATGACCATTAGGGGAAACCCTTCTTTAGGTCAGTCCTAAGTGGGAACTACCAGAATACTTTCGCTAGATGGCAAACGCGGGAAGTCCTAGATCGCAAACCTCATAACATTCCATGGGAGTGCCGGGCAGAGCTTTCTAGATCTCCTTTCCGATGGACTGCTAAGATGTATCCTGAAGGGAACAGGTGGACGCATTACAATATACATCTAATTGCATCCAAATGAGACTTTCTAGGCATCTGCATCAACTGACTGACAAAGGCAACAACATAGCTCAAGTCTGGCCTTCTAATAGTCATGTAAATCAAACTCCCTACTATCCTCCTAAACATAGTAGGGTATTCTTTCTCATCCCCAACGTCAGCACTCAACTTTACATTTTTCTCCAATGGTACTGAAAGAGGCTTACATGCTATCATACCACACCTGGATAACATATCCAAGCCATACTATCTTTGGGATAGCCATATACCATCATCACGTCTGATCACCTCAATACCAAGAAAGTATCTCAGCTAGCCCAAATCTTTCATCTCAAACTTCTTCTTCAAGAAGTCCTTAACTTCAGCAATCCCATTGTTACTATCACCTGTAATAATCAAGTCATCCACATAGATGACTATGATGACCAAACCTGCATCTCCCTTTCTCACATAAAGTGAGTGATCAACATCAAAAATACAAAACCCAATATTGAAAAGATACTCTCCAATCTTGTCAGACCATGCTCTAGGTGCTTGCTTCAGCCCATAGAGCACCTTCTTTAACCTGCACACACATGTGGGATGCTCTAAATCCTCATAACTTACTAGTTGCTTCATATACACTTCTTCTTGCAATTCACCATGCAAGAAGGCATTCTTAACATCCATTTTCTATAAACTCCAACCTTTGACTGCTGCCAAGGTAATCACACACCTAGCAGTTGTCATCCTAGCAACTGGACTGAATGTCTCGTCATAATCTATGCCATATGTTCGAGCATAGCCTTTTGCAACCAGCCTAGCCTTATACCTGCTAACTGAACCGTCTACATTATGCTTAAATTTGTAAATCCACTTACAGCCAATAGCTTTCTTACCCTTAGGTAAGGGTACCAAATCCCAAGTCTTATTGGCTTCTAATGCTGCCATCTCCTCATCCATTGCTGCACCCTAATGAGCATGACTAATAGCATCCTCAAAACAAGTGGGCTCAATATCCTCAACTAGTTTCACCATATAAGCATAATGGTGAGCTACATAACCTTCAAAAAAAAATCTTTTAACAGGGTATCTAACCCTGCTAGATCTGCATACCACTCGATCACTCAATGGAGCCTTTACATTACTATGAGCTCTTTGTACACCTGGTGTCCTGACTAAAGGAATGCCAAGCTCATCATCCAAACTCTCCAAACCACCAGAATCTCCATCAAATCCCAAATGATTGGTAGATGCATCATTACCATCCACCGCTTTCTTCTTTCCTTTGTTCTTCCCTACAACACTTACAAATCCACTTGAAGATGTGGGGCTACTCCTTAGGGCTCACTGTAGGTGTAGTACCAGATGATGTTTTTGGTCCACTAAGACTCTGTGATTCTTGTTTATCTTTCTGCACATAGTTGTCCTGATCATTATCATCATCCAAAACATCACCAGCAGGTGTATACCAACTTCCCATCTCATCAAAGATAACATCCCTGCTCACTCTGAACTCACCTGTATGACACGATTATAATAGCGATACCCTTTCTGCTCTAAAGAGTATCCAATAAAAACACATTTTTCTGCGTTTGGATCAAGCTTCTTCCGTAACTCATCTGGCACATGAACGTATGTAACACATCCAAATACCTTCAAGTGCGATACATTAGGCTTCTTGCCAGTAGGCATTCTTCAGGAGTCATCCCATGAACTGTAGTTGTGGGAGTAGTGTTCATAATGTAAACAACAATATGGACAGCCTTAGACCAAAAATGTTTGGGCATATTCTTTTCAGCCATTAATGCTCGTGCAAATTTTGCAATATGCATGTTTTTTCTTATTGCAAAACCATTTTGCTGTGGGGTATACTTGCAAGTAAATTGTCTCTTTATCCCATGAGTCCTCAAGAAACCATTGAACTCATTAGAGAGGTATTCTCCCCCTCCATCTAATCTCAAGCATTTCACTTTTAAGCTTGTTTCTGTTTCAACAATTGCCTTAAAATATTTAAAGTGCTCAAACACATCACTCTTTTCCTTCATGAAGTATCTCCATAGCTTCCTTGAACAGTCATCAATAAATGTAACAAAGTATTTGCTGCCACCAAGAGATACATTCTGTGTAGGCCCCCAAACATCTGTATGCACTACATCAAGTATTTTTCTACTCACTTCACTATCATGCAAGAAGGGTTGTCTTGCTTGCTTACCAAACTGGCATTCTTCATAGACTTTATGCAATTCTGCAACTCTAAATGAAGGCGACCCTATAACCAATCCTTTGGACTGCATTAATTTCAGTCTTTGCACATTTGTATATCCAATACATTTATGCCATATTTCAATATTTACAACTACTCATTTTCCTTTAGCATACATATCAGTATCCATTGCAGGAGTTCCAACATCCATTGTAGGAATTCCAGCATCTAAAGTGAACATTTAGCCAACTCTACTTCCTTTTGTGACCAACTTGCACTTATCATTAAAGTCTTCTATAAAATAACATTTTGCATTGAATCAGACATGCAACCCTTGCTCTACCATTTGGCCAACAGACACTAGATTCTTTGTAATTGATGGCACATGTAATACATCTGTCAAACTCTTTGTCTGGCCATCATACAAGGACAAGGGAACCTTTTCAATGTGTGAAATTGGGTGGCATGAATCATCACCTATCTGCACAACCTAGGTTTTGTAAGTCCTGCATCTCTCCAAACCATTCAACATGACTGGTCATATGATTAGATGCACCCCAATCGACATACCATACATCATCATGTGTCCCTTTTCCTGTAACTGCATTCATCATATGCTGCATAATAAACAAACGCTCATTTTTTTCTTCATTCTATCGTGAAGACAATGCATAGTTCCTTGCTGCAATTTACCACAGTGAATATCATCCTTCTTTGCATAGCAATGGGTTGCAATATGGCCTGTTTTGCCACAATAATGGCAAATAATAGAAGAATTTTTAGAACCTCTATTCCTCCATCCACCTCTTCCTCTAGAGCTCCCCCTGCCTCTAAAGTTTCCTCGGTCTCCTAAAACAACTTGCATTTCACCAAATTGCTGATTGAACCTATTCTACTGGTTATCGCTAGCATGTCCCATACCACGGCCTCTCAAAGGGCATCTACCACGTTCCCTTCCTGAACTTGAGTAAAATACTTGGACCTGTTCACCATTTCTTTTAGGGGAATCACCCTGCATACATGAGAGAGATCAACTCATCAAAATCTAGAAATGGCTTACATACATATATTAAAGCAACAGATGATTTTCATGCCTTCTCATTGTTAAGGCCACTCAGAGTGGATGAAACCAAATCATCATCATCCGTCATTGCATCAATCACTGCTAAAGCATATGCAATGCTCCTCACCTTCAACACATACTCATTGACAGACATTTTCCCTTTAGTAAAGGCATTCAACTCTTGCTTGAGTTGAATCTTTCATGCCTTTGTATTTACCGAAAACATGCTCTCAAAAATTGTCCAAGCTGCATGTGAAGTTTCTGCATTCCTAATATGTCCCAACATAGTATTATCTGTTGAGATGGCAAGCTCAACACATGCGGACATTGATCATGGACCACTTGGCTAGATGGGTCCACACATCTACACTTAGCATGTTGGTGGTCATTATGATACTCACATGGCCACTGACTTATCACTTATTATATTTAATTTGTTAAACCTGCCTATAACTGGCAAAGACACATCGCCAGTCGATTAGTGTAGTCTATTATGCACTGTTTGATTTAGTAGGCCACTTTCCTTTATGTTGTATATTATCTATACTTTGTATACATTGTATAGTTTGTGGAATAAGAAGAAGAAACTAGCAAGAAAACGTTTTGGCCTCCATCTCTCTTCTTGTGTTCTTGAGTGAGCTTCCTCTTGTGTATACAGTGTGTGTTTGGTGCAATAGCTCAAGCAAGTTCCCCCACCACGTGATTCTTAACATAGTATCAGAGCAACACGTGATTTTGAAGGCTGAAGTGAAGGAGAAGAAGCAAGGTTCGAGCAAGCAAGCAACGGGTAAGAAGCTCTCCCATTCTTCCACTCTATCTCTTGGATAGTGCCTGTGGAGGCACCGGAAGCAGGGTCGAGCAAAAATCTCAAATTGCTGTGAGATTTGGTGTGTCTAAAGCCATTTCAGGCCCCGTTTTAGAGCCACAAGGTTGCGGACATCAGTTTCAGGGTACACTGTGATTTCAGTTGTTTTGATCGAAAGTGGGTGCATACGTTACAGATTGCGAATTTGTAATTTTTGAGATGTTTGCAAGAATCTAACATAAGGTTTATCTGCAAACATGTTACAAATTACATGTACTATTGAGTAATCAGTTAAAAAGGTTGCTTGGTGTAGTGCTGTGCACGTGTTGTGAAAGATTGCAAAAGACTAGCTTGTTGTGATGTATCCTTGCTTGTGACAATGGTAGAGAACAATGGAAATCCCATTATTAAGAAGCTCGACAAGAACAACTACCCTTCATGGAAGTTCCGTGTGACGAACTTCCTCATCGGAAATGGCCTTTATGAGTTTATCTCAGGTGAAGAAAAGGAGCCAGATCTAGGTATCCCTTTGACTATAGATGAATTAAAGCATGGAAAGAGTGGAATGCAAAATATAAAAAGGTGATGTACTGGCTATTTGCAGTCATTGATAATACTATGCTGGGACATATCAAGAATGCAGAAACTTCACATGTAGCTTGGAGAATTTTTTAGAGCATGTTTTTAGTAAATACAAAGGCATGAAAGATTCAACTTAAGTAAGAGTTGAACACCTTGAAGAAAGGGAAAATGTCTATCAATGAGTATGTGTTGAAGGTGAGGAGCATTGTAGATGCTTTAGTAGCAACCGATGCGATGTCGGATGATGATGATTTGGTTTTATCCACTCTAAGTGGCCTTAACAATGAGAAGGCATGGAAATCATTTGTTACTTCAGTACATGTACGGAAGCCATTTCCAGATTTTGATGAGCTGATCTCTCTCATGATTACTGAAGAGATCAATATGGAGGGTGATTCATCTGAAAGAAATGGTGAACAGGTCCAAGCATTTTACTCAAGTTCAGGAAGGGGACGTGGTAGATCCTCTTCGAGAGGCCGTGGTATGGGACGTGGTGGCAATAACCAGCAAAACAGGTTAAATCAACAGTTTGGTGAAATGCAGGTTTCTGGAGGACGAGGAAACTTTAGACATAGGGGGGCTTTAGAGAAAGAGGTGCATGGCATAATAGAGATTCTAGAAATTCTGCTATTGTTTGCAATTATTGTGGAAAATTAGGCTATATTGCAGCCCGTTGCTATGCAAAGAAGGATGATATTCGCAGTGGTAAATTGCAGCAAGGAAACTATGCATCGTCTTCACGATAGAATGAAGACAAAAATGAGTGTTTGTTTGTTATGCAGCATATTATGAATGCAGTTACAGGAAAGGGGACACATGATTCTGTATGGTATGTCGATTAAGGTGCATCTAATCATATGACTAGTCATGTTGAATGGTTTGGAGAGATACATGACTTACAAAAACTAGGTTATGTGCAGATAGGTGATGATTCATGCCACCTAATTTCACACATTGGAAAGGTTCCCTTATCCTTGTATGACGGCCACAGAAAGAGTCTGACAGATGTATTACATGTGCCATCAATTACAAAGAATCTAGAATTTGTTGACCAAATGGTAGAGCAGGGGTTGCAGGTCCGATTCAATGCAAAAGGTTGTTTTGTAGAAGACTTTGATGATAAGTGTAGGTTGGTCGCAAAAGGAAGTAGAGTTGGTCGAACGTTCACTTTAGATGATGGAATTCCTGCAATGGATGCTGCTATATATGCTAAAGGAAAACGCGTAGTTACAGATATTGAAATATGGCATAAACGTATTGGACATACAAATGTGCAAATGCTGAAATTAATGCAGTCCAGAGGATTGGTTACAAAGGTTGCCTTCATTTAGAGTTGCAGAATTGCATAAAGTCTGTGAAGCATGCCAGTTTGGTAAGTAGGAAAGCCCTTCACGCATGACAGAGAAGTGAGTAGAGAAAATACTTGATGTAGTGCATACAGATGTTTGGGGGCCTACATAGAATGTATCTCTTGGTGGCAGCAAATACTTTGTCACATTCATTAATGATTGTTTAAGGAAGCTATGGGTATACTTCATGAAGGAAAAGAGTGATGTGTTTGAGCACTTCAAATCTTTTAAGGTAGCTGTTGAAATAGAAACAGGCTTAAAAGTAAAGTGTTTGAGATCAGATGGAGAGGTAGAGTACCTCTCTAATGAGTTCAGTGGCTTCTTGAGGACTCATGGGATAAAGAGGCAATTTACTTGCAGGTATACCCCACAGCAAAATGGTATTGCAGAAAGAAAAAATAGGCATATTGCAGAAGTTGCATGGGCATTAATGGCTGAAAAGAATATGGCCAAACATTTTTGGTCTGAGGCTATCCATAGTGCTGTTTACATTATGAGCACAACTCCCATAGTTGCAATTCATGTGATGACTCTTGAAGAATGCTTTACTGGCAAGAAGCTTGATGTATTGCACTTGAAGGTATTTGGATGTGTTGCATACGTTCATCCAAAGGTATAAAAATGTGTTTTTGTTGGATACTCTTTACAACAGAAAGAGTATCGCTATTATAACCCTGCCAGGTGAGTTCAGAGTGAGCAGGGATGTTATCTTTGATGAGATGGGAAGTTGGTATACACCTGCTGGTGATGTTTTGGATGATGATAATGATCAGGATAGCTATATGCAAAAATACAAACAAGAATCAGAGAGTCTTAGTGGACTAGAAACATCATATGGTACTACATCTACAGTGAGCCCTTGGTTTGGGAGACTGTGTAGCCCCACATCTTCAGGTGGATCTATAAGTGTTGCAGGGAAGGACAAAGGAAAGAAGAAAGTTTTGGATGGTAATGATACATCTACCAGTCATTTGGGATTGGATGGAGATTCTAGTGCTTCGGAGAGGTTGGATGATGAGCTTGGTATTCCTTCAGTCAGGACACCAGGTGTACAGAGAGCTCATAGTAATGTAAAGGCTCCATTGAGTGATTTGGTGATACACAGATCTAGTAGGGTCAGATACCCTATTAAAAGATTTGGTTTTTAAGGTTATGAAGCTCACCATTATGCTTATATGGTGAAACTAGTTGAGGATTTTGAGCCCACTTATTTTGAGGATGCTGTTGGTCATGCTCATTGGGATGCAAAAAAGAATGAGGAGATGGCTACATTAGAAGCAAATGGATGTTAAGAATGCCTTCTTGCATGGTGAATTGCAAGAAGAAGTGTATATGGAGCAGCCAACAGGTTATGAGGATTTAGAGCATCCCACATATGTGTGCAGGTTAAAGAAGGAGCTCTATGGCGTGAAGCAAGCACCTAGAGCATGGTCTGACAAGATTGGAGAGTATCTTGTCAATATTGGATTTTGTATTTCTGATGTTGATCACTCACTTTATGTGAGAAAGGGAGATGCAAGGTTGGTCATCATAGTCATCTATGTGGATGACTTGATTATTACATGTGACAGTGACAATGGGATTGTTGAAGTTAAGGACTTCTTGAAGAAGAAGTTTGAGATGAAAGATTTGGGTGAGCTGAGATACTTTCTTGATATTGAGGTGATGAGATGTGATGATGGTATATGGCTATCCCAAAGGCAGTATGGCTTGGATATGTTATCCAAGTATGGTATGACTGCATCTAAGCCTCTTTTAGTGCCATTGGAGCAAAATGTGAAGCTGAGTGCTGATGTTGGAGATGAGATAGAAGACCCTACTATGTTCAAGAGGATAGTAGGGAGTTTGATTTACATGACTATCACAAGGCCAAGCTTGAGCTATGCTGTTGGCCTTGTTAATCAGTTTATGCAGATGCCTAGAAAGCCTCATTTGGATGCAGTTAGATGTATATTGAGGTATGTGAAGTCCACTTTACATTATGGACTTTTTTATGAGGTAGGTAAGGACGTATAGGTCTTTGGATACACATATGCAAATGGGGTTGGTAGCATGTCAGATAGAAGATCTACAAGTGGATTGATGTCTTTCCTTGGTAGTGCAGCAGTTACATGGAGCAGCAAAAAGCAACCTATAGTTGCTTTATCAAGCATAGAGGTGTTGCTATGGCAGCATGTGAGGTGGTATGGCTGCAAAAGTTATTAGGTGATTTGGACATGTAGGGAGAAGGTCCAGTTTTCATTCATTGTGACAACATAAGCAGCATACAGCTAGCTGGAAATCAAGTGTTCCATGCTAGGACAAAAAACATTGAGGTGCACTACCACTTTGTGAGAGAGAAGGTACTTGCAAGAAAGATTGACTTAGTATATGTGAGCACACAGGATCAAATAGCTGATATTTTCACAAAGGCATTGGGTGTAGAGAAGCTTCGAAAGTTTCGATGCTTACTTGGAGTTCCAGAGATAGAGTTGAGCTTAAGGGGGAGTGTTGAGACGGCAAGCTTAACATGTGTGGACATTGATGATGGACCACCTAGCTAGATGGGTCCACACATCTACACTTAGCACATTGGTGGTCATTATGATACTCACATGGCCACTAACTTATCAGTAATTATTTAGTTTGTTACACCTACCTATAGCTGGCAAAGACATAGCGCTAGTCGATTAGTGTAGTCGGTTATGCATTGTTTGACTTAGTAGGCCACTTTTCTTTATGTTATATCTTATCTATACTTTGTGAACATTGTATAGTGTGTGGAAGAAGAAGAAGAAACCACCAAGAAAACGTTTTGGCCTCCATCTCTCTTCTTGTGTCCTTGAGTGAGCTTCCTCTTATATATACAATGTGTGGTTGGTGCAGCAGCTCAAGCAAGTCCCCCCACCAGGTGTTTCTTGACATTATCAATGACTGAAGATAGCTAGTACATCACCTTTTTGTCTTTTGCATTCCACTCTTTCCATGATTTTAACTCATTTGCAGTCGGAGGGATACCCAGCTTTGGCTCCTTTTCTTCACCTGAAACAAACTCATAAAGGGCCTTTCCAATGAGGAAGTTCGTCACATGGAACTTCCATGAAGGGTAGTTGTTCTTGTTGAGCTTCTCAATAATGGGATTTCTAGTGCTCTCTGCCATTATCACAAACAAGGATACAACATGGCAAGCTAGTCTTTTGCAATCTTTCACAATACGTACACAGCAATACACCAAGCAACCTTTTTCACTGATTGCTCAATAGTACATGTAATATACAACCTGTTTGCAGATAAATCTTATATTTCCTTCCTGCAAACACCTCAAAAATTATAGATTCGCAATCTATGACCTGCGCACCCACTTTCGATTGATACAACCGAAATCACAGTGTACCCAAAAACTGTTGTCCGCAACCTTGCGGCTCTAAAACGGGGCCTGAAACGGCCTCATACACCCAAGTAACTGCGGGAAAGCCCTACAGGGTTAATCTTCTAAATATATAGTGATGTGCTCACACACCAAATCTCACAAAAATCTGAGATTTTTGCTCGATCCTACTTCCGGTGCCTCCACAGGCACTATCCAAGAGAGAGAGTGGAAGAATGGGAGAGCTTCTTACCCGTTGCTTGCTTGCTCAAACCTTGCGTCTTCTCCTTCACTTCAGCCTTCAAAATCAACCTCTCTCAGTGGCAAGGCTCTGATACCATGTCAAGAATCTCGTGATGATGGGGGGATGTGCTTGAGCTGTTATGCCAAACACACAATGTATACACAAGAGGAAGCTCACTTAAGAACACAATAAGAGAGATGGAGGCCAAAACGTTTTCTTGCTGGTTTCTTCTTTTTCTTCCACACACTATACAATGTACACAAAGTATAGATAAGATACAACATAAAGGAAAGTGGCCTTCTAAGTCAAATAGTGCATAACCGACTACATTAATCGATTGGCATTATATCTTTGTGAGCTGTAGGTAGGTGTAACAAACTAAATATAATAAGTGATAAGTTAGTGGCCATGTGAGTATCATAATGACCCAACGTGCTAAGTGTAAACATGCAGACTCATCTAGCCAGGCGGTCCATCATCAATGTTCGCACGTGTTGAGCTTGCCATCTCAATAATGATATGGAGGGAGGAGTAATTTAGAATATCAGAGTGGAAACTAAGTCTTGAGAGGTCAACATGTTTTGAGTAAGCAAAGGAGTTTCCAAGGTAGATTGCGATAGAGCTTGGCTAGAATGCCTCTAGGTGGTAGGTTATGGGCAAGCAAGACCAGCCTATCCTTGCACCTCACCATTATCTCGAGTAGATTCAACTTCAAATTTGTGAGTAGCAAGAGAGATAGCTTCTTCTAGTGAGGAGGATGACAAGTACAATTCTTAGTCAGAGGCAAGCTCTGATAGTGATCCCAAGATACCTTGACCACCTGGGACAACCCAACGCACCATGGGGGACCTTTCAACCCACCTGAGGTATAAGTGGTTAAGGGAGGAGAAAAGGAAATGGGTAGAGTCTTTAGAAGCTAAACAATTGAAGAAAACCTAGGACATATCCAAGCATTTCACGAAGTACAATAAGGGTGATAGAATAGTGGTGTTAGTAGGGGCCAAACAAAGAGGAAAGCTAAGGAGCCCATGGAAGGACTAGCCACCAAGGATAAGTAGGTCAACCTAGTGGACATGGATGACAAGCCTCGACTTGTATACATAGCTAACGACCTAACCAAGGAGGAGGATCCATGCTCTCATAAATCTCTAAAGGGAATTTGATTATGTGTTTACATGGGATGAAGGGAATAGATTAGAGTATCCTAACTCACAACATCCCCATAACCGCCTATAAAACACGAGTCAAGCAACAACCATATGCAATGAGTTCTAAGTATGTAGATGTCATAAAAGACATGATTGATAAGCTATTGAAGGTCAATTCATTTACAAGATAGAGCATACAAACAGGGTGTCACCCATAGTCATAGTCATGAAAAAGAATGGAAAGATAGGAGTATGCAGAAACTATAAGAAGGTTAACATGGCCACCAAGAGAGACAATTACCTGCTACCATACACAGAGTATATGCTAGAGAGAGTGGCAAGAAAGGATGTCTACAACTTTTTGGATGGGTTCTCAGACTATAACCAAGTGCAAGTCCATCAAGAAAATAGGCACAAAATGGCATTCACCACCAAATGGGGGATGTTTGCCTACATAGTCTTGCCATATGGAGTGACTTATGCTCCTGCTACCCTCCAATGCCTCATGTGTGCTATTTTCAAGGACATGCTTAGGAAATGATTAGAAGTCTTTGTCAATGACTTGTGCACTCACCACTAGGGAGAGCACTTGGAAAAGCTACAAACAATCTTTGAGAAGTATCAACAATATGGTCTCTCGTTGAACCCCTTGAAGTGCCAATTTTGGTTAAAGAATGGTTACATCCTAGGGAATTTTGTGTCAAGGAATGGGATAGCCATAGGCCTTTTCAAAGTCAAGGTGATTATATACCTTCCCCCTTTGACCAACTTTAGGGGAGTTCAATGTTTCTTAGGCCACACAAGATACTACTAATGGTTTGTACTAAACTATGCATTCATTGCTAGACCCTTGCACAAGCTACTCATAATCTTTGAGTGGACTAAAGAATGGCAACAGGCCTATGAAAGGCTTAAGTAAGCTCTAACTTCAGTTCCCATCTTGAGAACCCCAAATTGGTCCATTGCATTTCACGTGCACATTGATGCATCAAAATTTGTTGTGGGGCAGTGTTGTGCTAACTGAGGCAACATAACCTAGACTATCCAATGAGTTTTGCTAGCATACAAATCATTGATAGAGAAATGAACTACTCCACAATGGAGAGAGAAGGGTTAGCCATGGTGTTTGTGGTAAAGAAGTTTAGACACTATCTTCTAGTGACACCATTCACTGTCTTTGTGGAACATTGCTTTATCTTGTGAATAAACCTCGTACAATAGGACACATTACTTGATGGTTACTTCTACTTCTGGAATTTGACTTCTTTCTGGTCATATGCAATGGCAAACAACATTATATGGCAGATCATATGTCCCGCATACCAAGAGGATGTTGAGATGGCAAGCTCAACACGTGTGAACATTAAAGATGGATCGCCTAGCTAGATGAGTCCGCATGTCTACACTTAGCACGTTGGTGGTCATTATGATACTCCCATGGCCACTACTCATCACTTATTATATTTTGTTTGTTACACCTACCTACAACTTGCAAAGATATAATGCTGGTTGATTAGTGTAGTTGGTTATGCACTGTTTAACTTAGAAGGCCACTTTCCTTTATGTAGTATCTTATCTATACTTTGTGTACATTGTATAGTGTATGGAAGAAGAAGAAAAATCAGCAAGAAAACGTTTTGGCCTCCATCTCTCTTCTTGTGTTATTGAGTGAGCTTCCTCTTGTGTATATAGTGGTGTTTGGCGCAGTAGCTCAAACACATCCCCCCATCACGTGATTCTTGATATGGTATCAGAGCGGTGCCATTGAGACAAGCTGATTTTGAAGCCTGAAGTGAAGAAGAAGAAGCAAGGTTTGAGCAGAGTTTTGAGCTTGGGATATGCCTAAAATTTTCCAAAAAATCCAGAATTTAGGGGAAAAATATTTAACATCAAAGGCGGCAGCTCCAACTAGGACAATTTTAAGCACCAAGTGAAATACGACTCTTAAAAGGTGCCCGTGTGACACTTGTTGATTTTTTGATAATTTTTAGACTGTCGTACGGGTTGTGAGGAGTTACCAGCCAATGTAGGATGTCGAGCTGAATGCCCAGGATTTTTCAGAGCTCGATTTGGAGTCCGGATGGGGAAATGGCCAAGAAACCAGTCAAGATGCGAAGAGGTGGACAAAACTTGGGCCAAGTGGGCTAGTAACCTTTGGGAGCCCCAAATTTTAATGCCACATGAAAAGAAGATGCAAAATCGTGATGCAAGCGTAGGGAGAGGAGGCGCCAAGATGCGCCGAAAAATGCGCTCCAATCTTGGGAGATGGTGATTGCTGCCTAAATACAACCCACCCAATGGATCTTGGGCCTTGATTCCCTCCTGTTTGCTGATCCTATCGCCGCCCTTCGCTCGATGGCCTGGATGGAGAATTCTGATTCTAGTATTTCTCTCTCCTCCCTCTCTCTCCCCTAAGGGGTTGTTCTTGTGTGCAAGAGGAAAATGAAGAATGATGGAGGAAAGCTTGTCCGGATGAGACCGGATTGCTTCTAGATCGATGTAGACATGAAGATTGCTGATCTTGAAGATGCTGGATATTGAATGAGGGCTGACCCGCAGTCCCGTAGCAAAACCGAGACCCCGAGATACAAAGCCTAAGCGGTAATTCAATTTTTATGAAGAAAAAATTAGTTTTTATGCTATTTGGTTGATGAAATATTGTTCCCATGGGTTGATTATGCATTATGATGTTGTTTGCTATGAGTTTTATTATTTTATGCTCTGAAAATCAGAAAAAATCATAAGTGATATGGCTGAAATTAATGCCATAAAACTCGTAAAACACACGTTTAAGGGATAAAATGGGGTTTTTTTGCAAAATAAATGAGAAATATGAGATATAACATCAAAAAAACCTGAAATTTTGCTGTCAAGGAACCTAAGGGCCACAACCCACAATCAATATTAATATTTAGTCATTTTTAATTGAAGAAAATAGAGGAAAAATACCAAAAAATTGTGAAAAATGGGTTTTAAATGGGAGAAAATTAGGAAACGATAAAATGAAAATTTCAAAAAATTACATAAGTGTTTGTGCAATGTATAATGAAGGTAGAGCACAAGGATGGCCTCGTTTTACCTTCGTTTCTATGTTTTTCTCGATGTTTATCGCTTTTTCTATAAAGAAATACACATAAAATGACTCTTTCACCTATCAACGAATGCAAAACATTAAACGGTAGGGTGAGAGGGGAGTTTGAGCATCAAAGTACAATATTAAACATGATTTATGTGTTGCATTATGCCTATAGGATGTGATTTTAAAATAAAGGAAAAGGTAGCATAAGCGTAAGGCTTGGTGTCTCTCCTCGTTTCAACATATAAACGTTAACATGGAGATCATGGAAAGATTGGTTTACACGATGCACAATGATGATTTTCTTTTGTTTGTGCACTAAACCATTCACATTATGCACTATGCATGGTTCATGGTATCAAAGGAAAGGCTCCTGAACTGCATAGCAATTGTTTGCTTAGGAATTTGACCCACGATTGAGAGTGTGAGGTTATCCCTTGACGTAGGATAGAGGGTCGATTTCCTAAGGGTCTGTTAAGTGAGGGTACATGGTATACCTCTTTGAAATATGAGAAATATAAAAGAGAGGAGTTTGTGTTCGTTTGTATTGTATGTTTAGCAACGCATCAAAGGGCCAATCCGTGCGATGTAGGAGAGCTGCAGTGGGGCCGCGGTATTTCTACCGAGAGGTTGCCTCCATATGTGTGTGATCGTGGTATTGACAATGTGTATGGGTTCTCCCTCTGAGGCATTTAAGGGAAACATTGGACTATAAACTATAAACGCATGAATTAAGCTTTGGGACAGTTTGTCCTTTAGCATTAGATTGACGCTCTTGGTCTGTGAGGCTGTGAGGGTGTGTCATGAGCATGAGGTCTGGCTAGTGTCAGAGCCAGTGCCAGCCCATTTTGGGTCCCATCAGTGGTGCGTCTGTCGGGAGCTGCCTATAAGTGGTGGTTCTCGAATCTAGGGTTTCTAGGGACCAAAAGAAAGTTGGTTTATGTTCTCTGACAAGGACCGTCAAGCCAAAATACAAAAAGCAGAACGTGCTGAGAGGGCTAGACGCCGGTTAGAGATTGTAAGTCGTTATTCTCCTCAAAGGAGTAGCCCTATACGCATAAGAGGCAGTGGTCTTAGTAACCCAACTGCTCCACATAGTTCGTTGGGTGTAGGAGGAAGCGCAAGTTCTTCCTCTCTTCCACCAAGTCTACTGATTTCAAGTGGGGGTGTGATTCCGTCAGTTCAAACTCCCATTGCTAATCCGATTGTTGCCATGGCACAACCCATTGCAATTCCTGCAGGGACGTCGGATTTCCAGCTTTAGGAGTTCCCTTGCCCATTTTTAATGGGTTAGCGGAAGAGGATGCATAATTTCACATTTGTGAATTCCAAAGATTAATGTTCAATTATCGCATCCAAGATGAGGGTCATCTTATGATGTTCTTCAATATGACTTTAAAAGGAAGGGCTGCGGTATGGTATCACAGCATAGAGTTTGGGACCATAACCACAATCGATTAATTTTATGCAGCTTTTCGAGGAGAATATGCCCCTGAAAGAGGTGGCCAATATTGGTTGCATGTCTTGAATGTAACACACCAAGACCCCCATGAGAATGTGAAAGCCTATGTCAAGAAGCTTAAGGAAGTGTTTTGTAAGTTACAGACTTACATTCCTATTCCGCCAGCTACCCAATTATAATACTTCTTGCATGGATTGGATTTCAATATTCAAGTGCAATTGATCAGTGTGGCTTTGGCTGATATAGACACCCCTATTACGCGGGAAGAGGGAGTAGAAGCACGATTACAAATGGCCTACTCCTCTTGAATAAATGTTAATGCGGGTTTAGTACATGGAGGCAATCTACCATTGACGAATGGAAGTCAAGGGATGCCTATGACTAACCCTAATGGGAATGGAATTCTAGTTCAAAATGTGCCTTTGCTGCCAGCTCCTCCTAGTGTGACTATGCCTATGGCTGGTCAGTTGGCTCCACCAAATGTTGGAGGCCAAGTCTCGAATTCTAATGTTGTTCTTGTGAGTCAACAATCCATGCCCAATAAAATTCTTAGGCCAATGGAACGACGAGTAGACGATCAAGGCTATGAGTCGAGTGCATCTAATGTCCTTGGCAAAGTTAAGGATATGATGAAGCATTATACTAACATGATTTCCGAACAATATCGACAAATAGCTGTTGACGTCAATTTCTTGAAGAAGCAGCAGAATCTGATAGGGAGTCGACGCCCTGAAGAGGGTGGACCCTCTAGATTCAGTTGTAAGTGTTGCGGTGGACAACATTTCCCTAGAAACTGTCCAAATGTTAAATGTGATATTTGTGGGAAGTCGGGCCATTTAGCTACTATATGTTGGAGTAAGATTAGTTCTCTTCAACAAGGGAGTAAACAGCCAGGTCCCATAAATCATAGAGCGCAAGGAAATAACCTGCAGCAAAATGATGTACCAAGACAAATATTGCAAAGGGGAAAGACCACTATAGAAGAGCTGCCACAAGGCAACGAAGTCAGCCTTATTGAGACTACACGTGTCAATGACATTGAAACCTCTAACCTAAGAGCCGTGACAAGAGGCCAAAAGGCTAAAGAGGTTGACAAAGATAATGCAAAACTGGTGGAGGGAAACCCTAAGCAAGGGGATAAGGGGATGTAAGTCCAGAGTCCTAGCATGGAAGGTGGACCGCTAAGGCCGATTGACAAGAAAGTCGATCCTAAGAAGGATGAGGAAGTGCCAAGAAAGAAGGCAAGAGCCAAGAAAGAAGCTCCAAAACCAGTCCCGAGACCAAAAGAAAGGATGGTTTGGCGAGAAAAGATAGCTTTGGCTACCTATCATGACTTTGATTTAGCAAGTTCTCTTTGTGAAGTTAAACCAGACGTAAACCTTCTACAGTTAATCAAATTATCTCCAGGAGTATGCAAGGAATTTAAGAAGATCCTGTGTATTGGGTATATTGTAGAACCTTTGGGCATAGCACGAGTAGGGGAAGATTGGTTTGATCATGCTGAAAAGAATTGCCCTAGGGTTCTAGCTTATGTGGATGGAATATTGGTGGAGCATGCTATTGTAGACACGGGATCCTCCGTCAATATCATGAGTTCAGAATTGATGGAGATGTTGAATCTAGGCATCCAAAAAGACAGCTCCACCCTTCTTAAAGTGGCTGATGATAGTCCGAGACAACCAGAAGGTTGCATTACTAAGGTCCATGTTACAGTGGCAAGTGTAGAATGCTTCTTGGACTTTAGGGTGATAAGATTTGCAGGAGGTCCTAGCTATCGAGTCTTGCTAGGTAGGCCTTGGATCTTACGAACAGACTGTCAAGTTGATATACCCGCCGTTCGAGTGGTTCTAGGTAGAGGTGCTAATCGAGTAAAAGTCGATGCTTATCCTGAGTCTCCTCAAAGTGATAGAGCTCCTTTATCTTCTACTGAATTAGAGACATTAGATGATCCATCTAGTAGTGAGACATCATCTAGTGATGAATCTAGAGAGGGGTCCACTACAGAGGATATTTATTAGATAACTCTAAATGAGCCGATAGAGCCTCAAGATAGGATAAGAGACGTGGATGTGATTGAGTTAGACCTTGGCACGCCGAATGATTCACGACCAATTAAATTAGGTTTCATGCTCAGTTCAGTAGAAAGGGAGGACTATGTGTCCTTGATTCAAGAATTCCGCGATATCTTTGCTTGAGCTGAGAGGCATTCTTCCCAGCCTAGCTGTTTATACTATTCCTGTAAAGGAAGGCAGTCATCCTATGCATCAAAAGTAAGGCATATGCCTTTTGAATTGAGTGACGGGCTATTTGAGGAGTTACAGAAGCTAAGAAAGGCTGGTTTAATCTTCTCTATACAACATACAGAATGGTGTTCACCAATTGTTATCAAGAAGATGAAAAATAACCAGATCCGAGAGCTAAATAAGCAAACGGTCAAGGGTTACTACAAATTGCCATTCATTGACCAGATTTTGGATCAAATAGAGGGTAGGAAAATATATTCTTTCATAGATTGCTTTGTGGGATATAACTAGATGGCAATTGCAGAAGAGGACAAGTTGAAAACAACTTTTATTGTTGTCTTTGGTACTTTTGCGTACCATGTGATGGCCTTTAGTTTGTGCAATGCACCTGGATCATGGCAACGAACAGTAGACAAGACCTTTGGTGACATCTCCCAGATAAGTTGAAAGTATTTATCGATGACCTGGGGGCAGCCACTGTAAGGGAAAGGATGTTGATTATTTTAAGAAAATGCTTTGAGCGATGCATACAATTTTGTATTGCTCTTAACCCACGAAAGTGTGTCTTTGGAGTACCTTATGGACTATTGCTAGGCCATGTGGTCAATTCAGTAGGAATCACAACTGACCCTAAAAAGATCAAGGTCATAGTCGCTATGAGTCCACCACACACTCCGAAAGAGATACACAGCTTTCTATCACATCGATAGGGTACTATCGAAGGTTTATAAATGCCTTGGCAGAAAGGGCTTTGCCACTAACGAATTTATTATCATTTAGCTGTCTATTTGAATGGAGCAGCCCTTGTAAGGTAGCTTTCGAGGATGTGAAACAGGAGCTAGTAAAAGCACTGTTCTAAAAGCACCTAAAAGAGGCGAGGTGTTCTACATATTTTCAGCAGCCACCATGCATAGTATCAGCTGCTATTTAGCCCAAATTTGGGAGAAAAAGTGGTATCATCCGATAGCTTTTGCTAGTCGAAAATTGGGCATTTCGGAGATCAATTACACCTACATGGAAAAATTGTGTCTTGCGATGGTCTTTGGGACTAAGAAATTCAGGCACTATATCCTCTATGAGAAGGTAGTTTTCTATACGAAGGCAGAAGGGCTTAGATTGCTTATGAACAAGCTGCAACTGCCTGATCGTTTGGCAAAGTGGTTAATCACTTTGTAGGAGTTCTATTATGAGATTAAGAGTAAGCCACCAAGGTTGTAGGGAATTGTGGAATGCCTTATGGATTTCGGGGAGCTGAAGGAGACTTTGGCTGAAGGAAGTGATATTGAAGAAATGCTTAAAATTGATACAGCTTCCATTCCATCTTGGTATGCTACTATCACGTATTATCTATCAATAGGAGAGACTCGAGCTGGTTTATCAAAATCAGAAAAGAGCAAAATCAAACAACAAGCTTTGAAGTTTTCCTTGATCGCAGGAACACTATATCGGTAGGGTGTTGATGATATCTATCGCCGATGTGTGATGCCTGCCGAGGTCCCTTTCATCTTGGAAGAGTGCCATGTCTCTACATGTGGAGGGCACTTTGTGGGACGGTTGACGGCGTAGAAAGCTATAAGAGCTGGATATTGGTGGCCGTCCTTATTCCCAAATTCTTTTGAGTATGTTAAGAGATATGATACCTGTCAAAGACATGATAGTAGAGAGAATAGGAAACGTCCACTTACGCCTATCATGGCTATCCTTCCATTTGAGAAGTGGGGCATTGATTTTGTGGGTCCTATTACCCCATCGTCTACTACTCAGAGGAGGTACATTATAGTAGCAACTGATTATTTTACAAAATGGTCAGAAGCGCGGGCAACGAGGCAGGACAATGCAAAAGAGACTGCAAGTTTTCTTTTAGAGCAAATTATCTGCCATTTCGGTCCACCGAAAGAACTAGTGTCGGACCGTGGAACCCATTTTTTGAATAAAGTGATTAAAAGCTTGACTGAAGCTTGGCAAATCAAGCATAATAAAACAACCCCCTATAATCTGCAAGCAAATGGACAAGTCGAAAGTACTAATAAGCAGCTTGTGGGTATCTTGTCTAAAATAGTCTCTGAGAAGAAAAGAGACTGGGACATGAAGTTGTATGTGGCAGTATGGGCATACAATACAACATTCAAGCGAGCTACCGGCCATACTCCATTTAAATTAGTTTATGGAAAAGAGTGTGTGTTACCCCTCGAGATTGAGTTGCCAACCATACGGTTTGCAATTAACCACTCTTTGGGAGATGGGGATTCCCTCTTTGAATGTTTTACGACCATAGCCCATCTGGATGAGCTGAAATTGCAGAGCTTATTACACCAAGAGGTAGCTAAACGTCGGATGAAGCAATTACACGACCTTAGAGTGAAGAAGTATACCTTTAAAAAATGGCAATTAGTTCTGTATTACGATGCGCGTAGGGAGCTATTTCTAGGGAAGCTGGAACCTAAATGGGATGGCCCCTACAAGATTGTTAGGGTAGGGAAAAATAGGTCTACAATTCTACTAGCTGATCTACAGGGAGTAGAGTTTAAAAATAAGGGTAATCTTAATAAGATTAAACCTTATTATTTCTGAGTATACTAATATAGGAGAAATGCATTGCAGGTTCGTGCTGGGGATGATTTGAGACTTGCAAGAGAGCTTAAAGCTGGTTGATGGGGCAGTTAATTCCTTATTTGGAGCACCCATATCTGGAGCAGAGATACCATCAGGGGAAACTTATCTGGTGGAGCAAAGGATACAAAGTGATTGAGCTAGAAGACGGAACCTTTGTGTGGGAGATCAAAGTCTTCTGCCATCACTGCCTACGACTGTTGACAAGTATCCATGTTGAGTTCAATGAAGAAGGTGGGATGGAGTCGTCAGTTCATCCTCTCAACATGATAAATTTTGACTACCATAACTACGAATAGAGAAGTTCGTGATGGCAGGCTGTGTAAACCCATTGTGGACATACACATTATATTTTGACGGAGCATCCAGGGGCCCTAATAAAAAAGGGAGTGTTGGAGTAGTAATCCGAGATCCCCGACGTAGAGTTACAATGAAGTTAGCTGCTTATCTCAGGGTAGGATTCACTAACAATATGGCGGAGTATAAAGCCTTGATTATGGGGCTACATATTGCCAAGCAAGGTGGTATTCGTCGGTTGCTATTAAAAGGGGATTCCTGGTTGATCGTGAATTAGCTAGATGGGACATACACAGTGCGGAATCCCATTCTTTGTATGTATCATCGGACTGCAATGACCCTACTTGAGGAGTTTGAGAGAGTGTCTTTTCAGCTAATTCCACGTTACTGGAATCATTTTGCTAATTCACTAGCAAATCTTGCTTATGAAGAATACATTTTCTTCAATTGTGCTCCTAGTTTGGATATTGTTATCAATAATGAGACAGGACCTGGTCACTTGTGGGGAATGTTATCAGAGCATGCTATATATGGCAGACGATGGTTGATATGGGTGATGCAAAGAGTAGCCGAGACCAATCTACCATTATTATCATGGACCCATAGGCTGATTAGACAACATGTTATGCGTACGCCTCTTGCTATATATGCAGGAGGGATGGGTCATAACCTTATGCATTTAGTTTAGGGCTAGGAGCCTTGGTTTTTCCTCCTTGGAAAGGAGCCTATTATTGTATATCTGTGCTATTTTGGGGAGGGATGTGTAGGTGCTATTCTGTTTGATCTCATTAGGCCAAGAAGGCTAGTTTTGCAAGGTTCTAAATGTTTTATCTTTTAAGGCCAGGATGGCCGATCAGTTTTTGTAGTGAAGTGCTTTATTCCATTAGGCCAAGAGGGCCAGTTGTCTGTTTAGTGTAGGTACGGTTAATGGTTTCTTGTTTTAGTTTTGTACTAGACAGGTTCGGAAGAAGAGCTTGGAAGGAGCCTTTTGTTGCGCGGAAGCTTCTCATGACCCTATCCAGGTGATATCTCTCCTTTATGAGTACCGTGTTTTTATGCTATTTGTGTTTGTGTACTTGTAGGGGATTTTCTTTTCTTATTGGGGACCAGCGTCCAAGGCATGAAATCCCAAGTTTAAGTTAAGTATGTTTGAGGGAGGTCTGAGTAGTCGTTGCCTCCTGTAAAGACATTGCCCGGCATTGAAAGATCTGTTTCAGAAGGAAGTCCTAGTGACCCTGTTCTGCTAGCCTGATAGGCAACCGTTCTAAGATTTCTTGTTAGTTGTGAGGCAGTTAGAGAAGCGTGTAAAAGAAAAATGATGATGATATAAAAGGAAACAAAACCCTGAATATCCCAAAAGACAATGAAGATATACAAAGGTGTGTAAAAAGGGGTTCTAACCCCCTATAAAAATAAAAAAAAAGAAAGAAAGGAAAATTTATAAGCAGTTGATCATCGCCTTGCGAAGGCCTGGTAGGTTCCTGGGAACGAGTAAGACCCGCGGCCGATGCCTTGTCTTCCTAGGGGTGGCGTCTTGCTGGAAAAGAAGAAATTGAGGAAGGTTGGAGCGAAAATAAAAGTGAGCGTCAGAAAAGAATTAAGTGTTGCCTTGCGAGGGCTTGGTAGGTTGGGTACCAAGACAGGACATGAGGCCAATGCCCTGTTCTCCTTGGGTCACTACGCTCAGCTCCCTCCTTTTTACATACCCGAGTATGGGGAAAATAAAACCCTAAACAAAGAAATGTGCTGAAAGAAAAGACTTCTTGATGAGGCTATAGGAGTCCTCGCCTAGTATGAGCTCCTGGTTGTGTTGTCCTTAGTTAGGTAGGTAGTTCAGAACACCACTTAGGGCGACCTCTTTGATAGTTCTTTTTAGTTTGGCCGTGTTGGAGCAGTCGGTTAGTGACTAGCTTCGGACCTTCTATCAGATTATGCTAGGCCTACTCCTTGTGGATGTCATGCCTTGGTTTTGTCAGGGGGTAGGGTGAGCATTGTGATGTGTTTAGTATGTATCTATTTTGTATCAGCTTGATGCTTCCTTTGGTTGTTTTGTGCAGATCTGTTGTGTGATTCGACGGGCTAAGTCGCCCTATCCCGTGGTCGCCAATGAGAGTGGAGTTTTGAGCTCAGGATGTGTCTAAAATTTGCCAAAAAATCTAGAATTTAGGGGAAAAATATTTAACATCGAAGGCGGTGGCTCTAGTTAGGACGATTTTAAGCACCAAGTGAAATATGACTCTTAAAAGGCACCCAAGCAACACTTGTTGATTTTTTTATCATTTTTTAGACTGTTGTACGGGTTGTGAGGAGTTTCCAGCCAATGCGGGATGTCGAGCCAGATGCCCAGGATTTTTCAAAGCTCAATTTGGAGTCCGGACGGTGAAATGGCCAAGATGCGAAGAGGTGCACAAAACTTGGGCCAAGTGGGTGTGACCTTTGGGAGCCCCAAATTTTAATGCCACATGAAAAGAAGATGCAAATTCGTGATGCAAGCGTGGAGAGAGAAGGCACCAGGATGCGCCAAAAAATGCGCTCCAATCTTGGGAGATGGTGATTGCTACCTAAATACAACCCACCCAATGGATCTTGGGCCTTGATTCCCTCATGTTTGCTATTCCTATCGCTGCCCTTCGCTCGATGGCCTGGATGGAGAATTCTGATTCTAGTATTTCTCTCTCCTCCCTCTCTCTCCCCTAAGGGGCTGTTCTTGTGTGCAAGAGAAAAATGAAGAATGATGGAGGAAAGCTTGTCCGGATGAGACCGGATTGCTTCCAGATCGATGTAGACATGAAGATTGCTGAGCTTGAAGATGTTGGATATTGAATGAGGGCTGACCCGTAGTCCCGTAGCAAAATCGAGACCCCGAGATACAAAGCCTAAGCGGTAATTCAATTTTTATGAAGAAAAAATGAGTTTTTATTCTATTTGGTTAATGAAATATTGTTTCCATGGGCTGATTATGCATTATGATATTGTTTGCTATGAGTTTTATTAGTTTATGCTCTGAAAATCAGAAAATTTTTTAAGTGATATGGCTGAAATTAATGTCATAAAACCCGTGAAACACGTGTTTAAGAGGTAAAATGGGGTTTTTTTGCAAAATAAATGAGAAATATGAGATATAACATCAACAAAACCTGAAATTTTTCTATCAAGGAACCTAAGGGCCACAACCCACAATCAATCTTAATCTTTAGTCATTTTTAATTGAAGAAAATAGAGAAAAAATACCAAAAAATTGTGAAAAATGGATTTTAAATGGGAGAAAATTAGGAAACAATAAAATGAAAATTTTAAAAAATTACATAAGTGTTTGTGCAATGTATAATGAAGGTAGAGCATGAGGATGGCCTCGGTTTACCTTCATTTCTATGTTTTTGTCAGTGTTTATCGCTTTCTCTATAAAGAAATACACATAAAATGAATCTTTTACCTACGAATGCAAAACATTAAACGGTAGGGTGAGAGGGGAGTTTGAGCATCAAAGTACAATATTAAACATGATTTATGTGTTGCATCATGCCTATAGGACGTGGTTTTAAAATAAAGGAAAAGGCAGCATGAGCGTAAGGCTCGGTGTCTCTCCTCGTTTCAACATATAAACATTAACATGGAAATCATGGAAAGATTGGTTTTACACGATGCACAATGATGATTTTCTTTTGTTTGTGCACTGAAACATTCACATTGCACTATGCATGGTTCATGGTATCAAAGGAAAGGCTCCTGGACTTCATAGCAATTGTTTGCTTAGGAATTTGACCCATGATTGAGAGTGTGAGGTTATCCCTTGCCGTAGGATAGAGGGTCAGTTTCCTAAGGGACTGTTAAGTGAGGACACATGGTATACCTCTTGAAAATACGAGAAATATAAAAGAGAGGAGTTTGTGTTGTATGTTTAGCAGTGCATCAAAGGGCGAATCCTTGCGATATAGGAGAGCTGCAGTGGGGCCGCGGTATTTCTACCGAGAGGTTGCCTCCATATGTGTGTGATCATGGCATTGCCAATGTGTATTGGTTCTCCCTTTGAGGAGTTTAAGGAAAATGTTGGACTATAAACTATAAACGCATGAATTAAGCTTTGGGGCAGTTGTCCTTTAGCATTAGATTGATGCTCCTGGTCCGTGAGGCCGTGAGGGTGTGTCATGAGCATCAGGTCTGGCTAGTGCCATGTGATTTCAGCTGTATTGACCGAAAGTGGGTGCATAAGTTATAGATTTTGAATTTGTAATTTTTGAGGTGTTTGCAAGAAGCAAACATAAGGTTTATCTTCAACCAAGTTGCGGATTACATGTACTATTGAGCAATCGGTGAAAAAGGTTGCTTGGTGTATTGATGTGTATGTATTGTAAAAGATTGCAGAAGACTAGCTTGCTATGTTGTATCCTTGTTTATGATAATGGCAAAGAACACTAGAAATCCCATTATTGAGAAGCTCAACAAGAACAACTACACTTCATGGAAGTTTCGTGTGACAAACTTCCTCATTGGAAAGGGTCTTTATGAGTTTGTTTCAGGTGAAGAAAAGAAGCCAGAGCTGGGTATCCCTTTGACTGCAGATGAATTAAAAGCATGGAAAGAATGGAATGCAAAAGACAAAAAGGTGATGTACTGGTTATTTGCAATCATTGATAATTCGATGTTGGGACATATCAAGAATGCAAAAACATCACATGCAGCTTGGACAATTTTTGAGAATATGTTTTCAGTAAATACAAAGACATGAAAGATTCAACTCAAGCAGGATTTGAATGCCTTGAAGAAAGGGAAAATGTATGTCAATGAGTATGTGTTGAAGGTGAGGAGCATTGTAGATGCTTTAGCAGTGATTGATGCAATGCCTGATGATGATGATTTGGTTTCATCCACTTTGAGTGGCCTTAACAATAAGAAGGCATGGAAATCATTTGTTACTTCAGTATATGTACAGAAGCCATTTCCAGATTTTGATGAGTTGATCTCTCTTATGATTACCGAAGAGATCAATATGTAGGGTGATTCTCGTCTGAAAGAAATGGTGAACACGTCCAAGCATTTTACTCAAGTTCAGAAAGGGGACGTGGTAGATCCTCTTTGAGAGGCCGTCGTATGGGATGTGCTAGCGATAACCAACAAAGCAGGTTAAATCAACAGTTTGGTGAAATGTAGGTTTCAGCAGGCCGAGAAAACTTTAGAGGCAGGGGGAGCTCTAGAGGAAGAGTTGGATGGTAGAACAGAGGCTTTGGAAATTCTGCTATTGTTTACCATTATTGTGGCAAAACAGGCCATATTAGAGCCCATTACTATGCTAAGAAGGATGATATTTGCAGTGGTAAATTGCAGCAAGGAAACTATGCATCATCTTCATGACACAATGAAGAAAAAAATGAGCGTCTATTTGTTATGCAGCATATGATGAATGTAGTTACAGGAAAGGGGACACATGATGATGTATGGTATGTCAATTCAAGTGCATCTAATCCTATGACCACTCATGTTGAATGGTTTGGAGAGATGCAGAACTTACAAAATCCAAGTTATGTGCAGACGCGTGATGATTCATGCCATCCAATTTTACACATTGGAAAGGTTCCGTTATCCTTGTATGATGGACAGACAAAGAGTCTCACATATGTATTACATGTGCCATCAATTACAAAGAATCTAGTGCCTATTGGCCAAATGGTAGAGTAGGAGTTGCAAGTTTGATTCAATGCAAAATGTTGTTTTGTAGAAGACTTTAATGATAAGTGCAAGTTGGTCACAAAAGTAAGTAGATTTGGCCAAATGTTCACTTTAGATGTTGGAATTCGTGCAATGGATGCTGCTATGTGTGTTAAAGGAAAATGAGTACTTGCAGATATTGAAATATGGTATAAACGTATTGCACATGAAAATGTGCAAAGGTTGAAATTAATGCAGTCTAGAGGATTGGTTACAAGGTTGCTTTCATTTAGAGTTGCAAAATTGCATAAAGTCTGTGAAGCATGCCGGTTTAGTAAGCAGGCAAGACAACCCTTCTTGCATGACAGAGAAGTGAGCAGAAAAATACTTGATGTAGTGCATAGAGATGTTTGGGGGCTTACACAGAATGTATCTCTTGGTGGCAGCAAATACTTTGTCACATTTCTTGATGATTGTTCAAGGAATCTATGGGTATACTTCATGAAGGAAAAGAGTGATGTGTTGGAGGACTTCAAATCTTTTAAGGTAGCTATTGAAATAGAAACATGCTTAAAAGTGAAGTGCTTGAAATCAGATGGAGAGGGAGAGTACCTCTATAATGAGTTCAGTGGCTTCTTGAGGGCTCATGGGATAAAGAGGCAATTTACTTTTGCAGGTATATCCCACAGAAAAATGGTGTTGCAGAAAGAAAAACAAGGAATATTGCAGAAGTTGCACAAGCATTAATGGCTGAAAAGAATAGGCCCAAACATTTTTCGTCTGAGGCTATCCATACTGTTGTCTACATTATGAACAAAAATCCCACAGTTGCACTTCATGGGGTGACTCCTAAAGAATGCTTTACTGGCAAGAAGCTTCATGTATCGTACTTGAAGGTATTTGGCTATGTTGCATACGTTCATGTGCCAAATGAGCTACGGAAGAAGCTTGTTCCAAAGGAAAAAAAATGTGTTTTTATTGGATACTCTTTAGAGCAGAAAGGGTATTGGTGTTATAACCTTGTCATCACACGTGAGTTCAGGGTGAGCAAGGATGTTATCTTTGATGAGATGGGAAGTTGGTATACACTTGTTGGTGATGTTTTGGATGATGATAATGATCTGGATAACTATGTGCAAAAAGATAAAGAAGAATCACGGAGTCGTAATGGACCAGAAACATCATCTGGTACTACACCTAGCATTGAGCCCTTGGTTTGGAAGACTAAGGAGTAGCCCCATATCTTCAAGTGGATCTATAAGTGTTGCAGGGAAGAAAAAAGGAAAGAAGAAAGTGTTGGATGGTAATGATACATCTACCAATCATTTGGGATTTGATGGAGATTCTAGTGATTTGAAGATTTTGGATGATGAGCTTGGCATTTCTTCAATCAGGACACCAGGTGTACAGAGAGCTCATAGTAATGTAAAGGCTCCATTGAGTGATCTGGTGGTATGCAGATCTAGCAGGGTCAAAAACCCTATTAAAAGATTTGGTTATGAACATTATGTAGCTCACCATTATGCTTATATGGTGAAACTAGTTGAGGATGTTGAGCCCACTTGTTTTGAGGATGCTATTGGTCATGCTCATTGGGATGCAACAATGGATGAGGAGATTCTTCTATTAGAAGCCAATAAGAATTGGGATTTGGTACCCTTACCTAAGGGTAAGAAATCTATTGGCTGTAAGTGGGTTTACAAAGTCAAGCATAATGCAGACGTTTCAATTAGTAGGTATAAGGCTAGACTGGTTGCAAAAGGCTATGCTCAAACACATGGCATAGATTATGAAGAGACATTTAGTCCAGTTGCTAGGATGGCAATTGTTACATGTGTGATTGCCTTGGCAGTAGCCAAAGGTTGTCCTTTGCAGCAAATGGATGTTAAGAATGCCTTCTTGCATGGTGAATTGCAAGAAGAAGTGTATATGGAGTAGCCAGCAAGTTATGAGAATTTAGAGCATCCCACATATGTGTGCAGGTTAAAGAAGGCTCTCTATGGATTGAAGCAAGCACCTAGATTATGGTCTGACAAGATTGGAGAGTATATTGTCAATATTGGATTTTGTATTTTTGATGTTGATGATCACTTACTTTATGTGAGAAAGGGAGATGCAGGTTTGGTCATGATAGTCATCTATGTGGATGACTTGATTATTACAAGTAACAATGACAATGGGCCCTGAAGTTGACTTCTTGAAGAAGAAGTTTGAGATGAAAGATTTGGGTGAGCTGAGATACTTTCTTGGTATTGAGGTGATGAGATGTGATGATGGTATATGGCAGTCCCAAAGGTAGTATGGCTTGGATATGTTATCCAAATATGGTATGACAGCATGTAAGCCTCTTTCAATACCATTGGAGAAAATTGTAAAGTTGAGTGCCGACGTTGGGGATGAGATAGGAGACCCTACTATGTTCAAGAGGATAGTAGGGAGTTTGATCTACATGACTATCATAAGGCCAGACCTGAGCTATGTTGTTGGCCTTGTTAGTCACTTTATGCAGATGCCTAGAAAGCCTCATTTGGATGCAGTTAGATGTATATTGAGGTATGTGAAGTCCGCTTTACATTATGGACTTTTTTATGACGTAGGTAAGGACGTACAGGTCTTTGGATACAAAGATGGAGATTGGGCTGGTATCATATCAGACAGAAGATCTATAAGTGGATTCATGTTTTCCCTTGGTAGTGCAGTAGTTACATGGAGTAGCAAAAAGCAACCTACAATTGCTTTATCGAGTTCAGAGGTTGAGTATAGAGGTGCTGCTATGGCAGCATGTGAGGTGGTATGGCTGCAAAAGTTATTAGGTGATTTGGACATGCAGGGAGAAGGTCCAGTTTTCATTCATTCTAATAACATGGGCAGCATACAATTAGCTGGGAATCAAGTGTTCCATGCTAGGACAAAACACATTGAGGTGCACTACCACTTTGTGAGAGAGAAGGTACTTGTAGGAGAGATGGACTTGGTATATGTCAGCACACAGGATCAAATAGCTTAAATTTTCACAAAGGCATTGGGTGCAGAGAAGCTTCGAATTTCCGAAGCTTACTTGGAGTTGCAGAGATAGAGTTGAGCTTGAGGGGGAGTGTTGAGATGGCAAGCTCAACACGTGCAGACATTGATGATGGACTGCTTGGCTAGATGAGTCTGCACATCTACACTTAGCACGTTGGTGGTCATTATGATACTCACATGGCCATTGAATCATCACTTATTATATTTAGTTTGTTACACCTACCTACAACTGGCAAAGATATAAGGCTGGTTGATTAGTGTAGTTGGTTATGCACTGTTTGACTTAGAAGGCCACTTTCCTTTATGTTGTATATTATCTATACTTTGTGTACATTGTATAGTGTGTGGAAGAAGAAGAAAAATCAGCAAGAAAATTTTTTGGCCTCCATATCTCTTCTTGTGTTCTTGAGTGAGGTTCCTCTTGTGTATACAGTGTGTGTTTGGCGCAACAGCTCAAGCACATCCCCCCATCATGCGATTCTTGATAGAGGAGAGGTTGTTGGTAGATAGGAAATTAGTTAGATGACTTACCACATGAGCACCTCTTCAAAATTTCTAGTGAATGAGTATTATTTAGATCCAAACGATTTCACACCATATCATATAGATGACATAACCCACATACTTGAGAATGGAATACCAAAAATGACCAATAAAGAAAGCTAGGTCTAAAATACTAATCTTGAAGATTCAACCTTATGAGTTGATTGCATGTCAATTGTATAGGGTAGGACACAATTGAATTTTAAGGAGATATGTCTACAAAAACAAAATGTATGATGTGCTCAAAGAAGCACATGTGGGGAATGGTTGGAGGGCACTTCAATGAGGACACTATTGCATGGAAGGTGCTCCAGTCGCAATTGTGGTGGACAATGCTATTTCACAATGTAGCTAAGTTTGTAGAACATTGTGATGAGTGCCAATGGACTAAAGCTCTTACTCATAAGGACAAAATGGAGTTAACCTCAGTGATTGCACACCAACCATTCAAGAAGTAGGGAATAGATTTCATTGGCCCAATGAGCCCCTGCAACTCAATATTCCTAAGCCAAATACATCATTGTTGCCATAGACTATCTCACCAAGTGGATGGAAGCTCAAGCGACTCACAAAATTGATGCAAGGACCACAACCAAGTTTCTCTAGGAGAAAATAATCTCATGGTTTGGTTGCCCCATAGAGTTGGTTAGTAACCATGGCACATACTTCATCAACAAAGTGATCACTCACTTGCTATCCACCTTCTTAATAATCCATAGGAAGTCCTCTCCATATTATTTGAAACCCAATGGTCAAGCCAAATCCACAAACAAGAACTTGGTGGGCATTCTAACAAAATTCATCTTTGCCTCATGTAGTGACTGGGACAACAAGCTCATTGCAACTTTATGGGCATATAGAACGGCCTATAAAATTGCCATAGGACAGACTCCATTCAGATTGACCTATGAAACCAAAGCAATTTTTCCAGTGAAATTATTTGTTCCCATCTTTAGAATAGCAACTCACAAGAGATGGGGGGCTAACAAGCATGGAAAAATCGATTATTGGAGCTACAATGCCTATCTAAGACTCGTCTCATTGCAACCCATGCTCTAGTTTGTGAAAAGGCATGGCGCAAGAGTTGGTTTGACAAATATGTCAAGCAACAAGACTTTGGGCAAGGATATTTACTCTTGCTATACTCTATCAAGGGACACAATGAGAAAATTAATTTTAGGGGATTGGGACCCTTCAAAGTTTGCAATGTCAGTAGAATGGGGAATGTGGAACCTAAAACCCTAGAAGGACAGGGTATAGGTTTCTTCAATTGAACTTGTATTAGAAAGCATTACCCTCCGTCACATTCAATTCATGAACCTCTAATGATAGAACCACCATTGAATGTGGGGGTTGCAACCATCATAGAACTTGAGGAGGTGGATGAGCAAGTAGTAGCACCAACCTACTTGCAAATCACCATAACCTCCCTAAAGGCATACACCCTTGATGTTGTAATTGATGAGGGAGCTAATGAAAATATCTTAATGCATGAAAATTGGACCGCCATGGGTCAACCCCGATTTCAACCAACCAATGTGAACTGAGCCCATTTGGGGGGCAATACTATCCACTCTTGGGAAAATCCAAACTAATGGGTTTTGTTAAGACTAGGAGTCTACCTATCATTTTCTACATGCTACCCAACAAGAAAAGGGTTGGCAAGGAGACACTGTTGGGACAAGCATTCAAAAAACAAGTTCATTGTAATGTTGACTACAACTTGCAATGCATTCATCTTTCCATGTATCATGTTAGAATCATAATGGCTTTCAGCAATGGTATCATAGTTGTCCCAAACCTTGTAGTGCCACCTATAGCTAAACCTAGTGCCCACCCTAAGGAGGGGGGTAGTACATCCCAATGTGTGCCCCCATGATACCTTCCCAAGTGCACAAAGCAACCATGGTCCAAACGCTCAAGTGGGTTCCTAAGCATAGATCATAGTTTCACAAATGTCAGCCCTTGGGAATGCATAGGTTTCATGCCTCGTGCTCAAGTCCTAAACGGTTGAGTTGGAGCTCCTATGGTTCACATGTGACTGAGTAGGGATGGGTTCCAAAATCCCTACTACAAGCCCAAGGATACTATGAGGGTAACACCTCACTATGGTTTCCTAAACTCACGAATGCTATGTATGATCCTCAATCTCATGCTTCAAAAACCAAGCTTCAGCAAGGTCAATCAAAACAAGGGAGGAGAAGAACTAAAAGGGAGGGTGCTCAACCCTTGAGTACTCAAATGCTCTATCAAACCAAGAGTCCATGAGCAACCAAGAAAACCCCTCCCTAAGGACTCTTAGATGATCACCACTACAAAAATCAAGAACAAAGCATCAGTTGAGCTTCAAACCTCACAATCCAAGCCTACCACACCCACTCAAAATCTTTAAGTGAAACTACCATGCATCAACTTATCCTATTCAACTAAACCCAAGCCACCAACACACCTTAAGCCACCACAGCCATGATGATCCATTCTTGAGGTGGCATCCAATATGGCCATGGACACATGGGATGACTTGGCTACATGCGCCCGGCAAGTGGATTCAACTTTCACACAATTAGCTATAAGTTACAAATGTCTAGACTTAGGCCTATACTTAACAAACTCATAGCAAAAGAGGTATATTCGTTAGCATGTTCTTGAGAAGAATATGAATTCACCTTTATTAAGACTTCCACTATTGTAAACAAGATGATTGGTGATGAAATCTTAAGAGAAAAGACCGTAAGCCAATGCTTGATCATATCCTATAAGAAAAGTAAAATTTCCATGCCACCACAAGAGCTTTCTAAACTCCAATGATTTGTTGAATATGAGTCTAATTTATTACGCAAGTGGTATAATTTTCACATTTCATGGGTTCAAGAGGGTTACCAAATCATGACCGATGTAGAGCACTGATGTGCCATCAGGACTTTTGAGTACATTGCATGTTGATTTATGATAACAATTTGGAAAACATGCATAGTGCCATGCGTAAAGTCTCCAAACGATGGTTCGGACCCTATGTGGTAAGATAAGTGTTTGATAATGCTACTTATGTATTAAATGAGCTAGATGGGATTGCCATAAGAGTCTCAATAGTAGGAAAAAGAATCAAAATTTTCAAAAGGTGGAAATCTACTACTTATGAGTTGCCAGAACTAGATGAAAATAGTGGCATGATACAAGGGCTAGCTAGGAAGATATGAAAGATGAAGAAGTAAAAGATATGGTTGCAAAGGATGAGAACTCAAAGAATCTAGTGACAACTAGGACTGTGGCACGTATCGGAGGATATGCAAATTCAGAGGGGGTGGATGGCATGCCGCTATGTAGACACAATGTGAAAGACTTTGGAGTGCATCATCATCTGGGTTTCTTATTAATCTAGAGAGTCAATGTCATATTAGACATTAGTGTTAGTGTCCATAGTATGGATAGTTCAAAAATACAAGATCTGTGGACCATTTTAATCTATTTTTGATATTTTGGCCATTATTTTTTGTAAGTATCCTCAAAAGGTATTGTAAACTTTAAGAATAGGGTGACATGTAGAAAGAAAGTGGCTTTTCAGGTAGTTATGAAAAATTGAGGGCTTTTGAATTTGTGAAGTGTAGGATTGCAATTTTAAAGTAGTAAATAATACTCCAAATGAGAAAAGAGAAGATGGAGCAATCCGAGATATTTCTAACTAGACATTTTTAGTCTAACAAGGATCTCCATGAGATCTAATGCTTGGAAATTGCTTTCAAGTAGTAGTAGACATTGTCTAGATAACATAATAACCATTTGTCTTGGATTTTAGCCATCAAACAATCACCTTATGATGATTGTTGTAATAACCAGAAATTTCATCCATACCTGGATAAGATTCTAATGGAGGAGGAACTCTACCTTACAAGTTGGCTCAATTTTGGTGACCTCTTGATTGATGTGTTAGCTTACATCACGCAAGTAGGCATTTGCCCACAAGATATGGACTGTTATGTGACTCTTGAGTATAACGCCCTTTTACGATAGGTTCTTGAGAAGGTGAAGTATACCATGGATGCATTGCATGCCCATACACCTTGATTCCCTCAATCCTAGGAAGGATTTTCATCCTTTCCAACAAGAAGGAGAGTAATGAAAATTGAAAAGAGAAATTGAAATCTAAAAGGGAAGAATGATCGGGTAAAGTGTGTGGATTGATTAGTATGAGAACTCTTATTTTATGGGTCATATTCCTCATTGTCAGTCATTAATCTTTCTAGTCATTTTACTTTTTGTGCAAGTAATTCCCTTTAAAGAAAACTAATTGTGGAACATTGTATGGGGATAGGAACCTAAATGGTAGGAAAGCATGATAAAGCCACTAGGCTCCCCTTCTTAGAGGAGGAGCGTGGAAAATATAGATTAGCCATGGAGATCCACATATTCAATCAATTAAATTATCGCAACACTCACAATCTAGAAGGAGTGGTGACATTTGAAGGGGCAATGGTAGATATGATAGAGTGATGTAACCTTGTTAAGTACTTGGAAAGGGTGGGACAAGACATCGACCAAAATAAATACACAGAATTAGTGAGGACTTTTGATGTCCAAAGGAATAGTGGCACGGTGACTATCAAGCAAGGCAAAACCTCTAGAAGGATGAAATTTGGCCTTATTCCAAAGATTGTGGAGAAGGCACTCAGGTTAGAAGAGAAGCTGGAGAAGAGGCCAAAGAGGGATGTATATACAATGCTGCGGATGGACAAAAAGAGGGTCTACACTAATGATGGAATCAGCCTAGCTGATATTCTGAACCCCACCATTCAATTGCACGCTAAAACAATTCACACCCATTTTTTCAAGCTAGAGATACAATGCACTTATGAATAGAATCAATGTACCATTGTTGGAAAGCCTTGCAGCCAACACCTTGGATGTGGTGAATTGGAATGCCTATGTTCAAAAGACAATACATGCATTGTCAAAGGTACTAGCCACACTAGCAAGGTAAGGAAGGAGGAGAGTCTCCAGTGACTAACAAGGGCATAGTTTGAGAGGAATTTGGAGGAGTGTTAATGGCCATTATCCAAAAATCTCTAATAGGGGAGGAAAAAAGAGAAGTGGGAAAGGAGATCTCAGAGCCATCACCAACCCCCCACAAGGAGCATCACTCTCCCACCCCAACAAGCCCGACCATTTTTCTTTCAACAGGAGATCCAAGGGAAGAAGAAAGCCACAAAGAGTAGCAGAAAAACACAAAAAGATACATTAATGAAAAGGAGAATGACCAACCATCTCAATCCCAAGAAGCCACAAGTGAGAGGACAATCAGTGAGTAGCAAGACTCAAAGTTTTCAAGCCAAGGGGGGGGGAGAAAGAAGGTCACTCTCAAAATCTCTATATGAAGGACTCGGTCCACCAGTAAGGAAAACAAAAAGCTACTAGGGGAGGAGTCAAAGAGGCTAGCTAAAAGAGGCAAGAAGAGGAGGAAGAACAAGTGAGGCAACACAAGGAAGAGGAGATTGCCCTAGCCATTTGGAGATCCGTGGAGCAACCCTCTCAATCTTAGGAATTGGCAATGATGAGCCTAGCAAGAGATGACATGCCAAGTATGAGCACAAAAGCTGAAGAAGCGGGACCAAGACCAGTGTTGGCAAAAGATAAGGATAAAGCCCTACTACAACCAATCCACCAAACTTGGCCACACCAAAAATCACCCCCACATAGGCTACCGTTGAAAAGGCAGTCAACAAAAGCAATATCATGGCCTAGATACAACATCTCCTTGGCAAAGTACAAGAAATTGTGCTTGCACCCAACAAAGAAGTCCCCCCTTGTAGGAACAAATAGGCCAGTAGAATCCCACCCACAGAATCATGCCAAGAGCCAAAGGTACAATGCTTAGAAGTATCAACCACTTTGGTGCCTTCGACCATGCACCACAATGAAGATCAAGACAAACAGGTAAAGTAGTTTCAAATCCAACTCCACAAGGCAATAGAAAATAAAAAGGCCACTCTTGCAAAGCTTGAAAAGAAAAAGACTGTCTTCACAGACTATAGGATGGAACAAGCAAGAGTAATGACCATCATAAATAGGGAGGTGATTGCACTAAAAGAGGCCTTGAAGGCAATAGAGGGAGAAGAGGGTCTCAAAGAGTTGTATGAGAGCAAATCACATCTCCCTAGAAAATATATATACCTTCAACTCCCGACAAAATAGACGTCTAGAGTTTGAAATAAAGGAGTTGAAGAGGCAAAGAGAAGAGGCAAGGAAAGAGCTACAAATGGAAAGGAACCAAAGAGATGAGGAGAATATGAAGAAATTGTTGGAGTTTTATAACCAACTACAATCAACTCTCCACAAAAAAACCATGATGAAAGAGCAAGTCAAACATAAAAATAGAGAGCAAGAGAAAATGCATACACTGTGGTAGGAGCAAGAGTAGGTGATTACCATCCTAGCATAGTACCAAAACCAAGGGTTAGAGAAAATGAAGGAAAAAGTGAAAGAATGGGTAGCTAGGAACAAAGAGCGAATCAAAAACTTAGTCTGGAAGCTGGTCCCATTCCAAGAGTGAGCGTCTCCTAGCAGAAAGCAAAGTTGCAATTTGCTGAGACAAGAACCCTAGAGCAACAATGTGCATTCTTAAGCACAATATTGAATGCCATGCAGTCAAGAGGAGAAAAGACATCGGAGCAACTAAGAAGACACTAGAGATAACAAGGAGGGCCTTGCAACATGGACTCCATGACAAGGCACTCAAGCCTAGCACTAGCTCGGGAGTAGAGGAGCAAGGCACTCACCTAATCTTAGATGGTTTAACCACACAGGTACTCACCTTGCGAGGGCTTGGGGAGCCAAAACAACAAATGCAACCATCTCAACAGGAGCCACTAGAGCCTATATCTAGGAAGAAGGGCTTGATTTCAAACTAGACCATCAAGAGGAAGAACAAGTGTAGAAACCAAGTCCCCTCATGTAGCACAAGTGCAACTAGAAGAGCAAGGGATGGAAGTATAGCCACCCAAACAGATGGTGGAGATGAGGTACAAGTGAAAAGAATAGGTGAAACACACCCATAAGAAGTTTCAAGCAAAGACATTGCAAGTTCCACAAGTGGCTATCCCTCAAAGTGAGAAGTGTGATCCTTCCTATGTGGGGCTAGGAGCTTGCAGTGTGGGAGCAATGGGAGAAACATTGCCACCCTTTGAGTTTTCCTTCACTTTCCCTTGCACATTGGATAGAGTATGAGCCTCCAAGGGTGGTGGAGGATGTCACCAAACTTTTAGCAAGGCTAAGAAGGAGATGGCTAGAGGAACAAAGGAGGCACCCCACAAGATTACAGCAGGAACTTGTGGACTAGTGGGAAGATAAGGCAGTGGAGGTACCTCGAAGGGTAGAGGGATATGAGGCATAGCCTGAGTGGCACATGAACATCTAGGACTTTAGCTTAGATTCCTAGATTGCTTTTTGCAGCACCCTACCCCATGAGCAAGATCATCCTATATCTACATGCCCTACCCAAGAAGGTTTGGAGTTGATTCTAATGGGGAGGTACATAGTAGATACGACTTCCCTCTGATCTACAACATAAATGTCTCAATCCCTGAAGAAAGCTTGATCTTCACTGAAAGGGACCTCTACTCATCTATATGAGGTTTCCTCAAGGGCTTCTCCTCATGCCTCAACCACCCCGCTTTCATCACCCCATGTAACTACCTTTGCCTACTACGAGTATTACTAAAACAAAAACCAAATCCATAGAAAGAGAAATTGCCGCCCCTCTTTTTTTTATCTCAATGTTGGGATAGATAGTTGTGTGATGGCGTGCCTCATGATGAGAGGCACTCTCTTACCAGCATTTTGTATGAAACTTTTAGAAGATATGAGTGGCAGTAGATTCACTAGGTGTAACCACCCATTTTTGTCATCTACTTCACTCAATGTATGAACCAACTTAAAGTGGTATCTATAGAGCAGAGCATTCCTCAGTAAAGCCCTCAAGCCGCCATGCAATTTGAGCCCTACTCATCAATGGAATGCCTCCTAGTATGCTTCCTTATTAAGTTAATTCTTTAAGAAAAGAAAGAAAATTCAAAACAAAATTAATACAAGAGAGAAAATAAAAATATAAGAAAAAGGAAAAGGATAAGAAGGAAATAAGTAGAAAGAAAAGAGATATGGCAAAGAAATCAACCAATCTGTACTCTAAAGTGTCACAAGCACTGCACCAAGCAACCACCCTAGCCCTTTCCCCCACTTCACACACTTAGGGCACATCAAGGGCAAGACATACCTAGGAAGCTCCCACGCGATTAGACCTATCTCCCTAAGTCACATCCACAACACCTCCCTTTGTACATGAACTGGCTCCTCAAGTGTGGCACAACACCATGGGCTTGCCTAAATGACCCAACTCCTAGTCCATAGGCACTAACACCATGCACTACATAGTGAGGTAGGCACACCCCCCAAGTAGTGCACTTCCTTTTCCTTTTAGGTACATTTGGCAACCATGATCAATCACAAATATCAAAGACCCCCATCATCCACTCAGTCCATCCCCATCCTCCACAACTCCACATCCATTTTGGTGTGTTTCTTCTCCATAGCCAATCCTCCCAAAATCCCATCATCCATCCACATGGAAAAACCTTAAACAAACCTAAGCCCTTATCAACAAGTGTGATGGGACTAGCACTTGGCTAGGAGGTGGGTAATGCTACTTCCAAAAAAGAGTTCCAAGATAGAAAAGCCTCAAAAAATCAAAAATGGAAAAATCGAAAATGGAAGATAGCCCAAGGTGAGAAAAATGGAAGAGAAAGGAAAGCTCAGACAAATGTAGGAAAAGTCTCAAATGTAAAAATGCACACAATAACAAGTGCACCAAATATTCTAGCAAAGAAAGCATTGGACACATTGTAATTCATTTTGTAGAAGAGTGCTAGGTTTCCTCTTGTGCAATTTGTAAATGTAGATGGGCATGGGTGAAGGAGATGTGAAAGGAGGATTGAATAAGGAAAGAGAACCTAGGCTAAAATGACCAGTTATGTAAAAAGGGATGGGTATCCCAAGAGGAGGAGGGCATGCATAAAAAGAAAAAAAGTGAATGAAGAAGATCATTCTTGTATGTGACCAAAACTAGCTCTCTCCTTCTTCTTCTTCTTCTTCTTCTTCTTCTTCTTCTTCTTCTTGCTTGCTTGCTTGAGCATGAACTTGAGAGAGGGAGTGAGGAAGTGAGTGTGTGAGGTTGAGGGACTATGGTGGAGAAGCTTTGCATCTTCTTCTTCTCTTCTATTTTCTCCTCTTGTCTTGTGTGCAGCAATGGAGCAGGGTGGTTCACTATATATATATTATCTATATAACGTGCATTCATGGCCTATTTATAAGTATCCTAATCTATGAATTTTTCTTGAATAAAACACAACCCTTTTCTATTCAATTTGTAAGTAACCCCTTTATATGACACCCTTCTATATGTAAAAAATGTATAAAAATTGTGTTTTAGAATCCCCTTATTTTAAACTCACATTATATATACATATATTCATGAGTGACCCCCCCCCCCCCTCCCCCCGAGAATGGAGCATGGAGCTTGGATCTTGAGGATCAAGCTTTCTTGAGCTTGCACCTTGGATCATAGAGCTATCAAAGTGATTGGGGGAGGAGGCAACTCGATCAAGCATGGAGGTAAGCTCACTACACTCATAGGTGTGAGAGCATGTACGACTATGTGAGAGGTAGCCATTGCACTTGGCTTGAAAATCTTGAAGTAATAAGCAATCCATGGGTCTTGACGATTGAGCGAGAGCTCCCACAATAGGCTTTATAAGATGAGAAACTTGTAGGATTTTCTTGAATTCATTACAAACACTAGATGATAATCAAATTAGTTATAGCAAATTCACAAATGATTTTACTTCACATAAAGCATTCACTAAATTAAAATCCCAAAAGTTTGCTATTGCTTTCTTCTCTTTCCACACCATCACCTCTTTTAGTTTACTAGTGGCCTTAGTAGTCTCATTCCCTTTTTCTTTGCATTTAATTTTAACCATAAGATCCTTTAAAATGTCTTGTTGTTTAAGAGGACCCTCTTAGGTATTGGCATGCATGATCTTCTTGTTAACAACCACACTAGGCTTAGGGTTAGATTTGCTTATCCTAGGTCATTCTTTTGATCCTCTTTAAAATTTTCACCTCTAGTAAACACTCTAACATTGTTAGATGCCACATCCTCATTAATCTAAAGCATCTCAACTAAGCAGACTCCACTAAGCATTTCCTCTAGAGTGGCTTTTTCCCTTTGCAAGATCTACTTAGGATCCTCCCCTTGAGTATTCCCATTATTTGCATGATGATTTACATGTCTAGATAGTTGATTATCTTTCTAGAGAGAACTGATCCTACTCCACCAAATATTAGCCATATGACTTGGCTTTCAACATGTATCAAAATTTACATGAGGAGAGTTCCATGAGAGGTGCTAACCACCAAACCACTTATAACTAAACTTTGATGGGCATGTATCATGAGGCTTTCTAGTGCTCATGAAGTTTTGCCTATGCTTCAAGAAATTAATATCCACAATGATATGCTTGTATTGTTTTGTGATCATAGTAGTGTAATGTTTCATCATATCCTTAACTTTCTCTACAATATTGGATGTAGAGGATTCATATCTTGAGGCCTCATGAGCAACCCCTACACTGTGTTGTATGATTTGAAAAGGAGGCACTACTTGTACAAACCCTTGGTTTGTGAAATGTACTTGTCCACTGCTCATAGATCCTGTAGGCCTCAATTGGGCCACATTTGGCATTGCAGGGGTGGGTAATTGGGAAAACCCCTAATTTAGGGCTCCTTGAGATTGAACCACTATGTTGCTAGGTAATGTATATAATGAATTGTAACATGTTAGCACTACTTTTGGAACCAACCCATTGATGACTAAGAGGTTTTTCCCTCTTGCTACGTAGGTAGCTTGAATACTTAACTCGAATCCCTTTGCTACTATTATGGCTACATCTAGATCATTTGGTGTAGTGCTGCTCAAATGAAATTGGATTGTAAAATCCCATCCCCTCAAGAAGAACTCCAACTGAGCGACAGGTAATAATTGGATAATGTTATCCAAATAATGAAAAATCTCACATAGCTTTTGAGAATAATCTTTCACATTCTCATTAAATTCTTGGCAATTCTTATTTAAGACACATAGCCAATAGTAGCTCCCATTTTCACGGGAGATCTCTCTATAAAAGGTAATGTAGAACCCTTGCATGTCAACAATTGAATTTTTCGCAATTTGGTAGTACCACAAGGTTGCATTTTCCTTCAAATTCATGCTTAAAAACATCAATTCACGTGCTTCCTCATTGACTTCAAAGTTAAACATAAGTCTTAGATGTTTAATTTTGCATCTTTGGTTAGACTTATGCTAATGATGGGCAACAATTACCCTAAAGTGGATAGCATCCTAGTGCTAGTTGGGATTTGAATTGCTAGAGGGGGTATTAAGGGAAGTTATGCCATCTGTGTGGTTATAAAAATGGGCTTAGGAAGTGTTAAATGATGTGGATCTAGGACATGACACAAGCTATGGTGGATCAAAGATGTAAACCAAGTTTATAATGACATGGACAAGTAGAGACAAACTATTACACAAGTGAATTAGGTTCCAAGATAGATTAGCTTGGATTCATAAACACAATCTTGTGTAGAATCGACAATGACAGACACTTAACTGAAAGTACAAAGCATCATGATATTGTGTTCATTTCATAGTCAAGTACAATGCTTTATAGGCTTTGAGTTGTTCCACTCTCCTCACTGTGCATATGGGATTCAGGATAGCTCCTCTTGGAGCATATATCATTTGTCTATTTCTCAACACCCCCCCTCAAATGATGAGTCCCTACACTTGCTGGCTTTTGCCCCCCCCTTCATGATAACATGGCCCGGAAGACTAGCTCATAAGTAGCCTAGTCAAGTTAAAGCTTGAGACTTTACATCTTGGCAAGGGTTGTACAAATCAAGTTCACTAAGGAAAAGAAAGATCCACTATGGGAAAAACATATGAAAGATACAATGAAAGTTCTTCAAAACAATCTGTCAGAGTTGTTGATGGTAGTGGAAGCATATTCTTCTTCTTCTCCTTCTTCCATGAATTGGTTCTGGTGATGATCACTTTGCAATTGTTGGGCTCTCTTCTTGTGGAAACATTCACTGGCTACATGGCCAGTCTTACCACAATAGTGACATGTAATCCGATCCTTGTTATTGTTGATGATGAATCCTCGACCTCTTCCTTTAGGTCCAACAGCTCCTTTGGTGTACAAAAGATTGTCCCTAGATGATGAGACGTTGTCTTTTGCATTCTTGGGTTTTACTTTGCCTTCTTCATCGAGTAGTGAGTGCTCAATATCTTTAAGTGTGAGGCTTGGAACATTACTCAAAGTGGACACAAGATTTTCATATGGATCCTTGTTTACACTTGCAAGCAGTACTACTATTGCTTCATCTTCCTCAATATTCTTTTTAAGAGATGCAAGTTGAGTTTTTAAACTCTTAATCTTATTAATGTGTATGGTCATAGAAGCACTGTCTTTGATATCCAGTTTATAAAACTGCATGAGAAGTTTTACCTTTGAATTCTTTGCTTGAGTACCAAACATTTTATCAAGTTCCTCCCAGGCGGTTTTAGCATTTCTAATGCCAGATATATGATGTAGCACATCATCACTTAATCCCCAAGCAATGATGCCTAGTGCCTTATTATTCATCTTCTTCCATTCTTTGGATTTGAACTGGTCTTCTTCAACGAACCCGTCTTCATCATCTTCCTTCTTGTTATCTGCATCATCTTCAAACAAGTCCCATAATTCCTTTCGCATCAAGTGGTACATGGTCTTTTCCTTCTAGGCATGGAAGCCTTCTCCATTAAACTTTTCTATTTGCTCAAGCTCTGCCATGTTGAGCAGCTCCAATTAACCGAGAAAAGACCAGCAAGGGGGATTTGTGAAGTGTCACAAGGAGGTTAGTGTCATGACACTAGTTGAGTATCAATAGATACTATTCTTGAGCTTAGTATTGAATGCCGGTGCTTGATCTTCTTCTTGCTTGTTGATTTGAAGTGTTAATCTTGCTGGGAACTGAGTTCAAACTTAGATAAGAGTGGCAATGTGTGCCCTAAGTTGAAGGGAATGAGAAATTGAAGAAAAAATGAGCTTGCACCTTGATGGCTATGGCTTCCTGGATTAGGGTTTTGACCCAGGCCTGGTTTTTTTCAAATATCTAGAGCTAGAGTTGATCATTTTGAAATTTTTTTAATGGAAATGTAGCTTACTCCATGCTCTACAAGAGCCCCATGAAAATCGTCAAGATCGGGTACAGCAGTATGCGTGCAGATCAGCGAATCGTAACCAGGCGCAGTTATGGTAGTGACGTCGAATCAGCAATGCCAGGCTTGTAAGTATCCAATGTTAGGCTTAGATGTGGTAGGAAGAAGATCCTTGAGTAGAAGAACAATCCTCCTGAAGAAAGCACACTAAAATATTGCCTGGTTTGAGAGATATGAGAGCTCAAAGTGAGGTATGTCCTACAAGCCACAAATTGGGGCTATGGCAGCAAGTGGCAATAGTGACAATGCTGAGGTCCAAATAGCCAAATCTCATGGATTGATGTGATACAGGGAAGCTTTGTGAGGTGGGAAACAACTTTCCAGAAGGAATCTCAGAGAGATTTGGTATGTGGAGTGAGATACAGGAGCTTCAAGATGACAGGGTGTTGCTGGCTATGGCTGCCACAAGGTCCAATTGAGATTTGAAGTTGAAACTGAAGATATGAGCTGAATGCGGCTGGTTAGAGATCACCAGAGATGAAGGGAGACTAGAGATTCAGAGTGTGAGCTGTGCCATGCCCAAGTGGGCTTTGATAACATGTTAAATGATGTGGATCTAGGACATGACACAAGCTATGGTGGATCAAAGATATAAACCAAGTTCATAATGACATGGACAAGTAGAGACAAACTATTACACAAGTGAATTAGGTTCCAAGATAGATTAGCTTGGACTCATAAACACAATCTTGTGTAGAATCGACAATGACAGACACTTAACTGAAAGTACAAAGCATCATGATATTGTGTTCATTTCATAGTCAAGTACAATTCTTTATAGGCTTTGAGTTGTTCCACTCTCCTCACTGTGCATATGGGATTCAGGACAGCTCCTCTTGGAGCATATATCATTTGTCTATTTCTCAACAGGAAGAACAACTACAATGCTACTAATGTTACTATTAAGTGGTGGGGTTGATCCACCACTTCAAATAGTCCTCAAAAGAATAGATCACCTAGCTTTAGGTGTTAAGGATAAATTTTGCTTTTGCATGTGTTCCGATTGATCTTCCTACAAGAGGCTATAAGCCCCCTAAATTTAAAGGATACAAGACTAGTATAGTCCAAGGAGTATTTCTAAAAAATATATGTAGGTCTCCTTAGCTGTTCTTCACATTGCTCTCATTGGATTTGAGAGATCTCTAGTGCATGCTCATGTTATTGCTTTAGTAGCTCTTTCTTTACTTCTAAGTGAAAAGTCATACACTCAAGAACTAAGTGTTAGGCCGTTATGGGAATCTTTAAGACTCCCAAAAAATGCACTATGTATTAGGACCTAAAATGAGCCCAATAAGGGCTCTTTCACTCTCAACTCATTGTTGGACCTCACATAACCAACCCCCATGGCCCTATAGTCCTAAGTGATTGGTTATAATTAGAAGAACTCTCTCTAGACACTAATATCCTATATCTATAGTGTGCTATCTATTTTTCTGCCTCAAACTCCAAGCAAGAGTGTGTGAAATAAGGTGTTTAGCACACCACATAAATGTCATACAGGCTCCTCCCTAGCTGATGGCCATGGCTTCTAATCATGAGCATATTGGCCCATGGCCTGTCGGTCCTCATCTTATATCATAGATTGTAACACTTTCTAAACTTAGCATCACTTAGATTCCCTTGTGAACCTTTTACCTAGACATCTTGAGTTTCCTCATACACTCACTCAATATGAAGACAAGTGCTATGCATCGGTGTGTGTGGAATAATGTTTGCGTGCATAAAGTGAATGAAAGGTGCACAAAAATTAATAATATGGAAGACGATCTATACAATGATATGCATATTGATTTGATCCATTTCAACAATACTTACCAAAATTTCAACTAGTTGTTGGCACACTTAGAATACAGTGGATGGTTTTAGGGCCAACCTCATATTATCGACTTGCTATATCTGGACATAAGAAGTCTTATTTTTTGATATTTTGAGGATGAATACGGGATGTTCTTATTTTATCTACTTTCTTATATTATTCTTAGTATACCAAAAATTATTGTTAATTTTCTACCATTTTTTATTTTTTTTCTAATTTTTATCTATTTATTTTAAAATAAATAAAAATAGTAATGAAAACATGTGAAGCTCTAAAAATTAAGTTTAAGCCTTCCTTTAGCCACTACTAAAATATTTTTTTAATGGATTTTGTTTGCTATAAAACCTACGCTTAGATTGCTTCCACCATCATGACCCACGTGTCACCTCGTGTGAAGAATAGGGCCAATGATGCTATCCAAATCCCCTAACATACTCAAAAGCCTCATCATGTGCTCCAAAAATTCTCCATGATCAATTTTTACCATGCTCCATCCATCTCTCCCTCTTTTGCACCCAATCTCCTTCCTCTCATAGGAATTTCCATTATATGTATAAGAAGGAAGGAGAGAGAAAGACTAAAATGCAAAGCAGAGAGAAAGAATAAAAAACTAGCATATTTAATCCTTTAAATCAACCCATAAAATTCACATGACTACATAGAGGATGGAGAGGAGGATCCCTTTATTATATTCCATGTGATAAATAGTGGATACATCACAGATAGGAATCGACAAAAGCATGAAATGTTGGCACCCTCTTTTTCTTGATCTTATTCTCTCTCTCTATCCATGATTTCTCCATAAAAGAGTAATATATTAATGTGTCATTTTCCTTTGGTCCATGCCTCCTCAAAATTGGTCCGTCTCTTCAAATCTTAGCCCTTTCTTGGCCTTCTTTGCTACCCACACCATATTCCTCCAAAAATTAAGGTCTCTCGGCATGAAATTCCACCTTCAACATGTAAAACTAATGTGCACATGATGGTTGGATGCTTCCCCCTTATTTGTAGACTCAACTTTGCACTCCCCTTTGCCTCTAGATTTAACATGACGAAGATCGTGCACCTCAAATGCTTTCCATGAACACTCACTTTGAAGGTTTAAATCTTCATTTTCCACCAAAATGCCTTGTGGATTCACCAAAAATACTTTGAAAATCCCATAAAGCGCACCTTAAAATCCACCTCTCAAAAATATCAAGAATATCGTAGGACACATATAATTATTGTATTTCTATCGTACCATCAATATGAATGAGTTATTTTCCTTATGCCAGCTTAGGACTAAGTCTAGAAGCTTATTATTCTTAGTTTGTGACACTACAAAAATATGAACCATGTATCGATATTACCCACCAAGTTGGACAATTCTATTGGAGCTATATATAGCTCACCCTATCTAGACTAGGTCTCACCTATATATGTGTAGATTATGATTAATATGAAGTAGTCTTTGGGAGTGTATATGATGTGTCTCTTCTCTCCCTCTTGCATCTCTACATATCTTCTCTCTCTACCCCTCTCTCTACATCTCGACAAATTCTAACATGATCTAAAGAATCAATTTCTTGATGCCCATTTAGAATCCCTAAGGCCAAATGACTTGCAACACACTCTTATATGATCCAAAGCTTTGATTTGCTCTAATGGAGATCAACTTCTTGAAGATGACTACTTCCTAACAGAAACCAAGGAAGACTATGATGATTCAAAGGACAAAGGAAAGAAGTGTCATGAGTATGACAAGATAGGGCACATTCAAAAGTCATTCCCCAATTAGCAATGCTTGCTTTGCAATAAGCTAGGGCATATCCAAGATGATTGCCCTCAACTAGATCAAGAAGTGGAGGAAACGACCACAAAGTGAAGCTACACAAGTTTTGCATTCAAATTTCCTAAAGAATGGGATAGTGATGAAGATTTAGAGCCCATTGAAATCTTTGAGGATCATTAGGACTCATGGAGAGATTTTCATGAGATGTAATAAGCCCTATGATTGTAATGATTTCCTACTAATTCCCTACTATAGTAGTAGACTATTGCAAAACCAATTGAGTGACAATATATTGCAGTAATATTATTTTTGCTCAATTAAATTATCTTGAAGTTTGAGTGCTTGTATGTCTTCAAATTAAATAATGGAGGTGTTAACCAAAATGAACAAGGTGGAAAAGTCGGAAAATCTAAAGCAGAAGACAAGGCTAAGGCAAAAGTGAAACAGAAGACGAAGGCACGCCAAGAAGAATTTGGAAACATAAGAAGTGCAAAAAAGTCCTAAATCAAGGAGAAAAGCGCATGAGAAAAAGCAAGTCAATACTTTTGTAAAACAAGCACAAGGTGCACCATGATTTATTTTAAGAGTGCTGGGCTCTCACTCGTGCAATTTTTAAAGGTAGATGGGCAGTAGGAAGGAAGCTAGGAAGATAGGAGGACAATGGGAAAAAGAGCCTACGGCTGGCCAGGTAAAACAGTGGATAAGGGGATGACCGCCCAAAAGGGATTTAGGGTTTTGTATATAAAGTTGAAAAGTGAATGAGAAGCTCATTCTTGTGTGTGGCCAAAAGTGGCTCTCCTCCTCTTCTTCTTCTTCTTATTCTTGCTTGCTTGAGCTTGTGCTTGAGAGAGGGAGTGTGAGAGTGTGAGGGAGTGAGTGTGTGAGGGTGAGGGACTGGGGAGGAGAAGCTCTCCATTGTCTCCTCTCTTCTTCCCTTCTCTTCTCTTCTCTTGTCTTGCTCACGACAATGGAGCTTGGAGTGCAAAGCTTGAGGATGGAGCTTGCTTGAAGGTTGCACTTGGATTGTGGATCTACCAGAGTGCTCGGGAGAGGAGGTAACTTAATCGGACATGGAGGTAAGCTCACTACACTCGTAGAGATAGATAGCGCGTTGGCCCTGTGAGAGGTAGCCATTAGTACTCGGCTTGGAATGCTTGAAGCAATAAGTGGTCCGTGGGTCTCGATGGTTGATTGCCATTACATTTTGGTTCCATTTTTAGGACCACGGATTCAAGCCTTGCACACTTGCGCGCTTCGAATATCGAGCATCGAAGTAGGGTTTTCCCCGAACCGGTGCTTGAGGTAGATAAGTAGGAATCGAGGGAGTTTGAAGGTGTATTCGATCTCCTTAGCAAGTTGGTTTTTGGTTTTTGGACTTGAAAAAGCATGTTGGAGTAGTGTAGGTATTTCCCTTATGATTTTTTCTTGCATTTAGGTAGGATAGGAGTAAAACATTGAAGCATGCATTAGGGTTTTTTGTTGCTGTATAACATACTAAAATAGAAAAAAGAAGGTTTAAAAATGAAAATTTGGGTTAAATATTAGTGAGGGGAACAAGACTAAGGTGAGTACAGGCCTAGGCAAAGTGATAAGGGGCCATGAGTGACAAGGAAGTCCAAATTTTGCATTGCATGGTTTCAGGAGAGCTTGAGAGAGGGAGAGAGAGCTTCATTGTGTGGACCTGCTTCGATCTTGCCACTGAGGAGTTGTTTTTCCACCATAAGTAATTCCACACCTTCCCCTCCATGAGTAGCTTGGATTTGGAGATGCTCGATTAGTAGGAAGGCCTTGATCGCTTGGCACGATGAATTCTGTGGAATCTGAGGAAAAACATTTTCATGCTTGGCCCCATCTGAGTGACGGCGATTCTGGGCTGAGTCCTAGAATCAGTCCTCAGCCCTTGTCTTGTATCTGGCTCTTGGCCCACTTAACTCGGATACCCACCGCTCAGCCCGTTTGAATCGACCACTTGGACGAACTTAATATTCCCCCAACTTGGCACTCGACCCTTGGCCCTTTCCACTCAGCCCACTCGGCCCCCAGATTGACTGAATTCACCCTTCCGACTGCTTGCATTTAGCCCACCTAACTCGGCCCTGGGCCCTCGCACGGGCCGAATTGGGCATTTGGCCCCTGCAATTTGGACTTGCTAGGCTGAATTTGAATTTGGTCAAATTTTTAACTTGTAGGCCTTGAAACCGACCTAGAGATCACATAAAGCCAAAAGCACATCATAGATCTATCACTAGGCTGAAATCTAGAGCAAGTAGTTCAAAATTTGGATAGAAATGGCCCTTCAAATCGCATATGGTATTTAGTGTAATGGCCCTGTAGATTGGAAAGACTCCCCCCCCCTACGGTCCCTTGCAGAGAGGGGGCTCTGCCCCATCCGCACCTCCCCCAAGTAGGTTGGAGAGAAAACACGTGTTGTGACAAGCCCTTCAAATTAGTTCCTAGTGTAGTAATGGCTCTACACAAGAATGGAGTCTCACTTGCAAAAGAGCAACCAAAAGCCCATACCTGAACAAAGACAAACAGAGACCCTAGAACCTCAATGGGCCAATCTAGCTAACAAGGACAAAAAGGCCACACTGTAAAAACACATATGTGTTGCATTTGGACTACATCTAGTCAAAGCGGAAAGCAACAACATCAAGCTACACCTATGAGAATGACTAGATATAACAGTCTTGATAATAGATGCACCTTGAATAGCACTACATAGACGATCCAAGACATTAGTGGAGAATCCACATTTAGTTGTGCAGTTGGGGACTCAAGGGCATTTTTCAGAAGGCTTAAAATTATAAGTCAAGACCTAGAAGATGAAGATATAGTACTGCTTGCTTATCTTAGGGTCAAACTCACCACGAAAAGAGAGCACACTATTGATGCTCTCATTGATAAAGGAGTTGATTTTAATATCTTGACCTATGACACATGGACCCTACTAGGCCAACCAGAGCTCACATCGACTAATGCAACTCTTAGTCCTTATAGGGGACACTCACAAGCACTTATAGGAAAGTGCAAAATCCTTGTTGCTATTGAAATGGAAAGCTTTCCTATCCTCTTCCATGTTCCTCTAAATAGTGCTAATTGTGGAAAAGAAACCCTCCTAGGAAGACCCTTCAAAAGGGTGACAAAGTGTGAGGCTAATTATGTAGCACAGATGATACAGTTTACACTACCGGGTGTGAGGATAGGCATAACCTTTAGCAAGGGTGACCTCATCAAACCTCGTGGGAAAGGAAAAGAAGGTGCTGACATAATAGGAAATCCTACTAACGAGAGCAAGGACTTGTTGAAAGAGTTGATACAAGCGCATGTTGAAAAGAGCGAAATAGTGAGAGCGAGGCCATGCTTGAAACAAGAAGGTCAGGAGACAATGCCAAGGATAGACTTTTGACTTGCAAATATCATCAAAGACCACAAAAGAAGCCCAAGCCTTACAGATGAAGGCATCGATGGTGGAGAGCCAACGCAATGCCACAATGGATTTCCCAAGCATTGCTACGTGCTCAAGAGTATTACACAAGTAACCGATGGATTTGGATACCAAAGCCCCCTGCTAAATCACCTCTATTAGAAGCTGAAGATTGTGTCAAAAGCAAAGAAGTGAAGGAGGAAATCTATACAAAAATCCAAGTCTTCACTCAACAAGATTAGAGTGACTGAGCCCCTCACAAAAATCTAGAAACCAAATGGGACTATTCAAAGGGTAGATCCTCAGTCTAGGGTGCTTAACAAGTGAAAATCATATGTACCCGTTGAATGTGCACAAAAGCCACTAGTGCCCAAGGAGCCTTTGATTTTCCTAGAGGATAACAAGCATCATAGGCACAACATTGCTCATGGTAAGATTAATTACTCAACAAAGGAAATGGCGGAATCATCTAATAGCCATGAGCAAATTGTCCAGCCAGTGTCAAAGCCACTTAGGAGTCCCAAGTCTCCTATACCCTCTTTTCCTAAACAGACACATGAAGCACAATAATAATAGTCAAGTGCAGCTGCTCAATCCCAATCTCTATCTCCATTTGAGCTTCCAAATGTCCAAAATGCAGGACATGACACCACCCCTATGTTGAGATGGCAAGTTCAACATGTGCGGACATTGATGATGGACCGCTTGGCTAGATGAGTTTGCACATCTACACTTAGCAGGTTGGTGGTCATTATGATACTCACATGGCCACTAAATTATCACTTATAATATTTAGTTTATTACACCTTCCTATAGCTTGTAAAGGTATAACGCCAGTCGATTAGTGTAGTCAGTTATGCACTATTTGACTTAGAAGGCCACTTTCCCTTATGTTTTATCTATGTGGAAGAAGAAGAAGAAATTAGCAAGAAAACGTTTTGGCCTCCATCTCTCTTCTTGTGTTCTTGAGTGAGCTTCCTCTTGTGTATACAGTGTGTGTTTGGCACAGTAGCTCAAGCAAATCCCGCCACCATGCGATTCTTGACATGGTATCAGAGCCGCATCATTGAGAGAGGCTGATTTTGAAGGCTAAAGTGAAGGAGAAGAAGCAAGGTTCCCGCAAGCAAGCAATGGGTAAGAAGCTCTCCCATTCTTCCACACTCTCGCTTGGATAGTGCCTGTGGAGGCACGGGAAGCATGGTAGAGCAAAAATCTCTGATTGCTGTGAGATTTGGTGTACAAGAAAAGCACTGTATATTATATAGATAAGGCCTTTAGGGCTTTCTCGCAGTTATTTTGGGCATTTGAGGCTGTTTCAGGCCTCATTTTAAAGCCGCAAGGTTGCGGACGACAGTTTCACAGTACACTATGATTTTGACTATATTGATTGAAAGTGGGTGCACAGCTACAAATTGCAAATCTGTAATTTATGAGGTGTTTTTCGGAAGAAAACATAAGGTTTATTTGCAAACAGGTTGCAGATTACATGTACTACTGAGCAGCAGTGAAAAAGATTGCTTAGTGTAGTGTTGTGCATGTATGTGAAAGATTATAGAAGACTAGCTTGTTGTGTTGTATCCTTGTTTGTGATAGTGGTAGAGAACACTGAAAATCCCATTATTGAGAAGCTCGACAAGAACAACTACCCTTCATGGAAGTTCTGTGTGACGAACTTTCTCATTGGAAAGGGCCTTTATGAGTTTGTTTCAGGTGAAGAAAAGGAGCCAGATCTGGGTATCCCTCCGACCACAGATGAATTAAAAGAATGGAAAGAATGGAATGCAAAAGACAAAAAGGTGATGTACTAGTTATCTACAGTCATTGATAATATGATGTTGGGACATATCAGGAATGCAAAAACTTCACATGCAACTTGGACAATTTTTGAGAACATGTTTTTAGTAAATACAAAGGCACGAAAGATTAAACTCAAGCAAGAGCTGAATGCCTTGAAGAAAGGGAAAATGTCTATCAATGAGTATGTGTTGAAGGTGAGGAGAATTGCAGATGCTTTAGCAGCAATTGATGCAATGCCTAATGATGATGATTTGGTTTCATCCACTTTGAGTGGCCTTAACAATGAGAAGGCATGGAAGTCATTTGTTACTTCAGTACATGTACGGAAGCCATTTCCAAATTTTAATGAGTTGATCTCTCTCATGATTACCAAAGAGATCAATATGTAGGGTGACTCGTCTGAAAAAAATGGTGAACAAGTTTAAGCATTTTACTCAAGTTCAGGAAGGGGACGTCGCAGATCCTCTTCGAGAGGCCATGGTATGGGACGTACTGGCGATTACCAGCAAAACAGGTTCAATCAGCAATTTGGTGAAATGCAGGTTGTTTCAGGAGACCGAGGAAACTCTAGAGGCAGGGGGAGCTCTAGAGGAAGAGGTGGATGGCAGAATAGAGGTTCCGGAAATTCTGTTATTGTTTGCCATTATTGTGGCAAAACAAGCCATATTGCAGCGCATTGCTATGCAAAGAAGGATGATATTCGCACTGATAAATTGCAACAAGGAAATTATGTATCCTCTTCATGACAGAATGAAGACAAAAATGAGCATCTGTTTGTTATGTAGCATATGATGAATACAATTACAAGAAATGGGACACATGATGATGTATGGTATGTCAAATTAGGTGCATCTAATCATATGACCAGTCATGTTGAATGGTTTGGAGAGATGCATGACTTACAAAATCTAGGTTATGTGTAGACGGGTGATGATTCATGCCACCCAATTTTACACATTGGAAAGATTCCCTTGTCCTTGTATGATGGCCAGACAAAGAGTCTGACAGATGTATTACATGTGCCATCAATTACAAAGAATCTATGTCTGTTCACCACATGGTAGAGCAGGGGTTGCAAGTTCGATTCAATGCAAAAGGTTGTTTTGTAGAAGACTTTAATGATAAGTGCAGGTTGGTTGCAAAAGTAAGTAGAGTTGTCCAAATGTTCACTTTAGACACTGGAATTCCTGCAATGGATGCTGCTATGTATGCTAAAGGAAAAGGAGTAGCTGCAGATATTAAAATATGGCATAAACGTATTGGACATGCAAATGTGCAAAGGCTGAAATTAATGCAATCCAAAGGATTGATTACAGGGTTGGTTTCTTTTAGAGTTGCAGAATTTTGTAAAGTCTGTGAAGCATGCCAGTTTGGTAAGCAAGAAAGACAACCCTTCTCGCATGACAAAGAAGTGAGTAGAAAAATACTTGATGTAGTGCATACAGATGTTTGGGGGCCTACACAAAATGTATCTCTTGGTGGCAACAAATACTTTGTCACATTATTGATGGCTGTTCAAGGAAGTTATGGGTATACTTCATGAAGGAAAATAATGATGTGTTTGAGCACTTCAAATCTTTTAAGGCAGCCGTTGAAACAAAAAAAGGCTTAAAAGTGAAATACTTGAGATCAAATGGAGGGGGATAGTACCTCTCTAATGAGTTTACTGGCTTCTTGAGGACTCATGGGATAAAGAGTAACTCACTTGCAAGTATACCCCACAGCAAAATGGGATTGTAGAAAGAAAAAATAGGCATATTATAGAAGTCACATGGGCATTAATGGTTGAAAAGAATATGCCCAAACATTTTTGGTCTAAGACTGTCCATGTTGTTTTCTACATTATGAATAGAACTACCACAGCTGCAGTTCATGGGATGACTCCTGAAGAGTGCTTTACTAGTAAGAAGCCCGATGTATCACTCCAAAAGGTATTTGGATGTGTTGCATATGTTCATGTGCAAAATGAGCTATGGAAGAAGCTTGATCCAAAGACTGAAAAATGTATTTTTATTGGGTACTCTTTAGAGTAGAAAGGGTATCACTTTTATAACCCTGTCACAGGTGAGTTCAGAGTGAGCAAGGATATTATCTTTGATGAGATTGGCAACTGAGATGGGCAGCTAGTACGCACCTGCTACTGATGTATTAGATGATGATAATGATTAGGACAATTATGTGCAGAAAGAAAAACAAGAATCACAAAGTCTTAGTGGACCAAAAATATCATCCGGTACTATATCTAGAGTGAGGCCTTGGTCTGGGAGACTAAGGAGTAGCCCCACATCTTCAGGTGGATCTATAAGTGTTGCAGGGAAGGACAAAGGAAAGAAGAAGTGTTGGATGGTAATGATGCATCTACCAGTCATTTGGGATTTGATGAAGATTCCAATGGTTCAGAGAGTTTGGATGATGAGCTTGGTATTCCTTCAATCAAGACACCAAGTGTAGAGAGAGCTCATAGTAATGTAAAGGCTCCATTGAGCGATTAGGTGGTATGCAGGTCTAGCAAGGAAAGACACCCTGTTAAAAGATTTGGTTTTGAAGGTTATGTAGCTCACCATTATGTTTATATGGTGAAACTAGTTGAGGATGTTGAGCACACTTGTTTTGAGGATGTTGTTGGTCATGCTCATTGGGACGCAGCAATGGATGAGGAGATGGCTACATTAGAAGCCAATAAGACTTGGCACCCTTACCTAAGGGTACGAAAGATATTGGCTGTAAGTGGGTTTACAAAGTTAAGCATAATACAGATGGTTCAATTAGCAGGTATAAAGCTAGGCTGGTTGCAAAAGGCTATGCTCAAACATATGGCATAGAATATGAAGAGACATTCAGTCCAGTTGCTAGGATGACAACTGTTAGATGTGTGATTGCCTTTGTAGCAGCCAAAGGTTGGAGTTTGCAACAAATGGATGTTAAGAATGCCTTCTTGCATGGTGAATTGCAAGAAGAAGTGTATATGGAGCAACCAGCAAGTTATGAGGATTTAGAGCATCCCACATATGTGTGCAGGTTAAAGAAGGTGCTTTATGGGCTGAAGCAAGCACCTAGAGCATGGTCTGACAAGATTGGAGAGTATCTTGTCAATATTGGATTTTGTATTTTTGATGCTAATCACTCAATTTATGTGAGAAAGAGAGATGCAGGTTTGATCATCATAGTCATCTATGTGGATGACTTGATTATTACAAGTGACAGTGACAATGGGATTGTTGAAGTTAAGGACTTCTTGAAGAATAAGTTTGAGATGAAAGATTTGGGTGAGCTGAGATAATTTCTTGGTATTGAGGTGATAAGATGTGATTATGGTATATGGCTATCCCAAAGGCAGTATGGCTTGGATATGTTATCCAAGTATGGTATGATAGCATGTAAGCCTCTTTTAGTACCATTGGAGAAAAATGTGAAGTTGAGTGCCGATGTTGGGGATGAGATAGAAGACCCTACTATGTTTAGGAGGATAGTAGGGAGTTTGATTTACATGACTATCACAAGGATAGACTTGAGCTGTGCTGTTGGCCTTGTCAATCAATTTATACAGATGCCTAGAAATCCTCATTTAGATGCAATTAGACGTATATTAAGGTATGTGAAGTCCACTTTACATTATGGACTCTTTTATGAGGCAGGTAAGGATGCACATGTCTTTGGATACACAAATGCAGATTGGGTTGGGACTGAAGATCTACAAGTGGATTCATGTTTTCCCTTGGTAGTGCAGCAGTTACATGGAGCAGGAAAAAGCAACCTACAATTGCTTTATCGAGTACAGAGGCTGAGTATAGAGGTGTTGCTATGGCAACATGTGAGGTGATATGGTTGCAAAAGTTATTAGGTGATTTGGACGTGCAAGGAGAAGGTCCAGTTTTCATTCATTTTGACAACTTGAGCATACAATTAGCTAGGAATCTAGTATTCCATGCTAGGACAAAACACATTGAGGTGCACAACCACTTTGTGAGAGAGAAGGTACTTGCAAGAGAGATTTACTTGGTATATGTCAGCACACATGATTAGATAGCTAACATTTTCACAAAGGCATTGGGTGCAGAGAAGCTTCGAAAGTTCTGAAGCTTACTTGGAGTTGCAAAGATAGAGTTGAGCTTGAGAGGGACTATTGAGATGGCAAGTTCAACATGTGCGGACATTGATGATGGATTGCCTAGCTAGATGAGTCTACACATCTACACTTAGCATGTTGGTGGTCATTATGATACTCACATGGCCACTGAATTATCACTTATTATATTTAGTTTGTTACACCTACCTATAAACTGGCAAAGGTATAACGCCAGTCGATTAGTGTAGTCGGTTATGCATTGTTTGATTTAGAAGGCCACTTTTCTTTATGTTGTATCTTATATATTCTTTGTGTACATTGTATAGTGTATGGAAGAAGAAGAAGAAATCATCAAGAAAACGTTTTGGTCTCCATCTCTCTTCTTGTGTTCTTGAGTGAGCTTCCTCTTGTGTATACAGTGTGTGTTTGGCGCAGTAGCTCAAGAAAATTCCCCCACCATGTGATTCTTGACACCTTAGCACTCTGCCCAACGATATACATGTGCAATCCATCGAGACTAGCTCAACTAATGCTCGATCTATACAAGTGAATGTGCAAAGGGCAAAAAAAGTCACAGCAACTTCTGATCTACTTAAGGACTTGACACTACAGCCTACCAATAGTGACCAGTCTATTGAACGAGCCGTTACTACTTCAAATCAGGAATCACAGTAGTCACAACCTTTGGTCATGACGACGCCCCTTACGGAATGTTTCCTTAGCCATTCACCGATGAAGAAGGTGTCACAACCAACATCCTTGATACCTCGAGCACTGCCAAAGCACCTAAAGCCTAGGCTTGAGAAGAAACCTCTCGAAGATGTGGCCCAGGAGATGGCGCATCTAACCAATCAACCTAGCAAGGCTGCTTACCAGGTCACATCCAAGTCCCATGAGAGCACACTAGAGAAAGAGAGTGCTAAGGCCCCAACCAAGCACATCAATAAACTGACCTAGTTTAGCGTCTTGAGTCTTTAAGAAAGAAACCTTCATTTCTCATGAACAAGAGGAGAACATAGCGAACACAATGGCAGTTACAAGTGGTTGTGGATGCCAATAAGATTGAGACTAAGAGCATGGAAGAGCCTGGGAATAAAGCATCGAGTCCACCCACTAAGGAACTTATTTCCATATCCCCTAACAGTGGTGAAACCTCAAAAACATCCGTGTGTTTTGATAAGTCAAAGCAACCATCACCATTAGCAGTTTCTTGCAACACTTAATCCATTGAAAACAAAACTTGCATTGACCAATCAAGAGTGGATACAACACTGTCACAATAGGGTGACAAATCTATACCAGTTGCATCCAAGGAGAACCATGATGCAATAACAATAAAGCCTCAGGAGAAACATGGAAACCCTGAGAACATAAGCAACCAATCTTGCTCATCTAGGCCTGAGTCCCCCAACTATGCTAAAAACTAGGGGAAATCTAGTGCACAGATCGGATGCCGTATGCTCGCGTAATGAATGCCGGAAGGTCCCCAAGAATAAAAGAACTCTACTATTTGCACAAAACTCAAGGTAAAAAGCATGCACGACATGAACAAGAGGCCAATTGGGTGCAATCTCCCCCCATGCCTTGTGTGAGCGCTCCACAAAGCATGTATTTTATGTATTAATCATCTTCAAGCTCAAATAATAGCCCAAATTACAAAATAGCACTCTTTTGGCTTTTGAGTTTGCTTTAGCACAAAATAGAAATAAAGCTAATGGGCGGCGCCCAAAGAGTCAGGCGTATCCAATACAATGTCCAAATACAAATATCATAATCGTGTGCCCATGCGCATACAAAATAATCAATAAATATCCAACGCCTCAATAAATAGGCGCGACAAAATATAGGCGTCATGCCTAAGGTATGCGCCCATCAAAATATAAATGATAACTTGAATACACGCTATCCTCCAATGCTTTCCTCCGCCACTACTGCTATCTCTACACATCAACTGAAGCATTCACAATCGTTAGTAAAATAATACAATTAAACCGATAAAAGTGAATACCTAGCAGTCTTTAGCTACATAAATAAATCAACTGGTTAGAAATCAATCCTAACCTTAATTTATTACGAGTGTGCACTCTAAACTCATAAACGTTTATTAATTTAATATGTATTTTACGAAATCACCCGCTATGGAATCACCCATGTACACACTAAATTAATGAAACGCGCGAAAAGGATAGGCATCTCCATCAACTTCTCGCACAAAGAATCCACTTTGTGTATGAGCCCCGGTCAACAAAGTTTACGGAATCCACTGTAAAACCTCACGAAATCCACCGTGAAATATGCCTCCTGGCATCATACCCCCGGGGTTGGATAGCAATTGACCTCAATTGCTATTAGCTCAATGTGGAGCTAACAGAGTGGGAAAAGCGTTTAAGTCTCTAGCGTGCATCCATTGGGCTTCCTCTACAGGATGGTTTTTAAATTTGACTAGATATCTAGAATATCTTCGGCCAGTTCTAGTGGTCATAAAGTCTGTATCTATGATAGCTTCAGGTTCAAGTATTTCAGTCTCTTCATCTAACAAAGGTGGGTTTTCATAAACAAGGTGTACAGGTAATTGGCCTCTAAAGGGTCGTAATAAACTAATGTGAAATGTGTTGTGAATTTTCCAGTGAGGTGGTAATTCTAACTTGAATGCATTGCCATTGATTTTGTGAATGATCTTAAATGGTCCATAGAATCTAGGTGCTAATTTCACAACTGGGTATTTATCTACACTTTGTAATCTACGTTTTTCTATTTTCAACCAAACATAGTCATCAACTTTGAAATTCATTGCTTGTATTTTCTTATTAGCTTGTTTGGTATATGATTGCTGGGCTTTGGCAATCATGTCTTTAACCTCATCAAAAATAGTAGCGTGCATATTAGCAATATCATCAGCATTCTGAATTCTATTTGATAAAGATGCAACAGGTGTAGACAATCTATAACCATAAATCACTTCAAACGGTGCTTTCTTTGTAGATGTGTGTGGTGTATTGTTATAAGCAAACTGTAGTAAATGCAAATGTGTGTCCCATGTCTGTGGTTTAGAAATAGTGTAAGCACGTAAAAGATCTAGAATAGTACTGTTAGTGGCTTCTGTTTGTCCATTAGTTTTAGGATGAAATATAGACGAGAAATCAATCTTTGTTCCTAGGTTAGCAAACAAAGTAATCCAAAAGTTGTTACAAAATCTAGAATCACGATCAGAAATAATAACTTTTGGTAATCCATGATTAGTGAAAACAGTTTTTAAAAACAATTGTGCTGCCTGAGATGCTGTTAAAGTTTTCTTACATGGAATGAAATATGCTTGTTTACTAAACCTGTCTACTACAGTCCAAATCATGTCATGGTTAGCTCTAGTATTAGGTAAACCAGTAATAAAATCCATAGAAATCTGTTCCCATGGTCTTGATGGAATAAATAAAGGCATAAGCAATCCATACTGTTTACCATGATGTCTCTTAACTCTTTGACAAATCAGACATTCAGAAACAAAGTTAAATACATCAGTATCCATATGTGGCCAATAAAAATCTTCAGTCAATGTACGCAAAGTAGATATGATACCTCTATGACCTTGATATGGAGGACAATGAATCTCATTCAAAACAAAAGATATGAATGGAACTGTAACACATAATCTATTTTCATAAAACATGAATCCATCATTATAAGACAGTGAATCAATAGGAATCCAGTTATTTCCAACTAATTTATTCCAATCAGCATGAAAAGTAATGTCCTGATGATAAGTATCTTTCATAGGAGTTAAAGAATCAAATAATATAATAGAAATATTATGAATGGTGGGTCTTTTACTTAATTCATCGGCCACTACATTTTCTTTACCTGGTTGATATTGAATAATGGGATGAAAAATCTGAATAAAAGCTGCCCATTTGATATGTCCGTCAGATATTTGAGGTTGGCTAAGTAAATGTCTAATACTTTGTTGATCAGTCTTAATCATAAACTCAGAACCCATTAAGTAATGTTTCCATTGTCTTAAAGCTTGTACCACAACTAATAATTATTTATCATATGTGGAATATTTAAGTTCGGAGGGTTTCAGTTTACAACTAGAATAGGCTATGGGTTGATTATCTTGCATAAGTACGGCTCCTATTCCAGATCCACTAGCATCAGTAACTACTAAAAAGAATGGTCTATTAAAATCAGGTAGTTGTAATACAGGAGCATGGGTTAATGCATGTTTCAATAAATCAAAGGATTTCTGTTGATTAGCAGACCAATGATAAACAATACCTTTCTTTAAAAGTTTAGTCAAAGGCAAAGCAAGTAATGAAAAATTTCGCACAAATTTCCTATAAAAACCAGCAAGACCTAGAAAAGAACGTAACTCATGCACATTTTAAGTATAGGCCAGTTCAATATTGCTTCTATCTTCTTAGGGTCAACCTTAATACCATCTGATGACACAATATGACCTAAATATTCAATTTCTGTTTAAAAGAACTCACTCTTTTTCGGATTAGCATACAATTGATTATCTTTCAACAACTTGAAAACCAAGGACAGATGTTCATAATGTTCTTTCTCATTTTTACTAAACACCAAGATATCATCAAAGAATACAATAACACAATGCTGATATTTCAGGGGCATTAGTCAATCCAAAAGGCATCACTAAAAATTCATAATGACCAAATTGTGTTCTAAATGCAGTCTTGAATACGTCAGACTTATCTAATCTCACCTGATGATAACCAGATTTAAGATCTATTTTACTAAATATGGCAGAACCTTGCAGTTTATCCATAAGATCATCGACTCTAGGAATTGGATATCTATTATTTACAGTAATTTTATTTAAAGCACGATAGTCAACGCACATACGATAAGTATTATTCTTCTTCTTAACCAACAAAACAGGTGCACCAAATGGAGAATTACTAGGTCTAATCAATCCTCTATTTAGTAATTTCTCAACTTGATTTTGAATTTCTTTCTACTCTATTTGGTTATGCCTGTATGGTGCATTACAAGGTGGTTGTGTACCAGGAATCAAATCTATTTTGTGGTCTTCAGGACGTGAAGGAGGTAAACCAGGTGGTAGATCTTCTGCAAAACAGTCTTTAAATTGTGCAAGGAATTCTTTATGCCTAGGATGCATATGTTTTTCTTTAGCTTGTAGTTCATTCACCCAAATTGGCTTCTTCGATTGTCCAGGTTGGTGGCATTTGTAACATACTATAGGTTTGGCTTTAGATACATTATTTGCAATGGCAAGAAGTCTAGGAATATTAGGATTTGGCTGTGAAGTTGGCTTAGGGTTTTGATTGGTATTGGATGGTAAAGTAGGTGGTTTTGACCAAGACTTATGGAAAGATGATGAAAGAAAATGACCTTGATTGAATCATCTAAAATCTGAATTGAATTGCTTAGATCCATAGTTACCATTGGCTTGAAATTGTTTTGGACGCTTGTCTCTTCCTCGAAGCTTGTCTTCAGTGTCATGAGCTAAAGAAATTGCATCTTCAAGAGTTGCAGGCTTGAACATATTGACTTCAGCGTAGTAATGCCCAAGTAATCTAGACATATACTTGCACTTGTGAGTCACTTCAGGTACGTCTTCAAGCATGCGTAACTGGAGTAATGCATTCCAAAAGAGTTCGGTGTACTGAGGAATAGGCTCACGATCTCTTTGCTGAAGAAGGTCCCATTGCTTTATGGTTTTTTCATGAAATTGTGGAGGAAGGAAATTCTGCATAAACTTCTTCTTGAAACTCTCCCAAGTAGTGGAACAATCTATACTCTTATGAACCACGGTCCACCAAAGAGATGCTCTATCCACTAAATGATTAGTGACACACTTGATTTTATCTTTTTCTGTGTATGTTTCCTCATGAAAGTAATCACCAAACTGACTGATGAATGCAAGAACAATTTTTCCCTCTCGAGTGCCATTGAAAGTACGGAATTTGAAATTTCTTTTACTTATCTTTGTTTCTTTGCGGATGGATTGAGCTTCGAGAGTCGCATCGATGGTACGTCGGATAAGATCTTCAGATTGTGGTTCCTCTTTGTCGGTAGTCAATCTTTGTAAATTGGCCAATTGAACTTGCAATGCTTGACAGGCTCTTCATTCTTTGTCCAACTGCATCATAATTAAATCTAACTTTTGCTTCATCGTAGGTTCAAGAAGATCGCCTTCAGCCATTAAATCATCCATATTTTGTTCCATCTTCCTGCAAAACTTCAAAAGACCTCACACTCTCAAAATCCAATTAGCGGAATGAGCGTAGCTCAAGATCGGGTGTACAAGGCTTATATATTTTTGTGTGTGGCTTTCACAATCTTCGTCTTTCGCTATTGTGGGATTTGTAATCTTTGAAAAATCTGCATTTTGACCTTCTGCGTGTGCTGAAACTGGTTCAGCAAGTCTGCGTATGCGAACAGTACCTTCCAAGGAACAACTTTGCAGTTCGGTACTTCTGCACAGGAACAGTCTTTATAGGAGTTTTGAACACAAGTCAGTTTTGACTTCAAGTTACTTGACAGACTTGTAGAGTAAGTAATTTTTGACTTGCAGAGTTTGAACTTGTAGAATTTGTAGATTTTGTGTGACTTTGACTTATGGTAGTAAGCTTGAAGCTTGATCAGGCACGTCGTCGAATTTTAGAGGGGGCGTTTTTTATCCGCGAAAATCACGAAATGGCCATCCTGCTGCCGTCGAGACTAAAATTTTTGAAGCTTTTAAGCTTCTTTAAGCTTTATAAGCTTTATATTAAGCTTTTAAGCTTATGAGTTTTGAAACTTATCTCTATGTATCCACGACGTGGAGAAGAGGATGTAGGAGTGGTCCTCCGCCATTGCAGGCCAGTCCTTCGTGATCAGAGGCTGGAAAGAGAGGTTCTTGACCGCTAGGAATCCACCCGTATCGACCACTCGCGATGAGATTGACCGTAGAGCTCGATCATTCCAGGAGCTCTGCCTTCGCACAAGATGGATAGCGATTGGAAGCTCTTGATCTCAGCTTTGCTCTGATACCATTGGTGCACAGATCAGATTCCGTATGCTCACATAGAGAATGCCGGAAGGTCCCTAAGAACAAAAGAACTCTACTATTTTCATAAAACTCAAGGTAAAAAGCATGCACGACATGAACAAGAGACCAATTGGGTGCAATCTCTCCCCATGCCTTGTGTGAGCGCTCCACAAAGCATGTATTTTATGTATTAATCATCTTCAAGCTCAAATAATAGCCCAAATTACAAAATAGCATGCTTTTGGCTTTTGAGTTTGATTTAGCACAAAATAGAAATAAAGCTAATGGGCGGCGCCCAAAGAGTCAGGCGTACCCAATACAATGTCCAAATATGAATATCATAATCGTGCGCCCATGCGCATACAAAATAATAAATAAATATCCAATGCCTCAATAAATAGGCGCGACAAAATATAGGCGCCATGCCTAAGGTATGCGCCCATCAAAATATAAATGATAACTTGAATACACGCTATCCGCCAATGCTTTCCTCTGCCACTGCTGATATCTCTACACATCAACTGAAGCATTCACAATCGTTAGTAAAATAATACAATTAAACCGATAAAAGTGAATACCTAGCAGTCTTTAGCTACATAAATAAATCAACTGGTTAGAAATCAATCCTAACCTTAATTTATTACGAGTGCGCACTCTAAACTCATAAACGTTTATTAATTTAATATGTATTTTGCGAAATCACCCGCTATGGAATCACCCATGTACACTCTAAATTAATGAAACGCCCGAAAAGGATAGGCATCCCCATCAACTTCTCGCACAAAGAATCCACTTTGTGTATGAGCTCTGGTCAACAAAGTTTACGGAATCCACCGTAAAACCTCACAGAACCCACCGTGGCACGAAATCCACCGTGAAATATGCCTCCTGGCATCAAAATGTCTAGAACCTTGCATGAGATAGCAACCGAGAAAGCCCTCATTAAACATAGAAGCGTCACAGAATACTTAACAGAGTGGGATGCTAAGCTCAAAGTATTTGCACGTGTCTACGTCCTGGAAGACATGGGCACATTTCCTAGGTAGCAACTTGAAGAATACTTGCCATTTCCCCTATCCTGGGAAGAGCAAGAACATCTTGACGAGCACTATGATAAGCTCCTGCATGAATGCATGCAACTCATCTCTGACGAGGAAGCCGACGAACTACACTTAATTGTGACATTCAATTATGTGCTCTGCCAACCAAATCTCTTAGAGATAGAGTACTAAAGCAACAATTAGAGGGTCAAAGTCAATTTGAAAAACGTTGGGTTGAAAATCTCGCTACAATGGCCGAACTGGGAGCCCAAATTATGACAGTCTTAGAGGAGCAATTGGCCAAATGGCAGTCTCGAAGAGACACAATCTATGTGGTGCCAACTTCCTTTCAAGTGTGCTAACTGCCATTTGGGGTATGGACTTAGCTGAAACTAGCTAAGAAAACTCTCTAATTGATAAAGTTCTCACCGAGGAGGAGCTACATGTTGCGAGTAGGCTTGGACAGGGTATCATGGCTACCACGAGTACTGGATGCATTGTCAAAGGGTTTTCTGTTCATGGCATAAAACATGGAGTTCTTATATTTGCAGAAGAACTTCATTAGGATCCACATAAGAAACTTTCATACATAATTTAGTCATTATTCCCTTACATTTGTCATAGATGTCATTTAATCTCATAAGTTGCTTTGTAACTTGACATGAAAATTTCAGTTTGTATCAAGAAAAATGGCAATGATAGTGTATATGAGGACCTTCAACTTGATCAACAGGTGGTAATTGATAGTTTACAAGTTATGTCACATTGGTTTATAAAGTTCATTAGCTTGGAAGATCCAACTTTTGTCAAGAGCACTCCAAAGTTGACTAGGTCCATAAGTGACATAGAGTAATAGTTGCAAAGGACTTATATGACTTGTATATGATCTATATGAATTCTTTTTTGTGTGGAAGGAGAGGAGTCTAGCCCATGTTTTGCGGTGCATTTTTTGGCCTACACACTTGTGGAAGATGGAGGGAGAGTTGAAGACTATGGTGAATGCTCCAAAGCATGCAAACACAAAGTAAATTGAAGATCAAGAGAAGATACAAACAAAGAAGGTAAGAGTCCTTTTTCCCCATGCATTTGGTAATGTCAAAATGAGTTGTATGATAGTCCATGAAAAGGAAAAACAGAGATAAAGTATTCAGCCTACTCTTATGAGCTTCTTCTTCCATTCTCTTATCATATTCATGTACCATTGAAGCCCTTCTTGTGCCTAAGTACTTGAGTGACTTTGGGGCAAGTCAAGAGGTAATTTTTGCCAATGTATGGGCTGAATAGGCTCTCCCAAAATTGTCATAAATAGGGTAGCCATTAAAACTCATTCATTTGAAGGGGTTTCTTAAAATCTAATCACTTCCTTGTGTAGACAATGCTCTCGAAACAATAGGGCATTGGTTGAGATTGTAATGAGAGACTTTTCCATGAGTTTGTATACATTTTTTAGTCAAGTTTTAGGGCTGGAAATTACTATTCTAATGCAGGGCGGAAGTGCATTTGTGGTTCTTTTGATGCATTTTTATCATCCTTTGGACTCTATGTCAGTTGTAATGAGTTCTATCTCTCTATACCTTGTATCTTGAAGTCTCAATACATGTATCTTCATGAAATGGAGGGCATTAGAGCTTGAATTTGTTGTAGGAAATGGAACAAAATATGATAAAGATCTATGCATAAATCTCATGGTTATTGATGTAATCGGATCCAAGTTTATTATGGTCAACTTGTATGACATAGCTATTTAAGATATTAGTCACTCTCTATCTCATCTACTCTCTCCATAATTGGAGAATCCATCAAATCCCAATCTTTTTCCTGTCTCTCCTTTGAATCTCTCACTCCTCTTTTGCTCTAAACCCCAGTGGTAGACCTTCAACCCTCAACACGATGACAGTGGTGAACCCGACGTGAAGGTCGACTGTAGAAGAGAAAGCACAATGGGAGAATCATCAGGTTCGGGAGGAGATGCCTTGTAGCAGTTGGTTCATCTAATGCAAGAGAACCAACAAAAACAATTACAATTTCAGTAGCAGATGCAATTGCAGCAACAACGGAGGCAAGATGAAGAGCGGAGTGATGCTGTTGCCATTAAAGCTTAGGCAGTTGGGCAGGAGCTCAAGGAACTTAATAGGAAAAATGTGTCCTCTTTTATCCACCTCTATACTGACAAGATGGTGTTTTTTGGGGTCCCTCATCATGCTTGGAACCGATACTTTGCTCGTTTGGCGGTGCATGGCCTCCAAGACCGGATTCATGGTCTTTTCCAAAAAGATGCAGGATGGTCTGCATTCAAGAAGGCGCTTCGAGAAGAATTCTTTCTTGAAGATTCTGGCCTCATGACGAAGAAAATCTTCACTGAATGGGTTGAAAGGCCCAATAAGGGACTAACTGCCACTGCTCTTCACCGCGAATTAGAAAGTAAATTTTCTTAACTAGATCCTGATGATTAGCAGAGTATGGAGAGCCAAAAGATTGAATTGTTTCTGAAGGCTGTGGATACTCTTCTTCAAGAGAAGCTGGCTAATAGGCTTGAAGATCCTAACTCTGAGATGAGATTGAAGATTGCTTGGGGTGATGTCACTAAAGTAGTTAATATGATTGCTCGAAGAGAGCGGATGCATCTAAGGTGGGGTTCTACCTCTGCACCATCTGAGTCCATAAAAGAGCCTGTTCCTGTATCTCGGCCTCTTGTTTCTATGGCCGAGAAACTAAGAAATGTTGTTGTTTCACCTCTAAAGAGGGATGTCATGGACGAGCTGATCAAAAGAATGTGGGATCTCCATCTTAATCTAACAGAGATTAATTCCAAGGTGGAAAGGCTTGATGTGAAAGTGGAAGAAAGAGGGCGGACAGCTACCCAAAGACCCATATGAGAAGGCTTCAAAAGACGATGTATCTGGTGTGATAGCCTACAGCATGATAAGAGGAAGTGCAATGCATTCCGTGAAGCTGAGGTGCAAAAATTAGTCTTTTGGAAGGATGATAAAATTCATGCGACCGAAATTGGGCTTCCTCTTGAGCCAAATTTTGGTAACAGTGGCATGAAGAAAAGATTGGAGGATTTGGCAACAAGAACAGCCTATGCAATTGTTGATGCAGCTACGTATGGGCTGCAAATTGAGCCAACCAATGAGATTGTTAAAGCATGTAAAGCTGATATAAAAGCCACCTATTATGCCTAGTGAGGAGTCTATTATCACATGAAGTATCTTGCCTTGGGATGAAGGCATAAATAGAGAAGAGCTGCTAATTTTGCGCATAAGGCAACTTGAAAGAAGGCCAGAGGATGTCAAGATAGCCATTGAAAGGCTGAAGGCAGCAAGGTTGAAGAATAAGAAGAGGTTTGACAAGTGTCATCAACACCGTCCAAGAGCTATCCAAGAGAATGATTAGGTACTTGTCTATGAGAGCAGCCTAGACAATCAGTATAGTGCTCATAGGAAGCTATCCAAGAGATGGTTTGGACCATATGTGGTGAAGGTAGTACATGATAATGCTACTTACACTTTGGCTGAAATGGATGGGACCATGATCAAGATACCAATAGCGGCAAACGTATCAAGCTCTTCAAATGAAGAGAGTATTCTACTTATGAGCTTGATGACTTGGATGTGAGCCATCTACTCGAAGACAAGGAAGAAGAAGAATACTTAGAGGATGAAGATGAAGATATGTCAGAAGAAGAGCCTTCTTAACTTTCAAATTCATGAAGTGGCACATGTCGGAGGATGTGCAGGTTAGGAGGGGGTGAATGTCAAAGGGTTTTTTAATCATGGCATAAAACATGGAGTTCTTATGTTTGCAGAAGAACTTCATTAGGATCCACATAAGAAACTTTCATATATAATTCAGTCATTATTCCCTTACATTTATCTTAGATGTCATTTAATCTCATAAGTTCCTTTGTAACTTGAGATGCAATTTTCAGTTTATATCAAGAAAAATGGCAATGATAGTGTATATGAGGACCTTCAACTTGATCAACATGTGGTAATTGATAGTTTACATGTTATGTCACATTGGTTTATGAAGTTCATTAGCTTGGAAGATCCAACTTTTGTCAAGAGCACTGCAAAGTTGACTAGGTCCACAAGTGACATGGAGTAATAGTTGCAAATGACTTATATGACTTGTATATGATCTATATGAACTCTTTTTTGTGTGGAAGAAGGAGAGGAGTCCAGCCCACATTTTGCGGTGCATTTTTTGGCTTGCACACCTGTGGAAGATGGAGGGAGAGTTGAAGACTATGGTGAAAAGCATGCGAACACAAAGCAAACTGAAGATCAAGAGAAGATACAAACAAAGAAGGTAAGATTACTTTTTCCCCATCCATTTGGTAATGTGGAAATGAGTTGTATGACAGGCCATGAAAGGGAAAAATAGAGATAAAGTATTCAGCCTGCGCTTATGAGCTTCTTCTTCCATTCTCTTACCATATTTGTGTACCATTGAAGCCCTTCTTGTGCCCAAGTACTTGAGTGACTTTGGGGCAAGTCAAGAGGTGATTTTTGCCAATGTATGGGCTGAATAGGCTCTCCTAAAATTTTCATAAATAGGGTAGCCATTAAAACTCATTCATTTGAAGGGGTTTCTTAAAATCTAATCACTTCCTTGTGTAGACAATGCTCCCGAAACAATAGGGGACTAGTTGAGATTGTAATGAGAGACTTTTCCATGAGTTTGTATACATTTTTTAGTCAAGTTTGAGGGCTAGAAATTACTATTTTAATGCAGGGCTGAAGTGCATTTGTGGTTCTATTGATGCATTTGTATCATCCTTTGGAAACTATGCCACTTGTAATGAGTTCTATCTCTCTATACCTTGTATCTTAAGGTCTCAATACATGTATCTTCATGAAATGGAGGGCATTAGAGATTGAATTTGTTGTAGGAAATGGAAAAAAATATGATAAAGATCTATGCATAAACCTCATGGTTATTGATGTAATCAGATCCAAGTTTATTATGGTAAACTTGTATGACACAGCTATGTAAGATATTGGGTACTCTCTATCTCATCTACTCTCTCCATAACCCGAGAATCCATCAAACCCCAACCTTTTTCCTGTCTCTCCTTTGAATCTCTCACTCCTCTTCTGCTCTAAACCCCGATGGAATACCTTTGATCCCCAACACAACGACAACGTGTACCATACTCCAGTATAATCCTGAGTTCTACAACTAGTTTTTATCTTCATGAAGCGACATGAATGCATAAATTGTACATAAATGAACACTGTTTTTTTGTGACTATGAATAAATAATACCCAAGCTATCACACACATAAGCAATGATAGTCAAGCATAGAGAGAAAAGTTTGGGTTTGACAGGCTGATCTCCTAGGGTCCTCCTCTCACCACATGTTTAGAAGTCGTGTGACCGTTCTTGCCTCTAGGTAAAGGGCAAATAATCCTCATGACTGCCATGGGAAGCCATGACAAACACCTTTGAGGGTGTACATGGGGCCCCATCCCTTTCTATGGGCTATCCCTCTGATTTCGATGTCCCCATCAGAAACGAGTCCTGCCCCAGTTCATCACAACCTTCCCGTGTGATTTGGGGAGAGAAAATATCTACTACTGGCTGGAATACGCCCCGCGGTTGAAGCAGGACGAATATTATCACAAGGGCCATCCCTCTACAATGACTACTATGCGCTTGATGATCTACTGGTTAATCCATGTCATGCAAATAATTCCATCCTACCTCAAGGCCTAACCCTTGGTTTACTTTTTGCAAGTTCCTTACAATAGCGGTCATGGAGCACCTAGTGCAGGTGGCCTACAAGGACGCTATCCATCATCGGAGGGAGCATATGACACAAGCTCCTCCACTAGAGTGCTATGTGCCTACACTTAAGAGGTACACACCAAAAAGAGACCCTAAGAGACACTGCCTCAGACGCAGGCAAAAACATCCCAAGCCAGCAAAATAAAGGCTCAAGGGAACTCCTGGGGGGTGGCAACCCTGGCTATGCGTACCCTCACCAGATGCTTGGGCACCAGGTGCTCGAAAGAGGAGAAGGTAGCTAGAAATAAGAGGGAAATTAATAAATTATTTAAAATTATTCTTGAAATAGCTATAGCTAGGGACTACACCATTCGAGTCATGGCCGATATCTTCCCTACCTGGCCTGATGGGAGTCCCTCATAGGCACAACCCCAGTTGCACAACCACCCAAAACTCACCCCGCCTTATACAAATAGAATTGCCCCTATGTTGTATAAGCTACTTAACAAAGGTCTTCTTGCCATAACTTTCTATCCTTAAGTGGTTGAAGGGGCAAGCTCCCCCCAATTTTACAAACCTCCCTTACTACTGATTCATGGCATGTCTTTAACAAGAGCCGATGAGATGCATCACAGTCAACACCATAGGATTTAGATGAACTAATATCTTTTTGCATTGCATCTATTCATCATAATTGATGCATGTGATTTGCATATACTCTCACAAAGTGTCAAGTGGATGCAGGATGACACATGTCTTTGTACAAAAGTGTTTAGGGCCCAAGTCACTGCAAGACCACCAACCTCACGAAGAGCCATGACAAAAGCCTCACTACCAAAAGTAAAAATCACCCTTGCCGATCACCTACATCGCATGACCCAAAAGTAGGATGATCAGGAGGGCCACTCTCTCTTTCTGGGTTAAACTCTACACTTCGCACTCACGGCAGTTGTTATCTCAATTGTACTAACATCGCACGGTACAAAGAGGTTTTACAAAATCTCATGTGCATCTCACCATCTCAACAATTGTTTCTCTAGCAAAGAGAATAGGGCACAATCATTGTTGTAATATCCATTTCCACAGCCTTTGAATATCGACATTTTCCAACCCATTGAAAGGATGATAGCCTCAACGTATTGCAACGGTTGTACTCAAGTTATTATTATTTTTTTAGAAGAAGAAAAAAAAAGCACTCACAATCATAGCATGACACCTAGGCATCCTCAAATTAGGTTTGGCAAGCTTTGGTTTGCCGTGGAGGAGTTTTTGTGGTGGGGCAGATGAAGGTCGTTTGGGGCATGTGGTTGGTGGTTGGATGGTGGTAGGGCTGGTGAAGTTGGTGATAGGTTTGGTTGTTGTTGGGAGTTGCACTCCTGGGTTGGCACAGGTGTTGGTGTTCTGGTGGAAAAGACAGAAAATCTAAAGCAGAAGACAAGGCCAAGGCAAAAGTGAAATAGAAGATGAAGGCGTGCCAAGAAGAATTTGGAAACATAAGAAGTGCAAAAAATTCCTAAATCAAGGAGAAAGGTGCAAGAGAAAAAGTGCAATTCAATACTTTTGTAAAAAAGGCGCAAGGTGCACCATGATTTATTTTAAGAGTGTCAGGCTCTCACCCATGCAATTTGTAAAGGTAGATGGGCAGATGGAAGGAAGCTCGGAAGATAGAAAGACAATAGGAAAAATGGCCTAGGCCACGGCTGGCCATGTAAAAAAGGGGATAAGGGGATGACTGCCCAATGAATGAGAATCTCATTCTTGTATGTGGCCAAAAGTGGCTCTCCTTCTCCTCTTCTTCTTCTTCTTCTTCTTTTTCTTCTTCATCATCATCATCTTCTTCTTCTTCTTCTTGCTTGAGCTTGGCTTGAGAGAGGGAGTGTAAGAGTGTGAGGGAGTGAGTTGTGAGGGTGAGGGATTGGGGAGGAGAAGCTCTCCATCGTTTCCTCTCTTCTTCTCTTCTCTTATCTTCTCTTTTCTTGCTCACAGAAATCGAGCTTGGAGTGCAAAGCTTGAGGATGGAGCTTGCTTGAAGCTTGCACTTGGATCGTGGAGATATCGAGTGCTTGGGAGAGGAGGTAACTCGATGGGACATGGAGGTGATCTCACTACACTTGTAGAGATAGATAGCATGTTAGCTATGTGAGAGGTAGCCATTAGCGTTCGGCTTGGAATGCTTGAAGTAATAAGCAGTCCATGGGTCTCGTGCTATCAAAAAGTTTTTTGTTCATAATATAAATCATAGAATTTTTATGCTCATAGAAGAACTTTATTAGGATCTATATGAGGAATTTTGATACATAACTCAGTCATTGTCACCCAACAACCAACTTAGATATCACTTAGTTTCATAAGTTCTTTTGTAACTGTCATACAATTTTCAGTTGTACCATGAATATTGATAAAAATTAAGTCCATGGAAACCCACAACTTGATCAGTTGGAAGTAATTGATAGTTTGCAGGCTAAGTCACATTGGTTCAAGAGGAAAATCTGGTTGGAAATCAAGAGAAGTGCCAAAAGTCCACTAGGTTCATGTGGGACTTGAAATAATGGACCAAAATGACTTGTAAGTGACCTAAATGGTCAAAATGATAAGTGGGAGTTGAGTAGGATGCAGCCCACATTTTTTGGCGCAAAAAATAGGCCTACATACCTATGCTAGATGAAGGATGAGCTGTGGGCTATGGTGCATGCTCCAAAGCATGCAAACTCAAGGTAAACTAAAGCTGAAGAAGGAGATACAAACAAGGAAGGTGAGAGCTCTTCTTACCCGTCCATTTGGTATGACGAAAATGAATGGTATGATAGTCCATAAAAGGGGGAAACCTGAGAAAAAGTATTCAGCTTGCTCTTATGTACGTCTTCTCTCATTTCTTTTACCATATTCATGGTCCAATGAAGCCCGTCTTGTACCCAAGTACTTGAGTGACTTTGGGGCAAGCAAAGGGGAGGATTTTGAAGGTGAATGGGCTATTATGGACTGAAAAAAATGAGTCATAAACAGGGCAGCTCACTGTTCTTGTCCATTTTGATGAGTAAACAAGTGATATATGTGGTTGTAAGAGAGGAAATTGACCTCTTAACATCAGGGCTTCACTTGTGAATGATTAGAGGAGCTTATTCATGGGATTTTGTGCACTTTTGGAGCTTGATTATGGGCTGAAAATAACTGTTTTACAATACGGCTGAAGTTAAATTTATGCTTTATCAATGCATTTCATGAGCTTTTGATCTATGTTTTGAATGTACCATAAAAATACTTGTATCTTGGAGTTGTTATCCATTCATGTTCATGAAATAGAAATCGTTTGAGCTTGCATTTGGAATATGCATTTAGATTAAATCTAAGATTATCCCTAAATGTAATGGCTTATTATTCCCATATGCATTTGATGTGATCAAGACAAAGTCTTTCATTCCATTCATGTATGCTCAATAAAAAGAAAAAGCTTGATATCTTCTTCTTCAACTAAGTCATTTCTAAAACCCAAATCTTATCAAACCCCAATCTTTTCTCCTTCTCCAAACCTTGAATCCCATACTCCTCTTCTGCTCTAAACCTCGGTGGTAGACCTTCAACCCCCAACACGACGACAGTGGTGAGCCCAACGTGAAGGTCAGAGTGGAAGAGGAAATACAATGGGAGAATCATCAAGTTCAAGAGGAGATGCCATGCAACAGTTGGTTCATCTAATGCAAGAAAGCCAACAATAACAATTGCAATTTCAGCAGCTGTTGCAATTGCAACAATAGCAGAGACAAGAAGAAAAGCAAAATGATGCCGCTGCCATTAAAGCTTTGGAAGCAGTTGGGTAAGAGCTTAAGCAATTTAATGGGAAAAATGTGTCCTCTTTTATCTGTCTCTATACTGACAAGATGGTCTTATTTGGAGTTCCTCATCATGCTTGGAGCCGATACTTTGCCTGTTTGACCGTGTGTGGCCTCCACGACCGAATTCATGGTCTTTTACAAAAAGATGCGGGATGGTCCGCATTCAAGAAGGCTCTTGCAGAAGAATTTTTTCTTGAAGATTTTGGCCTCATGACGAAGAAAGTATTCACTGAATGGGTCAAAGGGCCCAATAAGGCACTAACCACCACTGCTCTTCACCACGAACTTGAAAGCAAATTTGCTCAACTAGATCTTGACGATCAGTAGGGTATGGAAAGCCAGAAGATTGAATTATTTCTAAAGGTTGTGGATCCTTTTCTTCAAGAGAAGCTAGCCAATCGACTTGAAGATCCTGACTCTGAGATGGGATTGAAGACTGCTTGGAGTGATGTCACTGAAGTAGTTAATATGATTGCTTGACTGAAGTAGTTAATATGATTGCTTGAAGAGAGCGGATGCGCCTAAGATGGGGATCTACCTCTGCACCAACTGAATCCATGAAGGAGCCTATTCCTGTATCTCGACCTCCTGTCTCTATGGTAGAGCAACCAAGAAATCTTGCTATTCCACCTCCAAAGAAGGATGTCATAGACGAGCTAATTAAGAACATGTGGGATCTCCATCTTAATCTAATGGAGATTAATTCCAAGGTGGAAATGCTTGATGTGAAAGTGGAAGAAAGAGGATGGACAATTGCCCAAAGACTCATACGAGAAGGCTTCAAAAGACGTTGTATCTGCTGGTGTGATAGCCTACAACATGATAAGAGGGAGCGTAGTGCATTTCGTGAAGCTGAAGTGCAAAAATTAGTCCTTTGAAAGGATGGTAAATTTTATGTAGTCGAAACCGGGCTTCCTCGTGAGCCAAATTTTGGTAATGGTGGCATGAAGAAAAGACTAGAGGATTTGGCAACAAGAACAGCCTATGCAGCTATTGATGCACCTACCTATGGGTTTCAATTTGGTGAGGAATCTGAAGAATCAGTGCATGTTTTTTTGCAAGCACTTCATGTGTATTTGCAGGATGAAGAGAAGTTGAAAACTCAAGGGATTTGATTGGAGGGAATCAAAGAATTGATTGCAGCCATAGAAGCCAAAGATGAAGACATCTATGAAGCAAAAATTGAAGAAGCTATTGTAGAAAATGTTATGGTGGGGTCTTCTCAATCCAAAGTGCAGCCCATGCATAAGAAAGAAGCTCATCTTCACAACATGCAAGAAGAAAATGATGCTCATTTTATTCCTAGTAGTCACTACTCCCGTACCCATTGGGCAAGGGCGACCACTGAAACCGTTGTCAAGATTGGAGAAAAAGAGACTCCATGCATCGCCCTTATAGACCATGGCTTGGAAATCAATGTCATGTCAAGAAGCCTCTATGAGAATGGCAGATGGCCCATAGATGTGGACCCAGGATAGTGCATGAAAGTAGTCAATAACTTCTCTGGCGATCTCTACGCAGCATGCTCTTATGTACAAGTTACTATTGGTAATGTAAAAGATTCCTGTAGCTATCCTATCATTCTTGGACAACCTTTTATTTTTGAGTCTCGTTTGGAGAAAAAGGCCCTTGATGATGGTTCCTCGTATGCTTGGATAAGAAGTAAGGATAATGACAAAGCTGTCCAATTTTTGACTATATGTGTAAATCATCACCGGAATAGAGATTGATTGAGAGATCATCCTGTACCTCCCAATGCCCAAGAATTTAAGGGTTTTCGGGTAGCACTGCTATAAGTGGAGGCTATGGCGGTGCTTTATGTCATAAAAATTTTCCTCCACATGTAAAGGGGGCTATGCCAAAAGCTGACTTGCAGGTTTTTATGGCCATATAGTGTGGGCTGTTATAAACAGTTTTCAGCCATGAATAGGGCTAAAAGAAAGCATTTATGTCATGTGGAATGAGAGCTGAAGAAAATTTATGTTTTGGCTGAAAATGAAGAAATTTCAAGGCTATTTCATAGGCTGATTTATAATGATACATTGGCTGAAATACATGCAAAAAATCAAACTGAAAATCAGTCCATACAGGTATGCACATTGGATATTTATGACATAATTCAAGAATTTGCAGATCAAGAAGCTTTTGAACAGCCAAACAAGGATGAGGTAAGAGTAGAAACAAAGTATAAGATAGTTGACAAGAAGATCAAGCCGGTGGCTACTCCTCTACCTCCTGAAAGTGAAGGACTGGCAGAAAGGGCATCCAAATAGCCAAGCCTTCGTGATCCCAAAGATATTAGTTACCGATTTACAGTTGAAAGTTTACAAGAGCTCAAAATTGGTGAAGACTCTTTTCTCTTGCCAGCTGAAAAGCAAATCTTCATGCAAATATTAAGGAAAAAAGAAAAACTTTTTCATTTCAGCCACATGAAATTGGCTGTGTGGATCCAAGTGTTGTGGCACCAATGGTGATTTTCACGGTCCCACACGTTCCTTGGAATCTTAGACAAATTCTGGTACCAAGGGCTCATTTTCCTAAATTACTGGAGCTTTTAAATGAAAAGATAAAAATGCGAATATTAGAGCCATCTTTAGCTCCATATTCCAACAGATGGTTTACCGTGCCTAAGAAGAATGGATCTTTGCGATTCATTCAAGATTTACGGCCTGTCACTAAAGACACTATTAGAAATGTTGGTTGGGGGCCAATTGTTGATGAATTTGCTGAGGCTCTTGCAGGTAGAGAAATTTATTCCATGGGAGATTTATATTCGAGCTATGACCAATTTCAGCTTGCTTTAGAGAGCCGAGACATTACCACAATGAAGACACCTCTTGGTTTAGTCCACATGTGTACTCTACCTCAAGGAGCTACAAATTCAGTAGCTCACATGATGAATGCCATGCATAAAGTATTGAGAGATTATATTCCCCAACTAACTCTACCTTTCCTTGATGATGTACCGATCAAAGGATGTGAAGTTCATGAGAAGAATGAAGAACTCAATGAGCTTGGATGTCACAAGTTTGTTTCCTATCATATTAATGATTATGCTCAAATCTTGTCTAAATTGGAATAAGTCCATCTTACTCTTTCAGGAGCTAAATCTGTTTTTGGAGTCGAATATGTTCTTGTGGTAGGGCATATGTGTGGTCCATATAGTCAAAAGTCTTCTCTAACCAAGATTGATGCTATCAGCAAAATGCGGGAAATATGCACAAATGTTTTACAGGTGAGAAGATTTATTGGAGCATGTGTCTTCTACCTTATTTTGATCCCACATTTCGCTCATGTTGCTGAAAATATTTATCAACTCCTAAGAAAAGGCCAAAGGTTTATATGGGAAAAAGAGTATACTCAAGCTATTCGGAAATTGAAGAAATTGCTAATTTCAGCCCCCACCTTAAAGAGGAATAGGATGGGCAGTTGGTCAAGACGACCTTGAGGGCAATAGATATGTAATTCGCTTTGGAGCAAGGGCTCTTAATGAATGTTAAAGAAGGTATGCTTAAATTAAAAGAGAACTTTGGGGAGTTGTAACTGCATTGAAATGTGACCGGGAGTACTTCATGGGCGCACATGTAATAGTTGAAACAGATTGTCTTCCACTCTTGACCATGATTGCCAAGTGCTCCACTCCCGACATAGCTATGCTAAGATGGATAGCCTATATTAAATCCTTAAATCCTGATTTGAAACATATTGCAGGAAGAGATAATCCAGTTGTTGCTGACATGCTTTCGCGTGCCAAATATAAGGATGAAGAAGAGATGATAGATGAGGAAGAATCAGAGTCTATATTTGCTAAAAATGATGCTATAATTGCAAGTTCAGATCTGAAAACAACAAGTACAGCTGTACCTAATGATGGTTCAACTGTCAAAAATGTGGATACAACATTAATTATAGCAAGTACAATAGGTTCAGCTGTTAAAACAAAATTTACAACAGCAAAGAAAGAAGAAACAACCATGGAAGGACAGTGGGCAGTTGAAAGAAAGACAGCATGCTCAGTGTTTTGTTATGGCTTGTTCGCACTTTAAAG